>NW_027361866.1:9557500-10157500 GCF_039654945.1 Dendrobates tinctorius
AGCCTTTTACTTTCAGTGTGTAATGCACAGAGAGGTATGAGGTCATTTTTGCCTCTTGCACTATGACTCATATATGGAGAATCTTCCATTTATTATTACTTTATTTTATTTTGGACCAAACTAATATATTTAAAAAAATCAGCTCATATGAGTTTTTTTTTTTTACATGTTTTAGGATTATTTTACAAACTGAGGCTTTTACTCATTTGTTGCATTTTTGGTGCATTTTAATTCCGACTTTTTTTTGCCTTTTTTGGGGAAATATTTTCTGCAGTCAAATATTGACTGTAAATCAATGTGCAAATTTGAATCGTGTTACATAAAAAATAGTGATTCTACGCCATTTACTGGTAGTTCAGTTTTACCTCACCGCCAACAGGTGGCTCTCCGACATGGAGCTCACGGAAATTAGTTTAGGGATGGTGGTGACGTCCAGATGTATGACTGACCAGCTTCCCAAATATTGTCTGTTTCAGCCCTCCGACCATTAGTTTAGGTATGGCAGTGATGTCCAGCTAATGTAAAAAGTGACAGGCTGGTGATGATGATACGTTGTAACGCTGATGGGAGTGCATAGTGTAAGGATTATGGAAAAGTACTAAAAATGCTGCAGTAAAGCCAGTCCAGAAGTGTCCATCTAAGGCTAGTTTCACACTAGCGTATGGCCGAGCTGCGGAGGGCTGTGGGCTTCCTCCGTGAAGCTCCGCCCCCTGCTGCACCTCCTCCGTTCAGCCCCGCCTCTGTCAGCATGCGGCCTGCGTACCCTATCTTTAGCATTAGGCATTAGGTACGCAGGCCATGCCGATGAATGCGGATGCCGCTGCATGCATCTTGTTGACGGTGCGACGACCTGCGCCAAACGCAACGTGTTGCATTTTGGTGTGGTCGCCGCACCCTCAAAAAGACGCATGTGGAGGCATCTGCATTCATCAGCATGGCCTGCGTACCTAATGCTAAAGATAGGGTAGTCAGGCTGCATGCCGACAGAGGCAGAGCTGACTGAAGGAGGTGCGGCCGGGGGCGAAGCTTCACGGAGGAAGCCTGCAGCCGTCCGCAGCTCCTCAATACGCTAGTGTGAAACTTGCCTAAGTAAATTTCTGATGGCAGCAGAATTGAAAATGTCGCCTTAGTAGCTACCATTTGTTCAGCTCGCTAGCAGTTTATTCTGATGATGAAGATCTGATTGACGAATCTAACGTGCAACAAGTGGCAAAATAATTCACAAAAGTTTTGCCACGAATTTCTGCCATAAAGTAAGCCAACTAATAGAAGGTGTAAGCAAACTAGACAGGCTAAAAGTGGGCCAAATTTATCAAACAGCATGGACCACTACAATAAATCTCGTACATTTTAAGACTCTCAACACCAAGCGTGCACTATGATTTAGGCAGTATTAAAGGGGAATGCCATCCGCGAACGGGTACTTCACATCCCTATTGAGTTGAATAGGGGGAGGATGTGCATCACCCAGCCGTGGCCACTAGAGAGATGACAGAGCTGCGCTATGTAGCTCTACAGCTGAGCAGTTTCGGCCTCTGCCGACACCAGGAACAGCTGATTGATGAGGGCGCCGGCCCAGGGGTCCCGATGTGGGCCCTCTCTGATCATCAGGCTCCATATGCCAGTAAGGGCAGTAATGCCCTGATGGCGGCCCTGGCGCCGGGTGTTGCACCCCCACGAATCAGACATTAATGAACTATTGATAGGCAATCAATTTAAAAGTATTGGACAGCCTCTTTAATAAATAAGCCCCATGGAGTTTCACAAATAAGGTCTGGTCATGCTAGAGCGAGCCAGACATTGTCCACAGTGCTCTGCTGCTATAATAGCAGAATTATTCTACATTTCACTCTACTAAAACACTGCAATGGCGGACTAGTCCACAACTGAAGCCACAGTCTTATCTCCCAATCAGACAAAAGTGCTCACAAGGGAGACAAGGACCCCAAGGACTGGTGTTTCATACAAAGATAAGATGCACCAAATACATTAAGAGATGCACGGCACTTAATTAATTGGTGCATCTTATTAGGGTTGTGTGTCTCAGCAGAAAACTTACTCCAGTCAAAAACTGGAGTAACTTTTCTGGCATAAGAAAAGCTGCCACTTCTCTACCAGGTGAATATGGCGATCCCCCAGCCCTGCTAATCCCCAGTCTTCTAGCTTAAACACTTTGATGAATCAGGCAAAGATTTCAGCAGCAACATCCAACCAATCTTTACCTTCAAGTCTGCAGGTTTGCCCTCTTTCTAGACCCTGTTGACATACACATCAAACCTATAGTAAGGAGTTATGGGGAACTTGACAGGATTATTTTATTAATTAAACAGGTAGTACAGGTGCATATCACAAAATTAGAAGGTCATCAAAAAGTTATTTTATTTCAGTTCTTCAATACATAAAGTGAAACTCATATATTATATAGAGCCATTACACACAGAGTGATCTATTTCATGTGTTTATTTCTGTTAAAGTTGATGATTATGGCTTACAGCCAATAAAAACCCAAAAGTCATTATCTCAGTAAATTAGAATACTTTATAACACCAGCTTGAAAAAATGATTTTGAAATCCGAAATGTTGGCCTACTGAAATGTATGTTCAGTAAATGCACTCAATACTTGGTCGGGGCTCCTTTGGCATCAATTACTGCATCAATGCGGCGTGGTATGGAGGTGATCAGCCTGTGGCACTGCTGAGGTGTTATGGAAGCCCAGGTTGCTTTGATAGCAGCCTTCCGCTCGTCTGCATTGTTGGGTTTGGGGTCTGTCATCTTCCTCTTGACAATACCCCATAGATTCTCTATGGGGTTAAGGTCAGGTGAGTTGGCTGGACAATCAAGCACAGTGATACTGTTGTTTTTTAACCAAGTATTGGTACTTTTGGCAGTGTGGACAGGCGCCAAGTCCTGCTGGAGAATTAAATTTCCATCTCCAAAAAGCTCGGTAGAGGGAAGCATGAAGTGCTCTAAAATTTCCTGGTAGACGGCTGCGCTGACTTTGGCCGTGATAAAACACAGTGGACCTACACAAACAGATTACATGGCAGATAGTTCTTTACTGAACCTCGAGAAATTAAGCTCTCCATCTTCCCCACACCTGTGCTGAGATTGTCTCATGCGAGAGAATCGGATCACACTTAGATGACATTCGGATCAAAGTCAGACAGAGTTTGAGTCAAGTGACAATAGCATTGAGAGAATATAAGGCCATATGAGTGAGTCCTGAGGCCACGTTCACACCTTCAGTATATGGTCGGTGTTTTCCATCAGTATTTGTAAGGCAAAACCAGGAGTTTGACAATCAGAGAAAAAGTATAATAGAAACATGTCACCACTTCTGTATTTATCGCCCAGTCCTGGTTTTGACTTACAGATACTGATGGAATGTGATCTAACACTGAGAATCAAGATACTGGCAGACACAAAGTGATGTCCATATACTGGATGTATCTGGACAGTTCTGAAAGCACTGCTCATATTAAAACATAAATCAAAGTTTCTTTTATTCATTCTAATTACTAAATGGACTGAAATCCTAAATTTGGACACCAAGCCAAATTTTCTTTATTCAACATTGCGTTGTTGTTTTCGTGATGAAGAGCATTACATCATAGAAAATAATATATATAGGTTCTTAGAAATCAAAGGTTCAAAGACAAACATACCATAGCTGGAAGCTACACATTGCCGTATTCAACTCGACAACATTAAATTACCAAATGAGAAGATCTTTCTATCTGAACTCTTGGCAAAAGAGAAAAGAGAATTAGGGTAATAAACTCCCTATTAAGGAATAAGATATGGCTTGTTCCTTCACGCGTCTGAGCACCAGGTGTAGACTGAACGAGTCTGTTCTGTTCACAAAAGGCAACCTTTTTGCATGGCCTCGTCTGGACGTAGGCCATGTAGACGGATACTGGAAGTCACCAACCAACACAAGTCCCTTTTAAAATTGAAAAAAAAGGAAAGCGAAAATATGGCAACAATTTGAGTTTTTTGGAGCAAAGGTCTTAGAACCCTTCTGGAATTTAAGCAACTGGTTTGACTCTTTTGACTGTCAACCTTAAGTGAAAGGTTTAAGTCTTAGACTAAATGAGAAATACAGTAAATTAAGCTTATGTTCCCTGTTTTAGAGATAAATTACAATTCACTGAAGCTGAAAACACTTGTTGACACCTTACTAAGTGTAACTTTTATCTACACATCAAGGATATATTGTATTATTAACAAATGGATTGAAGACTTATTAATGGTATCATAGCATTGCTCTGTGTGCAGGAAATCATAGAATATCTTCATAAAGCTTGTGTATCAAGAAATGTTGCCGAATATTGGCTTGTGTAAATAAGCCAGTAGCCACCTAAAGAATGAGTAAAACTCTTGTTTGTCAGTTGATTTGGTCATTCATGCCATCATTAAAATCACCATAATCGGCAGCTCATCGTCTTATGTTACCAGGAGATGTGCTACCGATAACATAATATTTTATGGGCAAGGAACAATTGTATTAGTGATCATAGAATCATAGAATGGTAGAGTTGGAAGTGACCTCCTGATCCATCTGGTCCAACCCCCTGCTTAAAGCAGGATTCACTAAATCTTCCCAGATAGATGTCTGTCCACCCTCTATATGAAGACTTCCATTGAAGGAGAACTCACCACCTCTCGTGGCAGCCTGTTCCACTCATTGATCACCCTAACTGTCAAAAAGTTTTTTCTTTCCTTGTGCAAATGAGAATAAAGATGATCCTTCTACAATGTGACAGCCCTTCAGATATTTGTAGACAGCTATTAAGTCTCCTCTCAATCTTCTCTTTTCCAAGCAAAACATTCCCAAACCATGTAATCGTTCCTCATAGGACCTGGTTTGCAGAGCAGTCATCATTCTGGTCGCTCTTTTCTGAACTTGCTCCAGTTTGTTGATGTCTTTTTTAAAATGTGGTGCCCAAAACTGGACACAGTATTCCAGATGAGGTCTGACCAAAGAGGAGTAGAGGGCAATAATGCCTTCGCGTGATCTAGACTGTATGCTTCTGTTAATACATCCTAGAATTGTATTTGCCTTTTTTGCTGCTGCATCACACTGTTGACTCATGTTCAGTCTGTGATCTATTAGTATACCCAAGTCTTTTTCACATGTGCTGTTGCTTAGCCCTTTTCCTCCCATTCTGTTTATGCTTTTTTCATTTTTATTGCCAAGATGTAGTACTTTGCATTTTTCCCTGTTAAAAACCATTCTGTTAGTTGCTGTCCACTGCTCCAGTTTATTTATATCTTTTTGAATCCTCTCTCTCTTCTTTTTTGATTTTCTATTTATAAGGACTGGTATGTACCTGTGAGGCTTTGCATCCTACTTTTTCCTGTGATGTTGTTCTCTATTTTTTCTCTAGTATTAGCTATCCCTCCTAGCGTTGTGTTGTCAGCAAATTTAATCAGTTTACCTTCAATTTCTTCATCTAAATCATTGATAAAGGTGTTGAACAATACAGGGCCCAGGACAGAGCCTTCTGGTACCCCACTTGAGACATTCTTCCAACTGGATGTGCAACCATTTATGACCACTCTTTGGGTCCGATCACTAAGCCAGTTATGAATCCACCTATCAGTTGCCTGGTCCATTCCATACTTAGTCATTTTTTGTAATAAGGATTGTGTGAGATACTTTGTCAACTGCTTTGCTGAAGTCAAGATATACTATATCTACAGCATTTCCCTGATCCACCCAGTCAGTGATTCTGTCATAGAAGGAAATTAAGTTAGTCTGACATGACTTATTAGTTACAAACCCATGCTGACTCTGTTTAATCACTTCATTCTTATCCAGGTACTAAGGCTCTCTTCATACGTCCATATAAAACCGGTACCAGGAAAAAACAGCACCATGTCATCAGTGTGCCATCAGTTCTCTAATACTTTGCAGTGTTAATCACATACAGCACACAGATTCCTCTGTTTTTCCTGGACCCATAGACTTGTGTTGGCCCTCGACGGTAAAAAAAAAACAAGCATGTCTGTGTAGCTTACATGGACACATGGTCTGTGTAAAACACAGACATGCACAGCAGCATAGATTAATTATAATTGGTACGTGTATCATCCATGAAAAAGATGGATACCACACATACTGCAAACATTTGTGAAGAGGGACTGATGTAGACAAAGAGACCCTGATGTGTCACTTACTCCGCTGCTTGCTGTAGTTTTCATAAAATTACTGTTTTATCAGCAGGAAATTATCACTAGAGGACTAGTAAACCTGCTGACAGAAATCCTGCCTACACCACTGATTGGCAGCTTTCTGCCTATGCACAGTGTTCACAGAAAGCAGCCAATCAGTGGTGTGGATGGGATTATACAGAGCTTAGTATTCAGAAAGCTAGAAGATCTGCAGAAGAGAAAACGTTATCAAAATCGCAGAAAACCATAAAGTAAGGGACACATTGCTGGAGTCAGGGACCTACATAACCATCTGCTATCAGATGGAATAACAAAAACCTAATGACAGATTTTCTTTAATGTAACTGATCTGGGGTCATTTAACAAATGTGGTTGGCATGACTAAATATAACTTTATTCCATGAAGAAGTTATATAATTAAATTGCTTTAGTGTTTCTTTATACTGTACATGGCTGCTGATAATATTACACATGATGTATACACAAAAAACACCGAATCCACTATCAAATGTGTTTTGAGCATCTATACATAGACACCTGCTTATCCACTTTTCTGATAAATGTGATCCTCAAAAATGTCTATGGTTGTGTGCTTCTATATTAACGCACTAACGCTCGTTGTGCATCCATTTATATGTGTCTTTCATCTGCACGTGTAAAGAGTATAACGATGACTAATGGTTACTATGATTGTCCGTCCCCATAGTAATTGTACATTCTTGGTGCTGCTGATTTTTAGGACCATAGAAAACATAGGATCAGCTGGCAAACAAGTTTTTGCTCTTTTGTCAGCTGATTGCTGACATGTTTGCACAGATCAATGATCAGGAAGGAACACTCCCATAAACCTTTGTTCAGCAGATCATCAGCCCACCGGAAAGAATCATGGACATATGACAGCTAGGAGCACTATCTCCATTATGCACCATCGGGCCGAGAACACACAGTTTTGTCATTAAGAAGTTACTTGTGATGATGCTCATCTTGCAGCCAACAATAGACTCAGGTTGAAATCTAACCGTGTAGATATTAGTTCTTCCCATGGGAAGCATCAAGGTATCATTGTATAATAATAATAATTCTCAACTAACATTATATTAGCAAGATTATTGGCTGCCACATCTCAACTTTCCTCTAAAATGAACTTTAACTCTATTTTATGAGTATTTCTAGGAATAAAAACATCCTGCTTATCCCACTCTTGGAATATGCCAAAGGCATCAACTAGTCGTATGGCACAGAGCCCGATTGCCTCCATCACCAAGGTATGTGTAAAGATTAGGTCATTTTGCTAGAGAAGTGATGCTTTGGATGCTACCATTAGGAGATTTACACCGGAAGCCTGCCGGGGAAGCTGACAGTTGATTTTTTTGATATTTATGCTGTAATGAAGCCTGGCTTGTAAGGTCTCCGAGGAGATGCTTTCTGTCCAGTTCCTAAACTCCTTACAGCTCATCTGACTCCGTCTGCTGGCACAATATGTTCTGGAGACGTCACAATTCAATCGCCTGTTATCTAGTTTCTTTATTTTATTGTCCCTCGCTTATATAGATCCAACATACTCTATCGACCTGTACAAAGATCATCAACATTTACATCAGCCCGTGTCCCAAGTGGCGCGCAAAATCTTATTTCCCTTACAGGTGTGCACACACAGATATATGCTAGGACCACTTTCATCATGTTTTGGAGTCTTACAAGAAGCTGAAGTAGGCTCTTGTCACAATTCGTCTTGAAATGTCTGTCTATAGTATCACTTGGAAGCCCCCAAAGTACATGTCAAACATACCCATGACCTCTCATTAATTCAACAGACGCCATAAAAATGTCCACTGATTGAAAAAGAAAAAAAAGACTTCCCCAAGGTACTTTCAGGTCTTTGTTTTCGGGACAGGTGGGGGTCCCAGTGTTAGAATTTCATAGGTCTACAAGTTATCACCTATTCTTTGTTTAGGGCTGGTGTAGATGGCCATAGATTCTCTCATCCAAGAAATCAGAGTGTGAGCAGATTTTCTTGGACGGGGAGTAGATAGAGAAAAAAATGTCTCCATTCTGTGTGTGTGCGGAAATCGGACCTCACTCAAATGTCATCCGAGTGCAGTCCGGTGTTTTCCATGCACTTATTGACTTGCGATCTGAGTGCGATCCGAATACCTGATCAAACTTGGGCATGCTGCAATTATTTCATCGGACAGTCCATGTCCAAGGAAAAAATTGGACATGTGCACAGCCCCATAAAATAACACTGGACCAAAAATATGCTCATTTGCACCTGCCCTTCATTATGGAAATAGCCATTCAGCTCTCTTTGGATTTGAACAGCAAACACTCATAGGTGCACAGCTTGTTTAGTGGGTGGTAGGAAATAATTTCTGTCTCATGCAGAAGAACGTTGTACATTATAATAACTCAGGAAGCCTTCTACACATGCCGAACAGACATTGCTTTATTGGAATGAGAATTCTGTCAGACATTATAGTAGGGTAATGATTCATTGTTAGAGCCTCTACCACTATTTAGACACCACTGAATGCTACAGATAAGCACGTCAGGGCAGCCGTGAGTGGATCACCCAGACACCGGCTTCCTTCCTGCACTTTTGAGTACAATGGACACAGACTTTTGTAGAAAGGGCATGAAACCATGGGATTAGATGCCACAGATAAATAAGCTTTATTGTTTTGTCTCATATTATTATGCACTGTATGAACACCATTCGCAGCTCATAAACACCAATGTAACATTAGGTAGCGGAAAACAAGAATTCTGACTATTAGGGCTCATACTCACTTGCGAGAGACTCGTGCAATTATCGGGCGAGTCTCTCGCATGAAAACCTGGCACTGCCGCCGGCACACGGACCGGAGCGTGTGGCTACATGTATTTCTATCCAGCCGCACGCTCTGGTCCGAGTGCCGGCGGCAGTGCCAGGTTTTCATGCGAGAGACTCGCACCAGAATTGTGCGAGTCTCTCGCAACTGAGTATGAGCCCTTAGCATAATAAAGGTGTAAGAAGATGAGCCGGGACAGAGTCAGCAGTTTCCGGTGCACTTTGGGGCCGGAACTATCAGGACTGTTACCAGTGTTGCCAGGGGAAGGTTCTTTCTTGGAGGGGAGGACCTTTGCACTGGACAGCAGGGGGCATGGGGGGAGATAAAAGGGACTGAGTGTGGGAATGGGGGAGAAGGTGACAGGAGAACAAGGAGAAGGTTGACTCCCTCCCCACTATTCCAACTGCTAACTCCAAATCATCCATCCCCCAGCATTCTGAATTGCAAACTGACTATGTCCCTACTGAACTGTCCTCGGACCCTTCCTTGCAGGACGGCTCGTTCCCGACGTCAGTGAGAGACAATCTGACTTGCTCCGTTCCTAGAGACTACTTCAGAGGATCGCACGCTGCCGCGGCCTGCGAGCGTGCATGCGGTTCATGTTCGGCGCCATTCCAGAGGAATCAACATATAGGACTGTTTCTATGTTCCAGAGTACTCAAGCCAAGCGGACCGGATACATCGGCACAGTCAGGAGATGGTGCTTTTCGTTCCTCCGTAACAGAGCCAGAGACATTGTCCACAATCTATGACATTGGTGGGAGATATTACAGCCTTTCCCCAACAAGAACTGCAAGCGATAAGTTATCTTTTTCGTACACCTTTTTCTCAAATATTGTGTTTGTGTGCAAATCTTGTTGCTGCTGGTACTGATCTCGTCTCCCTGCATGGAGTATTTCTTGTATGATAATAACCTGTTCTAGTAAATCCTGTTAACCCATTCTCTGCCTCCGGCTCTTCACTGCATCCAACAAATCTCACTTCCAGTACCTCTTACAAATGCACAACTTCCTGCTTCCGAGTTGTCACAGTTTAGCAATTTCATGAATTTATAGATTGTTTCTCTAATCTTCACTTGTTTAGAAATGTTATACCCATGATCCTAAGTCAAAAAGGCAATAGTCACTTCGATAAACATATCCCAAACAGAAATCATCACGGATGGTGCCGTGAGGATCCAAGAAGTGAAACACAATGATATTGATAAAAATGTAAATTTTTATTGATTACTGATTAAAAATAACATAAATTATGTTAAAAAGACAGGACTAATGGTCTCCAACAAGGGGGGTAAGGAAAAGACCAGCAAAAAGGTATATGGTATCTCCACAGTGTGCAAACAGCTATTTCAAGTATATCCAAAATTCAAAAAGAATCAAAAAGAATCCCTCCAAAGCCAGAAAAAAGCAAAGTATTTGAGGCCTATGTTCCAACAGCAGTTACAAAGAACTTGCCAAAATTGGGTGCTGTGAGCACTACAAAAAGAAAAGAAAAATTGGCCTAGTATGAAGGATGGCTAGGGAGGGAAATAATAAGCAGGAGTTATATCCAAAAAAGGGGCACAGCATGAATTAATGACATGGATGAAAATAATGCAATTATGGTGATAAGATTTTACCTGTCGCTGACCACTATAAAATGAGGCCTATGAAATGACCGAAAGCTGGCGAACCTAGTTCCCCCACCGCCGCCCCATAATATAATTTATGTTATTTTTAATCAGTAATCAATAAAAATTTACATTTTTATCAATATCATTGTTTTTCACTTCTTGGATCCTCACGGCACCTTCCGTGATGATATCTGTTTGGGATTTGTTTAGAAATGTGCTGTATTTGGGCTGTAATTAGTAAGGCCATAACATTGTTGGTTTTCATAAGAGGTTAAAGCTAGCCATACACATCAGATAGCCATCCGTCAAATGTTTGCTTGACACAAAGCAAAGTCTTTCTTCAACCATTAAAATGCAAGCAAGGAAAAATACATACGCAAGTCTTGGTCTGTGAATTATTATATATTACGATTTGCTTATATTGCGCCATCATATTCCACAGTGCTTTACAGACATTATCATCACTGTCCCCATTGGAGCTCACAATCCAATTTCCCTATCAGTATGTCTTTGCATGGGTTTCCTCCTACACTCCAATCTCCAGTTGTTGTCATTGGTGGGTTTTGAACCCAGGACCGCAGTGGTGAAAAGTAACAGCGCTAATCACTGATCAGAATGGGAGAAGAATGACTGTTAATACAGTTGCTGTGCTCCCCATACTGCACACATACAGTGGGGAAAAAAGTATTTAGTCAGCCACCAATTGTGCAAGTTCTCCCACTTAAAAAGATGAGAGAGGCCTGTAATTGACATGATAGGTAGACCACAACTATGAGAGTCAAAATGAGAAAACAAATCCAGAAAACCAACTTGTCTGGTTTCGTAGGATTTATTTTTCAAATTATGGTGGAAAATAAGTATTTGGTCACCTAAAAACATGCACAATTTCTGGCTCTGACAGATCTGTAACTTCTTCTTTAAGAGGCTCCTCTGTCCTCCACTCATTACCTGTAGTAATGGCACCTGTTTGAACTTGTTATCAGTATAAAAGACACCTGTCCACAACCTTAAACAGTCATACTCCAAACTTCACTATGGTGAAGACCAAACTGTCGAAGGACACCAGAAACAAAATTGTAGCCCTGCACCAGTCTGGGAAGACTGAATCTGCAATACGCAAGCACCTTGGTGTGATGAAATCAACTGTGTGAGCAATAATAAGAAAATGGAAGACATACAAGACCAATGATAATCTCCGGCGATCTGGGGCTTCACGCAAGATCTCAACCCGTGGGGTCAAAATGATCACAAGAACGGTGAGCAAAAATCCCAGAACAACATGGGGGGGACCTAGTGAATGACCTGCATAGAGCTGGGACCACAGTAACAAAGGCTACCATCAGTAACACACTACGCCACCAGGGACTCAGATCCTGCAGTGCCAGACCTGTCTCCCTGCTTAAGCCAGTACATGTCTGGGTCTGTCTGAAGTTTGCTAGAGAGCATTTGGATTATCCAGAAGAATATTAGGAGAATGTCATATGGTCTGATGAAACCAAAGTTTGGTAGAAACAAAACTCGTCGTGTTTGGAGAAGACAGAATGCTGAGTTGCATCCAAAAAACACCATACTTACTGTGAAGCATGGGGGTGGCAACATCATGTTTTGGGGCTGTTTCTCTGCAGATGGACCAGGACAACTGATCCGTGAAAAAATGAATGGGGTCATGTATCCTGAGCTTCTGAGTGCAAACCTCCTTCCATCAGCAAGGGCATTAAAGATGAAACGTGGATGGGTCTTTCAGCATGATAATGATCCCAAGCACACCGCCAGGGCAATGAAGGAGTGGCTTCGTAAGAAGCATATGAAGGTCTTGGAGTGGCCTAGCCAGTCTCCAGATCTCAACTCCATAGAAAAACTTTGAAGGGATTTGAAAGTCCGTGCTACCCAGCAACAGGCCTAAAACATCACATCACTGCTCTAGAGGAGATCTGCATGGAGGAATGGGCCAACTTACCACCAACAGTGTGTGCCAACCTTGTGAAGACTTACAGAAGACGTTTGACCTCTGTCATTGCCAACAAAGGATATATAACAAAATATTGAGATAAACTTCTGTTAATGAACAAATACTTATTTTCCACCATAATTTGAAAAATAAATCTTGCTAAATCAGACAAGGTGATTTTCTGGATTTGTTTTCTCATTTTGACTCTCATAGTTGTGGTCTACCTACGATGTCAATTACAGGCCTGTCATCTTTTTTAAGTGGGAGAACTTGCACAATTGGTGGCTGACTAAATACTTTTTTTCCCCACTGTACACTGCATGAGCCCCCACACAACCTCCCTATATACACTGCAGGAGGCCCCCATAGCCTCCCCATATTCTGCGTGAGCCCCCATAGCCTCTCCAAGTGCAGCATGATGCCCCCATAGCCTCCTCATGTGCAGCATGTCACCTCCATAGCCTCCCCATGTGCAGCATGACGCTCTCCATAGCCTTCCCATGTGCAGCATGTTGCTTCCATAGCCTCCCCATGTGCAGCATGTCACCCCCATAGCCAGCACCATGTGCAGTATGCCACCCTCATATGCAGCACCATGGGCAGCATGTCACCCCCATATACAGCACCATGTGCAGCATGTCACCCCCATATGCAGCAGCATGTCACCCCCGTATGCAGCACCATGTGCAGCATGTCACCCCCATAGTCTTCCCATTCCCACCCAAACATCCCATACACATGATAAAAAAAAGAACACCACATACTCACCTCGGTCGCGTTCCTCGGCGTTCTGCTTTTTTCTCTGCCTCCAGTGCACTGACTCTCCGCAGTACACAGCTGACGCGATGAAATTACATCATCACGTCAGCTGTTTCACACGCTGATTGGTGGAGGAAGTGGCCGGAAGCCCCTCCTCCACCAACGCAATCAGCGCAGATGGAGACAGCGATCGGGCGGGCATGGTGCGGCCCGTGGAGCTCTGGTTTCCAGCCCCATGGCTGTCTCGGACCACGGGCCAGACTGAGACAACCAGAGGGCCAGATGTGGCCCGCGGGCCGCACTTTGCCCAGGTCTGCATTAGATGGCTGATGATGCTTTGGACGATCATAGACAGGAGCACTCACTTGGCCGAGTGCACCTGTGTTCTCCATGAAATAGCTGCTGATAGACATCTCTACTAGAAATGAGCAAATTTGATCGGGTCCCTGCTTACTGCTTAACTTCATGAGAAGAAAGCAATTGGCAGTACGAGATCAGACATGCACAATTGCCATCTCCCCAGATGATCAGTCGATCAGCTGGCCAAATCCATCATTATAGATTCAGACTACATTAGTCTCTTTCAGACATCACTGATATCCCTTGTATGCAAAAGTCTGAGTTTACAGTACCGTAATGCACATGTGCTTAGAGAGGGCAAAGAGCGCCGATGACCCAGAAATAAATCTGGCACATGCAAATTACAGTACTTTGCTCTGACCTCAGCAGGGCACAGTGAAATATGCTTACTCTTGCACAAGAGCATGATTAGAGGACGCTGTGTGGATGACGTAGGACATGCCATCCATGTGAAGCAGGGAAAAGTGAAATACACTTATGCTTGCACAAGAGCACAATTGTGGGACTCTATGTGGAAGGTATAGGACATGTCATCCATGTGAAGCAGGGCAGAAGGATGGTGCTGGCGATGAGAGAAGAAGCGACGAAGGAAGAACAGCGATGCCAATCGGACAGGACCACACTTATAACAAAAGTTATTTTTGTACTATGCAGATGGGATTGGTGACTTATCTAAAGGTTATTAGAATAGTGTAAAAGAGACCTTAAAGGTGGTGGCCGTACTTTATATTGTGAAAACCTGTGACAGGTTCCCTTTAAAGTCCCGCTGTGTCCTTTACCGGTCTTTGACCAAGTTGCCAGCAAAGTACCTTATAGAACTGTACAACAGAACAAGGATGATTTTAAAGGAAACATGATGTTACAAGTTGGATTTAGTTTTAATGGTCACTGTCTTAATGGCATTATTTTCTAAATTTTTGTATTTTAAAGATTTTTGTTATTGCCTAATAAGTAGATTTTTATAGCAAAAACCCTGTCAACCAATAGAGGGAATTAGTTAGGCCGATTTCACTATGTGTGTAGAAACCCTGATGTCTGAAATTACTGCGGCTCTCTTAAAAATAATTCAACAGTCTCATAGGCGTATTTGATGCTGATGATTTCTGGTCAGCAGACTTGCGGTCATCCCTCACATTGTGGTCCATACTTGCTGGATTTTCAGGACTAAATTTACTCAATGAAGTTACAGTCTTTGTATCACAGACTTACCCCTTTGGAAAAAAGCAGTTTCTTACCATGAATGCTAAAACACCATCATGTCACATGCCAAGTATGAGTACAATCTTTATTTTTTTTTTTTTTTTAATTTTTTTTATATAGCGCTAACATATTCCGCAGCGCTTTACAATTTGCACATATTATCATCACTGTCCCCGATGGGGCTCACAATCTAAATTCCCTATCAGTGTGTCTTTAGAATGTGGGAGGAAACCGGAGTACCCGGAGGAAACCCACGCAAACACGGGGAGAACATACAAACTCCTTGCAGATGTTGTCCTTGGTGGGATTTGAACCCAGGACCCCAGCGCTGCAAGGCTGCAGCACTAACCACTGAGCCACCGTGCCGCCCAGCACTGCAGCAGAAATGCAGTAAAAATGGATATCTGTTTCTTACCTACGGATTTTCAACATCTAAAGCAATTCTATGGGGAAAATCCGCACATAAAACTCCCACATGACATGTTGTGGATTTCAATCACACACCGCAGGTTAGCTTAGGCGGCATAAGGAGAAAAGCACGATGGATATGATGTTTCTATAAATTCTATCCTCTTTGCTAGAACTGTAAAACAGTGTCTTTTTGGCCAGGATCACACTACCGTGTGTGATGCGAGAAACTCACACAAGTCTCTCGCATCAACACCCGGCACTACCAACGGCATTCAGGACTGGAGCTGCAGCTGCATAGAAATACATGCAGCCGCAGCTCCGGTCCTGAGTGCCGGCGGCAGAGTCAAGTGTTGATGCGAGAGACTCGTGCGAGTTTCTCGCACCACACATGGTAGTATGATCCCGGCCTTTGTCAGAGCAAAAATATGCAGCATCAAAAGCTCACCAAAATTGTCATTGTGGAAGCTTAAAGGGAACATGTCCCCTGTTTTGGCCGCCATAAGATGCGGCCACCGCCTTTCAGGGTTTATCTACAGCATTCTGTAATGCTGTAGATAAGCCCCCGGTTCGACCTGAAAGATAAGAAAAATAAGTTTTATTATACTCACCTACAGGGCGGTCCGATCCAATGGGTGTTGCAGGTCCGGGTCCGGCACCTCCCATCTTCTTGCAACGCCGTCCTCCTGCTTGCTTCCTCGCTCCCGTCATTGCACTTCTGCACAGGCGTTCTTCTCTGCCCTGTCAAGGGCAGAGCAAAGTACTGCAGTGCGCAGGTGCCGGGAAAGGTCAGAGAGGCCCGCGCCTGTGCACTGCAGTACTTTGCTTTGCCCTCAACAGGGCAGATAAGTACATCTACGCAGAAGTGCGATGATGGGAGTGATGAAGCAAGCAGGAGGACGGCATCACAAGAAGATGGGAGGCGCCGGACTCGGACCTGCGACACCCATTGGACTGGACCGGACCGCCCCCCCTCAGTGAGCATAATAAAACTTATTTTTGTTATCTTGCTGGTCGGACCAGGGGCTTATCTACAGCATTATATAATGCTGTAGATAGGCCCAGAAAGGCAGTGGTCGCATCTTATAGTGGCCAAAATAGGTGACAGGTTCTCTTTATCCTAAGGGCTCATTCAGATGTCCATGCAAATTGGTCTGAGCATGGACCACAATGCACGGACTGGCCACAGCTCTCCCAACCAGAGTATGACAGCCTCATAGATGTATATGAGATGTGGCAATCAGGACTGGAGGGCCGCACATGGCCAGTATGTGCATTGTGGTCAGCAGTTGGACCGATTTGCACGGACGTTTGAATGAGCTCTAATGTTGCATACGCATTCTCATAAATATGCACTCATACATTTACCAGTATAGAAAAATTGGGCCTCAATCATTTAATTAATGTGTCTCTGCAAAGCTGGGTTCACATGGTTCATTTTTTTAAACACAATTGTGGTAAAATGGCAACTTTACGTGCCACAATTTCTAAAAATTTGCTGTTATGGCCCAAAAAAAACACATGCACATCTGAGGAAATGTGCAAATGCAGCCTAAAAGAAAGTAAAAGA
This sequence comes from Dendrobates tinctorius, assembly GCF_039654945.1. NCBI lineage: Eukaryota > Metazoa > Chordata > Amphibia > Anura > Dendrobatidae > Dendrobates > Dendrobates tinctorius. The sequence goes on from NW_027361866.1 coordinate 9,574,367, forward strand.
TAAGGTAGAATTTTATATATTTGTCCAAAATAGGAAGTGACTGGACTTTTTTTTTTAACTGAATCATGAATTGTAAGTGGAAACTGAGTTCCTGTGCAGGGAAGCTGCTAGCGGTAGGAAGTCAACAAATACCTTTCTAGCAACCACTGTTTGGGTCTATTGATTACTCAGTCTACCCAGTCTAGACTATACTAACTAGGCCTATGCTCCAAGACGTACAGACACAGAGTGTTCGTATTCATTACACATTCTTGTCCTGTCTGGGTCTGGTTCTGAAATTACCCCTTAGTGAATACAGGTAAAAATGCAGTGACATCAGTGATAATATTTCGTAAGACATATGTAAGAAACTATGTTTTTACACTGTGTTCCTCTTTGATATGTGGATGATGCATGGACATATTGCATCACAGAATACTATGGAGACATATGACTAAATAAATCACAGAAATTGCAGCTCATTACTTTCAACCAGAAAGAAATCACTAAAATACGCCAGAGTGTTTTCCTCCTCAACATTATTAGTAAAACTAGCTGAAGAGTCCGGCGTTGCCCGGGCATAGTAACTAACTTTGGTTAGTAGTTATAACAAAGTATAATGATTATATTGCCCATACAAACATTTCAAATCATCTACTCAACACTACAGATTTGCAACACAAATTAAATGATTACCCAAGTATTGATACACCTCATGCTTCTGCATTTTACACAGCCTCCTCCTGCACCTCACGCTCCTCCTTTTAGTACCAGCCACAGGGGATATATAGTTTAGTAGTATCAGCTACAGGGTGTAATGACACCGATGGCGTCACTGTCGCTGCCTAGGGGGCGCTATCAGGGGGCATGTGAATTAGCACAGGGAGTGGAAGAACAAGGCATGCAGTGCACAAGGACCTGAGTCTAAGCAGTGAGTACAGGACCTGGAACTAAGCAGTCACGTGACCAGGGGGCAGAGTAACCACGTGTGAGGACAGGGAAGGCAGCTGAGCACGTGGAGTACAGGGCACAGAGAGCTAACGTAGTCAAAGGAGAGCCGAAGGTCAAATGGCAGACGAGAGCGTGGTACCTAGGGATAAAACAGAGAGTAAATAGAGATGAGCCAAGGGGTCAGATAACCAGGAAGGTCAGGGCAGTACAAGGCAGGATACAGAAGCAAAAGTCAGGGGACAAACCGGGTCATACACAGCAAAGCACACACGCACAGAGGCCCAACGTTAATGGATGAGTAACCTGGGTCAGCAACCACAAACCGAGTATACGGAAGTATCACCGACACCAAATCCAGGAATTGCCAACATTAAATAGCCGCCCTAGAACTAAAGAGAGGCGAACTAGAATTATCCCTAACCTGACCAGAATGGAGGTGGAACCATCCTGTCAGGAGTCATGACACAGGCGATATATAGTTTAGTAGTATCATCCACAGGGGATATATAGTATAGTAGCATAAGCCTCTCTCCCTCCGCAGCCCCGCAGCCCCGCTCTCCACTCACCGTCCCGCTCCCTCCCTCTGAAGCTCAGCTCCCACCCGCCATCCCGCATTCTCCCTCAGCGGCCCAGCTCTCCATCCACTGTCCCGCTCTCTCCCTCCTCAGCCCCTGTCTCAATTGGCCATCCCGCTCTCTCCCTCAGCAAACCCGCTTTCACTCCGCAGCCTCGCTGTCTCCCTCCACAGCCCAGCTCGCCATCCACCGTCAAGCTCTTTCCTTCCGCAGCCCCACTCACCAGTCACCGTCCCACATTCTCCCTCCACAGCCCCGCTCTCTCCCTCAGCAGCTCCTGTCTCCATTGGCTGTCCCGCTCTCTCCCTCGCAGCACTGCTCTCTACCTGCATCCCGCACTTTTCCTCTGCAACCCTGCTTTCCACCAGCCAGTGGGTAGGGCTATGTGGAGTGGGAATAGCTTGATACATACACACACACATACATATACTCAGCTTTATATATATATAGATATTGTGCAAATCATATGAGCAATGGATAAACATGTAGTAGGAAAAGGGTTTTACGGCTTCCAAAAACACCCCTGTTCCCTGGCTGTAGTTTGTTTTTAAATAAAAACTGTCCTTTACTCACCCTCCCTGGGTCCAGTGCTGGTTCTCCAATGCTACTCCCAGGGTCTGTTAATTTTAACATTGTTGATGCCAATAACTGAGCTCAGCAGCTCTTCTTGGGTTGGGTTGATGGCACGAGCCCCTAAGAGCCACTGAGCTCAGTTATTGTATGCAGCGCTGTCTACATGAAGTTAGTAATGGAGACATTACCAGACCCCAGGAGCCTCAGTGGGGATCCAGGGAGAGACAAGCACAATTGTTTGTTTAACGAAAACTACAGCCGGAAGAGCAGGAGTTTTCTTAAAAAAATACACCACTTCAGAAAATCTCCCAGGTCTTGCCAACAATTCAGCCATTCTGAAAGGTTTTGTGTGCTCTGGCCTTTCTCAAAAATAGAGGCCATGAGGATGAGAAGGATGAAGGAATAAAGTAGATGGGGAATGGGCATAGATGTTGCTTAACTTAAAGGGGTTGTACTATAGGGAAGTACGGGGCTGTAGCGGCAGGTGAGCGGCGGGTGAGGCACTCATCTTCTGTTACACTCCTGCTCGCTACATACTGTAAAAGAGTGGGTCCTGACTGGGTGATGGTGCTGTCAGAGGTGTATCTAGGTTTTCTGGAACTTGAGGCAAGAATTCAGTTTGGCGCCCCCCAGTACATATACGACTTGCACACTTAGTCATGTACCGACGAGCTGCTCTCCCTAATTCTCTCAATGTTTAGTGAAAAACTGAGAGAAGCAGGAAGAGAAGCTCCTTTTCACAGGACCATAAGTATGAAAGTTGCATATGAGTGAAGTGTCCATGTGATGAGTACTGGAACCTGCAGAGCCTAAGGCTGAAATTGCAGGCTTCTGAACTCTCACAATGAATGCACTGCACACTTTTAGGATTCTCCCTTGCCTGTGGCAAGAGTGGATGGTCATGTCAGCATAACCATGTGATTTGTATACATTCCAACTAGATGTGTCTGACCTCGCTCAGTTCATTTTCATTGTGTGAGGCCACACATTTCTAGTCAGCATGTGACCACATGTATGTAAATCGCCGGCACGAGAGAATCCTAACAGAGTGCAGTGAGCGCTGTGAGAATTCAGAAGTCTGCAGTTACGTAGAATGACTGCAGAGTGCAGACTCATCACAGACCTAGACAGTCCCTTTAATGCTCCAGTCCTAACATAAATAAAAACATGAGAATTAGTCAGTATCACAAATAATATTTACATCCAGGTACCTTATAGATGACGTTGTCTCTGGAGTTGTTCTCCTTCTTGTCTTCATCTTGTCCTGACCCCATAATGAGTTTTCTCATCCACAGCTGTCTCTACAGACTTCCATCTTCTCCAGTCTTCTGCAGCAAATCTCCACATTGTGATGGTCAAAGTGTGGCTGGACACACCGCCTCCAGCAGGGCGAATTTCTCTCACACACGTGACCCTGGATACACTGCCTCCAGTAGGGTGAATTTAAAAAATATAACGTACAGCCGGATACACCGCCTCCAGCAGGCGAATTTCAGAATTACACGTGAAACTGGATACACCGCCTCCAGCAGGGCGAATTTAAATAATAAGGGGAAACACCAGGGAAACCGATACAATGGAGGGCCCTGCGATAGGGAACGGGGACGTGGAGATCTCTTGCACTCCCCTGAGCCAGTCTCTACACTCCTAACAGTCCCTATACAGGCTCCGCACCTGTCGCCGAGCTGGAACCTAAGAACCCTAGCTCACCCTGCACCTAGCCCTTTCTAGTGAAATGGACGGTGCAGAAACGAATCCCACCACTGCACTGAAACACACATAAGGGAAGTCACAAACAGGGATAACACCACTTAGCTTTGCTCTGTTGCTCTTGCTCCCAGCAACAGAGTCCACCACCAGAATGCAGATTTCCTCCAGAATCGCTGCTACTTCTCCAAGCTTTGTCAAAGCTGCAAGGAACACCTCTCTGTAATTCCTTCCTTCACCAGACTTTACACCAGAGCTCTCCTGAGCTGCAAGGAACTCCACTCTGTAGTTCCTTCCTCCACAAGACTTGGTTGGAAATGAGCAATATCACCAACAGTGATTGCAACACCTGACACTCTTTTATAGCAGAGCCAGAGCAATCACACCTGCTTTATAATCACGTGCATTAAACTAAAGTAGCCAGAGTGCAATGACCCTAACGGCTACCGGGGGCAAAACTAGAACTGAAACCACCACAGTGCAATGACCCTAATGGCCATCGGGGGCAAAACTATCTTTAAGCACACAGCTTAAGGAAAAAAAAAGTTACTTGTGCATTTATCTGTCATAATCCCACATGGATCATGACACACATGATGCCTTTAAAGATACCAGTGTCATTATAATGTTCCTGATTAAAAATACCTGTCCTACACTTAGCCCCTGAATAAATAATTGCCCCTCAATATACTGTCTGCACAAAATATGACCCAATGCTGTCCCTCTTATGGTACATACTCTTCACACTTACCTCTCCATACTGGCACCCGCTTCACACCATCCTCTCACACTGTGTCCACCCTATAGGGCCCAGTCTCTATACTGTACCCTCTCATTACACTCCCCCTCCTTGGTATACTATCCCCTCCTGGCTGTACCCTTACACTGTCCCCCCATGCTACGCCCCCACTACTTAGTCTCTATTCTATGCCCACTTTTCTCTCAACATACTGTCTCCTCACACTATTCCCATCCCTTCTCATACTGTCTCTTCTCATATATTTACCCCCTCACTCTCTATACTGCTTACTCATATATACTGTACTCCTGACTCCCCATACTGTGCCTGCACACATCCCATCACCCTCACTTCCCATACTGTGTCCACATACATTTTCCATTCACTACTCATACTGTGTCCACATACATTCCCCCATTCGCTCCCCATACTATCTGCACCCATCCCCACTCACCATACTATGTCTGCACCCATCCCCGTACTGTTTTCTCATCCATGCCCCATTCCCTTGTACCATTTCCTCATACATGCCCCCCATTCCCCTGTACTGTTTCCTCATACATGCTCTGCATCTCCCCATTTGCGCCTCATTTTGTGTCCTCAAATCCCCTCACATATTAAATCCTCCATCCCAACTCCAAATCTCCCCACACACATTAAATCTCCCCATCTCCACTCCAAATCTCCCCATGCACATTAAATTTCACCATCCCCACTCCAAATCTCCCCCACACATTAAATCCCCCATCCCCAATCCAAATCTCTCCACGCACATTAAATCCCCTATCTCCACTCCAAATCTCCCCCACACATTAAATCCCCCATCCCCAATCCAAATCTCCCCACGCACATTAAATCCCCCATTCACACTCCAAATCTCCCCCACACATTAATCCCCCTTCCCCACTCCAAATCTCACCCCACACATTAAATCTCCCTATCCCCACTCCAAATCCCCCCCACACATTAAATCCCCCATCCCCACTCCAAATCTCCCCTGTTATGAATGAGTCACCGGAGGAGAAAAAAACAAAAATACAAGCTAAGTCCAGAAAACCGGAGAGGTTGGTAGCTAGTGGATTGCAGACCCCTGATCCTATTCACAACAACTAACAGTAGCCGCGGGGTGTTCCTACGGTGGTCCTAGACACCTCATTCACAGCCGGAGAACTAAATAAACCTAAAGAAAGAAAGGGGAAATCTAAACTGCCCCAGAGCAGACCCCATAGCAATAGACAGCCCCCAACATGTATTGACGGTAAAAACAGATGAAAACACAATCACAGACAGAAAGACAGGCTGAGCAAATGATGGGGCCCTCACTACCTAGATAGGACAGGAAAGAAAAGCAATTGTCTGCAACTACGCAAAAACCCTGCCAAAAATAATGTCCAACACGTCTGACAGAAAAGGCCCTGAAGTCACTAGACTTCAAAATCACTATATCAGCACTCAGGTATATTCTGAAGACAGAGCAAAGAGATCAACTGATCAGAGACAAAAATGGAGTTCAGCCAGTCCCAACCAGGGCTCGCTGAACACAAACACTAAGTAAACAGACAAAACCTCATTGAACAATAGCAGAGCAAAAACTTAGCTTTAGTAGACAGGACTAAACTGGAGGCCAGAGCTCAGAGCAGAGAGGATCACCAGAAACCCAGCAGGGCGTCGGTGACCTTATATCCACTCAGAGATTCCGGATGTCCAATCACACTCCACCTGTTCAGATGACAGGTTTTTCCTATCCAAATCAATTTCACTACCTCCTTTCACCAGCAGAGGGAGTTCATCGGACATCAAAGGTGAAGGAGAAAATGAGCTCATAAGCTCATAACACTCCCCACATACATTAAATCCCCCATCCACACTCCAAATCTCCCCCCACATTAAATCGCCCTTCCCCATTCCAAATATCCCCCCACATTAATTCTCCCCATCCCCACTCCAAATCTCCCCCCACACATTAAATCCCCCATCTCCTCCAAATCTCCCCACACACATTAAATTTCCCCATCCCCACTCCAAATCTCCCCCCACACACATTAAATCCTCCCGTCCCCACTCCAAATCTCCCCCCACACATTAAATCCCCCATTCCCACTCCAAATCTCCCCCCACACATTAAATTCTCCCATCCCCACTCCAAATCTCCCCACACACATTAAATCCCCCAATCCACACTGCAAATCTCCCTCCACATTAAATCCCCCTTTCCCACTCCAAATCTCCCCATACACTTTAATTTCCCCATCTCCACTCAAAATCTTCCCCCACACATTAAATACCCCCATCCCTACTCCAAATCTCCCCACACACATTAAATACCCCATACCCAAGCCAAATCATCCCCCATGCACTTAATCTTCGGTGCCTTCAGCTCCACTTGAGCACTTACCACCAATGTGCGCCTCTGCAGGGCGGTGAGTGATGTCAGCAGCGAGATCACATGATCTGATCACACTTCTCGCTTCACTGTCAGAGCCTCAATTGTACTCATGTCTGTAAGACGCCAATACAATTGATCCCTGGGTACCGGTGCACTGCAGATTCTCTGTGCCAGCTGTCAGCTTGACAACCAGTACAGAGAACTGCTGACTCCCAGTCCGGGGGGGTGACAAAATACAGCCGCCGGAGGAGACAATGCGGACCGCCGCATAAGGCGGCCCGAATGCACCCCCCCTGCCAGCTGTATGACCTGGCTGCCTCCCCTAGATACTCCTCTGGGTGCTGTGAGGGCCTTGCACCCATGCAGGCCACATGTATCAGGTGATGTTGGCTGGCCAGGACCATAGGTATCAGAGTTAAGTAAAAGAGACTCCCGCTCTAAAGCTGAGTCTTTACTGAATGGTAACTCGGTAAGAGTTACGTACAAGGGGTAGCAGATGCAAAGTCTTATGGATGTTTCTTTCACAGAGTAAAGTATTTTTACACACATTGTTTCCTTCCACTGTAGTCTACTCCAGGACTGGTGAAGCACACTGTTTCACCCTATTTCGTCACAGCCCAACTCATCACAACAGTCCTGATCAGCAAGTCTCTCTACATTATCAGCTGCTCATCGTACTATTTCTTCCACTACTGGTGCCCTGCATCTACCATTCGGGACTCCAATTTTTCCCATGAATTCAGTCCTGTTACTTTTGGCGTTTACCAAGCTCAGTGCTTTTTGTGACATGTCGTCCTATCCAAGGACCCCTTTAAGGTGGAATGCCACTCGGCCGCTTCAGTCACTTCAAGGTTGCATTACTCCCTTGTCCCTTAGTCTCCTTTGCTGTAGTTCCCTCAAACGGCAGCACTGCTCACAGACACTTCCTACTTTATCATGAACCTGTCCCTATCTGCCTACCTATAGGAAGTGGTCTTTTTCCCTAACACTAAGCCCCTCCTATTTTGGGCTAGTCCCAAATATTAACCTTATCTTACCTAATGTCAGGAAATTTTAGAGTACTTCATGTTTCCCTCTGCCGACAAGCTTATTGGAGATGGAAATTTCATTCTCCAGCAGGACGTGGCACCTGCCCACACTGCAAAAAAGCCAGAGATTCTTATCTCCCCAGGCCTCCAAGCATATGCACTATCAGGATGTGGTGTCTGTTCACATGAGATCTTTTATGTGCTTTTTGAACTTTATTTTTCGGGATGCAGTTGGGCCCATTTGGTCTTGTAAACTGTGGTGTCTGTTCACATGGGATGCATTTTGATAGCGCTGGGCAGCCTGCCTCATCTAATAGAAGGGCGTAACTAATAGGCTGTTAACCTGGATGCTGTGCATTGCCATAGTGTGAACAGCGCCGCATACAAGTCTTCATTGTGCATTAATATACCAAGCAACCGTCCCCTCCATGGATTGGTAGGATGTGAACGGTTGTCTCATCGGTATTCTTGCACCTGTGTTGCCGCCATCTTCACTATATGGGTCCACTGCATCCTGATAGTGCATTTGTTTGGAAGCCTGGGCAGGTACGCATCTCTGCCTTTTTTGCTGTATTTTTGAATTTTTGGAGGATTTTTAAGTCCTCTTTTTGTGCTATACCTGTCCACACTGCCAAAAGTACCAATACCTGGTTTAAAAACAACAGTATCACTGTGCTTGATTGGCCAGCAACCTCGACTGACCTTAACCCCATAGAGAATCTATGGGGTATTGTCAAGACGAAGATGAGAGACCCCAAACCCAACAATGCAGACGAGCGGAAGGCTGCTATCAAAGCAACCTGGGCTTCCATAACACCTCAGCAGTGCCACAGGCTGATCACCTCCATGCCACGCCGCATTGTGGTCTTGTGGTCCACGTGGAGCTGTAGGGCTACAGGATTCGGCAGAGCTGGGAGTAGTGTGGAGACTGCGACCAGCTGGGACCAGTGTCTTTCTGTCCTCGTGGAGCTCCGTGCCTCGTTTCAGCTGGGAGAGAGTGAAGCTGCTGGCTGCCTGCCAACTTTCCTACAACTTGTACCCATTTCCAGCATGCAGATGATCCCGGGATAGGAAAGCTGGTGGAGTGTGCGGTGCTGGAAATGTTCTGGAGATCTTGTGGTCCAGGTGGAGCTGAAGGGGTGAGCTGGGCAGGTTTGGACTGACTGTTGGCGTGTCCCCTGATGTCCCTGTCTTGTTGCACCCATGCCCTCCCCCCCAGCAGTGTTGGGAGCACCCTTTATGGAAAGTTGTACATTTAACTCTGCTAAGCTGTGACTGTTCAGTCTTTATAGCTACAAGCTGAGTGTAATCATGGCCACTGCACTCTGTAAACCTACTCTTATGATTTCAAGGGACGATTTATTATTCTGGAATCATCCGCAATTTCTCATGGACTCCCCTTCTTGGAGCATGATTGCTAATTCAACAATTGAGTACATAAAATCCATTACTTCTGTGAAACCTGTGGAGGTGTACTGCAAGAGAGGTAGGAGAGGAGGCGTCCTGGCACGCCTTCGGAGGAGAGGGTTCAGAACAGCTCTTCCTTCACTCCACTTGGCTAATGTCCGTTCCTTATCTAGCAAAATGGAGGATCTGAGCTTACTTTGTAACATGAGATCTGATATGGCCAATTCAGCTGCTCTTTGCTTTACTGAGACCTGGTTGAATGAGACCATCCCTGATTGTAGTCTGGATCTACCTGTTTTTGTTATCTACAGAGCTGACCGTGATTGTGTAGCTTCAGGTAAACAAAGGGGGGGTGGGGTATGTCTCTACATCAACACTAGCTGGTGCTGTGATGTTAACATACTGGGAAAAGGTTGCTCTCCAGATCTAGAGTACCTTGCACTCAATTGTAGACCATTTTACTCTCCAAGAGAGTTTTCATCTATGGTTCTGGTTGCAGTATATATTCCCCCTCAAGCATCTGTTAAAGCTGCTATTGGTGAATTAGCTTGCAAAATATCAGAATGGGAGAAAGGATCTCCAGAAGCATTTGTGATCGTAATGGGGGACTTTAACAAAGGAAAACTCAACCTGGATCTCCCCAAATTTACTCAACATATAAACTGCTTCACGAGAGAGAACAATATGCTTGATCACTGCTATACAGTCATAAAAGGGGCCTACAGGGCAGTGAGGAGAGCAGCAGTGGGCTTTTCAGATCATTGTCTAATTCATTTAATTCCAGCCTACAGGCAAAGGTTGAAAACATCCAAACCTACAGTTTATACAAAGAAGACATGGTCTGAGGAGGCAAAATTGCAACTACAAGCATGCTTTGAATGCACGGACTGGGAGGTATTCCAGGAAACATGCTCGGGTCTGGATGAATGGGTTGATGCAGTGTCCTCATATATCTGTTTTTGTGAAGACACGTTTATTACATCCAAATCTGTCCACTTTCGGGGAAACAACAAGCCGTGGTTTACAAATAAAGTCAGGTTGATCCGTAAAAGAAAAGAGGAGGCTTATAAAGCAGGCGATATTACTGAATTCAAGAAACTTAGGAACTCGCTATCTAAAGAGATCAAGTTAGCCAAACACGAGTATGCAAAGATTCTGGAGGAAAGGTTCTCATCAAAAGATACTAGATCTGCATGGAGAGGATTAAGAGAGGTCACCAATTATATTAAGCCACCCCACTATAGTGAACCCCAGCAGAAGTCTGGCAGCAGAGTTAAATGAATTCTACTGCAGATTTGAGGCAAGCTCTACACACAGTGGCTATTCATCTCTAAGCTCCTCAGTCTGTTCATATAAAGATCATTCATTGTGCAACACCCAAGTAGTGATCTCCGAGGCAGAGGTGACACGCATCCTGAAGGGACTTAAGGTCAAAAAGGCACCTGGCCCTGATGGTGTATCTCCAATGTGTCTGAAAGTATGTGCTACCCAGCTTGCCCCTATACTGACAAATATATACAATGTGTCACTGAAAGAGTGCGTTGTACCTCAGTGTTGGAAAAGTTCCACAATTATCCCTGTCCCCAAGAAAGGGGATCCTCTGAGTTGAACGACTATAGACCAGTAGCACTCACATCTGTAGCTATGAAAGTCTTCGAAAGAATTATGATGTCCCACCTGTTAAAATTCACGTAGAAGCTATGGGACCCGCTTCAGTTTGCCTATAAGGAGAATCGTTCGGCAAACGACACTGTCAATCTGGCACTGAAGTACATTTTGGATCATACAGATGAACTGCACTCATATGCCCGGATTCTTTTCATGGACTTTAGCTCAGCGTTCAATACCATTGATCCGAATTTACTTCATAAGAAAATGGTAGCTCTTGGAGTCCCTCTCAACTTATGCTTGTGGATTTATAACTTCCTGACTGTCAGGATACAGAGTGTAAAAGTTGGACCATTCACTTCGGACACCTTGGTCACAAACATCGGGGCACCTCAGGGGTGTGTTTTGTCCCCGTTACTGTTTTCTCTCTATACGAATGATTGCATCTCTTCAGCAGACTCAGTAAAAATCTTGAAATTTGCCGATGATATGACACTGATTGGTCTCATCAGGGGAAATGCTGAAGACTTGTATCGGAGTGAGGTGAAAAGAATATGTGACTGGTGTAAAGCCAATAATCTTGTACTCAACACTAAAAAAAACTGCTGAGATGGTTGTGGATTTTAGGAAAGATAAGCATGAGATACTTCCAATCTACATCCGTGACGAAGTGGTTCTTAGGGTCACAGAGACCAAATTCCTTGGTGTTATCATCTCTCATGATCTTAAATGGGGGAAAAACGTGGATGCTGTTATAAGAAAAGCACAACAGAGGATGTTCTTCCTGCGTCAGCTGAAAAGGTATGGTTTGTCTAAGAATCTGCTGATCTTATTCTTTATTGCTGTCATCAGATCTGTGATTTGTTCCTCTCTGATAGTCTGGTATGGGGGAGCCACTGCGCATGACAAACTCCGCTTACAAAGGACTTTCAGAACAGCAGAGAGAATTATAGGTTCCCCCTGCCTAAAATCCAGGATCTTTATGATAAGAGTATTCGATCCCACGCATTGAAAATTTCATCCGATCCCTCTCACCCGGGACACTCCTCATTCCAACTACTCCCTTCAGGACGTCGCTTCAGAGTCCCCAAATGCAGCACCAACCGCCATATGAACAGTTTCTATCCACTCTCTGTTCAACAATTAAATCGTCATGTGTAGACTATATACTGTATCTGTCTTGTTAGATGTTACTTGTTGTATCTGTTGTTATATATTATGTTGCCTCTTTGCCACAAAGAATTCCTTGTATATATGTAATATGTACTTGGCGATAATAAATAAATTTGAAATTTGAAATTTGAATTTGATTCAGGAACTGATGCCAGAGGAGCCCCGACCAAGTATTGAGTACATTTACTGAATATACACTTCAGTAGGCCACCTTTTCGGATTTTAAAATAATTTTTTCAAGCTGGTGTCATAAAGTATTCTAATTTACTGAGATAATGACTTCTGGGATTTCATTGGCTGTAAGCCATAATCATCAACATTAACTAGAAATAAACACATGAAATAGATCACTCCGTGTGTAATGACTCTATATAATATATGAGTTTCACTTTTTGTATTGAAGAACTGAAATAAATTAACTTTTTGATGATATTCTAATTTTGTGAGATGCAGCTGTAGATTAGTGACCCACTGACTACTCACCTCCCACTGTTTGGTAGAAATGATTCAATGCCGCATAGTGAAGTCATCACCTGATACAAATACATTAGTGTGAAGATCTCTGTTGAAAAAAAGTATTATATAAGGTTCGATCAAATAATAAAATGCATCCAATGATGGTTTCATTATCAGACTTGTTTCTAATAATCATAAGCAGATATGAAGAAGTCACAGACATTTTATAAAGCACCTTTCTACATGACCAGTCCACCGTGGACTATAATTTACAATCCTTAGATGTTGAAGAGCCACAATTTAAGAAAAGGGTGTCAATACTTTTGTCACACTTGAGCTATTAGCTAACATACCAGCAAGGTCAGAGACATAATGAGAGGGATAATCATGGAGCCTTTAGCACTTTTTACTGCATATGTAGAAACTTAGAGAGTTTACACAACATCCTAAGTGTCTCCTGACAGGTGAGGATACCAGGACCAGTCACCCTCAGCAGTCCCCATTTGTCAGTTAGCCTCTTATCAGTCAAAATCAAAGAAGGAAACTTCCTGACACAACAGGAATGGGATGACCTCACCGGTGATGTTCACATGGGATAGGGAAGGACTTTCTCATCCTTCTGGAAGATTTAGCCTTTTGTGTAAATGAATCTCTGGATTTTGAAATTTTGCACTTCTTCAGATTCTTTTTAATACCATGCCTGATGAAGAGACCCAAATTGTCTCACAAGCTTGCTTTACAACATCAGTTATTTTATTTTTGTTAGCCATTAAAAGGTATTATAACTACAAGATTATTATTATGTTTTTCCAATTTTCAATAGATTTTGAAATAGTTTAATGAATAGTTTGGGGTGGAAAATACATAGATCACTAAATAATAGAAGAAGGGCAGCATGGTGGCTCAGTGGTTAGCACTGCAGCCTTGCAGCGCTGGAGTCCTGGGTTCAAATCCCACCAAAGACAACATCTTCTAGGAGTTTGCATGTTCTCCTAGTGTTTGTGGGTACTGCAGTTTCCTCCCATATTCCAAAGACATACTGATACGGAATTTAGATTGATAGACCCATCGGAGACAGTGATGATAATGTGTGCAAACTGTAAAGCGCTGCGGAATATGTTGGCGTTATATAAAAATAAAGATTATTATTATTAAGAAAACAGCACAAACTCCCCCCAAAAATGTACTGCTCCACATCGTGCTCCCTTGACAGTATTTCTTTCCAGTGGCTCTAGGAAAATTCTGAATTTGGTTCTTAAAATGTCTTATCTGTATAAATTAGAGAGGAACAGAAAAATTCAAGCTCCTCTAGTCCTACATCCTGTCCGGTCCACTATGGTAGCCTGACAAGGGCAATCTTATTTTCTCCTGCTGGCATCCTTGGCCAAGTATTCTGGGTTCTTCTTGTGCTTGCTAGCCTCTGCAATGTCATGATGTCCTGAAGCCCAGAATTGTGAGTTGAGAAGTGAAGACAGCACTTGTCCGGCTGCCAAAGTGATTTGAACGCCGGGCAGTGGCAGTGCAATACTTTTTGATCAACTTTAATAAAAATCATCATTAATATTCTTACTTTTCCAGACTGTTAAGATGTGATTTACTTATTTATTTTACTCATCTGTATAGCGCCATTAATTCCACAATGCTTTACAGACTTCAACATCACTGTCCCCATTGGGGCTCACAATCTAAACTCCCTATAAGGATGTCTTAGGAATGTGGGACTCTGGAGAACCTGGAGGAAACCCAAGAAAACATGAGAAGAACATACAAACTCCTTGCAAGTGTTGTCAGTGGGAGTTAAGGCCCCGTCTCACTAATCAATCTCGGTAGCGAGATCGCTGCTGAGTCACAACTTTTGTGACGTAACAGCGATCTCACCAGCGAGATCGCTGTGTGTGACAGCGATCAGCGAGCGGCCCCCCTGCCGGTATCGCTGATCGCTGGAAGAAACCTCTGGACATTTCTTTGGTCGCTGGTCTCCCGCTGGCCAGCACGCATCGCTGTGTGTGACAGGCGGGAGACCAGCGATCAGGTGTAAAAAACAATAAAAAAATAAAAAAAATAGTTATTCTCCGACGTCGCGTTCAGCCATCCTGCCTCTCTCCACGCTCCGGTCCCAGTGATCCTTTGCACGAATGACCGCGAGACTTTGTTATCCCTCGAGACCGTGACATCTCGCGGTCATTCGTGCAAAGGATCACTGGGACCGGAGCGTGGAGAGAGGCAGGATGGCTGAACGGGACGTCGGAAGGTGAGAATAACTATATTTTTTATTTTGATTCTATTTTTTACAGCGATGGCCAGCGATGCCGGGCGCTCGGCATCGCTGTGCTGATCGCTGGTGAAGCTGTCTGTGTGACAGCTCACCAGCGATCACATAGCGACTTACCAGCGATCCTGGCACCTTGAGATCGGTGTCGGGATCGCTAGTAAGTCGCTTAGTGTGACGGGGCCTTTACACCCAGGAATCCTGTTGGAACAGGTCCTAACCAATGAGACACAATGCTGTCCAACTATGATCCCAAAGTATGTCTTTAGTCCAAATGCTATAAGTTATATTAGTCTCTAAAGCTAATTTATGTTTGATTGGGCTAATATAATATAAACAACACTTTTAGGCTCTCTTTACACATCTGTTTTTTATGTCCGTATGCAATTCATTATTTAAGGACTGCAAATACAGACATAGGCACACAATTGCATTCAATGGTGGTGCGCACACATCCGTGTGTCATCAGTGTGACACATACCATCGCCTGTGAAAAAGTAGTACAGCTCCTGGTGTTTCCAGGGGCCAATTTCTGAATCCAACTCCCATCATCCTCACCTGGTCTCCCTGAGATCAGTGAGCCCAGGCAAGACTGATGACAGTTGTAGTCAGCAAAAGCCATCTGTATCTAGCTGTTACGGTGTGGGAAATAAAGGAGGAACCTGGAGGTGGACCCTCTGGGTCACGGCTCCAGAGCCCCCGAGGGCGAGCCGACCAGGTGAAACCCACCCCCTATACAGGGAGCATTAGGAGCAGGCCCCCGAGGGATGGAACTGTAACAGCCGGAGCCAAAGGGATGACCAGGGCTAGAAATAAGAGAGTCTGTGGCGAGGAGGGACAGAGCCCAGGCGCACGGAGGGACTGCAAGAACTAAGGAGAATAGAGACAAGCAGGACCGGGAGCATTAGGGCCAGACGGAGGCTGGTGACTGTGGGTGAGAGAGGAAGGAGAGCCCGGTACGGACAACACACAGAGCGGACGGATGGATAGCAGAGGGTAATGGACCAGAGAGGCACTAGGAAAAAGACAGAGACACTGGACAAGGCAGGTGAGCCACGGAGCAGAGAAGCTACTGGAGGCAGCGCAAACAGGACAGCAGAGTAGCGCAGAGGATACAGGGACCTGAGGAGAGCGGAAACGCTAGAGCAGGAACAGCGTCACCGCAGAAGATAATCAGGCATCTTACCTGACAAGATGCCTTGCTGAAATAGCCGGTGGGCGCCGCCATGTTGTGGGCGGAGCCACTGCGTCACTGCTCCCAGAGGTCCGAGCGCCAAGAAATAGAATAGACCGGCGCAGGCGCGCAGGAACGACGACGGGGAGTCCGGATGTCTGGAGCGGGGACGCGACGTGGAGCAGGAGCGCGCCGGGAGGCGTGCAGGAGAGCAGCGGGGCCGCGCTGGTAAGTATGGCCGGTAGTGGGCATGACACCGGTAGGGGGCATGACACTAGCGCTAACTACAAGTGTCATCATTGTCGCCTGATATCCCAGCGATCAGCGAGACCAGGCGATACTGATGATAGCTGTAGTCAGTGGCCACCCTCTTTGTCAAGAGTGTATTAAATAAATAATAAAAAAATGGCTTGGGGTACCCTGTCATTTTCATAAGCAGCTGAGGGAAAGCCAACAGCTGGGGGCTGATGTTAATATTCTGGGAAGGGGCCAATAGCCATAAAGGTTCCCAGGCTATTAATATTAGTTCACAGGTGTTTGCTTAGCCTTTACTGGTTATTATAGGAGAGATCCCAGAAAAAATGATGTGGGGGTCTCCCCTATATTTACTACCCAGCAAAGGCTAAACAGACAGCTGTGTGCTGATATTACTAGCCTAGAAAAGTAAAAGAGAAAAATAAAAATTGCAAAGTTATACTCACATTTCTGCTGATAATCCATTAATGCTCATTTCCTACAACGATCTGGAGGGTTTGGTGAGCAGTCACATCAGTGATGTGACCACTCTTCATGCCAACTGAAACACACGGAGCAGCAATGCAGTCCCCGAGTTACAAACTAGATTCGTTTTTTGGGTCTGTTCGTAACCGATATATGTATGTAAGTTGGAACAGGTCCGGGAAAAAAACAACTTATACTCATCCCTCTGAGCTGAGTATTCTTTTTTAACATCGAACATTCCTAACTAGGGGTGTATGTAAGTCTGATGTCTGTAAGGCCGGTTTCACATTAGCGCTTTTTAAGCGCACGCACGGCCGGGGGTAGCTCCGCCCCCGAGCCGGCTCTCTGCCCGGCGTGCCTGCCCCTTGCTTGTATCGCCGCCTACTAGCGGACAGCGGCGCCTGCGATCGGCGCACCCTATCTTTAGCATAGGGTGCGCAGATCGTGCGCAGGCCGTGCGCTAGTTGCGCTTTGACCTGCGCTGCGCACTTTTGACGGTGCGCCGTGCGCGCCAAAATCCGAAAAGTTTGATTTTGGCGCGCACGGCGCACCGTCAAAAGTGCGCAGCGCAGGTCAAAGCGCAACTAGCGCACGGCCTGCGCACGATCTGCGCACCCTATGCTAAAGATAGGGTGCGCCGATCGCAGGCGCCGCTGTGCGATAGGAGGCGGCGCTACAAGCAAGGGGCGGGCACGCCGGGCAGAGAGCCGGCTCGGGGGCGGAGCTACCCCCGGCCGTGCGTGCGCTTAAAAAGCGCTAATGTGAAACCAGCCTAAGTCAGGGACCGTCTGTGTATGCATTGTAAACAGATATAAACTAAAATTACCAGGCAGCTTCAATGCTACAACTGGTGTTTTTTTTTTAATTACATTCTAGGTCATTCTGCCCATGAATTAACTCATAAAAGAAACATCAAAAGATAAGACAGGACAAACAAGGCTTTTGAAGGAAATTCACTATTAGGAAATCTGCAGATTTAACTAATGCATTAATGAAATCAAAGCAACAGACAGACAAAATTGCAAATCAATTAATCTCAAAAACATCGAGAACAATGAGATAGAGAATGCTGAAGAATTTGTCTACAGAGCTGATTTTCCAACTATTCTACACTTTTGGTCACTTAAAATAAATCGAATGGGAATGTAAAAAAACACAGTTGTAGCAGTACAACCAGCAGTATTTAAAGAAGCTCTGAAGCTAGACTTGGCGCTTTCTCGGAGCTCCACGGCCAGCAAACCTGAACAACTTCACAGCTCCAGCTCCCTCTGCCTTTTCTGGATGGCTAGTCAGGTGATGGCGCGCATGCATTGACGTCATCGTGTACGCGCCGTTATGTGAGCACCCCAATGGCCATTGCCTGGAGACTAGAAGTGGAGCTGAGCCTGCAGGGGATCATCAGTGAGGTTCCATAAGTATGAAAATTTTTTTTGAAAATGAATTAAATGGGTGAGGGGGACTGCAAATTTTGAAACGGGGGGGGCAGCAAATGATTGTATTGAGCCTGGGTCATGGGGGACAGTAAATGATGATGAATTAAGGGTGGGGACAAGAAATGATGATTTGGGTGAGGGGAAGCAAATAAAGATAAATTGTGGGTGGGGGAGAGTAAAGGTCCCGTTACATTTATTGATGCACCAGGGATCCCGACCACGATATGGCCCGGTCAGGATTGCTGGTGCATCGCTAAATGGTCGCTAGTGAACTGCCAAACAGGCAGATCTCTCCAGCGATGCAGCAGCGGTCGGCGATCGATACTCCCCTCTCAGACGCGGTGATGATGACCGTCTTCCGCCCGCGTCCAGCAGGAAGCCGATGAAGAGAAATGGACCAGGCCGATCTCCCCCTTCACCCAATCAATAGGAGGATTGTGGCGTTGCAACCAGGGTATACCCAATACCAGTCCTGCAGGCAGATTATTCATAATGAAACAACTTAAATTTTCCACATGAGTGGAACCCACTTTCATAGAAAAAACTTCAGACATAAAACAAATCCCATCCCGGGTAAGAAGAGATGAATCCACAGCCACAATTTTAACAGGGTCTTTTAACCTGACTGTCCCTATCTTATTAAGAGTCACAACTTGGGCATGAATCAGATTAATGGAGGAACCACAGTCAACAAAGGTGGTGGTCATAACAGGACCGCCAGCAATTTCCAATTCAACCTGGAGCACCATTTTTGTACGTGAGAAAAAATGTACCAGGGAGTCTGAACAACCTCCTCGATTGTTGCCCAGACTCAGTCGTTTCTCTGATGGTTTCAATGAAGAAGGGCAGAAGGGGCAATTCCTTTTCCAATGTCCAGAGGCTCCACAGTAAAAGCATAGTACGTTGTCTCTACGGTGCCTTCTCTCTTTCTCCTTCACCTCCCATATACAATCTCTTGCCCGCTCGTGCCGCTTACACCTAAACAACATCTCTAGAATCCGCCCTTTTCTCACCATGGAAACAACAAAAACCCTCACTGTCGCCCTGATCCACTCCCGCCTGGACTACTGTAACGCTCTACTAACTGGCCTCCCCCTCACTCGACTCTCCCCTCTCCAATCCATCCTTAATGCAGCAGCCAGGGTTGTCCATCTGGCTAATCGTTTCTCGGACGCGTCCGCTCTTCGCCAGTCGTTACACTGGCTGCCCATTCATTACAGGATACAATTCAAAGTACTTGTTCTCACCCACAAAGCTATCCACAGGGCGGCACCCCCTTACATTTCCTCCTTCATTTCTGTCTATCGGCCTCACCGACCACTGCGCTCTGCAAATGACTTTCGACTAACCTCTGCCCTAATCCATACCTCCCACTCCCGACTCCAAGACTTCTCCCGTGCTGCGCCAATCCTCTGGAATGCTCTATCCCAAGATATTAGGACCATCCACAATTTGCATAGTTTTGGGCGCTCGCTCAAAACACATTTGTTCAGAGCGGCCTATCACATTCAGTAATCAAAGTCATTTTATGCTTGTGTGTGTGTAGCCCATTCACTATCTCCATCTATCCCCCACCCCCTGAAGATGGCTGGACCATCATTGTAAATACATCATTGTAAATACAAACCTGTGCTTTGTATCGCCCCCACCTCATTGTATATTGTAAGCTCCCACGAGCAGGGTCGTCTTATTTCGCTTTAATTATTGTATTGTTAACGTTATTACTTATGACTGTTGTGTTTGAAACTGTTCAACTGTAAAGCGCTGTGGAATATGTTGGCACTATATAAATAAAGATTATTATTATTCTCCTTAACCGAGACTGTCCCAACCTTCATGCGCTCAGATAGAGGTGCAGTGTCACACAATTTGGGGTACAAGGGAGACTCTTGTTGCATCATTCCTCTAGCACGGAGTCTCCGGTCCATACGGACCACCTGCATCATGGCATCCTCCAGGGTATCAGGAAGCGGATGTAATGCCAGAGCGTCCTGCAGACGGTCAGAAAGGCCCCTGCGAAACAACCCCCTCAGGGCGGCGTCATTCCAGGATACTTCGGCGGTCCAACGTCTAAACTCTGAGCAGAACCATTCTGCAGAGTGCCTCCCCTGTGTCACACTCATCACCATATCCTCAGCCAGACGCACTCTATCAGGCTCGTCATAGATGTGCCCCAGAGCCTCAAAGAACAAGTTCACTGACATACATTCAGGAGCAGAGGAAGACAGAGAGAAAGCCCATGCTTGCGGAGCCCCCCGAAGTAGGGAAATAATGACCTCCTCCATTTGGAACTCATCCCCGGAGGAGCGGGGCCTTAGAGAAAAAAAAAGCTTGCATCCTTCTCTGAAAGACCTGAACTCCTTTTTATCCCCTGAGAAAGGGTCGGGCAATTTGACCGGAGATTCGGGAGACGCTAATGACACATCTCTACCCCCAGAACTAGAAGCCCCTGCATCGACAGCCCCCTGCACAGTAACCACCAACTGTTGCTGGCTATGGGCCATGGTGCGCTGTTCCACATTGAGTTTATGGAACATTTGGGTCAGGTGCTTGACCTGATCAGCCAAAGCTTGTATGGGATCCATGAGGATAATACACACTTTTTTTTTTTTTTCTCTTCAGAGGAAAAAAAACCTGAAACAGTCAGTTATAATGTCAGGAACTTCGCACTGCACTTGCTCACTGAGCCAAAGATACCTGCGGAGCGGGCAGCAGTGGTGACTAGAGTTGAGCGACTTTTGTTTTTTTAGGGTCGCGTTTTGTTTCGTGAAACCCGACTTTTCCAAAAGTCGGGTCGAGCAAGATCGTCCGATTATAGGGAAAAGTCGGGGTCGTCCCGAAACACGAAACCCAATGTAAGTCAATGGGGAATAAAAGTCGGCAGTGAGAGGAGGACAGGAAACACACCTACAGTGCCCATTTGAATGCCAAAAGCATCAATTCTTCTTTCTTAAGCTTGTCAACCTTAATTAACTTCATAATACAAGTTACGCACTGAAAAATGGGGGTTATTTGGCTACAAACTGTGGGGGGGGAGGGCTGGCTCCAGGTTTTCATGTGCCCTGGGCGAAAGAGCGCCCCTTTAACACATACCACAACTCATCATGCTCCGATACGGCAGGGAAATAGCGGTATAGTACAATGAAAAATACCTCACTTTTTACATCTCATGACGAGGCCCATCTATTTCTCCATACAGAATCATTGGTCCCATATAATGTTTGAAACAGTATATGATGAGCTCCACATAATGCTACAGTATATGTTGGTCCCCATGGATGAAGCTCCACTGTCTTATGGGCCCAAATAATGGTCCAAACATAATGGGCCCCATTTCTAATGCTCTAGTGTATAATGGGCCCTGTAAATGCTGCTCCAGTGTCTGATGTCCACCTTTGGAATGTTCCAGTGTATGGTGGGCCCCATCTATCATTCTCCAGAGTATAGTGCTCCCCAAAAATTGCTGTCCCAACATTGAAAACAATCAAATAAGTCTCCTCGCTAGGGAATCCCTGTAAGTAAGTCTGGACAGGTGCTGTAGCTTGCTTAACAGCTCGCCAGCCGTTCTCACGCCCAGTATGGATTACACGTGATTGCACAAAGGTGAGAAAGGGTACCATATCCCCAGATAACATGTATGGATAGCGTACACATTCAAAATATATGTCTCAGGAGGCAGGCTCAGACGGTGTTAGGCCCAGTATGGATTGCACGTGATTGCACAAAGGTTAGAAAGGGTACCGTATCCCCGGATAACATGTATGGATAGCGTACACATTCAAAATATATGTCTATACAGCATGAGGCAGGCTCAGACGGTGTTAGGCCCAGTATGGATTGCACGTGATTGCACAAAGGTTAGAAAGGGTACCATATCCCTGGATAACATGTATGGATAGCGTACACATTCAAAATATATGTCTATACAGCATGAGGCAGGCTCAGACGGTGTTAGGCCCAGTATGGATTGCACGTGATTGCACAAAGGTTAGAAAGGGTACCGTATCCCTGGATAACATGTATGGATAGCGTACACATTCAAAATATATGTCTCAGGAGGCAGGCTCAGACGGTGTCAGGCACAGTATGGATTTGACGGCCCAGATTACACAGCGGAGGAGCAGGGAGAGGTAAAGATTGCAAATGCTGGGGCCCTGCCCAAGCAAGGGGGGCCCACTCGTGGGCGTGGGTACTGGCACTGGGCCCCTCATAGTTCAGCGGTGTGTCTGACGGCGGGTGTGCACCACCACCGTCAGAGACACTTGATTGCACTATGAGGGACCCTGTGCCAGTGCCCGCGCCTAAGAGTCGGCCTACCCACCTGTCCAGGGCAACGGCACTCGCACGGTGTCGTGCGGTAGGTGGTGACCCCGGCCATGGGGGGGAGGCAGCACAGTTAGGGAGTTTTAGAAAGTGGCATATGTTGATTTTGTACATTCAGCTGATGCAAAAGGCGAAATAGGTGAAGTACCAGGAAGAGGTGGACCAAAGCAAGCCATTTTTCTGTCATCAGGGGAAGGTGGGACAAAATCCTTGGAAACCCATGCGTGGTTCATTTTAATGAATGTTAGATCATCCACATTTTGGGTTGACAGACGGGTCCTTTTTTCTGTCAGGATTGATCCAGCTGCACTGAAGACTCTTTCCGATAGCACACTTGCAGCTGGGCAAGCGAGCTCCTGTAAGGCATATTGGGCCAATTCAGGCCAGGTGTCCAGTTTAGCGGCCCAATAGTCAAAGGGGAATGACCTGTGTGGGAGAACATCGATATGGGAGGAAAAGTAGTTTGTTACCATAGTTGACAACTGCTGTCTCCTGTCACTTTCCATCGATGCAGTATTACCAGTTGTGTGAGCGGTATTTGAAAAATCAGTCCACAACATTGTCATGAAACCCCTGTCTCCAACGCCACTTCTGCTGTGTGCACCACGAACACCTCTGCCAAGCTGCCCCCGGCCCGTACGGCTCGTGTGAGAACCATCACCGCTGCTGTGTGCTGGGAATGCCTCAAGCAACCGATTTACCAGAGTTGCTTGTTTATTAGCCAATATTAGGTCAAGGTTCTCCTGTGGCATGATGTTTTGTAATTTGCCTTTATAGCGTGGATCCAGGATGCTGGCCAACCAGTAGTCGTCATCGTTCATCATTTTGGCAATGCGGGGGTCCCTTTTTAGGATCCGCAAGGCATAATCTGACATGTGGGCCAATGTTCCCGGTGTCAATGATGCACTGCGAGTGCTGGGTGGAGGAGCACTTTCTGGCAAATCCACATCCCTCCAGTCACGCACAAACCCTGTACCAGACCTTGCCACGCCAACATTTTCACTTGCCCCACGAGATGCATCCTCCTCCCCTAAGTAATCATCCCCATCATCCTCCTCCTCCTCCTCTTCTTCCTCCACCTCGTCCAGGAGAGGTCCCTGAGCAGACAATGGCTGAATGTCATCAAGGATTCCCTCCTCCTCTTCCTCCTCATCAACATTGGCTGCAGACGCCTGCTCCTTAAGGTGCGTCAAAGTTTGCATGAGCAGACGCATAAGTGGGATGCTCATGCTTAGGATGGCGTCGTCTGCGCTTACCAGCCGTGTGCATTCCTCAAAACACTGAAGGACTTTACAGAGGTCTTTCAGCTTTGACCACTGCACACCTGTCAGCTCCATGTCTGCTCTCAAAGTGCCTGGCCGTGTATCCTCCCACAAATGCATTATGGCCTGCCTCTGCTCGCACAGCCGCTCCACCATGTGCAGGGTGGAGTTCCACCTTGTTGCAATGTCGATAATGAGGCGGTGGTTGGGAAGGTGGAGCAATCGCTGCAGCTTCTGCATACGAACGGAGTGTACAGGCGACCGGCGGATGTGCGCGCACAGTCTTCGCACCTTCTGGAGCAGGGCTGTTAACTCCGGATAATTTTTGACGAAGCACTGCACCACCAGGTTCAAGGTGTGAGCCAAGCAAGGTATGTGGCTGAGTTTTGAAAGGGCTATGGCTGCCACAAAATTACGGCCGTTATCACTAACTACCTTGCCTGCCTCAAGATGTACACTGCCCAGCCATGACTCAGTTTGTCGCTTCAAGTACTCGGCCAGCACCTCGGCGGTGTGTCTGTCGCCCAAACACATCATCTGCAACACAGCCTGCTGACGCTTTCCACTAGCTGCTCGATAGGGGGACACATCGTGTGCAACAGTGGCAGCTGCAGATGGAGTGCTCGTACGACTGCGCTCTGTGGACGAGCTTTCGCTTCTGGAGGAGGTGGAGGAGGAGGAGGGTCGAACGCCTACAGCCAACTGTTTCCTATACCGTGGGCTAGGCAGCACTGTCCCACCACCGCTGTCCCCTGTGGACCCTGCATCCACCACATTAACCCAGTGCGCAGTGATGGACACGTAACGGCCCTGGCCATGCCGACTGGACCATGCATCAGTTGTGAGGTGCCCCTTTCCGCTCACTGACTGCTTGAGTGCATGGACAATGCGGTCTTTCACATGATGGTGGCGGGCTGGGATGGCTTTGCGAGAGAAGAAGTGGCGACTGGGTAGATCATAGCGTGGTACTGCATAGGCCATGAGTTCGCGGAAAGCTGTGCTTTCCACCAACCGAAAGGGCATCATCTCAAACGAGATTAGTTTGGCAATGTGGGCGTTCAAACCCAGTGTACGCGGATGAGAGACTGAGTACTTTCTTGACCTACTCATAGTGTCTGGGAGGGTGAGCTGGACTTGAGAGCTGCATATGGTGGAAGTAGCGGTGGACAGGGCGGACTGAGAGAGGGTTGATGATGGTGATGGAGTTGGTGTTCTTTCTGATGGCCTAGAATCAGTATTTCGTTGATATAACAGTGGGATTCCCTGACTGCTGTGGTCTTGCAACGACACCTCAACATTTGCTGCTGTGCTAACCGGTGGGCTTACAGTGGGGGAAACAATGTAGCGTTGCTGACTACCTTCGTTGTGATCAGTTGCACATGTGGCACTTGAGGTTTGGTGTTGTGTCCACGCTTGCAAGTGCATGCTGGTTAAATGTCTAAGCATGCAACTGGTATTCAAATTTTTCAGATTTTTCCCTCGGCTAAAGGTCTTTGCGCACTTCTTACAGATAACCTTGGCCTGATCATGAGGATTTTGTTCAAAAAAGTGCCACACTGCACTCTTCCTACTTTGGCAGACATTTTGCGGCCTAGCACGCTGTGATCTTTTGACCCTCTGGACAAGCTGTCCAGCAACTCTTTTGATGTTTGGAACCTGTCTTTGGAGTGCTGCGGGCCTGCCAGATAACAGCTGTTGCGATGTCGATGTCTGCTGTGGATGCTCCTCATCTGAGCTATTGGAAGCAGCACCCTCTTCCCCCAATGGATGCCAATCTGGGTCAACAACTGGGTCATCCATCACCTCCTCTTCTATGTCATGTGCACCTTCCTCTGTGTCACCGTGTATGGTGGTATAGTGTGCGGGAAGGGGCACCTGAGTCTCATCAGGGTCAGAATCTGGCTCTGTACACTGCGAGGACAATGTAGTGCTCTGAGTGAATGTACCAGCAGAATCATCCATCAGCGGCTGTGCATCAGTGCAATCCATGTCAGATTCATCTTGGCCTGGGTAATTCACCATTTGACTTGATAATCCAGGCATGGTATGTGAAAACAGCTCCATGGAGTAATCAGTAGTATGGCCTGCGTCATCCTTCAATCTTGGTTGGGGTGAAGGACACAAGGAAAGGTGTGGTTCATGAACATGAGCCTCCAATGACGACTCAGTGCTTTTACTTTTTACAACTGAAGAAGAGGAGGCGATAGAGCTGGAGGCTGAGTCAGCAATGTAAGACAAAACTTTTTCCTGATGCTCTGGCTTTAAAAGCGGTTTGCCAACTCCTACAAAACTAAGCGTTCGAGGCCTTATGTAGCCAGACGATGACGCAGGGTCAGCACCTCCTGCATTCGGTCCTATTTTGCTCTTGCCACTACCATCAGATCCACCACCAACACCATCATTACCAGCTGCCAACCCCCGCCCAATTCCACGGCCTCTTCCACCAGCCTTCCTCATTTTTGGTAGAAATGTAGACAAAATCCAACAAACTATATAGTAATGTAAAACAAGGTACAAGGTGTCTATAGGGCAGGGGAGATTTTGAATTTCTGCACACACTTGTGGACAGTGGACACTTTTGGATTGTGTGAGGCCCACTGATATCTGAGCGCTATGTGACAGGCTCGATGGCACTGCTGTGACAAAAGTGACTAGAGGATAAGGGAGATTTTGAATATCTGCACACACTTTTGGACACTGGACACTTTTGGATTGTGTGAGGCCCACTGATATCTGAGCGCTATGTGACAGGCTCGATGGCACAGCTGTGACAAAAGTGACTAGAGGATAAGGGAGATTTTGAATTTCTGCACACACTTTTGGACAGTGGACACTTTTGGATTGTGTGAGGCCCACTGATATCTGAGCGCTATGTGACAGGCTCGATGGCACTTCTGTGACAAAAGTGACTAGAGGATAAGGGAGATTTTGAATATCTGCACACACTTTTGGACACTGGACACTTTTGGATTGTTTGAGGCCCACTGATATCTGAGCGATATGTGACAGGCTCGATGGCACTGCTGTGACAAAAGTGACTAGAGGATAAGGGAGATTTTGAATATCTGCACACACTTTTGGACACTGGACACTTTTGGATTGTGTGAGGCCCACTGATATCTGAGCGCTATGTGACAGGCTCGATGGCACTGCTGTGACAAAAGTGACTAGAGGATAAGGGAGATTTTGAATATCTGCACACACTTTTGGACACTGGACACTTTTGGATTGTGTGAGGCCCACTGATATCTGAGCGCTATGTGACAGGCTCGATGGCACAGCTGTGACAAAAGTGACTAGAGGATAAGGGAGATTTTGAATATCTGCACACACTTTTGGACACTGGACA
This sequence comes from Dendrobates tinctorius, assembly GCF_039654945.1. Classification (NCBI taxonomy): domain Eukaryota; kingdom Metazoa; phylum Chordata; class Amphibia; order Anura; family Dendrobatidae; genus Dendrobates; species Dendrobates tinctorius. Next base: position 9,601,479 of record NW_027361866.1, read on the forward strand.
CTTTTGGATTGTGTGAGGCCCACTGATATCTGAGCGCTATGTGACAGGCTCGATGGCACTGCTGTGACAAAAGTGACTAGAGGATAAGGGAGATTTTGAATATCTGCACACACTTTTGGACACTGGACACTTTTGGATTGTGTGAGGCCCACTGATATCTGAGCGCTATGTGACAGGCTCGATGGCACAGCTGTGACAAAAGTGACTAGAGGATAATGGAGATTTTGAATTTCTGCACACACTTTTGGACACTGGACACTTTTGGATTGTGTGAGGCCCACTGATATCTGAGCGCTATGTGACAGGCTCGATGGCACTGCTGTGACAAAAGTGACTAGAGGATAAGGGAGATTTTGAATATCTGCACACACTTTTGGACACTGGACACTTTTGGATTGTGTGAGGCCCACTGATATCTGAGCGCTATGTGACAGGCTCGATGGCACAGCTGTGACAAAAGTGACTAGAGGATAAGGGAGATTTTGAATTTCTGCACACACTTTTGGACACTGGACACTTTTGGATTGTGTGAGGCCCACTAATATCTGAGCGCTATGTGACAGGCTCGATGGCACTGCTGTGACAAAAGTGACTAGAGGATAAGGGAGATTTTGAATATCTGCACACACTTTTGGACACTGGACACTTTTGGATTGTGTGAGGCCCACTGATATCTGAGCGCTATGTGACAGGCTCGATGGCACTGCTGTGACAAAAGTGACTAGAGGATAAGGGAGATTTTGAATCTCTGCACACACTTTTGGACACTGGACACTTTTGGATTGTGTGAGGCCCACTGATATCTGAGCGCTATGTGACAGGCTCGATGGCACAGCTGTGACAAAAGTGACTAGAGGATAAGGGAGATTTTGAATTTCTGCACACACTTTTGGACACTGGACACTTTTGGATTGTGTGAGGCCCACTGATATCTGAGCGCTATGTGACAGGCTCGATGGCACTGCTGTGCCAAAAGTGACTAGAGGATAAGGGAGATTTTGAATATCTGCACACACTTTTGGACACTGGACACTTTTGGATTGTGTGAGGCCCACTGATATCTGAGCGCTATGTGACAGGCTCGATGGCACAGCTGTGACAAAAGTGACTAGAGGATAAGGGAGATTTTGAATTTCTGCACACACTTGTGGACAGTGGACACTTTTGGATTGTGTGAGGCCCACTGATATCTGAGCGCTATGTGACAGGCTCGATGGCACTGCTGTGACAAAAGTGACTAGAGGATAAGGGAGATTTTGAATATCTGCACACACTTTTGGACACTGGACACTTTTGGATTGTGTGAGGCCCACTGATATCTGAGCGCTATGTGACAGGCTCGATGGCACTGCTGTGACAAAAGTGACTAGAGGATAAGGGAGATTTTGAATATCTGCACACACTTTTGGACACTGGACACTTTTGGATTGTGTGAGGCCCACTGATATCTGAGCGCTATGTGACAGGCTCGATGGCACTGCTGTGACAAAAGTGACTAGAGGATAAGGGAGATTTTGAATATCTGCACACACTTTTGGACACTGGACACTTTTGGATTGTGTGAGGCCCACTGATATCTGAGCGCTATGTGACAGGCTCGATGGCACAGCTGTGACAAAAGTGACTAGAGGATAAGGGAGATTTTGAATATCTGCACACACTTTTGGACACTGGACACTTTTGGATTGTGTGAGGCCCACTGATATCTGAGCGCTATGTGACAGGCTCGATGGCACTGCTGTGACAAAAGTGACTAGAGGATAAGGGAGATTTTGAATATCTGCACACACTTTTGGACACTGGACACTTTTGGATTGTGTGAGGCCCACTGATATCTGAGCGCTATGTGACAGGCTCGATGGCACTGCTGTGACAAAAGTGACTAGAGGATAAGGGAGATTTTGAATATCTGCACACACTTTTGGACACTGGACACTTTTGGATTGTGTGAGGCCCACTGATATCTGAGCGCTATGTGACAGGCTCGATGGCACAGCTGTGACAAAAGTGACTAGAGGATAAGGGAGATTTTGAATATCTGCACACACTTGTGGACAGTGGACACTTTTGGATTGTGTGAGGCCCACTGATATCTGAGCGCTATGTGACAGGCTCGATGGCACTGCTGTGACAAAAGTGACTAGAGGATAAGGGAGATTTTGAATATCTGCACACACTTTTGGACACTGGACACTTTTGGATTGTGTGAGGCCCACTGATATCTGAGCGCTATGTGACAAGCTCGATGGCACTGCTGTGACAAAAGTGACTAGAGGATAAGGGAGATTTTGAATCTCTGCACACACTTTTGGACACTGGACACTTTTGGATTGTGTGAGGCCCAATGAATATCTGAGCGCTATGTGACAGGCTCGATGGCACAGTTGTGACAAAAGTGACTAGAGGATAAGGGAGATTGGATTGCTTTTAAAAAAGCAGTTTGCGGAGCAGTGGTTAAACAGCAATGCCAGCCTGTCAGGAAGCCTTAGAAGGCAGCCCAACAACCAACACCACTGATACACCACTATATAGCCTCCCCTTGCACTGCACACACAGTGACTGGTGTGTTGTGCAGGCCAAATTGCTAGCAGCAGAAGCAGTTTTTTTTTCTTCTCAGCAGGACAAAAAAAAAAATTGGGATTGCTTTTAAAAAAGCAGTTTGCGGAGCAGTGGGTAAACAGCAATGCCAGCCTGTCAGGAAGCCTTAAAAGGCAGCCCAACAACCAACACCACTGATACACCACTATATAGCCTCCCCTTGCACTGCACACACAGTGACTGGTGTGTTGTGCAGGCCAAATCGCTAGCAGCAGAAGCAGTTTTTTTTTCTTCTTCCCTGCCTAACGCTCTCCCTACAGAATCAGCAGCAACCTCTCCCTATACTAAGATCGGCAGAAGTAAGATGGCGGTCGGCGTGCACGCCCTTTTATACCCCCCGTGACGCCCACCAAAGCAAGCCAATCACTTGCATGCCCTTCTGAAAGATGGTGGTGACCCGTGCCTATGTCATCACGTTGCCCACAGTGTCCGTGGATCCTGATTGGCTGAAAAAGAGCGCAAAACAAACTTTTGAAACGCGACTTTGGCGCGTAAGTCGCCGACCTCGTGGCCGACCTCATCCTAGGGTCGGGTTTCGTTTCATGAAACCCGACTTTGCCAAAAGTCGGCGACTTTTGAATTTTTTCGACCCGTTTCGCTCAACTCTAGTGGTGACAATGCATGCTCCAGGACCTGAAGCATGTGACTGCTGGGGGCATGGCCTAAGCTCCACAGAGCTAGGAGCTGCAACTCCTTGAAAGGTAACTACAGGACAATGTTACCAAGGGGCATAGACAGAGACAGAAACCAGATCAAGCCGAGATCAAAGCACGAGATAGCAAAACAGTACCAAAGGATTAGACAGAATGGATAGTCAGGACGTAGCAATAGATCAGAAAACCAGAACGGGCATTAGACGGTACAATAGGGGTAAACTGTAACGGAGTAACAATAGCCAAGCCAAAAGACAATAGTACCAAAACGAGAGACGGAGTACAGAGTAAAGGAACAAGCCGGGTCATACACGGGAAGCAAACAAACAACGCAGAGTACACGCACACCAGGGGTCAGACACACCAGAACAGCAGTATAACTGACAGAGAATGCTAGTTTGGAGTGAGTATAAATACCTCTCCCAGATCCAAAGAGAGGCCGGCAAAAGTTAACCCTGTGAGAACAGGACATTAACCATGTCCTAACCATGACATACAGTTTTTCATTCTGCTTCATAAAACTAAATAACATGTTACCGATGAACCTTTGGCATAAAATCATAAGAGTAATTGTACAGTAACCAGAATGGAGAGCACATGCTCAAAGAGAAAACACTGGATGTACATAGATACTCCATTGACGACTGAAGTCTTCAACACTAAATGTCTCCATGTACATTGGATTAACATAAGCCGAACCCACTAATAACAGAAGGCCACCCCCATATGACAGTCGATGGTCTAATGTGTATAGGGGCTCCAGGTGACTGATAGTCGTGAGAGATGTTGATCATGCATGTCCAATTTTGGATTACTGATCTCATTGTTCTCCCTGATATAAGCCACCAGCCAACTTGTCAACTGGCGGCTTTCTCATAGACAACACAGAAGCGTTTGGCCAAACAAGCACTGCTGTGTATGGCCATGTCAGAAGAGATAGCTGTCGAACGAACGAAATATGAAGCATCCTTTGGCCGAAAGCAACCTAATATATATGGCCAGACTAATATGTATGGTAGTTTCCTGAAAGAAGGATTTCTGATGTGAGTTACCTTTTGTTCTGCTGCAAGAAGAGTCTGGCAACAGTTCTCTCATAGAAAACACAGGAGTGCTTGGCTAAGGTGAAAGTTCCTGATGTGGAAGAGATAGCCATCAGCCGAATGATTAGGTTGTTTACTTCTTTGCTTTTTATATGATGTTGCCCTCCAAACCTCTTAATGGATATATCACTGTTCCCAGTATTTATTCTTTATACCACTTATTGAGATCTACCTACATCAGGCCAAGGCCATGATTGTAAAACAGAAGCCGCGGAGACACCATCACATGTTTCTCAACGCAAGACCTGGCTAGTCATTGCTTGCGTTGAGAAACATGTGATGGTGTCTCCGTGGCTTCTGTTTTGCATGTTTTGCATATTTCCCATAAGGGATGGGGCAGTGCTCTAGAATCACTGCGTTGAGAAACACGCGATGGTGTCTCCGCAGTGTTGGATGTTGATCTCCATGAGTTCATTCATCCTCATTTTCAAAGGCCATGATTGTGACTGTATTACCACAGTTCATTTTTCTGCTTTCTGCACTAAAGCACCAGTAAATCATTGTCTGCCACCAATAATAAACTCTTCTTTCCCTGTGGGCATAGGTGTAAAAGCTTACATGTGTGCATGGCCCTTGCAATATGATGAATTGCTTGTTATAGAGGTTTTTTGGAACGCAAACTCCTGGCTTGTTTTCAGTTGGCCATGTAGTGTCTGAGTTGTATATCCGCTAATATTTTTTTGGCAAAACTAGTTTTCTCTTTTTAATGGCCAGTCTAAACCGTGCTTTAAAAGAAGGTATCAAAATAAATTCTTGTTGACCAAGTACTGAAAGCGAGAAGTGTTCACTTCAGACGCTGGTGCTGGGCGTATGCTATATACTGCACAGCACGTTCTAATACCACTGAGAAGCTCATCGCCCTGCAATGTTTACTAACCTCAACCCTGAGGAAGTTTGCCCACTGTACTAGACAGATGTGAGCTGTCGGGGAAGAGTTATGAGCTTAGTCGGGAAATATTCCATTCTGCCTATCAATTATACAAAGCCCTCTCCTGCCCCCATACTCTTTGCAGGTTTGCATCTACGTCTCTTAATAACTTCAAAGCCAGAGGCAAACTGAGAACAGGTCACTACTTATAAAGCCCCTGTCAAAGCAATAACTGCTTTAACTGTTTGTGTTCTTAAGTGGAAATTTTCTTCCACACATGTTCCAACAAGCCTGGATAATTTCACTGACCAAAAAAAAATGTCTTTGCACATGTAAAGTTGTGATATATCATTGCCAATAAATAGTAAAGATTGAATCCATCATTTAATAATACAGATTGTGACAAAACAGCATTTCTTCTTAATTATGCCAGAGGTAAATTCAGTAGGTCCGGAATCAGAAACTGTTGTCTGAAGTATTGACTGTTCTTGTAGGTTACACTGATATTTCTAAATGGGCGAATGGCTAATGTTTTGCATCTTATATCAGCTCCTACAACTTATTGTCTGCTATCTTTGCAAGACAGTGATACAGAGTCATTACACAATGATGTTTTCTGATATGTTGATTACACATTGTATAGGCCAGTCAGTTTGTTGACTTGCAAAACAGAGGAGGAAAAACTATGCAAATACTATAATCAAACAATAGGAGTTACCGTCATTCACATCTTTCTCTTGACCTCTGGATGCTGGTTGAAGGACAGTTGCGAACTATATAAGGAGACTTTTTCCTTTGTTCCAAGAGACTATACAGGATTTCAGCTTAGGGAACCACAGCCCCAGCCAGAAGTACATGGGACTGCTTCATTGACCATCGCTGAAACCAAAGAGACTTCTTAAAGAATCCAGGTTCGGAGAATCAGGTAACCTGGCCACATACCTCACTGCTCTCAGCTTCCTAAGTTGGTCATTACCTTTTCTCTGTGGGGGCCTGCCAAAAGCGGGGAACCACTGGTGGGGATGGTCGGCCCTGGAAGCAGCTCTAATCTTGGCAAGTCAAGGGTTAGACTCTGTAATCTGCACCATCTTGGGTATTTGCTGGGACTGTTCTATTTGTTATTTACCTGTTTTGTGGTCAATAAATTATTGCCACACTGGTTTACCCTCACTCTGTGTTGTCTGAGTAGTGTTCTGCCCATGGGAAGAGAGAGTGGGCGCTCAGTGGTATGAGCCCTGGTCCATCCCGTCTTTCTAAAGACAGCTGTGCCAGTGTCTGAGAGCACCCACTGACCCTGTGTCTCTACACAGATTAATTAGATACAAAGGCAAAGGCGGAAAACTCAAAATTCTGCACTGTAATTCTGTCCAATATCTATATGGCTACAATTTCAGTACCATCTTTTATATTGTTTGCAGCCAATCTGATACACAAAGACTGGCACAATTTTGCACAAGTCACAAATCACAATTACTTTTTGTAAACATAGTACATAGTACAAAGAGGTTACGCTTAACTTTTCGATCCTGATATTATTTTCCTAAGGACTGAACATTTTGCCTCTCTCATAATAGCAATGACTATGCCACATACAGTATGTTTATAATCAAAATTGTCATTAATAGTGGCTAAAAGTTAATATTATTACTGCCATTGATATGGTCTGCTACTACTTTCCATTGCTTTCTTCTCATAAACCTGGAACTTCATCAAAACAATTTGCAATGTCCCATAATCAACAGATGTTCATCACCTTTTAATCACCTTTGACTTGAACCTGTTAACTTTTTTTTACAACTCTTTAATGGCTTTTTAGAATATTCACGCTGGCCGACTAAGGTGACCATATGTTTTTAATAGCTAATGGCTAAACACTCATAGGGAAGAGTTGATAAGAAAGTTTGCCTGTCCCACTGAAATCCGCTTGTTAGTGCTAAGGGTACGGTTACACTTAAAGATGCACCAGCGATCCCGACAACTATACGACCTTGTCAGGATCGCTGGTGCATCGCTGCATGATCGCTGGTGAGCTGCCAAACAGGCAGCTTCACGAGCGATCAGTACCAGCGAGGACGCTGGTTTCTAAGGTAAATATCAGGTTACTAAGCGGCGCGCGTCACTTAGTTACCAGATGTGTACCCTAGAAACCTGCGTGCTTGCGCCGGGAGCTGCGAGCACGCAGATTTCTAAGGTACACATCGGGTACCTAAGTGACGCGCGCCGCTTAGTAACCTGATATTTACCTTAGATACCAGCTCCCAGCATCTGCTTAGAGCGCTGAGATCCTCGCTGATTGTTGGCTCCCGCTGCCACGCGCAGCGATGCGCGCTGGCGAGCGGGAGAGCAACGATCAAAAAATTGCCCAGGACGATCCTGCACGATTAGCGATATCCGGCGGGGGGGAGGCAGTCGCTGATGTGTGTCACACCCAGCGAGATTGCTGGCGACATCGCTGTTGCGTCACAAAATAAGCGATCTCACTAGCGATCTCGCTGTGTGTGACGGGGCCTTTATGCATATGGGGGCTTCCAAAGGTATTGTCCAGAAAAAACTTGAATCACTTGACATGAACGGGTAGCACCCCCACTGACTACAGGTTGTGTTCGGTATTGCTGCTCTTCAACATTAACTTAAATGGAGTTGAGCTGCAATACCATACATTTTTATTACAATCTGTAGACTGGAATAGGGATGTTTTTGAAAGATGTGGAAAGTGACATGCATGACATGCCAGGGTGAGAAGGCTTATAAGCCATGCAATCCTCTGGGAAATTAAATATGCAAATTATCTCTTCAGAGAGGAAGAGGACTTAAACTCTAGTGCCACCAATAGGACGTACCAATTCTAAAAGTCAATATTGACATTTTAAAGAGCCTTGGCTTATGACTTAGGTTAAAAGCCAAACCAGACACATGTTTCAAGGTGTTGCCCCTCCTCAGTGTAAAGCATGAGATCTGATTTTTTTTGTACGTAAGGCCTCTGACGGGGGTCTAAGAGGTAATATTCCTCCTTATGGAAAGTGATATGCCTGACATGCTAGGGTAAGGAGACTTAGGCCATGTGCACACATTGAGTATTTGGTAATTTTTTTACCCCAGTGATCAAAGGAAAAGCATAATAGAAACATTTTTGGCTAAGTGCACATGTAGATTTTCGTCCTGTGGATTTTTCCGCGCAGATTTTAAGAAATCCGCAGGTCAAATGATTTCTTCCTTTTTTATTGCGGTTTTCCAGCGGTTTTTGTGCTGTTTTCCACTGCGGTTTTCCCCCTGGATTTGGAGAATGGAGCAGGTGGAAAACCCGCACAAAAGAAGTGACATGCTGCTTTTTTTTGGACCGCACAAAAACCGCGTGGAAAAAACCGCAGCGTGTGCACAGCGTTTTTTTTTTCATTGATTTACATTGTACTGTAAGTCACAGTGCGGATCTGCAGCGTTTCTGAGCGGAAAAATCCGCTGCGGATCCGCAGGAAATCTGCATCGTGTGCACATGGCCTTTCACCCACTCCTGGTTTTCGCTTACAAATACTGGGGTAAAAAACTCAGCAAATACTCAATGTGTGCATGTGGCCTAATAGTCATACTCAGTTTATTGTACAACATTTGTCTTTTCTCCTTTGTAGACAACAAATAGGTGGGTTAAATGAGATCTCTATGTGGTTTTTATTTTTTTTATTCACTTTTCCCAATATGCATTATTATGATTAAAAAAAATGTGACTTCTTTGATATTTTGTAGACTTGCTCGCTTTCTGTAGTTCCCCAAGTTATTACTCACACTCAAACAGAAAAATTATTTTACTTGGTCATCATATACAGTATGTGGCCAGACTGATTCACAACCAACTCCATTATGTCTTTTTTTTTTTGGTCAAGGATGAGCACTTGCAAATATAACAGCAGAGACTCCAATAGTGTAAGACATTTTCCTGCATATTTTATTAAAAATAACCTTGATTTCATCAGATTATTATCAGACAGTATGGTGGATATTTGTAGTCCAATTATGTTCCAGCACAGGACCATCTGCCCAATTTCAACTGCAGGAACACAGTGTTGCCTCCACTAGCAGGCACAGAGAATGATTTTAGAGATAGTAAAGAACAGACTTGTCTTGGCCTCCAGATATTTCACTGTGTTGCACAACATGACTTATGAGCGGTAAAAAGATTTTATAGAGCAGTTTAATGTGTCCTATCTTTCTTGTAGAACGATACAAAATCACAATGTTCCTTATACAATTCCTTATATATTCTTCTTAGTGTATAGAAACTTGCTCTATATAAATTGTTCATCTTTCTTTAGATTATTTTGGGTGTTTTGTCATACAAAAGCAAAAAATTATTAAGGTAAGTCAATGATTGTCGACTTCAATGATCGGAATCAAGAAAACAAAATTATATTTAGCATAATATGTAGTAGTGGAGTCTACACAGAATACTCTCGTATGAAAGCATAACTTATTGGAAAGAATCAATGGTTTCCATGAATCACACTGTGATGGGAGGAAACAGCAGTCGATGAGCGGACGGAGAAATTGGCACAAAAATAGACCTCATAAACCAGAAAAGTTTCATAAAGAGAGGTTTCAGCAAGTTGTACAAGAAGGGAGGAACTGTAAAACCTGACCAGGGAGTTGGACAAGATCCAGACACAGAAGCAGAGATAAGTAAGCCAGCAAAATGGTAGGAGGATAGAAATGTTGCAAAAAATCATCAATGGAAGCATTCCTAAACATCCAAGTTATAAAGTAATTCATGATAATCAGTATAAAGCATGCTATTCCTTTCTCAAACGTTGTTTTATGCCGGCCATGCACATTAAAGAAAATTTGGCCAAACTTGCTAATTTCGGAGGGATCCTTTGAATTTCTAAAACTTAACATGGCTAAAACAGAATTAATCATCTTTTCAATGTCTCACTCAACCTCCCCAACAGACTTATCCATCAAATTCAAAGACTTCCCACTCTTCCCAGTCCAGCAAGGTCGCTGCCTTGGGGTAATCCATGACTCTGATCTGTCCTTCAAACAACACATTCAAGCCCTTTCCACTTCCTGCTGACTCAAAGTCAAAAATATCAGTCAGATCCGTACATTCTTCAACCAAGACTCTTCAAAAACACTAGTACATACATGCCCTCATCAGCTCCTGCCTACACTACTGCAACCTCCTGCTTTGTTGCCTCCCCTCTAACACTCTTGCAACCCTCCAATCTATCCTAAACTCCACTGCCCGACTAATCCACCTGTCTCCCCGCTATTCCCCAGCCTCTCCTCTCTGTCAATCCCTTCACTGGCTCTCTACTGCCCAGAGATTACAGTTCAAAACCCTAACCTTAGCATACAAAGCCATCCACCACCTGTCTCCTCCATACATCTGTGACCTTGTCTCCCGGTACTTACCTGCACACAACCTATGATCCTCACAAGATCTCCTTCTCTGCTCCCCTCCTATCTCCTCTTCCCTTAATCGCATACAAGATTTCTCCCGTGCATCCCCCCACTCTGGAACTCCCTACCCCAACATATCAGACTCTTGCCTACCATGAAAAGCTTAAAAAGGAACCTGAAGACTCACCTCTTCCGACAAGCCTACCACCTACCGTAACCTCTGATCCACCATACCGCTGTACGACCTGCTCTTCTGTCACCTTCTGTATCCTCACCCATCCTTTGTAGATTGTGTGCCCTCGTGGGCAGGTGTTGTGGGTTCATTTTCCCCTTCACCATTGAGGTCTGATGAACTCCCTCTTCTGGTGAAGGAAGGTAGTGAGGCTGATTACCAAGCACCTGAGCAGGATGATGATGACTGGGTGACTGGAATTGCTGACTGGATATAAGACAGCCGACGCCCTTCTGCCTTGCTGGTGATTTCTCAGAGGGATTCTAGGAGACCAGTCTGATACCTGCTCCTCAAAAGCTAAGTTTTCTTCTCTGCTTTTTGCATTTGTGTTTTGGTTTTGTTTTGCTTTGTTTTTCTGGATTTCTGCCACTCACTGCTGGGGTGAGCTGAATTCCTTTTTGCTCTGTCGTCAGAAAATACCTGAGTACTGATATAGTCTTTTTGAAGCCTAGCGTCTTCAGGGCTTTTTTCCCTATCAGTCTGTTGGCTCTTGTTTTGATAGGGTTTTGGCAGATTGCAGACAGCAGCTTTTCTATCCTGTCCTATTTAGTTAGCTTGGGCCCCATCATTTGCTCAGCCTATCTTTCTATCTGTGTGAGTGTTTTTTCATCTTGCTTCACCGTCATTATATGTTGGGGGCTGCCTATTGCTTTGGGGTCTGCTCTGGGGCAGTTTAGATGTCCCTTTCTGTCTTTAGGCTATTTAGTTCTCCGGCTGTGATCGAAGGGTCTAGGGCACCGTAGGAACCCCCCACGGCTACTGCTAGTTGTTGTTGATAGGTTCAGGCGTCTGCAATCCGATAGCTGCCAACTTCTCTGGTTTTCTGGACTTAGCTAGTATTTCTGTTTTTGCCTCCTATGGTGACTCATTCATAACAGGCAGGGTCTCCTCCTGTACCAGTCGGTGACTCGTTTTGTTCAAGATTATTGTATTTTTTTGTTATGTATATCCTTTTTCACGTAAAGTGCCATGGAATAAATGGCGCTATAGCAATAAATAACAATAATAATGGACATGTAGGATTTTAACATGTCTGATCCCCTGATCTCAAGGAGATAAGATAGAAATGTCTTATTCCGATCTCCCTACTTAAAACACTTAGCCAAGCCCAAAATGTACTTCGATGATGTAGTCTTTATTAAAAAGGAAACTTTGTTAAAGCAAATATTTCATAGCTTTAAGGCTGTAAGAAGGAACCAGTCCATGAAGTTCAACCTATAACAATCATGGATGTGTTGACTTTGTGCGATGGAAATACACCAACGTTTGTTATAATAAAGCTTCAGTTTTAACAAAGACTATAACATCAAACTGTTTTGATTTTTAAAAGGTTCCATCAGAGAATTTGTGCGATATGTAAATCAGCAACCATTTGCCTTTATTTTTGCACTCTGCAGATAGCACTTTAATAAGCATCAATTTAAATGTCTGTTGCTGCTAAAAAAGATTGGGCATGTTGCATATTGATATATCTGATCCTTTGTTCCCATGTGGGATTAAACACTGTCATAGATGCAGCAGCCTCTTCTTCTCTCTACTTATCGTCAGTGGAACATTCTAATAAAAGATCCAAAAGACAACTTTTAAAGTTTTTTTTTTTCTTAAATATTGAGGGCACAGTTTGAGGAACATCAAGAGAATGAAGTGATGGCTCACCTGACCTCCATTACTGCTTTGTATGTCTGCTGCAAATCAGTAATACTGAGCTCTATCTAATCAGCATTATCAGACGATTGATTCATCAAGACTGGCGTTGTTCATGCCAGTCTTGATGATGAGATGTGCCGCAGTCAGACGCTCCTGATTCATGAAGAGCCTCACCCCTCTTCATGAATCAGGTGCATCAGGTGAGTGTCATGTACCTCTGTGTGTATGCCCGTTTCTGCCGGAGTAAGATTTGTGACTAAAGGTACCGTCACATTTAGCGATGCACCAGCGATCCCGACAACGATACGACCCGGTCAGGATCGCTAAATGGTGCATCGCTAAATGGTCACTAGTGAGCTGCCAAACAGGCAGATCTCACCAGCGACATAGCAGCGGTTGGCGGTCGTTACTTACCTGTCAGACGCGGCGATGAAGACGTCCTCCCGCCCGCTTCCACGCGTCGCTCGTCGGCGCGAGCAGGAAGCCCAGCAGGAAGCGGCCAACGAGAAACGGCCCAGGACGTTCTCGCGCGATCAGCGATAACCAGCGGGGGAGCCGATCGGAGGTAAGTATCACACATAGCGATATCGCTAGCAATATCGCTGCTGCGTCACAAAATCGGTCCTGCTTCGGGGACACGGCTCACTATCAATGTTGCTGTTGTGCCCCCAAGTCTTAGATGGGAGTAGTGCATTTACAGCCCACTACTCCTCTGGGGTCTGCTGTAGGATCATTAGTATCCATAAAACGGGCCCCAGCCTTGCGCTTAGAACTTCTAGGCAGGGTTCTCCTCTAACCCACGTCCTCTGTTCCCTTTTACTCCTCATGTTCCGTACTAGTCTCTCCTTCTTATGGAAAATCAGATTTCTCTTCAATGTCTTTCTCTTTCTTTCCTTTCCCGTGCCAGCAGACCCAGATCACTGTGATCTGCTGCAGCACTTCCTTCTTCCATCCCTCTCTCAGGGATCTTCTCTCCTCCACTCCAAGCTCACACACTCTGAACTGAACACTGAACACTCAACACTGAACACTGAACTGAAATCCTAAACCTTCATGCTCTTTTATGTATTCTAACTCCACCCGCCTCCCAGCATGTTTCGTGTTCCAAGCAGGGAGCCACCAAAGGTGCTCTGCTACACTCCAAGCAGGGAGCCGCAATGTGGCTTTGCTACACTACTTTGTGATGATGGGTGCAGGTGTTGGAGCATGGTCAGGAGCCTCCAACTTACCTGGATGGTGGGGTACCACACCTCAGGAGGAGGTGCAGTACCCCTGTGGCAACCGAACCCTCAGGGGCGCCACACATGCAATTGATTGGCTTGCTTTGTGTGGCATCACAGGGGCTATACAAAGGCGTGCACGTCGACAGCCATCTTACTTCTGCTGATCTCAGAATAGGGAGAGCTGCTGCTGCTGCTGATTCTGTAGGGAGAGCATTAGGCAGGGAAGAAGATACAAAAAACTACTTCTGCTGCTAGCGATTTTGCCTGTACAACACACCAGTTAGTGTGCAGTGCAAGGGGAGGCTATATTTTGGTGCATCAGCTCTGTTGGTTATTAGGCTGCCTTATAAGGCTCCCTGATAGCTGCATTGCTGTTTTCACACTGCTGTGCAAACTGCTTTTTTAAAAGCAAAAATACTTTTGATCCTCTTTTTTGCCCAGTTACCAAGCGTTCATTTTTCCACACTTTTGCGTGCAGCAGTCCTGCTTATTAGGCTGCCTACTGCCATACTTGGGACTGAGAGCATCATTGTCAGCTTGCTAAAATCTCTAGGGAGATTCAAATTCTCCCCAGTCCTACATTTTATACACCATCCTGTTATGAATGAGTCACCGTAGGAGGCAAAAACAGAAATACTATCTAAGTCCAGAAAACCAGAGAAGTTGGCAGCTATCGGATTGCAGACCCCTGAACCTAACAACAACAACTAGCAGTAGCCGTGGGGGGTTCCTACGGTGCCCCAGACCCCTCGATCACAGCCAGAGAACTACATAGCCTAAAGACAGAAAGGGAAATGTAAACTGCCCCAGAGCAGACCCCAAAGCAATAGGCAGCCCCAACATATAATGACGGTGAAGCAAGATGAAAAAACACTCACACAGATAGAAAGTTAGGCTGAGCAAATGATGGGGCCCAAGCTAACTAAATAGGACAGAATAGAAAAGCTGCTGTCTGCAATCCGCCAAAACCCTCTCAAAAACAAGAGCCAACAGACTGATAGGGAAAAAAGCCCTGAAGATGCTAGGCTTCAAAAAGACTATATCAGTACTCAGGTATTATCTGAAGACAGAGCAAAAAGGAATTCAGCTCACCCAGCAGGGAAAGGCAGAAATCCAGAAAAACAAGGTAAAACAAAACCAAAACACAAATGCAAAAAGTAGAGCAGAAAACTTAGCTTTTGAGGAGCAGGAATCAGACTGGTCTCCAAGAATCCCTCAGAGTAATCACCTGCAAGGCAGAAGGGCGTCGGCTGCCTTATATCCAGTGAGCAATCCCAGTCACCCAGTCATCATCATTCTGCTCAGGTGCTTTGTAATCAGCCTCACTACCTTCCTTCACCAGAAGAGGGAGTTCATCAGACCTCAATTGTGAAGGGGAAAATGAACTCACAACACCATCCAATTTCAGCCTGTTATATTGAGGTGTAATCTACACTGGGCCTGAGATAATAGTTCAGTGACCTCAAGTCTGTAGGGAGATTCAAATTCTCCCCAGTCCTATATAGACATTTTATACACCATCCAATTTCAGCCTGTTATATGGAGGTGTAATCTACACTGGGCCTGAGATAATAGTTCAGTGACCTCAAGTCTGTAGGGAGATTCAAATTCTCCCCAGTCCTATATAGACATTTTATGCACCATCCAATTTCAGCCTGTTATATTGAGGTGTAATCTACACTGGGCCTGAGATAATAGTTCAGTGTCCTCAAGTCTGTAGGGAGATTCAAATTCTCCCCAGTCCTATATAGACATTTTATACACCATCCAATTTCAGCCTCTTATATTGAGGTGTTATCTACAGTGGGCCTGAGATAATAGTTCAGTGTCCTCAAGTCTGTAGGGAGATTCAAATTCTCCCCAGTCCTATATAGACATTTTATACACCATCCAATTTCAGCTTGCTATATTGAGGTGTAATCTACACTGGGCCTGAGATAATAGTTCAGTGTCCTCAAGTCTGTAGGGAGATTCAAATTCTCCCCAGTCCTATATAAACATTTTATACACCATCCAATTTCAGCCTGTTATATTGAGGTGTAATCTACACTGGACCTGAGATAATAGTTCAGTGTCCTCAAGTCTGTAGGGAGATTCAAATTCTCCCCAGTCCTATATAGACATTTTATACACCATCCAATTCCAGCTTGCTATATTGAAGTGTAATCTACACTGGGCCTGAGATAATAGTTCAGTGACCTCAAGTCTGTAGGGAGATTCAAATTCTCCCCAGTCCTATATAGACATTTTATAGACCATCCAATTTCAGCCTGTTATATTGAGGTGTAATCTACACTGGACCTGAGATAATAGTTCAGTGACCTCAAGTCTGTAGGGAGATTCAAATTCTCCCCAGTCCTATATAGACATTTTATAGACCATCCAATTTCAGCCTGTTATATTGAGGTGTAATCTACACTGGACCTGAGATAATAGTTCAGTGTCCTCAAGTCTGTAGGGAGATTCAAATTCTCCCCAATACTATATACACCTTGTACCTTGTTTTACAGTACCATATTGCTGGTGGTATTTTGGGTACATTTTCCCAAAAATGAGCAAGTGTGTTGGAAGAGGCCGTGGAAGTGGGCGGGGGTTGCCAGCTGGTAATGATGGTGTTGGTGGTGGTGGTGGATCTGCTGGTAGTGGCAAAAGCACAATAGCACCTAATGCAGGAGGTGTTGAGCCTGCATCATCGTCTGGAGGTGTTGAGCCTGCATCATCGTCTGGCTCCACAAGGCCTCGAAGGCTCTCTTTTCTGGGAGTAGGTAAACACCTTTTAGAGCTGGAGCTTCAGCAACAATTTTTGGCTTACATTGCTGACACAGCCTCGAGCTCTATCACCTCCTCTTCTGAACTTTCAAAAAATAAAAGCACTGAGTCGTCATTGGAGGCTCATGGTCAGGAACCACACCTTTCCTTGTGTCCTTCACCCCTACCAAAAGTAAAGGATGCGGCAGGCCACACTACAGATTAGTCCATGGAGCTCTTTTCACATACCATGCCTGGGTTATCAAGTCAAATCGTGAATTACCCAGTCCAAGAAGAATCTGACATGGAGTGCACTGATGCACAGCCACTGCTATATTTATCTGCTGGTACATTCACTCAGAGCACTACATTGTCCTTGCAGTGTACTGAGCCAGAATCTGACCCTGATGAAACTCAGGTGCCCCTTCCCGCATACTATACTACCTTACATGGTGACACAGAGGAAAGTGCACATGACATTGAAGAGGAGGTGATGGATGACCCAGTTGTTGACCCAGATTGGCATCCATTGGGGGAAGAGGGTGCCGCTGCCAATAGCTCAGAAGAGGAGGAGGAGCATCCGCAGCAGGCATCGACATCGCAACAGCTGTTATCTGGCAGGCCCGGAGCAGTCCAAAAATGGGTTACAAAAACCAAAAGAGTTGCAGGACAGCTAGGCCAGACGGTCAAATTAGCACAGCGTGCAAGGCCTCAAAATGTCTTCCATAGTAGGAAGAGTGCAGTGTGGCACTTTTTTGAACAAAATCCTAATGATCAGGCAAACGTTATCTGTAAGAGCTGTGCAAAGACGTTTAGCTGAGGGAAATATCTGAGAAATTTGAATACCAGTCGCATGCTTAGACATTTAACCACCATGCACTTGCAAGCGTGGACGGACTACCAAACCTCACGTACCACATGTGCAACTGCTCCCAATGAAGGTAGTCAGCAATGCTACATCGTTTTCCCCACTTTAAGCCCACAGGTTAGCACACCACCAGCAGCAAATGTTGAGGTGTCGTCGCAAGGCCAAATCAGTCAGGGAATCCCACTGTTATTGCTACCAAAGATTGAATCTAGGCCATCAGAAAGAACACCAACTCCATCACCATCATCAACCCTCTCTCAGTCCACCATGTCCACCGCTAGTTCCACCATATGCAGCTCTCAAGTCCAGCTCACCCTACCAGAGACTGAGTAGGACAAGAAAGTACTCATCCTCTCATCCGCGTACACTGTGTTTGAACGCCCACATTGCCAAACTAATCTCGTTAGAGATGATGCCCTACCGGTTGGTTGAAAGCAAAGCTTTCTGCGAACTCATGGCCTACACAGTACCACGCTATGACCTACCCAGTCGGCACTTCTTTTCTCGCAAAGCCATCCCAGCCCTCCACCTTCATGTGAAAGACCGCATTGTCCATGCACTCAAGCAATCAGTGAGTGGAAAGGTGCACCTGACAACAGATGCATTGTCCAGTCGGCATGGCCAGGGCCGTTACGTGCACATCACTGCGCACTGGGTTAATGTGGTGGATGCAGGGTCCACAGGGAACAGCAGCGGTGGGACAGTACTGCCTAGCCCACGGTATAGGAAACAGTTGGGTGTAGGCGTTCAACCCTCCTCCTCCTCCTCCAGAAGTGAAAGCTCATCCACAGAGCGCAGTCGCACAAGCACTCCATCCGCAGCTGCCAGTGTTGCACACTCAGTGTCCCACTATCGAACAGCTAGTGGTAAGCATCAGCAGGCTGTGTTGAAGCTGATGTGTTTGGGCGACAGACACACCACGGAGGTACTGGCCGACTATTTGCAGCGACAAACTGAGTCATGGCTGGGCAGTCTACATCTTGAGGAAAGCAAGGTAGTTAGTGATAACGGCCGGAATTTTGTGGCAGCCATAGCCCTTTCAAAACTCCGACACATACCTTGCCTGGCTCACACCTTGAACCTGGTGGTGCAGTGCTTCCTCAATAATTATCTGGTGTTAACAGGGCTGCTCCAGAAGGTCCGAAGACTGTGATCGCACATCCGCCGGTCGCCCATACACTCCAGTCGTATGCAGAAGCTGCAGCGATTGCTCCAACTTCCCAAGCACTGCCTAATTACCGACGTTGCAACAAGGTGGAACTCCACCCTGCACATGGTTGAGAGGCTGTGCGAACAGAGACAGGCTGTAATGCATTTGTGGGAGGATACACGGCCAGGCACTTTGAGGGCAGACATGGAGTTGTCGGGTGTGCAGTGGTCGAAGCTGAAAGACCTCTGTAAAGTCCTTCAGTGTTTTGAGGAATGCACACAACTGGTAAGCGCAGACGACGCCATCTTAAGCATGAGCATCACACTTATGCGTCTGCTCATGCAAACTTTGACGCACATTAAGGAGCAGGCATCTGCAGCTGAGGAGGATGAGGAAGAGGAGGAGGGAAGCCTTGATGACAGTCAGCCATTGTCTGCTCCGGCACCTCTTCTGGACGAGGTGGAGGAAGAAGAGGAAGAGGAGGAGGAGGATGATGGGGATGATTATATAGGGGAGGAGGATGCTTCTCGTGGGGCAAGAGAAAATGTTGGCGTGGCAAGGTCTGGTACAGGGTTTGTGCGTGACTGGAGGGATGTGGATTTGCCAGAAAGTGCTCCTCCACTCAGCACTCGCAGTGCATCATTGACACCGGGAACATTGGCCCACATGTCAGATTATGCCTTGCAGATCCTAAAAAGGGACCCCCGAATTGCCAAAATGATGAACGATGACGACTACTGGTTGGCCAGCATCCTGGATCCACGCTATAAAGGCAAATTCCAAAACATCATGCCACAGGAGAACCTTGACCTAATATTGGCTAACAAACAAGCAACTCTGGTAAACCATTTGTTTGAGGCATTCCCAGCACACAGCAGCGGTGATGGTTCTCCAACGAGCTGTAGGGGGCAACATGGAAGAGGTGTTCGTGGTGCACACATCAGAAGTGGCATTGGAGACAGGGGTTTCATGACCATGTTGTGGACTGATTTTTCAAGTCCCGCTCACACGACTGGTAATACTGCATCGATTGAAAGTGACAGGAGACAGCAGTTGTCAACTATGGTTACAAACTACTTCTAGTCCCATATCGATGTTCTCCCTCACAGGTCATTCCCCTTTGACTATTGTGCCTCTAAACTGGACGCCTGGCCTGAATTGGCACAATATGCCTTACAGGAGTTTGTTTGCCCTGCTGCTTGTGTGCTATCAGAAAGAGTCTTCAGTGCTGCTGGCTCAATCCTGACAGAAAAAAACGACCCGTCTGTCGACCCAAAATGTTGATGATCTAACCTTCATTAAAATGAACCATGCATGGGTTTCAAAGGATTTTGTCCCACCTTCACCTGATGACACATAGGTTGCCAGAAAAATGGCTCGCTTTTGTCCTCCTCTTCCTCGAACTTCTCCAATTCCTCCATTTGCAGCTGCTGAATGTCCAACATCAACATATGCCATTTTTTAAACCTCCCTAACTGGGCTGCCTCACCCCCCCATGGCCGGGGTTACCATCTAGCGCACGCAACCGTGTGAGTGCCATTGCCCTGGACAGGTGGGTGGGCCGACTCTTGGGCGCCGGCACTGGCACAGGGTCCCTCAGTGGGGGTGCACACCCGCCGTCAGACACACCGGCGTACTATGAGGGGCCCAGTGCCAGTACCAACGCCCATGAGTGGGCCCCCCTTGCTTGGGTAGGGCCGCAGCATTTGCAATATTTACCTCTCCCTGCTCCTCCGCTGTGTAGTCTGGGCTGTCAAATCCTTCCCTGGGACTGCCACTACAAATTTGGTGAACTGATAGATGATGGTTAAGACGTAGCTATGCCCTGTCCTGCTGGCCAGGCTCTAGCTTCAGATGATCAATGGCTTCCATTTCTTATGGACGTCGACTCACAATGAGATGCAGTGGTGGTTTATCATCAGCTTTCACAGTTTTCCTACTCACAGACGTGTGACATTCCTGCCCACATTTTTAAATGTGCCCTCTCATGCCAATCCAATAGAATCGCCTACAGCCTGTGGCTTCTGTCTTTTGCACTCCAAAGTTACCTGACAGATCATGATAGGCAGTGAGGACCATGTCTACATCTCTCCCTGTGATCAAAATTTGATGGAGATGAGTAACGGTGATGGGATCAACGGTACTGCGATACAGCAACCCTTTCTTTACAAAGAACTGTTTTCGCTGTCTCCACACACAAAGTAATTGAGGGTCAGCATCGCCTCTGAGAATTCTCCCGAGAGTTTTTCCCCTGATTAGTAATTCCTAAATTTCTGCAATCACTTTTTATGTCTGTACTTTTATCCATCTCGTTTCCTCTTGCGGATAGTCTGGACTGTCTTACTGAGACAGAAATATATATGAAGATTTAAAAATACCCCAACAGTGTATACTGGTGTACGCTTCAAAAACATTTCCTTTTTTCTACTTTTTAGATTGTTGTCTAATCCGTACTGAGGCTGTGAGTGTCTTTGTCGGACTCCGGAAATAAACACGGAGATTTTAAATGTTTAAACTATACTATATGTACCTGTTATCCGGTGATACTGTACCCTTTCTCAACTTTCTGCAATCTTGTCAAATCCAAACTGTGCCTGAGACCGTCTGAGTCTGCCTCCTGATTACAGATGGGTGGTGTTTGAGTGGAACTGTTAGCCAAGTTCAAATTCTAGATGTTTTGGGCGGTGTTAGGTCCGTTCGTCGTACTACAACACTTTGATTAAAATTCGGCTGTTCGAGTTTCCGTTCGAGAATGTTTCGTTAAACAAAAGCGTATCTTTTTTTCACATTAATAATGGTTTTCAATGATAATAGACAGTTTTAGGGCATAGTAGCGGTGTCTGATAGCCAGCGGTGTAGTACACCTGTGAAGGAGCTACACCATGTGTGTTTCTATTAATTTTTTACCGCATATTGACCTGAAAATCCTTTTGGGCCTAGTAACTGTGCCTGCTACTCAGAAGAGGAGCCCACCCGTGAACCGAGCTATGCCGCCTGTTTATGAAAGAACCAGTTTTTGATTGCATTTACACCACTTAATACTTTGGGCCTAGTAATTGTGTATGCTACTCAGCAGAGGAGCCCACCCATGAACCGAGCTATGCCGCCTGTTTATGAAAGAACCAGTTTTTGACTGCATTTACACCACTTAATACTTTGGGCCTAGTAACTGTGTATGCTACTTAGCAGAGTGGGCCACCCGTGAACCAAGCTATGCCGCCTGTTTATGTAAGAACTGTGTGCTACTCAGCAGAAGAGCCCAGCTGTTAAGCAAGCTACAGCACCTGTAGTTTGGACACTTAATTTTTTCACATTCTTTCTGGAATGCCATTTAGGCCTAATTCTGGAATTACGGTTGAACTGTACTTACTGGGAAATGCTTGTTCGCGGGGGAGGAATTGTAATCCCAGATCCCCATCACTAACTGGGTTCAGTGTGTTATCCGCACCTGTAAGCGATACACGCTGGTCCTTTCATTGCAGCACGCGTGCAGCCTCGGACATGTAAGGGCATGACAGACCTGTTATTGGCCGATCTCGTGTGCCAGAGCCTCGCGTGTCCCTCCAGTAAGCTGGACGCGGACCGCGGGGGCATGCCTGAGTCTTGTTCGTTAATGGAATTAAGATTGCAATCTGTGCAGCTTTTTTGTGGATGGCATGGTTGAGGTTGCCCGTGTTGAGTCCAGTTAAGCCGCAGGCTCCACTCCTGGTGGTGCCCTTCTGGACATTCCTTTAAGGTTCAGCATTGCAACCATACTGCCCCCGGAAACCAAACACTTTTCCTGACAGTGACATTCTGGTCAAAGAGCGCGATGACATCACGTCTGTACGCCCTCTGCCTAAACAGTCCAAGTGCAGAGAGATGGAAGATGGGGATGACGAGGAGTCCAGAGTACAGGGATTCCCTAGCGAGGAGACTTATTTAATTGTTTTAAAGGTTGGGAGCAATTTTTGGGGAGCACGATACTCTGGAGAATGATATCTGGGGCCCACCATACACTGGAGCATTCCAAAGGTGGACATCAGTCACTGGAGCAGCATTTACAGGGCCCATTATACACTGGAGCATTAGAAATGGGACCCATTATATATGGAGCATTTTTTGGGCCCATAAGACACTGGAGCTTCATCCATGGTGAACAACATATACTGTAGCATTATGTGGAGCTCATCATATACTGTATCGAACATTATATGGGACCAATGATTCTGTCTGGAGAAATATATGGGCCTCATTACTCTGTATGGTGCACTATGCGGTGGCCATAATACTGTATGGAGTAATATACTGTCTGTTTTTGGAGCTATTGGAGAATTTAAAATGGATATCAGTCATGTGATGTAAGAATTGAAGTATTTTTCCTTGTACTGTACCGCTATTTCTCTGCAGTATCAAAGGATCATGAATTGTGTCATGTGTTAAAGGAGCCCAGTGACACTCTTTGGCCCTGGGCCCACGAAAATCAGGAGCCAGCACTACCCCCCCGCCACAACTTTAGCCAAATAACCCCCAGTTTTCAATGCCTAACTATTATTATAAAGTAAATTAAGGTTGACAAGCTTAAGTAATAATAATTGATGTTTTTGGCATTAAAATGGGCACTGTAGGTGTGTTTCCTGTCCTCCACTCCCTGCGGACCTTGGTTCCCCATTGACTTGCTTTGGGTTTCGTGTTTCAGTCGGCCTTCGACTTTTCACGATAATCGGCCGATTTCGCTCGACCTGACTTTTGCGAATGTCGGGTTTCGTGAAACCCGACTCGACCCGAAAAAAAGCAAAGTCGCTCATCACTAGTTTGAACACAAAAGTCACATACTTTTAACACAGCCTTAAAGTTGCACTAAAATTATGCAACGTTTCAAAGCTTTTTATGCCACAATGCTGGAATGAATGAATGAATGAATCTGGCCCAATGTGTGCACCAAAGTTTTATTCTGCTGATGAGTGGGGGGTACTAGTGGTCCGATCTGTGCAGATCACATTTTTATTGAATATTTTGAAAACATGCCATCCATAATATTTAATATTTTACAATATTCCTCCATCAGCGTTACTATTAATTAGCATACATGCATTTTCAGTGTAAAAATAACTCTCTACACTTCTCAAAATGCATCTATCATGGTGGCAATTTTAAAACCAAAGGAAAGGGATAGTCACCTTTTGTTTTCATATGGTTTGCCAGATCCCTGAAATGTTCCCTTGCATTTGTATATACAGTATATCCTGGATATGACATCACCATTATGTGGGCATCAAAACAAATTTCGTTTTACACAATCACATCATTACCAATGTCAATCATGAGTGCATGGACCACAGTGACATAAATGCCCATATGAACTATTTACACACATCATAATTAGATATTCCCTCAGTGTATTCATTGACAATCCACAAGCTTTAACTGTTTTCCTTTTGGTGATATATTGCCTGTAATGGATGTCACCACTTAATTCTCAGCTCATGTGCCTTGTACTCTTGACATGAAGAAATGGAGTGTAGGCTGGGGTTTCATTGGGTGTATCTCCAGTATTTATTGGCATGTCCTCACATCTGTGGATGAGCGTACGCTTTTCCACACATGAGGGCACACACCACACCCAGTTTTTACTAGTTTCTCCAGAGTTTCTCAAGTACACAGAGAACTTGGTCTGCGAGCATCAGGAAGTAATAACCAGAAAAAATGTTCAAGGGAAAATATTGATATAAATATAGTGGAGCTGCTACCGATGAGGTAGCTGAATTTCATCCCATACCTGACGAATGTAACTGTCTACATATCAGAATCACTGGCTAGATTCTAATGAACATGATTCAGTTCCCATAATTTACCTAAACCAAGGGGTCCATGCTCTATTGTTAAAGCTAATATAGGCATTGTGCTTATGCAGGACTGAAAAAAGCAGCTTATCAGGAGCTAAGAGGGAAGGGAATGGAGGTGAGCAGCCAGCAGCTGTATAGAAATCAATGACCTGGGTGAAAGGAGGCTGGGTTTTATGCGTTACCTCCTCTCCTTGAAAGTAATCCTTGGCCAGGGTCTTGGCAAGGTCTTGAGGTCAATTTACACCGACGAGCAGAAGGGTAAAAATGTTTTGAACTTTTGACTTTCAAGCTCCATATGTCACTATCCACTACAGCTTTGAACTTGAGACTACCATCATTTTATAGACAATCTTCTTTGCCATCTCATACATATATTTGATTTGCAACTATTTAGCATATGATTAGTTACGTAGATTCTTGTCATGTCACTGCATTGTTGTGCTGCTGAAAATATTCAATCAGGATGATTTTTTTTACCAATCATTCTTCCCTAAATGTTGTGCATTAGCGTGTGTAAAATGGGCATTAAGTAATCACTGATTGATTTGTTACATCACCAAATATTAAAAAAAGAAATCAGCTCATGTAAACCCACCAACGTATGGAACAATTACATCACATCTATGAACTAGGCCCAAAGTATTTGTGCAATACATTTATATGTTTCAAGCGAACCCCAAATGGGGCCACAGACTGCTATTACACAGACTGAGTTCAAATGAACTCTGTGTGCGTTTTTCTTTGAAAATGTCTACAAGAACAAGACAATCCAAAATAGGTCGTTATTACTAGTGATGGGCGAATGTGCTCGGAGAACGTGCTCAGATAACGTCTTATCCGAGCACGCTCGGGTGTTATTCAAGCATCTTGGGGGTGCTAGTATATTATGCTTGCATCTCTGCAGATGCTTGATTTATGGCTGTTAGACAACCTCAACACATGTGGGGATTGCATAACAAACAGTCAATCCCCACATGGGTTTAGACTGATTAACAGCCGCAAATCATGCAGCCGCAGAGACTTGAACATTATATACAAGCATGCCGAAGATGCTCAGATAACACCCGAGTGTGCTTGATTAAAACGTTATCTGAGAATGTTCGCCCATCACTAGTGGTTATCCAGACAAAAGCGTTTTGTGGTACTGATGTGATACTTCTCATCTGATATAGTTGTGAGAAAGCACAACTCTTAAAGGGGATCTGTCACCCCATTTTAGCCCTATCAGCTGCTGGCACTGCCATCAGGGGCTTATCTACAGCATTCTGTAATGCTGTAGATAAGCCCCCGATGTAACCTGAAAGATAAGAAAAAAGAGTTAGATTATACTCACCCGGGTGGGCGGTCCGGTCCGATGGGTGTCATGGTCCGGCCCTGCGCCTCCCATCTTCATACGATGCCGTCCTCCTTCTTACTTCTGCCGCGGCTCCGGCGCAGGCGTACTTTATCTGCCCTGTTGAGGGCAGAGTAAAGTACTGCAGTGCG
The DNA here is from genome assembly GCF_039654945.1 of Dendrobates tinctorius. NCBI lineage: Eukaryota > Metazoa > Chordata > Amphibia > Anura > Dendrobatidae > Dendrobates > Dendrobates tinctorius. Next base: position 9,627,267 of record NW_027361866.1, read on the forward strand.
CAGGCGTCGGACCGCTCTGATCTTTCCCAGCGCCTGCGCACTGCAGTACTTTACTCTGGCCTCAACAGGGCAGATAAAATATGCCTGCGCAGGAGCCGAGTGAGCAGTAAGGTGGAGGACATCATCGTATGAAGATGGGAGGGGTGGGATCGGACCGCAACACCCACCGCACCCCTCCCCGCCCCGGTGAGTATAATCTAACTTGTTTTTCTTATCTTTCAGGGTACATCGGGGGGCTTATCTACAGCATTACAAAATGCTGTAGATAAGTCCCTGATGGCAGTGCCGGCAGCTGATAAGGCTAAAATGGGGTGACAGATTCCGTTTAAAGCGCTCAGAACAATAGGTCCAGCTGCTGCTGCTTCCCTGATTGGCAGATCCAACCTGGAAATCTAAATGGTGTCAAGAGGTGGCTATGCTGCATTGCTGGCATTCCAATGTGTAAGAATGTCCACAATACATTTAAAGTTATAGTTGTGGCTTGTGGTTTTGTTGTATTGTGGAACCACAAAAAGATTTTGATTTAATGGTTTTCATGATGAATAACCTGTACTTTGAAACGTGTTTGAAACGGCATTACCCGTTCTATAGCTTTAAATTTATTCTAGTCATTCTAATGCATTGGAAAGCCAGCAACGCAGCATAAACTCCTCTCTATACCATTTTTTTTTATCTGTTCACATGGACATATAAACGCTTCCTAGGTTTCTGTTCTCATTCAAAATGATGGACGCTTTAAAAAAAAAAAAAAAAAGCACAAATGGAGTTCATTTGAACTTGGCTTGTGTCATAGCTCCATCAGAGATTCATCACATTTCTACAGAGATTCAGATGGAACTCATGAAAGCACTGCAGAAACATTGTGAATTGAGCTTAAGAAATAACAAAAAAAAGTTAATTAAGTCAATTACCATGAAAGCAGTGGAACTATCATTTCCCCCAAAGTGTTTCTGGAGCAGTTTTTCAACACAATAAGCCCGCCCTCATATTGTTCATGCTACTATGAGCATATTGCGTGGCCTAAACATGCTACAATGGTCTGCAGCACGTTATGTCTGAGCCCATGTAAAGGTATTGGAAGTGAAGTTCGTTGTATGCAGTGAAGAGACGGAGGCAGAGAAGGGGTTAACAGAATTTACTTAAACATGTTATTGACGTACAAGGGATACTCCGCACAGGGAGGTGAAATCAACAACAAATTGGCACAGGAGCACTGAGCGCAACAACAGAATTTGAACAAAAACACAATATTTGGGGAGAAGAATGTGTACGAAAGAGGTGACTTATTGCTTGAAGTTCTTGTTGGGGAGAGGCTGGAATATCTTCTGCCAGCGTCGTGGATCATGGACACTGTCTCTGGCTCTGTTACGGAGGAATGAAATGCACTGTCTCCAGACCGTGCCAATGTATCCAGACTTTCTTAGTTTGACTATGTTGGAATGTAGAAACTGTCTCTTTTGTTGATTCCTCTGGAATGGCGCAGAACATGAGCAGCATGCAGGCCTGCAGACCACGGAAGTGGGCGAACCTCTAACGGACTCACTATGAACAAAAGCGAGTAAGATTATCTTTCACTGGGAGCGAGAAGGACCTGATTGGTACAGGAACGTCCGGGGACAGCTCAGTCAGGACACACTCCATTGGTAAGTCAATCTGCAGAGAACTAGAGGATGCAGCGTTGGCAGTCTGAGCCAACCTTCTCCTTGTTCTTCTGTCGCCTTCCCGCCAAATCTCACCTGTTCCCGTGCTCAGCCCCTTTTATCTCCCCCATGCTCCCTGCTGTCCAGTGCAAAGGTCCTCCCCACCCAGATGAATCGTTCCCCGGCAACAATGGTGACAGTCCCGATAGTTTTGGCCCCAAAGTGCACAGGGATTCGCTGACTCTGTCCTGGCTCACCTTCTTACACTAACACTCAAATGGGGATGAACAAACCAGGAGAGATATTAAAACTGTGAAGAGCAGGGAATTTCCAAGAGGTCTCCACAGCCCAATGTCTGAACTCAGAGCAGAAATCTTCAGCTCTATTACCTCCCTGAATCAATCTTGGACTCGCCTACAGCAACCTTGTCAGAGTCATCAAAAATTAGATTACGAGCCAAGAGAAATGCCTTTACAGAGGCCAACTCCAGAGATTTCTCAAGCATAGAAAAAGCCCAGGCCTATGGATCTCCATGGAGTAAAGGCAAAATAATAATTACTTGTTGACTCAGAGGATACCGTATGTAAATAAAGTATAATTTACATGAAGCAGAAAAAATGGAGAACTTACTTTTGTTTCCGTCAAAGAAATCCAGCAATTTTACCTTAGGTTCTAACGTGGTATTCAGATGTCCTTGGTCACTAGAAGTGACTGAACATGCATGCTGCGGTTGATCCCTAATTTCTTCAACCTCCAGGGACAAGGCCTGTAGTTGTGCAGTCAAGGCGCAAACCAGATCCATACGGACGCCCCAGAACACTCTAAATGGACTGGCTATATTGTTATGACTGAGCTCTAACACTCACACGGCAATGAACAACACAAGGGAGATGTTAAACATGCACACCACAAGTTAATATAAAGACTAGGTGCTTCCCTAACCTGACTCTGCTTTGTCCCTGCCTAACCGCAAAGGTTGGCACCCTAAACTTATGCAATAGTGCCCATAGTCAACGCTGGTGGACCCTGAGTGCCCTTAACTGCATCATCAACTATACACAGAGTGTAACCCAAAATAACAACAAAATAATGTAGTGCACACAGTCAAAGGGTGAGACACAGGGCTAAAGATGTGTTCACAGTTATATATGAAAGACAGAAGAAAAAGAAAGGAACACATAAAGACCTTTGGTATAAGTGAAACCCCCCTGATCCTGAATGCAACAAAATGGGAAAAGTGCTGAGAAGAAGAACACGCAAACAAACTGCAGGAGAAGCTATAGAGAAAACCTCAGCAAGATAATCCTTCACTGGGGAGCTGGGACTCCAAATATCCATCTAACTTGGAATATAGCCAGCAAAGACTGCATGTGCCAGGAGAGTATAAATAGCTCCATCCCAAGCTGTGATAGTGGGTCGCCCTCCCAGGGCTGTGGGGTACTCCATTAGTATTCCTTGATTCACATCTTCCTGTGCTACCAATTGGTGAAATGTCAACACCGGCACCACTATAGCATCATTTATTTTAGTCCAATTCGCAGGGAATTCCCCAAGTATTGTGCTAACCTTCTCTTCTTCCTCTATGGGTTGGATGTTATCTAGTTCTTCCACTCTTTCCTTCAGCAGGTCAGGACATAGTTTCAGGTGATCTCTTGATATCGCTGCCGAGGTTTCTCCTCCATCTTTGCTAATAAGGCATACCTTGGTATTATCAAAGTTTGAGGGCAGAATGGTATAAGGTCCAGCTTCACATTGATCATCCAATTTGTGCAATCTTCTCTTCCTTTTTAAGACCTGTTCTCCCGGCGACAAAGGAACGGCAGGTGCATTTTGATTGTAAAGCTTTTCCTGCTTTTGTTTTGCCTGGGCTAGACTCTTTTCCACGCATTCTTGAACTCTTCTGTACTGTTGTTGTCTTCCTGTATCCCAGTCAGCATCTGGTGACGTTACTTGGGGCGTAAGGACTCCCATGTCCAAATCAATAGGCAGTTTACCAGGTCTTGCTCTCATTAAGTAGGCTGGGGTACAGTTGGTGGAATTCACTGGAATATGGTTGTAGAGGTCCACCAGATCTGGCAACTTCTCTGGCCACAGATTCATCTCCTCCAAGGGCAAAGTCTTCAGTAGGTCAATCACTACCTTATTCATCTTCTCACACATGCCATTGGTCTGTGGGTGGTACGGTGTTGTCCGGATCTTCTTACAACCATACAAGTTACAGAATTCCTGGAACACTTCTGCCTCGAAAGCTGGACCTTGATCTGTAAGCACTCTTTCAGGATATCCATGTGGTCTACAGAAGTGCTGTTGGAATGCTCTGGCTGCTGTCCTGGCTGTCTGATCTTTGTCAGGCACAACTACCAGGAATCTTGAGTAGTGGTCCACAATGGTAAGATCATAGATGTAGCCTGACCGACTTGGAACGAGCTTCACATGGTCCAGGGCTACCAACTAAAGTGGCTGTTTGGTTATTATGGGCTGTAGAGGAGCTCTCTGGCTGTCTCGATCCTTTCTGCGCAGGTTACATTATCCACACTCCCGGCACCATCTCTCAATGGCTTTCCTCATACTAGCCCAGTAGAACCTCTCTCGGAGCAATGCTTCCAACTTCTTCCATCCGAAGTGTCCAGCTCCATTGTGGTATGCTTCCAGGACCATTGATGCCTCTCTCTTTGGGACTATCACCTGCCAAACCAGCTCATGAGTGCGGGCATTGACAGCTTCCCTTCATAGATGAACAGCCGACCTCTTTCCTTCCACAACTGCTGGGTTTCTTCAGGAGCATCTGACTCTGGGCGTGAGTCAGCTTGCAACAGCAGCTCCTTCACCAGGCGGACTGCAGGGTCACTATCTTGCATTTCTGCCCAGTCATGATGGGGCAATGGATTCAGGGTGACCTCCTTCAAGCCAGACCGTCTGTTTCTCACTCCTTGAGCACACTGGACCGCAAGTGGCCGGTGGAAGGGAGGTAACTCTATTTCTTCAAGAGCCTCAGGCTCTTCTGCATCTGATAGGTTAGGCACTCTGGACAGCGCATCAGCTTTGGCATTCTTGTGCCCTGCCCGGTACTTGATGGTAAACTCATAGTTAGATAGCCAAGCCATCCATCGCTGTTCCAGTGCACCTAGTTTTGCAGTGTCCAAGTGCGTCAATGGGTTGTTGTCCATGAAGATAGTGAACTTGGCGGAGGCTAGGTAATGTTTGAACCTTTCGATGACAGCCCAGACTATGGCAAGGAACTCCTGCTTGAAAGAACTATAATTATCAGGGTTCCTTTCAGTGGGGCGCAGCTTCCTGCTGGCGTAGGAAATCACTCTTTCCCATTCTGTACCTGCGACAGTACTGCTCCTAGTCCCACATTGCTGGCATCAGTGTACAGCACAAAGGGTTTGTCATAATCTGGGTAGACCAGAACTTCATCTCCTATGAGAGCCATCTTCAATCTGGTGAAGGACCTTTCCAACTCTTCAGTCCATTCAAAGGTGGAATTTTTCTGTTTGGTCTTCTTGGACTGCCCCACCAGAAGATTTTACATAGGGGTGGCTATTTCAGTAAAGCCTTTGATGAATCTTCGGTAGTAGCCTACCAATCCAAGGAATTGGTGTACTTCATGAAGGTTGCTGGGTTTCGGCCAGTCCCGGATGACTGTGACCTTATCAGGATCTGGTGCCACACCTTCTGCACTGACTACATGACCGAGGTACTGCACCTTGGGCTTCAGGAGGTGGCACTTGGAGGGCTTCACCTTCAGGCCAAAATTGGACAAAGCTTCAAATACTTCAGCCAGGTGTTCCAGATGATCTTCATAGGTTTTGGAGAAAACAATGACATCATCCAGGTACAACAGGACCGTGTCAAAGTTCATGTGTCCCAGGCAGCATTCCATCAGCCGTTGAAAGGTTCCTGCGGCTGTGCAAAGCCCAAATGGCATATAATTGAACTCACAGAGACCCATTGGAGTGGTAAATGCTGTTTTCTCCTTGTCTGCCTCTGCCACCGGAACCTGCCAATACCCACTAGTGAGATCTAAGAAGGAAAAAGTAGTTAGCAGTTTTAAGTGCAGCTAATGATTCCTCAATTCTAGGTAGTGGGTAGGCGTCTTTATGTGTAATGCTGTTAATTTTCCTGTAATCAACACACATTCTCATGGTACCATCCTTTTTCTTTACAAAAACTATGGGAGCTGCCCATGGGCTACAACTGTCTCTGATAACGCCTGCTTCCTTCATCTCCCTCAACATACTCTTAGCACATTGGTATTGTGTTGGGGGTATAGGTTGGTACCTCTCCTTTATGGGTGGATGGTCTCCAGTGGGGATATGATATTGAACCCCTTTTGCCTGCCCAAAATCTAGTGGGTGTTTGCTGAATACCCGCTCATACGCTTGTGTCACTCTGTATACCCCATTCTTCTGGTAGGAGGGCGTAGAGTCAGTTCCCACCTGCAGTTGTTGGCACCACTCCTCCAGCTGCTTCACAGAGCCATTGTCCTCCACCTGATCGGATGAGACCAAGGGCTCTGCTGCCTGCAAAGAGACGTTATTGACAGTGAGCAGCTTAGCAACTGTGGCGTACCGGGGTATCGTGGCCTCCTTCTCCCCACAATTCAAAAGGCGTACAGGTACTCTCCCCTTTCGTACATCAACCACCCCTCTGGCTGTCAGGACAGTGGGCCTGCTATCGGAGTATACTGGTTCTACCAATGCCTGGTAATCTCTCCCTCTAAGACCTATGGCTGCCCGACACCAAACCAACATTTCACATTTGGGGGGTATTGCAATGGGGAAGGGATCACTCACTTCTGACTCTGCCAATTTCTCCGCCAGAGAGTTCTACCTGTTGTCTTTGCATCAGGGCTCTGATCTCCTTCTGCAGGACTCGTTGTTCACTGGAACCAGCAGTCTCAGCCACCTGTTGCAACAAGACAATAACCTCGGACAGACAGTTTTCAATTACATTGGTACCAAGAGTCATCATGGGATTACATTCATGTCAGTCAATATCAACAACTATCAGACCTTGAGACTCTAGCTCTACCCAACCCACTTTAACAGTAATTTCTTTACATCCTATCTGCGGCAAAGACTGACCATTACTGGCAACTACTGTCAGTTCATCAGTTGGGCCACGGGTAAGTTCTGAATCAGCCCAATACCTCTTTTAAAGAATGTACGGCATAGTGGTCACCTGGAAGCCAGTGTCCAGCAAAGCGTTCATGGGGATGCCGTCAATCACCACAGGAAGGATCGGTCTCCCTCCCACATACTTGGCTCACCATTTCCTTGGGCCTTGTGGTCCTACTCCTGCCCCAGGGGTTGCTCGTTTAAAGGACAAAATCTCGCAAGATTGCCGGCCTTGTAGCAGCGACGACAGATGGGACGTCCGTCCTGGTCAAAGCATTCGTTGTTCCTCCTTCGAAGTGGCGGGGTTCTCCTCCTCTGGAGCCACGGGACATCCTCTGGACTGGAAGCAAGCTGGATCTTTTCCTTGGAGGACACCTGCAGGGACTGCATGGTTTTGGTAAGTGCAGCCATCCCTTTGGTCAACTCCTGGACCTGAAGACGCAGCTCCTCAGTTGGATCTTTATCCAGAGTCTGTGCATCAGCCTCTGCAGGGATGGAAGGGAAAGATGTTGCTTCCCGGTGGTAAGTGATCGCTGGGTGCCTAGGGGGCGCTGGGTGGCTGTCAGTTGATTCCTGCAGTACCCGAATAGCCCTGTCCTTAAAAAATCAGCAAAGTCCAGATCAGGGTTTTGCAGGGTTATGATACGCGACTGTCCTCTGTGGGTACTGGATAGGAGTCCTTCAATGAACTGCTCCTTTAACAGCTTATCCTCCTCCTTCACACTGTCAGGTTCGACTTGCTTAACTGCTCACAGTGCCTCCTGCAGGTTGAGAGCATAGTCCCTTCTACTGTCCTGCGTTCTCTGCTTACACCCAAAGAACCTCATCTTGATTTCAGCTGCAGTGTGGGTGTCAAAGGTGCTTCTCAGCTTGGCCAGGATCTTTACAACAGTCTCTTTTTCAGTGTCCTGCCAGGCTTTCACTTTCTCTGCGTTGCACCCATTAGCTGTCCAATCAGAATATTCACTTTCTGGCTCTCAGACAGATGGTAGACTTTAAACAAACTGCACAGTCTCTCTTTAAATTCACTCAGGGTATGTGACTCACCCGAGTACTGCAGTAACCAGGCCGCTCCCGGTATTTAGGGCATAGACAGCGGCATTATGGAGACTGCTGCGGCGGGTGCTCCTCCTTGCGGCGCTGCGGGGTTGGCGGCGGAATCCGCCGCTGCATTGCCGTGTGGCGCGGACACTCTCTCCCCCCCCCCTAGTGGACATTGGCCAGGGCCGGGGGTTGTGTGAGCTCACCGGCGATCGCTTCGCAGGCCCGATGCTCTGGGCCGTAGGCCTCAGATCCTCCTCTTCTCGCGCACTGTCCTCTCTTCCCGCGCGGCACTTCACTTCTTTGCGCTCTGTGGCAGGCTCCTTCCACAAAGGCCTGCCCCTTTTTATTTGCGCGCGTGCCAAGCGGCGCGGCAATGGCGGCAATTGGCGCCAATTTCACACACAGTCTTTTACACAAACACAGTCTATGGCACACCGGACCCGGAGGTACCAGGCTCCGTAATCCTGTTTGTGACGCCAAGTTGGGTCGCCCTCCCAGGGCTGTGGGGTACTCGGTACCGGGCCGGTATCAGTGGGATGTGTCACAGCAACGGTGACCTGGACCGTGGCCCTGGGCGCCCAAGTAATAGGGAGATGTGAATGGTGGAATGTAGTTAGATGAATAGTTCGTGATGCCACCTGTGGTGTTTGGCAAGGGAGGTGGTAAGCCGACGCTGCAGACAGATCCTCTGGGACTGATGGTATGGTGCAGCAAAGATGTAAAAGCCCCCCACAGGTGAAGCTATAGTGCCAGGGCAGTGTAGATGTGGTCGGCACGGGGATGTAGCGGTGCCGGAAAGGTAGGAAGCAGACAAGACACAGCAGGGTGCAATTTCTGTACCTTTACTTGGTAACTGCAGTCCAGGGTCCTGATTACAGATGGTATTGGAGCAGGCTAGCCTGGAAGCAACTCCGGGATTCTCTCTCAGCAGATGGGCTGTGCTGTCTCCTTACTAGCGCTTATTCAAATGAAGTACTCCCAGTACTGAGTTACACTGGAGTTCCTCCGGACAGATGTTCTCAAGAACCTCACTTGCACGGCAGACAGCTGTAGCCTCTCACGGGGACTCCTCTCTCCTGGACTCTCACTATCCAAGCCGCTGTTGTGCCCTCAAGTCTTAGATGGGAGCAGGGCATTTACAGCCTCCTACTCCTCTGGTGTCTGTTGCAGGACCATTAGTATCCATACAACTGTGGAGAGCAGGCTCCAGTTCATGCGCTCTCTCCCAAGATGAGCCCGTCCTATCTGCTCTATCTCAGCGCTCCTTCCACACGTCTGCACACTTCACCCTCCGCAGACTAACTACTTACTCCTTCCTCTTGGCCCTCAGAGAGCACTCCTCCCCTTAATCCCGGTTCAGAGTTCCCCCTGCTGGCCTGGAGTGGAACTGTGTTGCATGCATAGATTGCCTGCGAGAGAGAGACCCATCACTGTCTCCAAGCCTGGAATTACCCTCCCCTGGAAGAAGGCAAGCCACTGTGGCGACCAAACCCCTGGGGGGGCGCCACAATGGCACAAGCCAAAACGAGAAAGTGAAAACACCTGCATAGAAGCAGCATAGCAAAGTGAAAATGAGCATAATCAGCAATTAGATAGAGACAATACAAACTGTGGTCCAACAGAGAGGTAAACTGACCCACAGCCAGAGGTCACCGAGTCTAGCCATGGCACAGCATATCTGGACTTTTCACCCATTGAGCACATCTGGGATATCTTTTGTCAGCAATTGCAAAGGAAGCTGCCAGCAGCAGAACTTGATGACTTGCCAAAGTGCATTCAGCATGGCAAAACATTCCTTTGAAAAACCATTGATTGCATCTAATGCGTGTAAGTGCGGCTATTCTTGTATATTACGCTTATACTTGATACTGAGTAAATCACATTTTTTTCAAATATTTTCCCTTTTTCATCATTTACATATCATTAACATGTTTATTTATTCTGTGATTTCCATAGCTCGACAACTTTTCCTTCTTTATATTGCAATTTCAGTTTTGCAGAGTGTATAAACATTTCTGAACTTCATTACTATCCTCATAATATAATTTTTTGATGTGTTATGGCAACATTGAGCAAATTATTTATTTAGTCACTCAATGTTTCTACCCAAATCTGTCAATAAAGCTGTATTTTTTTTAAAGCGCAATCACCCTGAAGCAGATGCTCTGTGCTCAGTTCTGACAGTGCTGTAAACTGGGATTGTTCCCTATGACTTTATAAATCTTTCTGACCTCATCTTATCACTGATCACTGTGAAGATTGCTGTTCCCATGTAGCATGTCCTTCACAGCCTTTATCCACATGTACGTCACTTGACAAATGGTAAGATTTTAATATTAAAGGTTAGGCCCATCCTGAATATGGTCACCATGACGTGGTGGGATGGGTTTTAGTTTTCTTTTTTTTAATTATGTTTACTAAGCACCATATATTATTTTCATGCACTATTGCTCTTTATTTATTTACTTCAGGGTATTTGCTTATTATGTTTTTATCTTGGGTTTTGTCTGTTTAGTAGCCAGTGTGAACATGCGCTTACTTGCTGTTTGCACAACAATTTATATTCCAGTTCATCTCTTTAGGTTTCTTTGTCACATGTAGCATAGTATGCATTCCTGTTCTTTTGCTTGAGCTACATTTTCTCATTGCTATGTCAGTGTAAGAGAAAAATGGTTGTATATACAAATATCACCTATTATTTGCAACATGAAGGGGTCCTTTAAAGGGCTTCTCCAGAAATAAAAAAAAGAAAATAACTAAGGGAACTATTATTACAATTAAAATCCAAATTACATTGAATTAGCAAATCACAATAGTTTTGTCTAAAGAAGTAATCACTTTAGAATTAAAATGGCTGCCATCTTGTTACACTTCCTGCCCTAGAATGTTAGGACAGATGCCTGTGAGCATGTGCAGCAGGAAGCCCCACCGCTGTCACTTAGTGATACTAAGAACCGACATGCGGTGCGTCTGTCCAGACTGCAGCATGTCAATTTCTCTTGTGGAGATGAATTACGGAGAGGAATTTCACTAGTGATGAGCAGGGTATACTCGTTGTTCGGGTTTTCCTGAGCATGCTCGGGTGTCCTCCGAGTATTTTGGTGTACTCGGAGATTTAGTTTTCGTCGTCTCAGCGGGAGACGGGTAAGGGGACCCCTAGACTTAGTGCTGGAACACTGGGAAGGGGAGGGCCTCATAGAAGGGGTACCTATTGTACCCTATGTGCTGGAATTCCGGGACCGCCTACAGGAGCTGACTCAGGCTGTACGTGAGAACATGCAGGTGACCCAGTGGCGCCAGCGCCATGATCGGAGGGCCAGAGAGCGCACTTTGGAAATAGGACAGAAGGTCCTGGTGTTAGAGCCCACCAAGCAGAACAAGTTCCAAGCTGCATGGCAGGGGCCCTACCAGGTAGTGGGGAAAATAGCCGACACAACCTATAATGTCGCCGATTGTGACGACCCCAGGGTTATCCGCATGTTCCACGTGAATATGCTGAAGCCCTACCGGGAGCGCCCTGAAGAGGTAGTGGCCATCTGTGCACCTGAAGCAGAGGATTTAGCCGGACTTCCCTTGCCGGATGTCTTAGGGGAAAGGACTCAGTCTAAAACATGGGACCAGGTACACTTGGGTGAAGACCTAGGCCCCCGGGAGAGACAGCAGGTAGAGGCATTGTTGAGGCTGCGACAGAGGATGTTTTCAGAGAGACCGGGGTACACTCGCCTGGCACAACACAAGGTTGAAACCCAGGATCAGACCCCCCTGCGACAAAACCCCTTCCGCGTCCCTGAGTCTGTACGAGAGGGGATGCGACAAGAGATACAAGAGTGCCCAAGAAGGATGGGACTACACGGTTTTTTGTAGACTATCGTAAGCTCAATGAGAAAACAGTGATGGATACATATCCCATGCCGCGTGTGGATGAGTTGTTAGACCGGCTGGCGGGGGCAAAGTATTTGACCACCATCATTCTATGCAAAGGCTATTGGCAGATTCCCCTTAGTCCTGACACTATTCCCAAGTCGGCATTTGTCACCCCGTTCGGCTTATTCCAGTTTTGAGTTATGCCATTCGGGATGAAGAATGCCCTGGCGACCTTCCAAAGGCTGGCTGACCGGCTTCTGGATGGTCTCCAGGTCTATGCTTGTGCCTACCTGGACGACATTGCCATCTACAGTGCGACATGGGAAGAGCATATAAATCACCTAGAGACAGTATTGGACAGGATCCACCAGGTCGGAATCACCTTGAACCCAAACAAGCGTCACGTGGGCAAAGCAGAGGTTCAGTATTTAGGGCATTGGGTGGGAAGTGGGAAACAGCGACCAGAACCAGCCAAGATTGAGGCCATAGCCAAATGGCCCATCCCACGCACTAAAACCCAGGTCATGGCGTTTCTAGGGACAGCGGGGTATTACAGGAAATTCGTTCCCAATTACAGCAGCGTAGCCAAGCCCCTCACTGATTTGACCCATAAGAACCAACCCTGCCAGGTAACCTGGACCTCAGAGTGTGAGGAAGCCTTCCGCCAACTAACGGACGCCCTCACCAATACCCCTGTATTGGCTGCACCCGATCCAACTAAACGTTTCCTGGTTCACACAGACGCTTCTATGTTTGGATTATGGACAGTACTGAGCCAAGTCGGGTCGGACGGCCAAGAACACCCGGTAGCTTACCTGAGTCGGAAACTACTGCCCCGTGAAGTAAGCAATGCGGCCATCGAGAAGGAGTGCCTGACGGTAGTATGGGCACTCAAGAAGTTGCAACCATATTTGTATGGACGACAGTTTTCCCTCCTAACGGACCATAATCCCCTAGTCTGGCTTAATCGGGTCTCCGGAGACAACGCCAGATTGCTGCGGTGGAGTTTAGCCCTACAACCTCTGGACTTCACCATCCACAGACCCGGCAAACAAAATGGTAACGCCGATGGACTAAGTTGACAAACGGAACTTGTACCAACCCCATAAACTTCAGTCATCCCCAAACCGATCCGTTGAGGATCAGACTGTGTATGCCAATCGCGTCGCTGAAAAGGGGAGCAGTGTTACAGAACCACTCAGCACCCAGGATATGTTGTGCAGTTATATGTATATATAATAGGTTCCATGTGAGATGCATGTCCCTAATGTATCAGCAGTGTCCGCCCTCCCCCCACCTTTGTAATTCCCACAGTAAACATCCGCAGGCTCCGGCCACCTGCGGCTTTTGTAATGCATGTCTGGCCTGACGCTTGTCTATTGGTCGGCCCTCTGTATCTGTGTGATATATTCTGTGTCCTGTGAGTAAAGTGTTGTCAGTCTGGAAATACATGGAGAAGCAGTGATCTTTTATATGCGCCCATGCACTCAGAGGAATTCCAGCCAGCGTCCTTAATTCAGACTCCAGCCAACACAGAGCGGACCTCCGAAAACACCGGGTGGTACTGAAAGAGGTACCCCAGCTTGGTAGACCCCGTTACAATTGTCTCTGAAAAAGAAGGGTGTATGGGTGGAAGGCCAACTTGATCACCTAAAACACCTTTTCTTAAAGGGAATCTGTCACCTATTTTTTCGTATATAAGATGCGGCCATCACCATCAGGGGCTTATCTACATTATTCTGTAATGCTGTAGATAAGCCCCAGATGTATCCTGAAAGAGAAGAAAAATGAGTTAGATTATACTCACCCTGGGGTCATCCGGGTCTGGTCCGGGTCCAATGGGTATCGCTGTCCGGTCCAGTGCCTCCCATCTTCTAGCGATGACATCCACTTCTTTGCTTCCCGTTGCGGCTCCGGCACAAGCGCACTGCTCTACCCTGTTGAGGGCAGAGCAGAGTACTGCAGTGCACAGGAGCTGGGAAAGGTTAGAGAGGTCAAGCGACGGCGCACTATAGTACTCTGCTCTGCCCTCAACAGAGCAGAGCAGTGGGTATGCGCCTGAGCCGCGATGGGAAGCAAAGAAGAGGACGTCATCACTAGAAGATGGGAGGCACTGGACCGGACAGCGACACCCATCGGACCCGGACCGGACCCGGACTGCCCCTGGGTGAGTATAATATAACTCGTTTTTCTTCTCTTTCAGGTTACATTTGGGGCTTATCTACAGCATTACAGAATGCTGTAGATAAGCCCCTGATGGTGGTGGCCGCATCTTATATACAAAAAATTAGGTGACAGATTCTTTTTAAGAAGATGGGAGGCGCCAGTCCGGGACGGCGACACCCATTGGACCTGGACCGGACCCAGACCACCCCCGGGTGAGTATAATATAACTTGTTTTTCTTCTCTTTCAGGTTACATTTGGGGTTTATCGACAGCATTACAGAATGCTGTAGATAAGCCCCTGATGGTGGTGGCCGCATCTTATAGTCGAAAAAATAGGTGACAGATTCCCTTTAATATAAAGGCTTCTGAGAAACCATTCACATCTTTAACTAGATACCTACACATGCACAATTCGTATTTCCTAGATTAGCTCCATTAATTGTGTTTTAGTCTTAATGGCCCGTTACACATTGCGATATCGCTAGCAATATCGCTGAAACGTCACCGATCGCTACATGTGATACTTACCTCCGACCGGCTCCCCTGCTGCTCATCGCTGGTCGCGCGAGAACGTCCTGGACCATTTCTCGTCGGGCGCTTCCTGCTGGGCTTCCTGTGGCGACGCGTGGACGCAGGCGGGAGGACGTCAGGATCGCCGCGTCTGACAGGTAAGTAGCGACCCCCGACCCCTGCTATGTCGCTGGTGAGATCTGCCTGTGTGGCAGCTCACTAGCGACCACTTAGCGATGCACCAGCGATCCATATCGTTGTCGGGATCGCTGGTGCATTGCTAAAGCCCCCGTTACACATAGTGATATTGCTAGCAATATCGCTGTAACGTCACCGATTTTGTGATGTAGCAGCGATATTGCTAGCGATATCGCTATGTCTGATACTTACCTCCGACCGGCTCCCCCGCTGGTTATCGTTGATCGCGCGAGAATGACCATTTCTCGTCGGGCCCTTCCTGCTGGGCTTCCTGTGGCGCCAACGAGTGACGCGTGGACGTGGGTGGGAGGACGTCAGGATCGCCGCGTCTGACAGGTAAGTAGGGACCCCCGACCGCTGCTATGTCGCTGGTGACATCTGCCTGTGTGGCATCTCACTAGCGACCACTTAGCGATGCACCAGCGATCCATATCGTTGTCGGGATCGCTGGTGCATTGCTAAGTGTAACGGTACCCTTAGATCACTCTTAACAAGTCTCAAAGCTTTTTATCATGTGAAATCTAATGAACACACGGTGTGGTAGTTCATTCTGCTCTCACACTAGATGAATCTTATAAAGGTAATGGTCAGTAACCCAATATATTGTTTGACGGTCGGCTAGACATTGAAATGAATGTATGGATAAAGTAGGAACAGGTAATATAAACATTTTTTACCAGCTTTACATATCCAGGTTTGTTTGTTTGACCACCGCCTCTAATGTTTGTGGAATGTCTGGCTGTGCCACCTCAGTTTTCCATTTTTAACTAGATGGGAAGGTGAATGTTACCTTGTTTGAAGAAGTCTGCAAGAAACTTAGACCAAGGACGTTATTTTGAGTGAGTAAAGTGTCTGATTTAATTTAAAATCAAAATATTGCTTAGCGGGAATATCTTGTAAGATGTGTGTGGGTGTTGGCCTGACCGTTTAAATATAACATACAGTGGTCGTTGATACATAAGTGGTTTTTCCATACAGGCATAGCAGAAAGAAAGTAGACACACTGGATGCAGTTGAAAAAAAAAAGTCTCACGAAAAGGCAACGAACTTGACGGTTACAAAATCTCTGAAAAGGTCAATGTGCTTGGTGGCTGGAAACATTCTCAAATGAAGCAACAACTGAACAGAGGTAGCTGCTTGGAATAGACATCATCAGTGGTCTTGCAAATTTTCAACACTTTTCTAAATCTGTTGGCAGAGTTTCCGTAACATAAAGTTTAAATTTGCATAGCTTCTGAATTGCAGCACAGCTCACGATCAGTAATTAGTTCAGTCCATCCCTCCTAGTCAACTCAATTGACACAATTATGGCTTATAAGTACCTCAGACTCAGTTAACAGTCTGTCTGCTGTCTTTGCATTGCATTAGCATATAGACTTGCTATGGTATGGCCCTTTTCTTGTCCCTTGTGGGTAACTAATCTTCTCGTACCTGGTGAGTGCATTCTTCACTTACTGGAATAAGCCTCTCTGCTCCCTTCTGTGTTGCGTATCCTCACTCTCTCTGTCATAATACCAGGTATAAGAACACTCATTTTATTGCTGACCTAAAGGTACTGTCACACTTAGCGATATACCAGCGATCCCGACCAGCGATATGACGCGGTCAGGATCGCTGGTACATCGCTAAGTGGTCACTAGTGAGCTGCCACACAGGCAGATCTCACCAGCGACATCGCTGGGGACGGGGGTCGCTACTTACCTGTCACACTAGGCGATCCTGACGTCCTCCCGCCCGGCTCCACGCTCGTCGCTCATCTCTCCACAAGAAGCGCTGCAGGAAGCTGACGACGAGAAACAGTCCTGGACGTTCTCGCGCGATCAGCGATAAGCAGCGGGGGAGCCGGTCGTAGGTAAGTATCAGACATAGCGATGTCGCTAGCAATATCGCTATAACGTCACAAGTTATTGCTAGCAATATCGCTTAGTGTGACAGTACCTTAACACTGCTCTCTGGACCAGCGTGTCAACAGCAACTCAGTGCATTAAAAGAATTGTCCAGTTAAAACACGTTATCACTTATTCACTGGCACCTGCACCGATCTGCAGAATGGGAATCTTTTATCCCAGTTAGAATGGAGAAGCAGTGCCAAAGCTCAACCGGCATTCCATTCATTCCCTGTGGGAAAGCTGAACACTGCACTCACTTTTTTCAAGTATCCCCAAGGAGTATGAATGGAGCAGCAGTGGGCGTTCAACCTGCTGTGCCATTTTGTTATGGGGAGAAACGTTCTCCGATCCACCAATAGGTGTCAGTTCCAGTAGTACGACACCCACCGATCCTGCAGATAGATGATCATTTGTTTTACTGGACAACCCCTTTAACTATTATAAGGACACAGTGCAACCTTCAATATGTTCGAAACATTAGGACCTCTAATTCAATATTAGTGGGATCTGGTTGAGCACAAATAAATCGGGGCATTTTTCCAACTAATTAACACTCTTGCACCACCCATGAGAAATTCACACTATTTGTGGCACATATCTGATGCTCTTCAGCCCCTCACCACACTCCACACTGAAAGAAATGTATGTAATAATTTATATTAGCATAGCATATATACAGTATAGATCCATACATTAGACAGTCTTGGTGTAGCTAGCTGAATGAGCATGGTAGTAATAGGAATTATTATGAGCCCAGCCATTTGAAAAAGCACAGTGCTGTTTGCTGTTAGGAACAGTGTCCAGATATGGATTTGCAGAAGGCAAATGCCCAACATAATTAAGCATACAAAAGCCAACCTGGTAGCCACATGGTATGTCCACAACAGAGTCAATGGTTAAAGTGCACCTGTCACCTGTTTTGGCCGCTATAAGATGCGGCCACCGCCTTTCAGGGCTTATCTACAGCATTCTATAATGCTGTAGATAAGCCCCCAGTCCGACCTGAAAGATAAGAAAAATATGTTTTATTATATTCACCCAGGGAGAAGTCCGATGCGGTCCGATCCAATGGGTGTCGCAGGTCCGGGTCCGGCACCTCTCATCTTCTTGCGATGCCGCCCTCCTGCTTGCTTCACTGCTCCTGGCATCATGCTTCTGCGCAGGCGTACTTCTCTGCCCTGTTGAGGGCAGAGCAAAGTACCACAGTGTGCAGGCTCCGGGAAAGGTCAGAGAGGCCCAGCGCCTGCGCACTGCAGTGCTTTGGTCTGCCCTCAAGAGGACAGATAAGTACGCCTGCGCAGGAGTGCGATGCAGGGAGTGATGAAGCAAGCAGGAAGACGGCATCGCAGGAAGATGGGAGGAGCCAGAACCAGACCTGCGGCACCCATCGGACCGGACCGCATCGGTCCGCTCCCCCAGGTGAGTATAGTAGAACCTATTTTTCTTATCTTGCAGGTTGGACCAGGAGCTTATCAAACAGCATTATTGAATGCTGTAGATAAGCCCTGAAAGGCAGTGGCCGCATCTTATAGCGACCAATACAGGTAACAGGTTTCCTTTAACTTGTGACAACAGAAAGGGATATGAAAGTCCTTGGCAGACCAGGATATAACAGTGGGGTATGGGTAGCACAAGTTTTTTATCTTTGAAGATTAAAAAAATGTTTTTATAGCTACAATTGCAACAAGTAATACATTTGTATGGGTAATGCTGAAGAAGAGCTCTGTGACTCTAAACAAGCTTTACAGTATGTCTACTTTTCTACTTTTCCGTAAGTCAGTTTGTGAAATTTTGTATAAGCTAAATCTCTCTTTGGTCAACTAACAACAGTCTGACCATAGAATGGTTGACTACACAAATCCACAGAGAACGTGTTACGTGCACGCCACTAGGTTCAGATAGGGGTGGAACAGGTCTCATGAATTCTTTGGAACTCTGGGGGAAACGTTACTCAGGGTGACTATATACTGCAGCTTCCTCAAGCACAAGATGGATCCACTTACTCACACAGATACAACTCTCAGATGCCTCATGAACATGAACAGTGTAGTTTAATGTCTCAGCACATTCAGTACAATTCAAGTCTCTTAGGCACAGGCTTTATAACAGTACAGCTGCATCTTAAGGCCCCGTCACACATAGCGATCTGCATAGCGATCTCGCTGAGTGAGATCACTGTGTGTGTGACAGCGATCAGCGACCGGCCCCCCTACCGGTATCGCTGATCGCTGTAGGAAAGCCCTGGACATTTTTTTTGGTCGCTGGTCTCCCGCTGGCCAGCACGCATCGCTGCGTGTGCCAGGCAGGAGACCAGCGATCAGCTGGTAACTAAGGTAAACGCAGGGTTTCTAAGCACGGCGCTGTGCTTAGGAACCCGATGTGTACCTTAGTTACCAGCGCGCTGATGCAGCGTGCTGGTAACTAAGGTACACATTGGGTTTCTAAGGGACGCACATCCCTTAGAAACCTGATGTGCACCTTAGTTACCTGCTCCCTGCGTCAGCGACGCCGCACGCTGGGCGTCGCTGGTGCTTGGTCGCTGGTGAAGCTGTCTGTCTGACAGCTCACCAGCGATCATGTAGCAACTCACCAGTGATCCTGACACATTGATATCATTGTCGGGATCGCTGGTGAGTCTCTATGTGTGACGGGGCCCTTAGAGACACATTGACTAACAGTCTCTTTTGTTAGCACAGTTCAGCACAGATCAAGACTTTACAAAGGCACAGCAGTACACAGCATTTCTTCTATCACAGTGAGATGGAGGAGGGGGAGGGTTTGCTGAGGGAGATTATCCCTGTAACACAACTTCTTATCATACTTATCTTTCTGCTCCTGATAGCCTTTCTCCAGTAGCAGTATAGGGATTAGCCTACTTCTACTCTGTAATGGAATCCTGTGTCCCTATGGTTCACTTGCCTGAACGTATTTTAGAGACAGAGCATACACCACTCATCCCTTTAGGCTGCAGCCAGAATGTAAACAAGTTTACCATAATCCCCCTGGGATTCTGCTAACCACTCCCTGTCTCCTGTGACTGTGTTAACCCCTCTAGTTGCTGGATGCTTTTGAAGCAACAGCAGTTAGCACTATTTCTGCATGCCACAAACGGCTGCCAAGTGGGGAAGAATTTAGTGAATAAAAATCGTCTGTTGTCAACATTCACTACAAAGTTCCTCACTGCCCCTGAAAGTTACATCTCTACAAAAACTGTACATATGGAGCTTCAGAATATGGGTTTCTATAATTGAGTAGCTGCATACAAGCCTAAGATCAAAATGCAAATTGCCAAGTGTTGATTGGCAACATCACAAAACAGGCATCTGATTTTAAATTTTGTATTCTATTCGGGGTATGTTCGGATACATGATCTATGGGAAGCACCGTCAGAGACACAGAATCATGTATCCGAACATACCCCGAATAGAATACAAAATTTAAAAAGAAAGGAAACTTATTGGATATATAGATTGAATACACTCCAACCAATGGGTGTAAATGAAATTAGTGACCTTTTTTAGACATATTCTGGTGAAATAATAAAATGAGTGGGGTATTTGTTAATTACATATGAGGAACTGAGGCAGTATTTGGATTTGGTGTGGTTTAGTGGTCTAGTGGGCTAAGACGTATGAACCACATTTTTGAGTTGTTCTGAAGTGGTGGGTTCGAGTTTATATATTTTTTTTTTTGCATTTTATTTTATAGTATATATTTTTTGTTATTTTGGTGTATAATATTTCCATGATATTGATAGAAATGGTATTGGATTTTAATCACAATATTTAAGCATTTTATTTATATACATGGTTTTATATGATATATGGGCGTTTCCACAGGAAATGATGTCAAAGAAAGGTGTATTGAAACAGTTTGTGATTGTATTTATATCCTGAATTTGTGATTGTTCTTTATGCCCTGATGAAGTGGCTGGTTTTGCCACAAAACGCGTAGGCTTATTAAAGAAGGTTTTTATTATATGGACTGCCGAAGGTGCGTTTTTTTCTGGTCAGCGCGGTTTATTCAGGCCGGGTCTTTTTTTCCACTTTGGATTTTTTCCATTTTGGATTTGTTTTATTCATTACCAGCGACGACCGGACCTTTATGAGTGATTCCCAGTTTGTTGTGACTCACACAACTTCAGCAGGTGAGTCTAACTGATTGGGCTTGCTTGCTATTGTGGTTCTTCCAGACGATACACCCTATGTGCGCCTGCCATCTTTGTTTTTTCTTCATCATAAAAAGAACAAGGAGCCCTGGAAGCGATGATATGGCCTTAACAGAGCCCTGATGTGAAAATCATCAAGTCTCATGATTTGACAGGCCTACAAATGTATTATGTAACACTATCATATTCCACAGTATTTTACATACATTACTATAGTTGTCCCCAATGGGGCTTGCAATCTAAATTTCCTATAGTATGTCTTGAGAGTTAACCCACACAAACAACCTCCCCACAGATGTTGTCCTTCATGGGATTTGAAAACAGGACTCCAGTGCTGCAAAGCAAGAGAGCTACTGTGCTGCCCATACATAGACCATCTATGGTTAGTTCTTCAAGATACATAGTAACATAGTAACATAGTTATTAAGGTTGAAGGGAGACTTTAAGTCCATCTAGTTCAACCCATATCCTATCCTAACTTGCCCTAACATGTTGATCCAGAGGAAGGCAAAAAAAACCCATGTGGCAACAGTAAGCTTCACATTGGGGAAAAAAATTCCTTCCCGACTCCACATACGGCAATCAGACTAGCTCCCTGGATCAACCCAATATTAAGGAGACTAGTGTATATACCCTGTAATATTATACTTTTCAAGAAAGGCATCCAGTCCCTTCTTAAATTTTAGTAGTGAATCACTCATTACAACATCATATGGCAGAGAGTTCCATAGTCTCACTGCTCTTACAGTAAAGAATCCGCGTCTGTGAGTATGCTTAAACCTTCTTTCCTCCAGACGTAGAGGATGCCCCCTTGTCCCCGTCACAGGTCTAAGAGTAAAAAGATCATTAGAAAGGTCTTTGTATTGTCCCCACATATATTTATACATTGTAATAAGATCACCCCTAAGCCTTTGATTCTCCAAACTAAATAACCCCAAGTGTAATAACCTGTCTTGGTATTGCAGACCCCCTAGTTCCCTAATAACCTTGGTCGCTCTTCTCTGCACCCGCTCCAGTTCAGCTATGTCTTTCTTATACACCGGAGACCAGAACTGTACACAGTATTCTAAGTGTGGTCGCACTAGTGACTTATATAGAGGTAAAATTATGTTCTCCTCATGAGCATCTATGCCTCTTTTAATGCATCCCATTATTTTATTTGCCTTTGCAGCAGCTGCTTGACTCTGGCCACTAAATGTGAGTTTGTCGTCCACCCATACACCCAGGTCTTTTTCAGTGACTGTTTTGCCCAGTGTTTTACAATTAAGCACATAATTATACAACTTGTTCGTTCTACCCAAGTGCATGACCTTACATTTATCCCCATTAAAGCTCATTTGCCATTTATCAGCCCAAGCTTCTAGCTTAGATAAATCCTCCTGTAATATAAAATTGTCCTCCTCTGTATTAATTACCCTGCAGAGTTTAGTGTCATCTGCAAATATTGAAATTCTACTCTCTATGCCCCCTACAAGGTCATTAATAAATATGTTAAAAAGAAGCGGGCCCAAAACTGACCCCTGTGGTACCCCACTGCTAACCGTGACCCAGTCCGAGTGTGCTCCATTAATAACCACCCTTTGTTTCCAATCCCTGAGCCAGCTCTTAACCCACCTACACATATTTTCCCCTATCCCCATTGTTCTCATTTTATGTATCAACCTTTTGTGTGGCACCGTATCAAAAGCTTTTGAAAAGTCCATGTACACCACGTCCACTGCATTCCCTTGGTCCAGTCCGGAACTTACCTCTTCATAAAAGCTTATCAGATTAGTCTGACAGGAACGGTCCCTTGTAAACCCATGTTGATATTGGGTCATGAGGTTATTCTTCTTCAGATACTCCAGTATAGTATCTCTTAGAAAACCCTCCAGGATTTTACCCACAGTTGAGGTTAAACTTACTGGCCTATAATTTCCAAGTTCAGTTTTTGTCCCCTTTTTGAATATTGGCACCACATTTGCTATACGCCAGTCCTGTGGTACAGACCCTGTTATTATGGAATCTTTAAAGATTAAAAATAGTGGTCTATCTATGACTGTGCTTAATTCCTGCAGTACTCGGGGGTGTATCCCATCCGGGCCCGGGGATTTGTCAATTTTAGTGATTTGTAGATGCCGCCGTACTTCCTGCTGGGTTAAGCAGGTGACATTTAATGGAGAATTTTTATCCCTGATCATGTTATCCGTCATGGGATTTTCTTGTGTAAATACTGTTGAAAAAAAGTCATTTAGCATATTGGCTTTTTCCTCATCCTCATCCACCATTTCACCCAGACTATTTTTAAGGGGGCCAACACTATCATTTTTTAGCTTCTTACTATTTATGTAGTTAAAGAATATTTTGGGATTATTTTTACTTTCTCTGGCAATGAGTCTCTCTGTCTCAATCTTTGCTGTCTTGATTTGCTTTTTACAGAATTTATTTAATCTTCTGTACTGATTTAATGCC
Organism: Dendrobates tinctorius; assembly: GCF_039654945.1. Classification (NCBI taxonomy): domain Eukaryota; kingdom Metazoa; phylum Chordata; class Amphibia; order Anura; family Dendrobatidae; genus Dendrobates; species Dendrobates tinctorius. Next base: position 9,650,320 of record NW_027361866.1, read on the forward strand.
TCATCACTACCTACTTGCTTTAATTCTCTAAATGCTTTATTTTTATCTCTTATTGTGCCCCTTACAGCTCTATTTAGCCATAGTGGTTTCCTCCTATTTCTCGCATGTTTATTCCCATACGGTATATATTGTGCACAGGTCCTATTCAGGATGCTAATAAACGTCTCCCATTTTCTTTGTGTTTTTTTATGTCTCAGAATATCGTCCCAGTTAATTGCACCAAGATCATCTCTCATCCTTTGGAAATTTGCCTTCCTGAAGTTTAGTGTCCTTGTAACCCCTCTACTACACATCTTATTAAGGGATACATGAAAACTTATTAATTTGTGGTCACTATTACCCAAGTGACCCTCAACCCTTACATTTGATATGCAGTCTGGCCTGTTGGTTAATATTAGGTCTAGCAGTGCCCCCCCTCTTGTTGGGTCCTGAACCAGTTGTGAAAGGTAATTGTCTCTCATCGTTGTCAGAAACCTATTACCTTTGCTGGAACTGCAGGTTTCGGTTCCCCAATGTATTTCAGGGTAGTTGAAGTCCCCCATAATAATGACTTCTCCTTGAGTCGCTGCTTCATCTATTTGCTTTATGAGGATATTCTCTGTAGCTTCCATTATTTTTGGAGATTTATAACAAACCCCTATCAGTAATTTATTATTTTTCCCCCCTCCCCTTATCTCTACCCACAGGGACTCTACATTTTCATTAGATTCATATATATTATCACGAAGGATGGGTTTTAAGGATGATTTTACATATAAACACACGCCTCCCCCTTGCTTATTTGTTCGGTCATTTCTGAACAGACTATAGCCCTGTAAATTAACCGCCCAGTCATGGCTCTCATCCAGCCATGTCTCAGATATCCCCACCATGTCATAATTATGCTCCAACAACATTAACTCCAATTCCTCCATTTTGTTGGCGAGACTTCTGGCATTAGTATACATGCACTTTATGTATCTCTCTGTACCTCTATTCTTTCTTAAATTATTAACTGTTCTAACCCCACCCCCCATGCCACCTCCACCCCCAATGTCATTATTTGTGCCCAGGTCTCTATCTGCACTGTCTTCCCCTCCTATAAAAGGAATACCCTCCCCCCCGTCCCTAGTTTAAACACTCCTCCAACCTTCTAGCCATTTTCTCCCCCAGCACAGCTGCACCCTCCCCATTGAGGTGCAGCCCGTCCCTAGCGTAGAACCTGTAGCCAACTGAGAAGTCGTCCCAGTTCTGCAGGAACCCAAACCCCTCCTTCCTACACCAATTCCTGAGCCATGTTTGGAACAACCTCCCTGCAGCGTTCCTTCAAAAACTGTGTGCACATGTACCTAGAAGTAGTAATGCTTTCATGCTGTTTTGACTGAAAAAAAGTGGTTACAGCAAATATTGATTTGATTTAGATTTATCTTTACTTAATGGATAGAGATGAGCAGATCGATCTGCAGAAGATCGACTTTGAGTTAACTTTCTTAAAATTTGCAGTTGCACGCAAATTCAAACACTTTAACATATCAATTTCCGATTTGGAGAACAAAAAAACGTGCCTGCGATTATTCCCCATACTGGAAACGTATCAGGAATGGGTTTATATAGTTTTTCATAGCAGATCAGGCTTCCCCATGATGCCTTGCAGCTATGACATCGCATTCTAGTTTATCACGTTACGGTAATTATCATACTACATACAGTGGTTGTTTGTCCACCACTGGGTCATCAGAGATCAGCCGTTCTCAATGGAGAACAGTTGTGTAGAGGACTGGTGATACATATGACAAAGGTGGATTCCATCTCCAGATTCACCTTGTAAGACATATTGAAAAGATGTGTAATGTTCTTGTGGGTGGTCTCTCTCTTTCTCTTTCCTCCCCTTACCAGTATTGTGATTTCAACAAATATATGCACCACGTGTCAAATTTTTTGGGAAAATTCAGCAAAGCCAGTGAATTCAAATTTCAAATGATCTTTAAAAGCATTCTTACTTAGCAGCATTTTTTCCACACATCTCAAATTTTTGAACAGTACTGTAAATAAGTGTACACTAAGAATCACATACAAACATATACTCTGTAGTTATATTCATGGTTATCTATCCCACTCTTTTTGATCAGTGCAAGCGGCAGTGATCACAAGATATGGTGAGGACCAGACAAGTGACGGTGAGGAGCAAGGGATCCGGAGAGATGAGTAGTAAGGTGAATATAAGGATTTTTCTTATTTTTTACATCTTACAATTATTATGCTGTGAAGTTTATAGACCCCAGGACATAATAAGTGACATTAAATTCGCATTTCCTGAGAAAATTCAAACGAATAGGCAAATTAAAATTTTGTCTGATCCGCTCATCTCTAGAGCAGAGACTTCGGGGATCATTCCAGTCATGAGGCCCATAACATAATGCATCATATTTCCTCCAACTAATCGAAGATTTCATTAGTAAAGCAATTTGATAGCATGTGCATGACTCTCTCTATTTCTACTTTTTCAACACATACTAAAGTCTTTGGGCCTAATTCATCAAAGCTTCTAAGCCAGAATTCTGATGCAAACAGCTTTTAAAGGTCACAAAATTGTGGTACAATGTGAGACTGTGCTACAAAATTTTAACTAAGCTTTGCCAAAGTGGACAGAGATATGACAGAATGGGAGCATGATAACCCCTATTCCTCAAATTCTTGACAATTAATTCAGGAGCACCAGGTTCCAGCACGCCCCCATATATCAGGACTTTTGTTTTTTTTGTAAAATCACCAGTGAGATTGAGAACCTTTATGGTTGGCCATTTCATTCTAATGCTAATACAGGCTGAAACCATTGGAATAAGCGATGCACAACAAATACCCTAACCTGAGTTTTAAGGTAAGAGGTGTGCGCCCCCATGTGATTTAGTTTATTCGGAGGACATACGTTTCTGAACAAATAGCTCAATTTCACTTTTGACCTGTGGTATTTGTGTTGCAAACATAAAGAGGACATGTGTTCATTGTACCTCCGTTGTATTAGATATTTTGATGAGATAATTTGGCAAGCACAAAGAAGAGGCCGTAAGAGTTGGGTTTTTTAAGGATAACAAACTGTAATTGTAACCCTGGTCTCAATACATCTGTTTCTATAATTAATGTGAAAAACAACACAATAGAAATTCCTTGCGGTAATTAGGAAGAAAGAAATCATATTACAGCTTATTGTTGACTTAAGACAATTTTTTATGTATACTATACTGTACTCCATGGCATGAAACAGAAAGATTTATATTACTTTTTTATATATTGTACCTAAAATAGATATCTATGTACGGTATTTAGTTTGTTGAACAGAATGTAGAGCTGATCAGTAAGAAAAAACATAGACATTATTACGACCAAAATATGAAAGAATGGAACTTAAAAATGCAAATAACATACATATAAGGTGCAATACATTCAGTCATTCATCAGAATAGTTGTCATGGTGTAAGGTGCCAGAGCGAGGTAGTGGTAGACGAGCTGCTGCATTTGCACGCTCTGGCACCCTAAACCAAAAAATTGTGCCCCAGTACTGGTGTGCTGTCAGGTGTGGGGTGCATCACACTCACTTGTTTGCCCTATGCCTCTGCTGGTTCCAGGTTTTGATCCTTCGGAACAGCCGCACACAATCCAGGGTACACCAAGGGCTTTACGACAGTAAAACATTTACTGAACAGTTCGTGGTCATTACAGTGAATTATGTGGGATAGGGAACAACAGGTTACAGTCTTTCCCTCAGGTACCGGACATAATGTCAGCTCTAGTGTAACAGTTCCACCCCTCAGTGTGTCTGGGACACAGTAATTGACAGCTCAGCCATCCAATCTGGTACAGAGGCGTGCTGAAGCTGCCAGTACTTTGATTGTCAGCTCTGTCATCCAGTCTGGCACAGAGTCATGCTGAGCTGTCTGTGTGTTGATTGACAGCTCGACTGTCCTATCTGAGACTGGGATGTACTGGCTGTCTCCAGGTATTCATTATCCCAGGTGATTGCCATGCTATATAACTAAGCTGTTTCTCCCAGACCTCTGCCAGACGTACATTCAGCTAAGTGTTGTTTGCTCCTCTTTGCCTTGCGTTATGCATGTTGATCTTTCGTTGCCTGATCATGGACCTCGTTCTGACCTTCCATCTGTTTAACTCCTTCTGCTCTGATCGCTATCCTCCTGATATTCTGACCTCGGAAAATTACCTGACTATGCCTTTGTCTTTTCCTTCTGTTTATAATGTACCCTCCTGGTTTCTGACCTTGGACTCCTTGACTATCCTGACTCATGGCTTGGCAGTGAGAAGTGACTATCATCACACCTAGCACTTGTTCCAAATAGAGCATTCCTTTTCCTGTTGTCTACACTACCACTAGGGATCCCTGTCTACTGATGGCAGTACATCTTTCTGTGTATTATACTGTATGGAGCACCATGGGGTGTGTATTATACTATATGGAGGACTATGGGGTGTGCATTGTACTGTATAGAGCACTATGAGGCACATTATTCTAAACAAGCAAAATGCTGCTTATTTATCGCGTGATTGGATTGTTTATACCGGAACAGAAAACATTGTTCTCAGCAGCACATCACCCGGTGAAAACTGCAGATATGCTGTTGATAACATGACAGTGAATGGGGACAGATTGATGCATTAGTGATTGTTCTGCCCCCATCATTCTTCAGCAGCCAGTGTAAAGAGGACGGGAAAAAAGCGTTGAACAACTTCATTGTTGTCGATCGCGCTCATTTAACGGTCAGAACTCAGAGCATGTAAATACAACCAAAATGTTTGTGTGATGGTGCAATATTTGGGGATCTACTTTAAACTTTTGCCCAGGGCCCCACTTTGTCTAAAACTGGCCCTGCTAATGTGTATAGGGTTCTTAAAGTGTCTATACATGATTGCTCTCTGGCGCTGAAATATACATGTCTAATATCTTTGGGTACATTCACAAGTTGTATTTTTGTTGTGTGTTTCTCCTCTTTTTATTTACGTGTGACTTTTGCCATGAAAAATGCAACATTTTACTGTCTCAGCAAATTGAATTACATTTCTGAAATCTCATGTATGTATATATTTTTTCCTCCAGAGTTGAATCACTGTTTTTGCAGTGTTATTTATCTATTCTAATCAATGGGAAAAAGGCATAATAATAACGCATCAATGCATTAAAAATACAGTTTTGCAGTGTTTTTCCTGCCAAAAGACACCTTTATGGTGCAGAAATGACTGCAGCAAATACTTAAGGTGTACACATTCCCTTTAGATAGACTAAGTAGAATGTTGGTCTTCAATTTTTTGTATATGACAGTTTTTATAATTCAAAGTCTATTGCAACGAATCTTTGTTGAAAAAGTTGATATTTTAAATGTTAAATGATAAAAAATTAAGAGCATAAGATCATCATTATGCCTTGTATACAACCCAATGATAGTGGCATATTAATGATCTGAAAATGAGAATGATTCTGGTCCTCCAAAATGTTAACAACACTGGAGCAATAGGAGAACCCATTACTGTACCCTTAAGTATCAATTAGGCTAGGTTCCCATTGCGTTAGTGGCATCCATTTAACGCATCCATTACAAAGAGGCACTAACGCTATGTAATGGATGCATTAACGCACCCATTGTCAGCAATTATAGTAACGCATCCTAACGCATGTCAAATTTGGCATGAGTTAGCGATGTTCCTTTACTTTGTGACGCACCCTCGAACGCGTTCTACTGCATTTTCGGGTGCATTGGGTCTAATGCACAGCGAACGGATGCATTAGCTGTGCATAGACCTCCATTGCTAATGCATGCCGACGCAAGGGTACCTTGCGTTAGCGCATGCGTTAGCGTGATTGATGAAAAATAGTCAATTTTGCCCATCAGCTTTCCGTTTAACAGATGCGTTAAACGGATGCCACTAACACAATGGGAACCTAGCCGTAGGCTAAAAGATTAAGAGGAGAATTTATTACAAAGTGAGATTTTTTCTGTGCCTTTATCAAAGTATTACATAATGTTTACAAAAATTAGATGCACCAAAGCTGTTTGTTCACTCTTCACACCAATCCTCTATAAGAGTACAGCATAATTCCTCCTACTGTATGTTAAATTGTTGCCCTTTAGTTTGAGTTTTTCAAAGAATATTTTGGCTTCACTCACTTCCACATTGGAGCTGGTGACATCTACTTATACCTGTCGGGACATGTTCACAATCAGCAGCCATCACCCACCTGACCTATTCTAACAGAATTTGGGAATATTTGTAGAAATCTCAACAGTGAGTTGACTTAGGTGATAAATGCTATTGTAGTCTCAGCTCAAGTACTGCATTCCCCAATTGGTGTAAAATCTCTTTTTTATGGGATTGTTCTCAGCTAGTTGCAGGTTATTCTTTGTGTCAGTCACTGCACATTACGTCCCTGTGTCACATAAAAGACCTAGGGTCTATTAAAACAGACCAACCAGTGAACTAATAATACCGTCAATCACTTTACCTTTACAGATTGGTGATCATTTAGTAGCTTGTATTGCTCATTCATCAGGTGATTGGAAACCTCTTTACACTGCAGCATTATCATAAAATAGGCATTTTTAAGAATGCTTAATCATTAATATTTTTCAGTGTAGATTGTAAATACAGCTTTAAATTCCCTTTCACATTAAATTCCATCATCCAGCTGTCACTACTGACACGTGTAATTCCAGCGTATGACACAACCAACGCCAACAATGGGATGGAAAAAGGGAGAGGAAGACCCTAACAGTAGGGAGTTAGGAATGAGGCACCTTCTGACCACAACCTGTGCCTAACCCTAAGCTTCCCTAATGCCCTATGCGGGTCCTTCCCCCCACCGCCAACACGTGCCTAGTCCCTAGCTTTCACCTCACTACACCACTGCTAGTGCACTGGCCGGCAAGGACACTAGCATCACCACTGCAGATGGTATAAACACAGAGGATAGTGACAAGCAAGAGACAGACAAGGAAAGGGAACAAGAAACTTAGCTCCAGGCTCCACTGCCAAGCTCCACACAGCAGAGACCCGGAATCAGGAAGCTGAACTCCACAGAATTAGTAGATAAACCTCTGGCACCAGAGAGCTTCAAACTCCTAGGCTGGTCTTCATAGATTAACTCTATTATCAACAGTCAGCTGATGTGTCATGTGACTATTTAAAGGATGGTTGGGAGTGGTTACCACACACATCAGCTGACCAGCAAAAAAACAATGGCCAGCAAGGAAACTGACATTAACCCTTGCTGGCCCAAAAAGGAAAAAAAAGCCATATTTAAATTATAGCAGAACCAGAGCTGCCACGAAACCAAAAATGAATCATGACACCAGCTGTCCTACAAAGTAATCTATAATATAACGGGCTAAGCGTCACTCTGTCTGAAGACTTTATAGACTGTGCAAGCATGACGCGCCTGTGCAGTCTGGCTCCAGACAGAATGAGGCATCCAGCGGTGAAGAGTGTGTATGGCGTCGGAGATGGTGGTACGCATACACACTGCATACTGCTATCTCGGGCGCCATACTTACATACTTACCTGACCAGGAAGAGCGTTGCCGTGGCGCATCTCTTCGGCCGGAGACCGGGGCAAGAGTGCGGCCGGAATCATGCATGCGCATAGCGCGATCCGGCGCCATTTTACTGAAGACACATTTGCAGTGTGTCTTCAGCAATATGGCGCCGGACAGCGCTATGGGCATGCCCGTACTCCGGCGCCAGACTCCTCCCCTGGCCTCCAGCAGAACGTGACAGCGCTGGAGCACAGGAAAGAAGGGTGAGTATAAATGTTTTTTTTTCGTATGTGTGTAGTTTAATAGGGGTGAGGGGGACCATGTATGCCAGGAAAGGGGGAGAGGTGACCATGCATAACAGTATTGGGGGGAGAGGGGACCATGCATACCACGAAAGGGGAGTGAGGGGACCATGCATACCATGAAAGGGGGGTGAGGGGACCATGTATACCAGGATAGGGGGGTGAGGGGACCACGCACACCAAAAAAGGGGGGTGAGGGGACCACGCATACCAGGAAAGGGGGGTGAGGGGACCATGCATACCAGGATAGGGGGGTGAGGGGACCACGCATACCAGGAAAGGGGGGGTGAGGGGACCACGCATACCACAAAAGCAGGGTGAGGGGACCATGCATACCACAAAAGGGGGGTGAGGAGACCATGTACACCATGAAAGGAGGGTGAGGAGACCTTGCATACCACGAAAGGGGGTGAGGGGACCATGCATACCAGGAAAGGGGGGTGAGGGGACCACGCATGCCAGGAAAGGGGGATGAGGGGACCACGCTTACCAGAAAAGGGGGGTGAGGGGACGACGCATACCAGGATAGAGGGGTGAGGGGACCACGTTTACCAGGAAAGGGGGGTGAGGGGACCACGCATACCACGAAAGGAGGGTGAGGGGACCATGCATACCGCGAAAGGAGGGTGAGGGGACCATGCATACCACGAAAGGGAGGTGAGGGGACCATGCAAACCAGGATTGGGGGATGAGAGGACCATGCATACCAGGATTGGGGGGTGAGGTGGCCATGCATACCAGGATACGGGGGTGAGGGGACCATGCATACCAGGATGAGGAATAGGGTGCCATGCTTGCCAGGATTGGGGGGGTGAGGGCACCATGCATACCAGGATAGGGATGAGGGGTGCCATGCACACCAGGATAGGAGGGGGACAGCACATACCAGGATGGGAGACAATATACCAATAAAAATGCTCGCCACCCGGGCGTAGAACGGGTTCATAGCTAGCAATAATATAATAATTTTTAAAAATATAGCGCCAACATATTCCGCAGCACTTTACAATTACAAAATAAATTATTTACACTAAAACAAAACATATAGAAAGTACAACCAATAGCATCTGATTAGTTTCTAAGTATCCTACAGTTGTGGCCAAAAGTATTGACACCCCTGCAATTCTGTCAGATAATACTGAGTTTCTTCCTGAAAATGATTGCAAACACAAATTCTTTGGTATTATTATCTTCATTTAATTTAATTTTCTCTAATTTGTGTAATTAGCAGCACCTGTAACTTACCTGTGGCACCTAACAGGTGTTGGCAATAACTAAATCACACTTGCAGCCAGTTGACATGGATTAAAGTTGACTCAACCTCTGTCCTGTGTCCTTGTGTGTACCACATTGAGCATGGAGAAAAGAAAGAAGACCAAAGAACTGTCTGAGGACTTGAGAAACCAAATTGTGAGGAAGCATGAGCAATCTCAAGGCTACAAGTCCATCTCCAAAGACCTGAATGTTCCTGTGTCTACCGTGCGCAGTGTCATCAAGAAGTTTAAAGCCCATGGCACTGTGGCTAACCTCCCTAGATGTGGACGGAAAAGAAAAATTGACAAGAGATTTCAACGCAAGATTGTGCGGATGTTGGATAAAGAACCTCGACTAACATCCAAACAAGTTCAAGCTGCCCTGCAGTCCGAGGGTACAACAGTGTCAACCCGTACTATCCATCGGCGTCTGAATGAAAAGGGACTGTATGGTAGGAGACCCAGGAAGACCCCACTTCTTACCCCGAGACATAAAAAAGCCAGGCTGGAGTTTGCAAAAACTTACCTGAAAAAGCCTAAAACGTTTTGGAAGAATGTTCTCTGGTCAGATGAGACAAAAGTAGTGCTTTTTGGGCAAAGGCATCAACATAAAGTTTACAGGAGAAAAAAAGTGGCTTTCAAAGAAAAGAACACGGTCCCTACAGTCAAACATGGCGGAGGTTCCCTGATGTTTTGGGGTTGCTTTGCTGCCTCTGGCACTGGACTGCTTGACCGTGTGCATTTCATTATGAAGTCAGAAGACTACCAACAAATTTTGCAGCATAATGTAGGGCCCAGTGTGAGAAAGCTGGGTCTCCCTCAGAGGTCATGGGTCTTCCAGCAGGACAATGACCCAAAACACACTTCAAAAAGCACTAGAAAATGGTTTGAGAGAAAGCACTGGAGACTTCTAAGGTGGCCAGCAATGAGTCCAGACCTGAATCCCATAGAACACCTGTGGAGAGATCTACAAATGGCAGTTTGGAAAAGGCACCCTTCAAATATCAGGGACCTGGAGCAGTTTTCCAAAGAAGAATGGTCTAAAATTCCAGCAGAGCATTGTAAGAAACTCATTGATGGTTACCGGAAGCGGTTGGTCGCAGTTATTTTGGCTAAAGGTTGTGCAATCAAGTATTAGGCTGAGGGTGCCAATACTTTTGTCTGGCCCATTTTTGGAGTTTTGTGTGAAATGATCAATGTTTTGCTTTTTGCTTCATTCTCTTTTGTGTTTTTTCATTTAAGACAAATTAAATGAAGATAATAATACCTAAGAATTTGTGTTTGCAATCATTTTCAGGAAGAAACTGAGTATTATCTGACAGAATTGCAGGGGTGTCAATACTTTTGGCCACAACTGTATATCCATAAAAACAAAAACAACAGTAAAGAGGATACATGGGCATTTCAAATGCTGCAAATTGGCATTGCACAGTTCATCCTGCTTACTTTACGATGGGCGCCGGAAAACTTCGAGGCCCACCCATGAAATCTTTTTTGCATGGTCTTGTTTTGCAATGCAATATGTTATTTATTTAGTTAGTTGAATGGTCTCATGAGCAATCTGGATTTATTTTGACTTTTTTGTTTCCGTTACAGCATTTGTGGGAATAGGTGATAGTCCGAGGGAGCCAAATCAGGGGAATAGGGTGGGTGCTGAAGCAGTTGGAAACCACAGGAGTGAATTGCAGCAGCCGATGTGTGAACTTTGCCAACTTCTCCATTTCCATATTTCAGCCTTGCGACCCAACTTTAAAATGCTGTAACGGAAACAAAAAAAATCAAAATAAATCCAGATTTCTCATGAGACCATTCAACTAACTAACTAAATAACATATTGCATTGCAAAACAAGACCATGCAGAAAAGATTTCATGGGTGGGCCTCGAAGTTTTCAGGCGCCCCTCGTATGTGTCATTCTAAAGGAAATGTATTATTCTAAAGGAAATGTATTCATAGCATCCACTAGACCTTCGTCAAATAAAAAATGAAAGCCCACAAGATAACTTAAATCCCATCAACCTACAATGGTGTTTTCACAAAGATGGCAGAGTGATGGGAATAATCTCCTTAGTAAGATGGAAATATTTAGTCATAACATTTATTGCTCCATATTGTCACCAATTTTTATTTTGATGGTACGTTGTAGATGCACATTCAGAAAACTTTAATGCACTGTCAAACAATCCCTTATATATATTCCGTGAGTCAAAAAGTCTGAGCATTGGGTTATCCAAACAATTATATGGAGCATTAATTGGTATTTATTTACTTTTTTACGTTCTCTTTAGAGATGTACTAGCCCGGGAGGAATTTTCCTTCAGATGTTTTCTCCAAGGATACAGACAGTTTGTGTTCTGTAGGTTCAGATCTTATACTGCTTACACTGCATAAGTAACAACATCCAAAACTTAGAGCCTAAAAGCTCAATCAGATCATATAAAAAGCCAAAAATGACATAACTAAAAATTGGATTTTATGTGTTTGCCACAAACATTTGTATATTTGCTTTCATTATGAAGGTTTACATGTGTGTAAAAGATCTGTTTTTTTGTTAAGACAAACTTTTGAGAACTCCAATCTCCATTTTCCATTAATCTGGTTTGTTTTGCAAAGGTTAAAAAGTTAAAAACCTCTACAAAAACAAAAGTGCAAATAAAGATAACAATCCAAATAGCTTAAGTGAGATCCAGTGCAAGCCATAAAACACTGATTACAGTGTAGACAAATGATGGAGTATACCAAGAGTGACTATTCTATGGCAAGAAAAAAAACGGGTCAGACACTAGAAATAAATCAATGTCATCTTTTTCCTAAGTGCAAACATGTTTTGTTACTTCACAAATTTTATTTTCTGTGTGATACTAAAGGTCAACTACAAAACATTCTTAACTGACAAATAATGGAAAAAAGTGCAATAAATGGCATCATCATTGTTCTCTAAGCTTTGCCTTTCTGTAGCATATGAAATATACCTAGCTTGTGGCCTGTTATACTTATATATTTTTTGTACAGGAAAGATATATATCTTTGTACCGGGTTAGCCAGTAGATAGAAAAATATTTAGAATTGAGAGTCCTCAGTGGTTGATACCTTTTAATGGCTAGCTAAAAAGATGGTAACAGATTGCAAGCTTTCGAGACTACTCAGGTCTCTTCATCAGGCTAAACTAATACATCTGAAGAATCACATATTTATACACAACACAGCACAGAAAGAAATAATGCAATAGATTAGACTAGTGGTGTGAAGCTGAAATATCATTATGGGAGAGTGCTAAACAGTTGTGGCTATAAATATTGCAGCAGTTTGTAGATAAGAAGTGAAAGTTTTATTGTCCTCTGATTGGGGTCTGGTTCTATGTTGTGTGATGCCTCCACAAGGACTGAGGAGCAAATTCCTTAATTGATGTAAAAAGACCTGAATTCATGCAACACATTAATTCCTGCACTGAGTACGTCAAAGGTTGTCACAAGTTTATACTCCCAGACCCTCCTGTCTCTCTGAGATTTGAAGTTACCTTTCAATACAAGTAATTTCATGTCCATAGTGCGGTGATCAGGCATACAAAAATGTTTGGCCACAGGTTTTTTCTTTTATTGTGTGGCGATGAGAATTCATCCTTGTTATAAGCTTTTACCCTGTCTCCCCCACATATAGACCCCAGTTGGACATTTAGTACAAATAATTAAGTACACCACATTAGATGTGATGCAGCTGAAAGTACCTGGGATCTTGTAGCCCTGATGTGAGTTGGGGATCTTTATCTTGTCCGTGGTCATTATATATGGACAGATTTTACATTTTTTTCTGGTTGCAAGGAAAGGTTCCTGCAGCTGTTAGAGAGGACAGGGAGCTTCTGACAATGATGCTTCTTAGATTTGGGGCTGCCTAAAACACAGTAGTGGGGGGGGGGGGGGTCTGGAAAAATGGATTATAATTGGCCATCTTTTTGTAGTAAAGGTTGTAATTTCTGTGCAGCACCCCTTAGCACCTCCAGATTTGGATTATAGGTGACCACTAGAGGCACCTGGTTATTCTCTTCTTTAGATTTGTAATGTATCTGCTGATTCGTTGATATTCTGGTGGCTCTTGTAATCTGGTTTTGAATTGTTCTTGGATGGTAGCCCTGATTCAAAAAGGTCTTGCTGAGGCGACCAATGTGTTCATCTCTATCCATAGGGTTGGAACATATACGATTGTATCTGATGGCTTGGCTGTAGACAATAGAGTTTTTTGTGTGTTTTGGAAGGAAACTGTCCCATTTAAGGTATGTTGGACTGTCGATTGACTTCTGATACAGGTATGTCTCTATTTACATTAACCTAATCTATCCCTGTGTGGCAGAGCCAAAAGTTTTACCATAACCAGGTTCCCCGCATCATTCTCCCACATGCTTTATGCATCCATTAGCCCTCTGTGTCCGTACTGTCACACACCTAACATTATGGCTGGTCCATACAATCAGGGCAACTGTTACCACCCACCTTTCGTGTCTACCTCTTTCCTCATAGACTGTAAGCTTGCGAGCAGGGCCCTCTTTCCTCTTGGTATTTGTTATAATCTACTGTATGTGATTATTGTTATGCTGTAATGTCTATTGTCTGTACAAATCCCCTCTGAAATGTAAAGTGCTGCGGAATATGTCGGCGCTATAAAAATAAAATTTATTATTATTATTATTATTATTTATTGTTCTGTAGCTTAATGATGGTGTCCAAAAAGTAAATTTCAGTGCTGGAGTAGTTGAGTGTTAAGCTGATGGTAGGATGAAATTGATTAAACTGTTCATGGAATGTCTTTAGCTGTGGCTCAGACTTATGACTTATCCCAATCAGAGGACAATAAAACTTTCACACTCGTTATCTACGAACTGCTCCAATATTTATGGCCACAACTGTTTAGCACTTTCCCATAATGATAGTTCAGCTTCACGTCACTTTTATCTATTGCATTATTTCTTTCTGTGCTGTGTTGTGTATAAATATGTGATTCTTCACATTTTGTATTAGTCTATATGCCTGATGAAGAGACCTGAGTCATCTCGAAAGCTTGCAATTTGTTAACATCTTTTCAGTTAGCCATTAAAAGGTATCAATCATTGAGGACTCTCAATTCTAAATATTTTTCTATATTTTCTATAGTCATTCAAACATGCTTTATAGATGGAACATAATGTGCTCTTAATCTAAAAACATTGAGAGAACATTGAGAACCAGATTAATTCATGGACCAAAAAAGCGTAGTTCAAATGCCCCATTTTACTATGCATGCTTAACTAAATATACATGTTTACGCAGTTCAATGAAATCATAATAGACATGGGCAAACCCGAATAGTAAAGGTCCATGTTACTCTTCGGGTTCAGCAGCCCAAACAAAGCTTGTTGAAAGGCTTTCCTTAATGACATCACTGCCGTTCACATGCAGCTGCATTATCATGCTCAGTTCATTTGTGAGCTGGTTGACGGGCTGAGCAGTAACGTTTGTCACGGCTCAGCAATGCAACCAGATGTAGCAGAGTTGGAGCTCGTCTTGGGATATATGGATTATCTGTGGACAGATGAGTATAACTTTGGTTTTTTATTTTTATTTTGATCTTAATAAATGGGATAAAGAGGATCTGGGAATGTTTGTTTCAATTAAAGGACTTTTCTCTATGTGTCTTTATTAAATGTGACTGCTGAGTTAGTAATGGGGGTGTCTGATAGATGCCTTTCCATTACTAACCCCTGGGGTTCATGTCAGCTGACATTACAAAGCTCACATCAACACCAAAAATATTACCCCACTAGCCACTGCACCAGGGTGGCAAAGAGCCAGAATTGCCGCATCCATTAAATGCTCCTTTTCTGGGGCGACTGTGAGCTTCTATTTTTAGGCTGGGGATGGCCAATATTCTTCCCTTCCCATTCTGAGAATAGCAGCCCCTAGCTGTCTGCTTTAGTTTGTCTGGTTATCAAAAATAGGGGGGGGACTCCATGCTGTTTTTTTAAGCATTTATTTAAGTAATTAAAAAAGGGGTGGGGACTAGTGATGAGCGAGCGTGCTTGGTTAAGGTGTTATCTAAACACGCTCATGTCCTAGTCAAGTATTTATGGAATGCTCGAAAAATATGCTCGAGTCACCGCCATTGCATGTCTCATGGCTGTTTCACAGCTGCAACACATGCAGGGATTGCCTGTTTGTTAGACATGCAGCCACAGCGACTTGAGCATTTTTTTTCGAGCACAGCAAGAATACAAGATAAGAACAAGCGCATGCTTGGATAGCACCTCTATTTTTGATAACCAATCAAGGTAAAATTGACAGTTGGGCGCTGCAGCCCGCAGCTGTCAGCTTTACCTGCACTGGTTATCAAGAATAGAGGGGACCCCATGCCATTCTTTTCTTTTATTTAGTTGTTATCTTATTTCACAGGTGCCAGCTGGTTAATACTCTCATCATTATACTCCTGCTCTCGCTGCTGTAAGCAAGACCTGGTGTACGATGATGAGAGTAATAGTCTCTTCAGCAGACACATGTGGCTGGTGCTAAATTTTCACTGCTCATCACAGCTGCTGGCTCACACACTGTCATCTGTGTGAAAGAGTGGGAACGGCAGCGCTGTGATCGTCAATAATGTGTAACGTTACCGTTGATCAGAGCTAGTGTTTCTCACGCTGTCATACAGATGACAGCATGGGAAAAAATTGGATGTTCGGGCACCCCATTCATTTGAAAGAGGTCTGAATTCAGTTTTGGGTACTGTTCTCATACTCAAACCAAACTTTTTTTTAAAGTTCGCCCGAACCCGACGGATCTGAACATCCATGGGTCTTCCCATCACTACTAATTAACATCTTCTGTGGTAAAAAAAAAGTCCTATGTAATTTTTTTCTTTAGCCTGACCCCCCCTAGACCATGGTTTTGTTATCTTACTTCAATGATGATTTTCTGATTTTATTCTATCCATCCCATCATGTTTGACCATATGTTACTCTATAGTTGAGTTCTCGTCTGCTTCCTGCACTGCAATGGGAGCCACCAGCCAATCAGAGGCTGGCAGCTGATGTTGGCAGAGTATGACGTCACTGTTATGGGTCGGTGCATCAAATGTTTGAGAAAGAGGATGCTGTTAGACCATGGCAAGGTAAGGAAAAACTTTTTCTTTTGTACTGAAATCCACAATATGGGGGGCGGCAGAATGGAGACATATGGAGGTAGGATGGAGACATATGGGGGGTAAGATGGAGACTTATGGGGCCAGGGTGGAGACATGTGGGTCTGGGATGGAGATATGTGGGAGCCAGGATGGAAGGACATACAGTGGGGCAAAAAAGTATTTAGTCAGTCAGCAATAGTGCAAGTTCCACCACTTTAAAAGATGAGAGGCGTCTGTAATTTACATCATAGGTAGACCTCAACTATGGGAGACAAGCTGAGAAAAAAAAATCCAGAAAATCACATTGTCTGTTTTTTTTTCATTTTATTTGCATATTATGGTGGAAAATAAGTATTTGGTCAGAAACAAGCAATCAAGATTTCTGGCTCTCACAGACCTGTAACTTCTTCTTTAAGAGTCTCCTCTTTCCTCCACTCATTACCTGTAGTAATGGCACCTGTTTAAACTTGTTATCAGTATAAAAAGACACCTGTGCACACCCTCAAACAGTCTGACTCCAAACTCCACTATGGTGAAGACCAAAGAGCGGTCAAAGGACACCAGAAACAAAATTGTAGCCCTGCACCAGGCTGGGAAGACTGAATCTGCAATAGCCAACCAGCTTGGAGTGAAGAAATCAACTGTGGGAGCAATAATTAGAAAATGGAAGACATACAAGACCACTGATAATCTCCCTCGATCTGGTGCTCCACGCAAAATCCCACCCCGTGGGGTCAGAATGATCACAAGAACGGTGAGCAAAAATCCCAGAACCACGCGGGGGGACCTAGTGAATGAACTGCAGAGAGCTGGGACCAATGTAACAAGGCCTACCATAAGTAACACACTACGCCACCATGGACTCAGATCCTGCAGTGCCAGACGTGTCCCACTGCTTAAGCCTGTACATGTCCGGGCCCGTCTGAAGTTTGCTAGAGAGCATTTGGATGATCCAGAGGAGTTTTGGGAGAATGTCCTATGGTCTGATGAAACCAAACTGGAACTGTTTGGTAGAAACACAACTTGTCGTGTTTGAAGGAAAAAGAATACTGAGTTGCATCCATCAAACACCATACCTACTGTAAAGCATGGTGGTGGAAACATCATGCTTTGGGGCTGTTTCTCTGCAAAGGGGCCAGGACGACTGATCCGGGTACATGAAAGAATGAATGGGGCCATGTATCGTGAGATTTTGAGTGCAAACCTCCTTCCATCAGCAAGGGCATTGAAGATGAAACGTGGCTGGGTCTTTCAACATGACAATGATCCAAAGCACACCGCCAGGGCAACGAAGGAGTGGCTTCGTAAGAAGCATTTCAAGGTCCTGGAGTGGCCTAGCCAGTCTCCAGATCTGAACCCTATAGAAAACCTTTGGAGGGAGTTGAAAGTCCGTGTTGCCTAGCGAAAAGCCAAAAACATCACTGCTCTAGAGGAGATCTGCATGGAGGAATGGGCAAACATACCAACAACAGTGTGTGGCAACCTTGTGAAGACTTACAGAAAACGTTTGACCTCTGTCATTGCCAACAAAGGATATATCACAAAGTATTGAGATGAAATTTTGTTTCTGACCAAATACTTATTTTCCACCATAATATGCAAATAAAATGAAAAAAAAACAGACAATGTGATTTTCTGGATTTTTTTTTCTCAGTTTGTCTCCCATAGTTGAGGTCTACCTATGATGTAAATTACAGACGCCTCTCATCTTTTTAAGTGGTGGAACTTGCACTATTGCTGACTGACTAAATACTTTTTTGCCCCACTGTATATGGGGCCAGGATGGGAGAACATATGGGAGCAGGATGGATACACATGGTTGGCAGGATGGAGACATATGGGAGCAGGATGGAGAAATATGGGTCCATAATGGGAGAACTTATAGAAGCAAGATGGAGTGGGGGGTTCTGTTACTGTGCAGAGCAACATTGTCGCTTTTTTCTTCATCTGGCATAGTTAAAATTGATGGGGAAAAATGGGGAATGTGCTCTAGATAACAGTTATTTTCTACAGAAATTAGTCCTGCCTAGAAGAAGTGATGGTGGTGTGCACTGCATGAAGAAGCAAAGCGAAGATGAATATCTTCAACTAGGGACATCACTGGTAAGTCAGTATGTTACTGTTAGGCATCGGGTTCCTGCAGCTGCACAGCGTGAATCGAGAGCCTTGCATCCAGTGGTCTCCCATTCTCCACCGACCGCTCAGGAGCCTGCACAGCAATCTCGGCATCCCAGACGCTCTGCTCAGACCACCTCTGTAGGATTGGTTGTTGCTGCCACCTCTGGGTCAGCAATAGCAGTGCAGGCTGTCCTGCAGCAAGCCACTCCAGAGGCTAAGTCCTCTCGCCCCGCTACTGGGCATGCTCACGAGACGATCTCCCATTGGAGATCGGGAGTCACGTGCTCAGGTCCTTCTTCTGATCTGATTGGTCTATCTCAGAGATCTGGAAGGTCCTGGCAGCGCACAGCTATAAAAGGCCCGCATTGCGCCTTGGCCATGCGCTAGTATAGACTCTTCTTGCTAGATGTGTGAATGGTAGAGTTGAGCGAAACGGGTCGAAAAAATTCAAAAGTCGCCGACTTTTGGCAAAGTCGGGTTTCATGAAACGAAACCCGACCCTAGGATGAGGTCGGCCACGAGGTCGGCGACTTACGCACCAAAGTCGCGTTTCAAAAGTTTGTTTTGCGCTCTTTTTCAGCCAATCAGGATCCACGGACACTGTGGGCAACGTGATGACATAGGCACGGGTCACCACCATCTTTCAGAAGGGCATGCAAGTGATTGGCTTGCTTTGGTGGGCATCACAGGGGGTATAAAAGGGCGTGCACGCCGACCGCCATCTTACTTCTGCCGATCTTAGCATAGGGAGAGGTTGCTGCTGATTCTGTAGGGAGAGCGTTAGGCAGGGAAGAAGACAAAAAAACTGCTTCTGCTGCTAGCGATTTGGCCTGCACAACACACCAGTCACTGTGTGTGCAGTGCAAGGGGAGGCTATATAGTGGTGTATCAGTGGTGTTGGTTGTTGGGCTGCCTTCTAAGGCTTCCTGACAGGCTGGCATTGCTGTTTACCCACTGCTCCGCAAACTGCTTTTTTAAAAGCAATCCAATCTCCCTTATCCTCTAGTCACTTTGGTCACAGCTGCGCCATCGAGCCTGTCACATAGCGCTCAGATATTCATTGGGCCTCAAACTGCTTTTTTAAAAGCAATCCCAATTTTTTTTTTGTCCTGCTGAGAAGAAAAAAAAACTGCTTCTGCTGCTGATAGCAATTTGGCCTGCACAACACACCAGTCACTGTGTGTGCAGTGCAAGGGGAGGCTATATTGTGGTGTATCAGTAGTGTTGGTTGTTGGGCTGCCTTTTAAGGCTTCCTGACAGCCTGGCATTGCTGTTTACCCACTGCTCCGCAAACTGCTTTTTTAAAAGCAATCCAATCTCCCTTATCCTCTAGTCACTTTGGTCACAGCTGTGCCATCGAGCCTGTCACATAGCGCTCAGATATTCATTGGGCCTCACACAATCCAAAAGTGTCCAGTGTCCAAAAGTGTGTGCAGAGATTCAAAATCTCACTTATCCTCTAGTCACTTAGGTCACAGCTGTGCCATCGAGCCTGTCACATAGCGCTCAGATATTCATTGGGCCTCACACAATCCAAAAGTGTCCAGTGTCCAAAAGTGTGTGCAGAAATTCAAAATCTCACTTATCCTCTAGTCACTTAGGTCACAGCTGTGCCATCGAGCCTGTCTCATAGTGCTCAGATATTCATTGGGCCTCACACAATCCAAAAGTGTCCTAGTGTCCAAAAGTTTGTGCAGAGATTCAAAATCTCCCTTATCCTCTAGTCACTTAGGTCACAGCTGTGCCATCGAGCCTGTCACATAGCGCTCAGACATTCATTGGGCCTCACACAATCCAAAAGTGTCCAGTGTCCAAAAGTGTGTGCAGAGATTCAAAATCTCACTTATCTTCTAGTCACTTAGGTCACAGCTGTGCCATCGAGCCTGTCACATAGCGCTCAGATATCAGTGGGCCTCACACAATCCAAAAGTGTCCAGTGTCCAAAAGTGTGTGCAGAGATTCAAAATCTCACTTATCCTCTAGTCACTTAGGTCACAGCTGTGCCATCGAGCCTGTCACATAGCGCTCAGATATCAGTGGGCCTCACACAATCAAAAAGTGTCCAGTGTCCAAAAGTGTGTGCAGAGATTCAAAATCTCACTTATCCTCTAGTCACTTAGGTCACAGCTGTGCCATCGAGCCTGTCACATAGCGCTCAGATATCAGTGGGCCTCACACAATCCAAAAGTGTCCAGTGTCCAAAAGAGTGTGCAGAGATTCAAAATCTCACTTATCCTCTAGTCACTTAGGTCACAGCTGTGCCATCGAGCCTGTCACATAGCGCTCAGATATCAGTGGGCCTCACACAATCCAAAAGTGTCCAGTGTCCAAAAGTGTGTGCAGAGATTCAAAATCTCACTTATCCTCTAGTCACTTAGGTCACAGCTGTGCCATCGAGCCTGTCACATAGCGCTCGGATATTCATTGGGCCTCACACAATCCAAAAGTGTCCAGTGTCCAAAAGTGTGTGCAGAGATTCAAAATCTCACTTATCCTCTAGTCACTTAGGTCACAGCTGTGCCATCGAGCCTGTCTCATAGTGCTCAGATATTCATTGGGCCTCACACAATCCAAAAGTGTCCAGTGTCCAAAAGTGTGTGCAGAGATTCAAAATCTCCCTTATCCTCTAGTCACTTAGGTCACAGCTGTGCCATCGAGCCTGTCACATAGCGCTCAGATATTCATTGGGCCTCACACAATCCAAAAGTGTCCAGTGTCCAAAAGTGTGTGCAGAGATTCAAAATCTCACTTATCCTCTAGTCACTTAGGTCACAGCTGTGCCATCGAGCCTGTCACATAGCGCTCAGATATCAGTGGGCCTCACACAATCCAAAAGTGTCCAGTGTCCAAAAGTGTGTGCAGAGATTCAAAATCTCACTTATCCTCTAGTCACTTAGGTCACAGCTGTGCCATCGAGCCTGTCACATAGCGCTCAGATATCAGTGGGCCTCACACAATCCAAAAGTGTCCAGTGTCTAAAAGTGTGTGCAGAGATTCAAAATCTCACTTATCCTCTAGTCACTTAGGTCACAGCTGTGCCATCGAGCCTGTCACATAGCGCTCAGATATCAGTGGGCCTCACTCAATCCAAAAGTGTCCAGTGTCCAAAAGTGTGTGCAGAGATTCAAAATCTCACTTATCCTCTAGTCACTTAGGTCACAGCTGTGCCATCGAGCCTGTCACATAGCGCTCAGATATCAGTGGGCCTCACACAATCCAAAAGTGTCCAGTGTCCAAAAGTGTGTGCAGAGATTCAAAATCTCACTTATCCTCTAGTCACTTAGGTCACAGCTGTGCCATCGAGCCTGTCACATAGCGCTCGGATATTCATTGGGCCTCACACAATCCAAAAGTGTCCAGTGTCCAAAAGTGTGTGCAGAGATTCAAAATCTCACTTATCCTCTAGTCACTTAGGTCACAGCTGTGCCATCGAGCCTGTCTCATAGTGCTCAGATATTCATTGGGCCTCACACAATCCAAAAGTGTCCAGTGTCCAAAAGTGTGTGCAGAGATTCAAAATCTCACTTATCCTCTAGTCACTTAGGTCACAGCTGTGCCATCGAGCCTGTCACATAGCGCTCAGATATCAGTGGGCCTCACTCAATCCAAAAGTGTCCAGTGTCCAAAAGTGTGTGCAGAGATTCAAAATCTCACTTATCCTCTAGTCACTTAGGTCACAGCTGTGCCATCGAGCCTGTCTCATAGCGCTCAGATATTCATTGGGCCTCACACAATCCAAAAGTGTCCAGTGTCCAAAAGTGTGTGCAGAGATTCAAAATCTCACTTATCCTCTAGTCACTTAGGTCACAGCTGTGCCATCGAGCCTGTCACATAGCGCTCAGATATCAGTGGGCCTCACACAATCCAAAAGTGTCCAGTGTCCAAAAGTGTGTGCAGAGATTCAAAATCTCACTTATCCTCTAGTCACTTAGGTCACAGCTGTGCCATCGAGCCTGTCACATAGCGCTCAGATATCAGTGGGCCTCACACAATCCAAAAGTGTCCAGTGTCCAAAAGTGTGTGCAGAGATTCAAAATCTCACTTATCCTCTAGTCACTTAGGTCACAGCTGTGCCATCGAGCCTGTCACATAGCGCTCAGATATCAGTGGGCCTCACACAATCCAAAAGTGTCCAGTGTCCAAAAGTGTGTGCAGAGATTCAAAATCTCACTTATCCTCTAGTCACTTAGGTCACAGTTGTGCCATCGAGCCTGTCACATAGCGCTCAGATATTCATTGGGCCTCACACAATCCAAAAGTGTCCAGTGTCCAAAAGTGTGTGCAGAGATTCAAAATCTCACTTATCCTCTAGTCACTTAGGTCACAGCTGTGCCATCGAGCCTGTCTCATAGTGCTCAGATATTCATTGGGCCTCACACAATCCAAAAGTGTCCAGTGTCCAAAAGTGTGTGCAGAGATTCAAAATCTCACTTATCCTCTAGTCACTTAGGTCACAGCTGTGCCATCGAGCCTGTCACATAGCGCTCAGATATCAGTGGGCCTCACACAATCCAAAAGTGTCCAGTGTCCAAAAGTGTGTGCAGAGATTCAAAATCTCACTTATCCTCTAGTCACTTAGGTCACAGCTGTGCCATCGAGCCTGTCACATAGCGCTCAGATATCAGTGGGCCTCACTCAATCCAAAAGTGTCCAGTGTCCAAAAGTGTGTGCAGAAATTCAAAATCTCCCCTGTCCTATAGACACCTTGTACCTTGTTTTACATACTATATAGTTTGTTGGATTTTGTCTACATTTCTACCAAAAATGAGGAAGGCTGGTGGAAGAGGCCGTGGAATTGGGTGGGGGTTGGCAGCTGGTAATGATGGTGTTGGTGGTGGATCTGATGTAGTGGCAAGAGCAAAATAGGACCGAATGCAGGAGGTGTTAAGCCTGCGTCATCGTCTGGCTACATAAGGCCTCGAACGCTTAGTTTTCTAGGAGTTGGCAAACCGCTTTTAAAGCCAGAGCATCAGGAAAAAGTTTTGTCTTACTTTGCTGACTCAGCCTCCAGCTCTATCGCCTCCTCTTCTTCAGTTGTAAAAAGTAAAAGCACTGAGTCGTCATTGGAGGCTCATGTTCATGAACCACACCTTTCCTTGTGTCCTTCACCCCAACCAAGATTGAAGGATGACGCAGGCCATACTACTGATTACTCCATGGAGCTGTTTTCACATACCATGCCTGGATTATCAAGTCAAATGGTGAATTACCCAGGCCAAGATGAATCTGACATGGAGTGCACTGATGCACAGCTGCTGATGGATGATTCTGCTGGTACATTCACTCAGAGCACTACATTGTCCTCGCAGTGTACAGAGCCAGATTCTGACCCTGATGAGACTCAGGTGCCCCTTCCCGCACACTATACCACCATACACGGTGACACAGAGGAAGGTGCACATGACATAGAAGAGGAGGTGATGGATGACCCAGTTGTTGACCCAGATTGGCATCCATTGGGGGAAGAGGGTCTGCTTCCAATAGCTCAGATGAGGAGCATCCACAGCAGACATCGACATCGCAACAGCTGTTATCTGGCCGGCCCGGAGCACTCCAAAGACAGGTTCCAAACATCAAAAGAGTTGCTGGACAGCTTGTCCAGAGGGTCAAAAGATCACAGCATGCTAGGCCGCAAAATGTCTGCCAAAGTAGGAAGAGTGCAGTGTGGCACTTTTTTGAACAAAATCCTCATGATCAGGCCAAGGTTATCTGTAAGAAGTGCGCAAAGACCTTTAGCCGAGGGAAAAATCTGAAAAATTTGAATACCAGTTGCATGCTTAGACATTTAACCAGCATGCACTTGCAAGCGTGGACACAACACCAAACCTCAAGTGCCACATGTGCAACTGATCACAACGAAGGTAGTCAGCAACGCTACATTGTTTCCCCCACTGTAAGCCCACCGGTTAGCACAGCAGCAAATGTTGAGGTGTCGTTGCAAGGCCACAGCAGTCAGGGAATCCCACTGTTATATCAACGAAAGACTGATTCTAGGCCATCAGAAAGAACACCAACTCCATCACCATCATCAACCCTCTCTCAGTCCGCCCTGTCCACCGCTACTTCCACCATATGCAGCTCTCAAGTCCAGCTCACCCTCCCAGACACTATGAGTAGGTCAAGAAAGTACTCAGTCTCTCATCCGCGTACACTGGGTTTGAACGCCCACATTGCCAAACTAATCTCGTTTGAGATGATGCCCTTTCGGTTGGTGGAAAGCACATCTTTCCGCGAACTCATGGCCTATGCAGAACCACGCTATGACCTACCCAGTCGCCACTTCTTCTCTCGCAAAGCCATCCCAGCCCTCCACCATCATGTGAAAGACCGCATTGTCCATGCACTCAAGCAGTCAGTGAGCGGAAAGGTGCACCTCACTACTGATGCATGGTCCAGTCGGCATGGCCAGGGCCGTTACGTGTCCATCACTGCGCACTGGGTTAATGTGGTGGATGCAGGGTCCACAGGGGACAGCGGTGGTGGGACAGTGCTGCCTAGCCCACGGTATAGGAAACAGTTGGCTGTAGGCGTTCCACCCTCCTCCTCCTCCTCCTCCTCCTCCTCCAGAAGCGAAAGCTCGTCCACAGAGCGCAGTCGTACGAGCACTCCATCTGCAGCTGCCACTGTTGCACACGATGTATCCCCCTATCGAGCAGCTAGTGGAAAGCGTCAGCAGGCTGTGTTGCAGATGATGTGTTTGGGCGACAGACATACCGCGGAGGTGCTGGCCGAGTACTTGAAGCGACAAACTGAGTCATGGCTGGGCAGTGTACATCTTGAGGCAGGCAAGGTAGTTAGTGATAACGGCCGTAATTTTGTGGCAGCCATAGCCCTTTCAAAACTCAGCCACATACCTTGCTTGGCTCACACCTTGAACCTGGTGGTGCAGTGCTTCCTCAAAAATTATCCGGAGTTAACAGCCCTGCTCCAGAAGGTGCGAAGACTGTGCGCGCACATCCGCCGGTCGCCTGTACACTCCGTTCGTATGCAGAAGCTGCAGCGATTGCTCCACCTTCCCAACCACCGCCTCATTATCGACATTGCAACAAGGTGGAACTCCACCCTGCACATGGTGGAGCGGCTGTGCGAGCAGAGGCAGGCCATAATGCATTTGTGGGAGGATACACGGCCAGGCACTTTGAGAGCAGACATGGAGTTGACAGGTGTGCAGTGGTCGAAGCTGAAAGACCTCTGTAAAGTCCTTCAGTGTTTTGAGGAATGCACACGGCTGGTAAGCGCAGATGACGCCATCCTAAGCATGAGCATCCCACTTATGCGTCTGCTCATGCAAACTTTGACGCACCTTAAGGAGCAGGCGTCTGCAGCCAATGTTGATGAGGAGGAAGAGGAGGAGGGAATCCTTGATGACATTCAGCCATTGTCTGCTCAGGGACCTCTCCTGGACGAGGTGGAGGAAGAAGAGGAGGAGGAGGATGATGATGGGGACGATTACTTAGGGGAGGAGGATGCATCTCGTGGGGCAAGTGAAAATATTGGCGTGGCAAGGTCTGGTACAGGGTTTGTGCGTGACTGGAGGGATGTGGATTTGCCAGAAAGTGCTCCTCCAACCAGCACTCGCAGTGCATCATTGACACCGGGAACATTGGCCCACATGTCAGATTATGCCTTGCGGATCCTAAAAAGGGACCCCCGCATTGCCAAAATGATGAACGATGACGACTACTGGTTGGCCAGCATCCTGGATCCACTCTATAAAGGCAAATTACAAAACATCATGCCACAGGAGAACCTTGACCTAATATTGGCTAATAAACAAGCAACTCTGGTAAATCGGTTGCTTGAGGCATTCCCAGCACACAGCAGCGGTGATGGTTCTCACACGAGCCGTACGGGCTGGGGGCAGCTTGGCAGAGGTGTTCGTGGTGCACACAGAAGAAGTGGCGTTGGAGACAGGGGTTTCATGACAATGTTGTGGACTGATTTTTCAAATACCGCTCACACAACTGGTAATACTGCATCGATGGAAAGTGACAGGAGACAGCAGTTGTCCACCATGGTTACAAACTACTTTTCCTCCCATATCGATGTTCTCCCACACAGGTCATTCCCCTTTGACTATTGGGCCGCTAAACTGGAGACCTGGCCTGAATTGGCCCAATATGCCTTACAGGAGCTCGCTTGCCCAGCTGCAAGTGTGCTATCGGAAAGAGTCTTCAGTGCAGCTGGATCAATCCTGACAGAAAAAAGGACCCGTCTGTCAACCCAAAATGTGGATGATCTAACCTTCATTAAAATGAACCACGCATGGGTTTCCAAGGATTTTGTCCCACCTTCCCCTGATGACACATAGGGTGACAGAAAAATGGCTTCCTTTGGTCCACGTCTTCCTGGGACTTGACCTATTTCGCCTTTTGCATCAGCTGAATGTCCAACATCAACATATGCCACTTTCTAAAACTCCCTAACTGTGCTGCCTCCCCCCCCATGGCCGGGGTCACCACCTAGCGCACGACACCGTGCGAGTGCCGTTGCCCTGGACAGGTGGGTAGGCCGACTCTTGGGCGCGGGCACTGGCACAGGGTCCCTCATAGTGCAATCAAGTGTCTCTGATGGTGGTGGTGCACACCCGCCGTCAGACACACCGCTGTACTATGAGGGGCCCAGTGCCAGTACCGACGCCCACGAGTGGGCCCCCCTTGCTTGGGCAGGGCCCCAGCATTTGCAATCTTTACCTCTCCCTGCTCCTCCGCTGTGTAATCTGGGCCGTCAAATCCATACTGTGCCTGACACCGTCTGAGCCTGCCTCCTGAGACATATATTTTGAATGTGTACGCTATCCATACATGTTATCCGGGGATACGGTACCCTTTCTAACCTTTGTGCAATCACGTGCAATCCATACTGGGCCTAACACCGTCTGAGCCTGCCTCCTGAGACATATATTTTGAATGTGTACGCTATCCATACATGTTATCCGGGGATACGGTACCCTTTCTAACCTTTGTGCAATCACGTGCAATCCATACTGGGCCTAACACCGTCTGAGCCTGCCTCCTGAGACATATATTTTGAATGTGTACGCTATCCATACATGTTATCCGGGGATACGGTACCCTTTCTAACCTTTGTGCAATCACGTGCAATCCATACTGGGCCTAACACCGTCTGAGCCTGCCTCCTGAGACATATATTTTGAATGTGTACGCTATCCATACATGTTATCCGGGGATACGGTACCCTTTCTAACCTTTGTGCAATCACTTGCAATCCATACTGGGCCTAACACCGTCTGAGCCTGCCTCCTGAGACATATATTTTGAATGTGTACGCTATCCATACATGTTATCCGGGGATACGGTACCCTTTCTAACCTTTGTGCAATCACGTGCAATCCATACTGGGCCTAACACCGTCTGAGCCTGGCTCCTGAGACATATATTTTGAATGTGTACGCTATCCATACATGTTATCCGGGGATACGGTACCCTTTCTAACCTTTGTGCAATCACGTGCAATCCATACTGGGCCTAACACCGTCTGAGCCTGCCTCCTGAGACATATATTTTGAATGTGTACGCTATCCATACATGTTATCCGGGGATACGGTACCCTTTCTAACCTTTGTGCAATCACGTGCAATCCATACTGGGCCTAACACCGTCTGAGCCTGCCTCCTGAGACATATATTTTGAATGTGTACGCTATCCATACATGTTATCCGGGGATACGGTACCCTTTCTAACCTTTGTGCAATCACGTGCAATCCATACTGGGCCTAACACCGTCTGAGCCTGCCTCCTGAGACATATATTTTGAATGTGTACGCTATCCATACATGTTATCTGGGGATACGGTACCCTTTCTAACCTTTGTGCAATCACGTGTAATCCATACTGGGCGTGAGAACGGCTGGCGAGCTGTTAAGCAAGCTACAGCACCTGTGGTTTGCACACGTAAGTTTTTCATTTTTTCAGGAATGACGGTTAGGCCTAATTCCGGAACTGCAGTTGACCTGCACTTACTGGGAAATCATTGTTCGCGGGTAATAATTGTAATCAGTGATCCCCATCACTAACGTTGTTCAGCGGGTTATCTGCACCTGTAAGCGACAAACGCTGGCCTTTTCAGTGTAGCGCACATGCAGCCACGGACATGTAAGGGCATGACACACCAGTTATTGGCCAATCTCATGTTCCAGAGCCTCACGTGTCCCTCTAGTAAGCCGGACTCGGACCGCGGGGCATGACGGAGTCTCGTTCGTTAACGGAATTAAGCTTGCAATGTGTGCATCTGTTCTGTAGCTGGCATGGTTGAGGTTTCCCAGGTGGAGTCGAATTTAACCGTAGGCTCCACTCCTGGTGGTGCCCTTCTGGACATTCCTTTAAGGTTCAGCTTTGCAACCATACTGCCCACGTAAAACAAACAATTTGCCTTCATGAACGCTGTTTGGAGGGTCATGACTCGTGGGAATAACGCTACCCAATCAGTTAACCTGCTAGAGAGATCCTTCTTTGCTCCCAAGCATGACATCACACTCCCTAGGAGGAAGGTAATGCCACTGTGGCGACCGTACTCCTGGGGGCGACACAAGTGCTCTGATGCCCAGCCACTGCTCGATGAATCTGCTGGTACATTGACCCAGACCACTACATTCCCCTCGCACGCTACACGGCCTGAATCTGACCCTGATGAAACTCAGGTTACCCTTCCCATATACAGTTCCATCTTACACGGTGACAAAGAGGAAGCTGCAGATGAAAGTGCAGGTTCGGCCCACCCGCCATCAGACACACCACCGTACTATCAGGGGCCCTGTGCCAGTGCCGTCGCCAACGAGTGGGCCCCCCCTGCTTGCTCAGGATCACAGCACTTGCAAGGTTGAAATACTGTGCAGTGAGATGGAAGATGGGGACGACGAGGAGTCCAGACTAGTACAGGGATTCCTAGCGAGGAGACTTATTTGATTGTTTTCAATGTTGGGACAGCAATTTTTGGGGAGCACGTTACTCTGGAGAATGATAGATGGGGCCCACCATACACTGGAACATTCCAAAGGTGGACATCAGACACTGGAGCAGCATTTACAGGGCCCATTATACACTAGAGCATTAGAAATGGGGCCCATTATGTTTGGAGCATTATTTGGGCCCATAAGACAGTGGAGCTTCATCCATGGGGACCAACATATGCTGTAGCATTATGTGGAGCTCATCATATACTGTTTCAAACATTATATGGGACCAATGATTCTGTATGGAGAAATAGATGGGCCTCGTCATGAGATGTAAAAAGTGAAGTATTTTTCATTGTACTATACCGCTATTTCTCTGCCGTATCGGAGCATGATGAGTTGTGGTATGTGTTAAAGGGGCGCTCTTTCGCCCAGGGCACATGAAAACCTGGAGCCAGCCCCCCCCCCCACAACTTTAGCCAAATAACCCCCATTTTTCAGTGCGTAACTTGTATTATGAAGTTAATTAAGGTTGACAAGCTTAAGTAAGAAGAATTGATGCTTTTGGCATTCAAATGGGCACTGTAGGTGTGTTTCCTGTCCTCCTCTCACTGCCGACTTTTATTCCCCATTGACTTACATTGGGTTTCGTGTTTCGGGACGACCCCGACTTTTCCCTATAATTGGACGATCTTGCTCGACCCGACTTTTGGAAAAGTCGGGTTTCACGAAACGAAACGCGACCCTAAAAAACCAAAAGTCGCTCAACTCTAGTGAATGGTGATGGATGTATGATTCTGGTGCCTGACTTATTATGATTCCCCTCCCTCTGATATTACGCATGTGGATAGGGAACTATAGAAAGAGTCAGCGCCAGTCAGTGGCAAAACTTAGGCCACTGTGCAAATCGCACCTCTACACTAGCGTCCGGTGGTGTCACGTCTCTCATGGCACTATCGTATACGGCTGTGTCTGCCGCTGCGTTGCATTCAGCAGCATTTACTGGCGTCCGCAGTAGCGACGCCGCACGCACGGTAGGTCTAGACGGATACCATCCCCTGTCTTGGACCCGTGTTGTTATGAATGGGTCACTGTTGTGAGTTCATTTTCCCCTTCACCGTCGATGTCTGATGAACTCCCTCTTCTGGTGAAGGAAGGTAGTGAGGCTGATTACCAAACACCTGATCTGGTAGATGATGACTGGGTAACAGGAATTTCTGACTGGATATAAGGCAGCCGACGCCCTCCTGAGTCGCTGGTGATTTCTCTGCTGGATTCTTGGAGACCAGTCTGATTCCTGCTTCCCAAAGATAAGTTTTTGCTCTGCTATTGAACTTATTAGTTTTGTTTTGTTTACCTTGTTTTTTGGAGTTCAGCCATCACCAGTCGGGGGTATGCTGAGTTCCATTTTTGTCTCTGATCAGTTTGTGTTTTTTTGCTCTGTCTTCAGAACTTACCTGAGTGCTGATATAGTCTTTTTGAAGTCCTAGCGACTTCAGGGCCTGTTTTTCCTATCAGACGGTTGGGACATTTTTTGGTAGGGTTTTTTACGGATTGCAGACAGCAGCTTTTCTATCCTGTCCTTTTTAGTTAGCTTGGGCCCCATCGTTTGCTCATCCTATCTTTCTATCTGTGTTAGTGTTTTCCTCTTGCTTCACCATCATTATATGTTGGGGGCTGCCTATTGCTTTGGGGTCTGCTCTGGGGCAGTTTAGAATTCCCCTTTCTTTCTTTAGGCCTATTTATTTCTCCGGCTGTGATCGAGGGGTCTAGGGCATCGAAGGAACCCCCCACGGCTACTGTTAGTTGTTGTGGATAGGATCAGGGGTCTGCAATCCGATAGCTACCAACCTCTCCGGTTTTCTGGACTTAGCTTGTATTTTTGTTTTTTCCTCCTTCGGTGACTCATTCATAACAGGTCACCGAGGAGGAAAAAAGCAAAACATGCTAAGTCTCAGAAAACCTGAGAGGTTGGTAACTATGCAGACTGCAGAGCCCTGATCTTAACACACAACAAGAAGCAGTCGTGGAGCGTGCCTACAGTGGTCCTGGACGCCTTGTCACAACTGGAGAGCTAAATAAGCCTAATGTAAGGAAAGAGGAAAACTAACTCCCAGAGCAGACCCCAAAGGAAAGACAGCCCCACCCACATGTATTGAAGGTGAAGCAAGATGAAAACAAAAACAAAGGCAGAAAAATAGGCTGAGCAAACGATGGGGCCAAACTAACTTGAAAGGACAGGAAAGGAAAGATACTGTCTGCAATCTGCCAAAAAACCCTACCAAAAATAATGTCCAATGCTTCTGATAACAAAATTAACCCTGAAATCACTAGACTTCTCCCATTACATCAGCACTCTGGAATATTCTGAGACAGAGCAAAAAGAGGCCAATCTAATAAAGGACAAAAAAGCAAATTGACAAATACAGATAAATAAGAGTGGAAATTCAGCACAGCCCAGTCGGGCTGGCTGACCACACAAAAACTGAGTTGACCAACAAGAGCAAGTGTGAACATTAGCAAAAAACAAACT
The DNA here is from genome assembly GCF_039654945.1 of Dendrobates tinctorius. NCBI lineage: Eukaryota > Metazoa > Chordata > Amphibia > Anura > Dendrobatidae > Dendrobates > Dendrobates tinctorius. Next base: position 9,682,094 of record NW_027361866.1, read on the forward strand.
TAACTTGAGATGACTGGAGCAGATATGAAGTCCAAGACCTGAGAAACAGACTGAATCACCAGCAACAGGATAGGGCGTTGGCTGTCTTATATCCAGTCTGATACTCCGGAGATCCAATCACTATCATCCACGTCAGGTGGCAGACCATTACCAATTAAACTAACCTCACTACCTCCTGTCACTACCAGAGGGAGAACGGAAGGAGAACTCCCAGCTGGTGGAGCAGAAAATGAGCTCATAACAGTACCCCCCCTTGAGGAGGGGTCACCGAACCCTCATCCACGCCACCAGGCCAATCAGGATGGGCCCGGTGAAAAGCACGAACCAATCTATCGGCATGAATATCCGAGGCAGAGACCCAAGAATTATCCTCCTGGCCATAACCCTTCCATTTGACCAAATACTGGAGTCCCCGTCTGGTCAAGCGAGAATCCAATATTTTCTCTACCTCATATTCCACATTGCCTTTAACCAAAACAGGGCCAGGAGGAGCCGCCACAGGAACTACTGGCTCAACAAACCTCTTCAACAGTGATTTGTGAAATACGTTATGGATTTTGAACGTAACTGGAAGAGCCAACCGAAAAGAGACAGGATTAAGAATCTCCAAAATCTTATAAGGTCCAATAAATCTTGGCTTAAATTTTGGAGATGCAGCTTTCATAGGAATATTCTTAGACGACAACCAAACCATATCACACACTTTAAACCGGGGACCAATGGTCCTATGCCGGTTGGAAAAACGCTGGGCCTTTTCCTGAGAGAGTGACAACTTATCCACCACTTGGTCCCATATCTGCTGCATTCTCACAACCACAGTGTCCACACCTGGGCAGGATGAAGATTCCATTTGTCCTGAAGAGAATCGAGGATGAAACCGAAAATTACAGAAAAAGGGTGACATCAAAGTGGCAGAACTAGCTCTATTGTTCAGCGCAAATTCGGCCAAGGGCAAAAATGAGACCCAATCATCTTGATCAGCAGATATAAAACATCTTAAATAAGACTCCAAGGTCTGGTTTGTTCTCTCAGTCTGCCCATTGGTCTGAGGATGAAACGCGGAGAAGGATAACTGAATTCCCAGATTGGAACAAAAGGCTTTCCAAAATCTGGAAACGAACTGGACCCCTCTATCGGACACAATGTTCTCAGGAATCCCGTGTAACCGAACCACCTGTTGTAAAAACAAGGGTAACAACTCAGCGGAAGATGGCAACTTTGGGAGTGGTACAAGATGGACCATCTTCGAAAATCTATCACAAATCACCCAGATAACAGTCATTCTCTGAGAGACAGGAAGATCAGAAATAAAATCCATTGAGATATGGGTCCATGGCCTCCTGGGCACCGGGAGGGGCATCAGCAACCCACTAGAACGAGAACAGGGTTTAGACCGAGAACAAGTCCCACAGGACTGTACAAAATTCCTGACATCACGAGACAAGGCAGGCCACCAAACCGACCGACTCACCAAATCTCTGGTACCAAAAATACCTGGATGACCAGCCAATGCGGAACAATGGACTTCAGATATCACTCTCTTTCTCCACTGGTCAGGAACATACAATCTTCCCATAGGGCAATGCTCAGGTTTATCCTCCTGAAATTCCTCCAGGGCGCGTCTTAAATTGGGCAAAATGGCAGAAAGAACTATCCCCTCACCTAGGATAGTAGTAGGCTCAGTCACATTAAGAGAATCAGCAAAGAAACTCCTAGAAAGGGCGTCTACCTTAACATTCTTAGTGCCCGGAAGAAAAGAGACCACAAAATTAAAACGCGTGAAAAACAAGGCCCATCTAGCCTGTCTAGGATTCAAGCGTTTAGCCGACTCCAGATAAATCAGATTCTTGTGATCAGTGAGGACCACAAATTGATGTCTAGCTCCCTCCAACCAATGTCTCCACTCCTCAAATGCCCATTTCATGGCCAACAGTTCCCGATTCCCCACGTCATAGTTGAGTTCAGATGGGGAAAACGTTCAAGAAAAGAAGGCACAGGGATTCATCTTAGAAGTCACAGGATCTTTTTGGGACAAAACAGCTCCTGCACCAATCTCAGAAGCGTCTACCTCCACTTGAAATGGAAGTGAGACATCAGGTTGCCATAGAACTGGAGCTGAAGTAAATCTCCGCTTAAGCTCCTGAAATGCTGAGACAGCCTCAGGAGACCAATTCAGCACATCAGCTCCCTTCTTGGTCAGATCAGTCAGTGGTTTGACAATACTAGAATAATTACCTATAAATTTACGATAGAAATTAGCAAAACCCAAAAACTTCTGGAGAGCCTTCAAAGAAGTAGGCTGAACCCAATCATAAATGGCCTGTACCTTGGCCGGGTCCATTTCAATAGTCGATGGAGACAAGACAAATCCCAAAAATGAAATCCTCTGTACACCAAAGAGGCATTTCGATCCCTTAACAAACAGGGAATTCTCCCTCAAAATCCGGAATACAGTCCGGACATGTTCCACATGGGAATCCCAAGCACTAGAAAAGATCAAAATATCATCCAGATAGATGATCAAAAACGTATCTACAAAGTCTCGAAAAATATCATTCATAAAGGACTGGAAGACAGAAGGGGCATTGGAGAGCCCAAAAGGCATCACCAGGTACTCAAAATGTCCCTCCGGAGAATTAAACGCCGTCTTCCATTCATCCCCGTGCTTGATGCGAATAAGATTATATGCCCCCCTGAGGTCAAGCTTAGTAAACCAGCAGGCACTCTTAACTCTGGAGAATAAATCAGACATCAGAGGTAAAGGGTACTGATATTTAACCGTAATCTTGTTAAGGGAACGATAATCAATTCACGGTCTTAATGAACCATGTTTCTTGGCCACAAAAAAAAAACCAGCGCCCAAAGGCGACGAGGATGGTCTAATATGACCCTTCTCCAACAACTCCTTAATATAGGATCGCATAGCATCACGTTCGGGTACAGATAAGTTGGAAAGCCGACCCTTGGGAAATTTACACCAAGGCATCAACTCAATTGCACAGTCATAACTTCTATGAGGAGGCAAAGACGCAGACTTACTCTCACTAAATACATCAGAGAAATCAGCCAGATAATCAGGAATATCATGAGACTGAGGAGAGGTGGAGAAAACAGGATCGTCCCTAAGAACACACTGACAACCCCAACTCACCACAGACACAGATTTCCATTCCCAAACTGGGTTATGAGTTTGCAACCAGGGGAAACCCAGAACAATAGTATCATGTAAATTATGCAGAACCAAAAATTTACAATTTTCTTGGTGGTCTGGGGCAACTCGCATTATCACCTGGGTCCAAAACTGAGGTTTATTCTCTGCCAAAGGAGTGGCATCAATACCCCTCAAAGGAATAGGCGTCCGCAGAGGTGTCATGGACAAGCCACAACGTTTAGCAAAGTCCAAATCCATCAGATTCAGAGCTGCTCCTGAATCCACAAAAGCCTTTGTGGAAAATGTGGACAAGGAGCAGATCAAAGTAATTGTCAAAAGGATCTTAGGTTGTACACTGCCCACAGCAAATGTGTGTGCAAAACGTTTCTCTTGTTTAGGGCAGACAGAAATAGTATGAGAGGTGTCTCCACAGAAAAAACACCGCTTATTACGCCTTCTAAACTCCTGACGTTGCGCCCTAGACAACACCCCATCACATTGCATAGGTTCAGACATTTGTTCAGAAAGTGGCAGCGCCTCCCGTGTAGTCTTATGTTCACGTAAACACCGATCAACTTGAATGGCTAATGACATAGAGCCATCCAGACCAGAGGGAACAGGAAATCCCACCATAACATCCTTTACGGTCTCTGATAAACCTTTCAGAAAGAGAGCTGCCAGTGCACTATCATTCCATGTAGTAAGGACCGCCCACTTTCGGAATCTTTGACAGTATAACTCTGCAGGATCCTGACCCTGGCTTAATGCCAACAGGGTTCTCTCAACTTGATCAACGGCATTAGGTTCATCATACAACAACCCCAAAGCCTGAAAAAATACATCCACATTAGTCAGAATAGGATTTTCAGGTGTCAGAGAAAACGCCCAATCCTGGGGATTGCCGCGCAGCAAGGAGATGACAATTTTAACCTGCTGCACAGAGCTCCCCGATGAGTTAGGCTTCAAGGCAAGAAATAATTTACAATTATTCTTAAAGTTCAGAAATTTAGACCGATCCCTAGAAAACACATCAGGAGTAGGGATCTTGGGTTCAGCAACATATGACTGAATGAGGTAGGTAGAAATTCCCTGCACTTCAGCAGCAAGTTGCTCCACACGATCAGACAATTGCTTACTCTCAATAAGGAGAAAAAAAAAACCTCCTACGGCCCCAGAGAAAAAGAGGAAAACTATAAAAAAAAAAAATTTCTGACACTTTTTTTTTTCTTTCCCTTTTTTTTCTTAAACAATTCCTTCCTGCTTTTGAGTACCCTAGAATCTGCGGTATGGCTGGTGATTCTTTTATGAATGGGTCACCGAGGAGGAAAAAAACAAAACACGCTAAGTCTCAGAAAACCAGAGAGGTTGGTAACTATGCAGACTGCAGAGCACTGATCTTAACACACAACTATAAGCAGTCGTGGAGCGTGCCTACAGTGGTCCTGGGTGCCTCGTCACAACCGGAGAGCTAAATAAGCCTAAAGTAAGGAAAGAGGAAAACTAACTCCCCAGAGCAGACCCCAAAGGAAAGACAGCCCCACCCACATGTATTGACGGTGAAGCAAGATGAAAACAAAAACAAAGGCAGAAAAATAGGCTGAGCAAACGATGGGGCCAAACTAACTTGAAAGGACAGGAAAGGAAAGATACTGTCTGCAATCTGCCAAAAAACCCTACCAAAAATAATGTCCAATGCTTCTGATAACAAAATTAACCCTGAAATCACTAGACTTCTCCCATTACATCAGCACTCTGGAATATTCTGAGACAGAGCAAAAAGAGGCCAATCTAATAAAGGACAAAAAGGCAAATTGACAAATACAGATAAATAAGAGTGGAAATTCAGCACAGCCCAGCCGGGCTGGCTGACCACACAAAAACTGAGTTGACCAACAAGAGCAAGTGTGAACATTAGCAAAAAAACAAACTTAACTTGAGATGACTGGAGCAGAGCTGAAGTCCAAGACCTGAGAAACAGACTGAATCACCAGCAACAGGATAGGGCGTTGGCTGTCTTATATCCAGTCTGATACCCTGGAGATCCAATCACTATCCTCCACGTCAGGTGGCAGACCATTACCAATTAAACTAACCTCACTACCTCCTGTCACTACCAGAGGGAGAACGGAAGGAGAACTCCCAGCTGGTGGAGCAGAAAATGAGCTCATAACACCGTGTCCTGTGACCTGATACCGTGCGTGTAATTTCGCTGAGACCTGTGAGTCTAACAGGCTCAGAGTATATGTTTATTTTATAGCGCCTCTGTGAGTTAACAGAGTCCACTCTGCGCACATTGGGTGACGTTGAACCTGTGCGCATTATTCCGCCATATAGTGCGTCTGCCATTGTCTAGCAGCGGTTTTAACACCTATTGCATGGTGGACCCCGGGCGGCGAACGCACTTTCTATTATTTAATATTTAGTGCGTTCCGCCATCCCTAACAGTTACTTATACCCTTACACTATATAGTATATACAGAGCTCCTGATTATAATGTCACCAGTGATCCCTGTATTACCTGTACACTGACACTATATACAGACCTCCTGTGTATATAGTTACTGGTGAGTCACTATTACCTGTTTAGTGACACTATACAGTGTATTATGACACTAATGGTAATATTAGTGTTGTGCTTTTTTATTACTGATCAATATTATAATATTCAGTCACTATGTCATGATAATATGTGGTCTGGTCATGGTGTGATGGTATTTGTCCCTCATATGTGGTATTAGTCGGTCACTATGTGGTGGTAATATGTGGTCTGGTTATGGTGTGACACTGTTTGTGCCTTGTATGTGTTATTATTCTGTCACTATGTGGTGCTCTTATGGGGTCTGGTCAGGGTGTGATGGTATTTGTCCCTGTATGTGGTATTATTCGGTCACTATGTGCTAGTAATATGTGGCCTGATCATGGTGTGAAGGTGTTTGTTCCTTGTATGTGGTATTATTTTTTCACTATGTGGTGATAATATGTGGTCCATCTGACCATTGTGTGTTGGTATTTGTCTTCTTAGAGATTAACTCCACAACTTTACCATATTAAAATTTAAGTTGCTAGGGATGGTCAATAATATGATGTGATACAACATTCTCCTTACATCATATGACTTGTTCACTGGAACTGTACCCACTATGTAGGAAACTTGGGCTTAAACTGGCCATGTATAATATCTTATGATTCATGTCAATATCAATTACAATAGGTGTGGTCGACCGAGTATAATTTTCAAAATTATAAATAATAATCGCAGCCAGTAATGTAAATGTCAAAGTGGTAAATTTGAAATAATTCTGTTTTTAGCAATTAATGGCAAATGATTCTCAGGGTATATCATTTTTATTACATTTATTTAAAAAAGGGAAACAAATCTATTTTGATATCTTCCAAAATTTTGTTTTCATATATGTAAGGAAGGCAGGGCAGTTTTTCTGCTCGTAAAGCCTCAAAGCTGAAGTCTTTGGAATTTAGAGGTCTTATTTAAATTTCTCTCAATTCAAAACAATCAATAGCCAAATCTAAAACAAAATCTTACTACCATTCCACTATGTTAAAATGAATATTTATAATTTTATCATGAAAGAAATGCATATTTCTTAGCGTAGCACTAAGAATGTACAAACGAAGAGTAATGTTGGTAAGTCTTATATGGTAAATTTAATAGGAAATCATCAAATAGAGAACATGGATAAAAACAATGCATTCCAAATTCTGAATAAAATAGGATATGTATTAGATAATACAAATAGACGTGTTAAAAATGAATATCATGTATTCATTGAAGACAATTATAATAACACTAGTAGGCTTGCACTTAAGATATTATGGCCATGACAAAAAAACAGAACTATAGAAATCTACATGGCAACTCAAGGGATAAGGAACAAATGATAAATAAATAAAGCCAATATGTTATAAAGGGTTATTTATGTATGTTTGTGCTGGAGAAGGAGTCTGTGAACTCTGAAACGCATTGACAATAAGCCTAAAATGTTATTATACCCCTAATTGTGCTGTATTCCAGAGGGCACAGAAACACTTCCAATCCTTATACTTAAAAATACTATAGATAATATTTGTAGACGGGATCCCATTGTCAACTTGGCCTGACGTGTGTTTCACACAGCGTACTCTTTCAGGGGCTTACTGAAAGGCATCAATCTTAAATGCGAAAAATATTTGAACATTTGCAATTACGTCATGCAACTTTTGCTAGCTCTCATATGCCTTAATTTTTTAGTCAAGTCTAAAAAGTCTAGAACCCAATTATTGACTTTCCACTTCTTTTTTTTCTACCTTCTTTCGCCACCTTTGTTAACCCATTCCAACCTAGCTCTTGCTATCTTTCATAACATTTTAGTCTTGTATTTTGGTTATTATTTTACAATTTCCTTCTTTACTACTTTAATTTACTTCACTTTTCCAATTTTCCTGAGCTTTTACTGATTGACTGAATAGTTTAGGAATCTACACTTATAGTCCTTGTTCATTATAATCTTTCTTTTTACTTTAGACCTAGAAACAATTTGAACTAGAGAAAAAGAGCAACACAGCGTTGTTTCAACAAGATTGTAAGAGGAGGGTAGGATGGTAGTCGCAGCCGAGCACACCGGTGCTCTGGTGTCCTGACCTCCTCCCACAGAAATACCATCAGCATCTACCGGTGTACCTGTTCTGGTTGCTGGTCCACGGTCAGGGATTCCACTGCGGTGTGACCTAGCTCCTGCACACTTGCTTCCAGTGCATAAAGATGAAATAACAGACGCAGTTACCAGTTCTGATGCAGAATCAACGCTTTTACTTTCTTCTTCAATGGTCCTGGGCACATCAGTTACATCACAGTCCACACAGCATTCCTCTTGCACTTTCCCTTTACTAGCGCCCTTGGCGGTACCACAGCTTCACTACTGTAGGACCTCAGTACATAGGGGATCCGCTTATCCATTTCGCTCAGACTTGCCAGCTTCAGCCCTATTGAGAATCTGCCACATCATGAACATTCTGCACCCTGCACGACTTTTGGACCACGTTTCCTTCTCCGTTCCTGCTGCTGACGTGAACTGTAACTTTCCCTGGTGCTCCGGTCTTATCCAGCACCCGTCTGACTGTTCCTGCGCTTCTTCACTTAAACAGCATTACGTAGTTGCTATGATGTCCTGGGTTTAGAGCCCTTGTGGACCTGTCGGGCATGCTCACCCTTCTGCCTAATTCCTACAACCTACAGTAGCTTAACCCATAGCAGCTCCTCCTACAGTTAACCCTAAGCAATCTTCCTAACAGCTATACCTAATAAGGCCCACTAGTATGCCTCCATCTAGTGGCCTGTTCCAGAACTACGCTTACCCATTGTATGAACTCTATACTACAAGTGCCCTCCTCTAATGTTCCCAAAGGGAGCGCTATCTTACCCTAATCTGTACAGAAATACAATACAATATAAAAGTCATAATAAAGCATAATATCTTACAGTATGTACAGAATGGTAACACATAACGTGGCAATACCAATAAGTCAGTCAATAATACACAGCCGTGTAGCAGTACCGAAGCATAACAGTGTATTTACATTAAAGCTCTTAAAGGGGAGGAGGCAATAAAGGGGTGTTCTATTCCAATCCCCTACAAGATTGACTTTTACCTTTTAAACCCATGCATGTCGATTGTTTCTTTCATTAGTAGCAAACGCAGCTGCTACAAGCATGATAGTAGAAAAAATGAGAAAAATTCAAAATGAGGTTACAACAAACAAGTCCTGCTCAATATATGCTGAAGTAAGTCAGATGAGACAGGTGTCCAGAAATCTAAGCAGCAGGGGCTTTATAAACTTATCAGATAGTCACAAAGCTAAGAACCCATCAAGCCAATACATACAGTATGGCTGAAACTGTAGGCTGAAAACAAGAAGCCCGCTTGAAAATTATGCACAGAAAAAAACACTGTTGTATTGTGGTGGGACTTTTCCTGCTCTTTCCTATCTAGTAAAAATAAAGCTTGCCAGTGCGTACCTCAGCAATAAAGGTCAAGAGTACACGCTCTCAATGAATGAAGGCCTATGGTTACATTAGGCATTTGCACCAGATGCCTTCCGGTCGAATACTCAACATATTCATCAGAAACTGGTGTATAAATAGTCATATAATAAAAGACCTTGACAACAAGATCAGAATATATGGTCATAAAGTTGCATCCAGTTGTGGCAATATAGTTTTTTTGCATTATTCTGGAAAAAATGAAAATAATAAGAAAAACTTAGCTGTATCCCCAAGATGTATGAAGTTCACCAAATTTCAAAGATCTACCGGTCTTTTCTGCAAGTTTTACAGGTCAGATCTGTTTACTCAACATTGATGCTATGTGAATATAGATAGCGCTTTCTCTGGTAAATACTCCGCAATAACCACTTTAGGAATTTGTCTGATTTTTTTAAGTGTTTGCCCAAAATGCCGCAGATTATATTCCTAGAACTTATTAAAATTGTCCGTTTACACATATCTTAAGTTTCTCTCTTTGATAACATGAAAAGATGTATGTTGTGTGGTAGAAGAAAGCTAGTAAGGGCATTCCGTTCCTTCTTAGCTATTCTTACAGTTTGATAGCATACCACTTGTACCTCTTGGTAGTGCTTCTTAAAGATTCACAAAGGTCTCAGACAATTGCTCATAAGGCATTGTTGAAGCATTTTACAAATAATTTCTTCTAATGCCACTCCACATGACTTTTCTAAAAGATTTGTTCAATCATTAAGAATTAGTGAAAAATGTTACTACTAAAATTACCCAAAAAGTACGTCATCTATAGGACACCAAGAGATTCTTAGGTAATAAAGAACGATATGTAAACTAATAAAAGCAAATGTATGATTGAAGAACGAAAACATTTCCTGGGCTCGTGGGCAGCCTAGGAATGACTTGTCAAGAAGAGATACAGAAGCTTAACTGAAGTGCTTTAAACCTAGTTTTGGGTAATTATACCATAGAACTAACAATTATGAAATACGGTACTAAAATATTTATTTCTACTGTTAATACTGTAATAAATAATTATAAAAAGCAAAAGTTTCATCTTCAGTTTTTTGATCATTAACCCCTTCCTAAAATTGAGATTTTCTGTTTTTGTGCTTTTGATTTTTTACTTACCGTAGATACTTGAGTATAAGCCGACCCGAGTATAAGCCGAGGCCCCTAATTTTGCCACGGAAAACTGGGTAAGCTTAATGACCCGAGTATAAGCCGGGTGTACATTGTCCCATCATCCCTGTCCTGCTCTGTGTGGCTCTCCCCCCTCCTAGTACACGTGGCTCAGCTCCCCCTTCTATGCATGGCTCAACTGCCTGTCCTCCCCCGTGCTCCCCTCATCCTCCTCCGTGCTACACCGTCCTCCTCCGTGCTGCCACCGTCCTCCTCCGTGCTGCCACCGTCCTCCTCCGTGCTGCACCCATCCTCCGTGTAGCCCTGTCCTCCTCCATGCTGCACCAGTCCTCCGTGCTTCCAATGCCCTCTGTGCAGCCCCCGTCCTCCACCGTGCTGCCACCATCCTCTTCCGTGCTCCACCCGTCCTCCTCCGTGCTTCCAATGCCCTCTGTGCAGCCCCGTCCTCCTCCATGCTTCCCCTGTCCTTCCCCAGTCCTCCTCTGAGCTGCCCTTGTCCTCCTCCATGCTGCCCCCCCGTCCTCCCCGTGCTGCCCCCATCCTCCCCCGTGCTGCCCCCGTCCTCCTCCTTCATACTCACCCTGCTGCGCCGTTGCTGAACGTCCCTGCATCCTCCGTTGTCCAGCACTGACAGCTTCTTCCTGCCTTCAGCGGTCACATGGTACCGCTCATTAAGCTCATGAAAATGCTTCCACGCCCATAGGCGTCCATATTCATATGCTTAATGAGCTGTACCATGTGACCTGATGTGGCGCCCCTGAGGGTCCAGTCACCACAGAAGTACTGCACCTCTTCCAGAGGTGTGGTATCCCACCCTCAGGTAAGGCGGGAGCACCACCTAGGACTCCAAAACTTGCATCCAACACATGCTAGTTCAGTCAGGGCATCTGAGTGTACCCTTTGGGAGGATGGTCTCATCCCAGGCTGGCTAGGAAAGGGTGTTGGGGAGTCAGTAGAGAAAGGTAGGTAGAAGGGGAGGAGCTTAGGAGGTGGTGTGAGAGAGGGTATCCAATCGGTGACAGTTGATAGGCGGAGTTAAGGCTGAGGTAAAAGATAGATCATTCTAGAAAGAGTCAGTTGGTGACAGGATAGCAGAGGAGTCCGTAAGGCGCAGAGAAGAGAGAAGGAGTGAGGAGAGCTGAAGGAAGCTCCTAGTATAATAGAAGGGGTCCTTGGGGCACGGGTAGTGCGGAAAGCCACCTGTGGGGCCCGTATCCAGATATGGCAGGACCAGGCCACAGTGGTGGAGCCGGCCCCTAAGTCTAGAATAACAAACGAGGCTCAGCTAGCAAGCCGGAGGCTGAGGTAACTTCAAGTGCGTCAGCCGCAACCACAATTATTCCCCAAAAAGGCAGCCAGATAGGAGTAAGGGGAATCTGAGAATGTCGCCCAACAAGGTCCGCGACTGCTGGCTCGGGGACACTGCTTGTGAAGGTTCAGGGCAGGGGAGGTGGAGATCAGCGCAGTGTGGTGGACTAGAGAGGTGAACATCAAGGGGAGTCCTGAAAAGGTGCTCCTAATCTACCTGGGAGTTTGCTGGATCCCTCACCCGGAGGACACAGTACCAAGTGTGTCACTGTGTACACAAGAATCGTGAGTAAAAGCTCTGAAACTGCACCCAACTGCGTCCCTATTGTCATTTGCGTCTCGCTTGCCTTACACCGCACGCACCATCACAGTCACTGACTCAACCGTTACCATCTTAACTGCCCTGGGACACAGCTCTATCCGTGGAGAGCTTAACCATCTTTGCTGCCCTAACACCATCCCAGAGGATCTGCATTACAGCATTGGCTACCCTTGCCAAATACCACTGGTGGCGTCACGATTCCATTTTCCCTACCATTTTCCCATCGCCTTCCCCCATTATCATTCATCATCCTTCATTAAACATCCATCTTTACTGGACGCCCAGGGCCACTGACCGGGTCACTGCCATGTGACACATCCCTTTTAAAGAACCTGACCAGCCCGGTACCGAATTACCCACAATCCTGCAGGGCGCTCCACTGACACCTGCTGGCTTTTTCCTACTCGCTAAGCTAGACTGCCAAGTTTCTTCCTGTGTGTCTGTATAGGGAGAAACCTGTCAGTTTTGCTAACAGGGTGGAAAGAAGTCAGCGGGTGCCTGCCTTTTGGACTGGTCACTTAGTCCTCCATTGCGCTGTCAGCTAAGTTTTCCTATGAAACAGAAGTATTTCAAATTAAAACATGGACTTTTAAAATGTAAAAGCTGGCCTCTAATTCATGCTATCCTTGGTTTGAACAACATAGGTCAGCTTTAATGTTTAAGCACTGGCGTTTTGAATTACTACAAAACATTTTGATATAGGAAAAATCTATCTTTGAATCATGTTAGCCAATATGTAGAAAAATATTAAAAATTGAGAGTCCTCAGTGGTTGATACTTCTTATGGCTAACTGAAAAGATGGTAACAAATAGAAAGTCTTCATTAGTATTACTTACTATGCTTAGAATACTAGGTCTCTTCATCAGGCAGTATTACAATGCCTGATTTGACCTGATTAGTCTCGAAAGCTTGCTATTTATTGACATCTTTTCAGTTAACCATTTAAAGGTGTCAATCACCAAGGACTCTCAATTTGTAATATTTTTCTACATAACATTTGTATTGCTGTTGTAGGAGCTATACAACCATACCACATGTATAGGATGGCACAGGAGAGATCACGTAGAATCCCAGCGCTGCCACCACATGTGACGAACTCGCACCTCTCCTCCCTGACTGACGTCACTATTATGTCCGAGGAATCATGTGGTATGCTCTTCTCACTTGCACCAACTCGATGATCCGCATACCCTGGGGACAAACGTGAGCTTGGCATGGTTTTACACAGACGCGCAATCGCTGATGTGGGACTCTGACAGGCTGAGAGGCCTATTTCACTAGCAGCATTAAAACAGCGCCTGGTCAGCCAGGTACGACTTTCACCAGTTCCTTGTTAGATATAGGTCCGGTCCATTAAAAATATTATATTGGGCCAGAAACCAGCCTACATTCTTTACATGAGTATTAAACCCTTTGGGGTCACGCCCATCCTGCCCCCTGTGCTGAATTTAAATCCTCACCTCTTCCATCTTGTTTCTAGCAGCTAAAAATTCCAAAATCTAAGATAGGTCATAACTCCTTAATGGATGTTCCTAGGGAGGCGGTTTTGGCACCATCAGATTCGGCTGGGTTCCTACTAAGCATTCAGACCAAGCACAGCTTTGCTATCTGGCTCCTACTAGCCACTCTACAAATCTCCCCACCGTGGGGTGCTAGAATGTATCGAGACCCTGGAGGCCTATTTCAGAGATCTTGAAAATGTAACCGGTGTGTGGCTAGGACAAACGATAACTTCATATTTTCCTTATAAAGTATATTTCTAGAATGTTCAAGAAACTTTCCTTGGCAGCTGCGATTGAGCATGACTCTATATTGCAAGCAAGCCCTTATCCTGACCTTAGCTGATTCAGGGCATGAGATCTGTCACTCACAGCCTTTTGAGGCTTGCCCACCAGCTGAGCCAGGTGCCAGCTTTCTTCTTTCAAGCTGAGAAGGCTGGGCCATCTGCTGAGCCAGGTGTCTTGTTACAGCTACAGACAAAGAAGGAGGACTGTAGTACGATATGATACAGTTGATGGTCATTACTTAAATCCCCCCCATATTTGTCACACCATATTTAAAACAACTGATCATGCAACTGATCTTCTGTCTTTCTTTTTGTTTAACAAACAGAAGATTTTTCCATCCAATTCTTGATTAAACTATTTATAAAATTTGATAATTTTTTTAGTCTGAAATGGGTAGGAAACTACATCATGCTTGTATTTATTGTAAGTGCCAATTTTTACAATATGGATTTAAAGTTTTTGAAATATTTTAATCAAGAATCGCCTGGAAAATTTGTTATGAAGTCTTTGGCCACGAGCTACATGAGTGGCATTTCCATGCTGAAAATCATTGAAAGACTCAACCAAGGTGAGCTGGACTACACCTGTTTCATTTTTTCACATACCTAGTGCCTTTCAGCATATAAATCACATAATTTCAGGATGTCCCTTGCATGACAGAGATGCCGAATCTTTACATACCCAAGTGAAGTATGACTGAGGGTTACTTTTACCTCACACTGGGGTCTAATAACTGATGACGTAAAATATTCTAAATTGATAGTCCTCACTTGTTAATACCTTTATAAAGGAAATCAGTTGGCTTTTCCTATGTAACCTAAGGCCAGCTTAAGGTAGGGGTTAAAACACTGAACTGGATGTGTGACATGTACAGCTATATGGTGTTGTTTATTTAGACTGAAGGATTAATCACCTGGTTATTAACATTGCTGTGTAGGGGGTATGATATATTCCTCTGCTCTCCTCTTTTTTCTCTTTCGTCCCAGGGCCGTATGTTATCAGTATATGCATATTTGTAAATACATTGTGGTATTGCTACACTACTAAGTGTATTACCATGTCTATATAATGGTACTGCTACACTGTAACGTGTATTACCGTTCCTTGCTAACTGTATATACATATACACTCACTGGCCACTTTATTAGGTACACCTGTCCAACTGTGTGTTAAGACTTAATTTCTAATCAGCCAATCACATGGCGGCAACTCAGTGCATTTAGGCATGTAGACATGGTCAAGACAATCTCCTGCAGTTCAAACCGAGCATCAGTATGGGGAAGAAAGGTGATTTGAGTGCCTTTGAACGTGGCATGATTGTTGGTGCCAGAAGGGCTGGTCTGAGAATTTCAGAAACTGCTGATCTACTGGGATTTTCACGCACAACCATCTCTAGGGTTTACAGAGAATGGTCCGAAAAAGAAAAAAAATCCAGTGAGCGGCAGTTCTGTGGCCGGAAATGCCATGTTGATGCCAGAGGTCAGAGGAGAATGGGCAGACTGGTTCGAGCTGATAGAAAGGCAACAGTGACTCAAATTGCCACCCGTTACAACCAAGGTAGGCAGAAGAGCATCTCTGAACGCACAGTGCGTCGAACTTTGAGGCAGATGGGCTACAGCAGCAGAAGACCACACTGGGTACCACTCCTCTCAGCTAAGAACAGGAAACTGAGGCTACAATTTGCACAAGCTCATCGAAATTGGACAGTAGAAGATTGGAAAAACGTTGCCTGGTCTGATGAGTATCGATTTCTGCTGCGACATTCGGATGGTAGGGTCAGAATTTGGCGTAAACAACATGAAAGCATGGATCCATCCTGCCTTGTATCAACGGTTCAGGCTGGTGGTGGTGGTGTCATGGTGTGGGGAATTTTTTCTGGGCACTCTTTGGGCCCCTTGGTACCAATTGAGCATCGTTGCAACGCCACAGCCTACCTGAGTATTGTTGCTGACCATGTCCATCCCTTTATGAGCACAATGTACCCAACATCTGATGGCTACTTTCAGCAGGATAATGCGCCATGTCATAAAGCTCGAATCATCTCAGATTGGTTTCTTGAACATGACAATGAGTTTACTGTACTCAAATGGCCTCCTCAGTCACCAGATCTCAATCCAATAGAGCATCTTTGGGATGTGGTGGAACAGGAGATTCGCATCAGGGATGTGCAGCCGACAAATCTGCGCCAACTGTGTGATGCCATCATGTCAATATGGTCCAAAATCTCTGAGGAATGCTTCCAGCACCTTGTTGAATCTCTGCCACGAAGAATTGAGGCAGTTCTGAAGGCAAAAGGGGGTCCAACCCCTTACTAGCATGGTGTACCTAATAAAGTGGCCAGTGAGTGTATATATATATATACAGTGGTGAAAAAAGTATTTAGTCAGTCAGCAATAGTGCAAGTTCCACCACTTAAAAAGATGAGAGGCGTCTGTAATTTACATCATAGGTAGACCTCAACTATGGGAGACAAACTGAGAAAAAAAAATCCAGAAAATCACATTGTCTGTTTTTTTTTTCATTTTATTTGCATATTATGGTGGAAAATAAGTATTTGGTCAGAAACAAAATTTCATCTCAATACTTTGTGATATATCCTTTGTTAGCAATGACAGAGGTCAAACGTTTTCTGTAAGTCTTCACAAGGTTGCCACACACTGTTGTTGGTATGTTGGCCCATTCCTCCATGCAGATCTCCTCTAGAGCAGTGATGTTTTTGGCTTTTCGCTTGGCAACATGGACTTTCAACTCCCTCCAAAGGTTTTCTATAGGGTTGAGATCTGGAGACTGGCTAGGCCACTCCAGGACCTTGAAATGCTTCTTACGAAGCCACTCCTTCGTTGCCCTGGTGGTGTGCTTTGGATCATTGTCATGTTGAAAGACCCAACCACGTTTCATCTTCAATGCCCTTGCTGATGGAAGGAGGTTTGCACTCAAAATCTCACGAGACATGGCCCCATTCATTCTTTCATGTACCCGGATCAGTCATCCTGGCCCCTTTGCAGAGAAACAGCCCCAAAGCATGATGTTTCCACCACCATGCTTTACAGTAGGTATGGTGTTTGATGGATGCAACTCAGTATTCTTTTTCCTCCAAACACGACAAGTTGTGTTTCTACCAAACAGGTCCAGTTTGGTTTCATCAGACCATAGGACATTCTCCCAAAACTCCTCTGGATCATCCAAATGCTCTCTAGCAAACTTCAGACGGGCCCGGACATGTACAAGCTTAAGCAGTGGGACACGTCTGGCACTGCAGGATCTGAGTCCATGGTGGCGTAGTGTGTTACTTATGGTAGGCCTTGTTACATTGGTCCCAGCTCTCTGCAGTTCATTCACTAGGTCCCCCCGCGTGGTTCTGGGATTTTTGCTCACCGTTCTTGTGATCATTCTGACCCCACGGGGTGGGATTTTGCGTGGAGCACCAGATCGAGGGAGATTATCAGTGGTCTTGTATGTCTTCCATTTTCTAATTATTGCTCCCACAGTTGATTTCTTCACTCCAAGCTGGTTGGCTATTGCAGATTCAGTCTTCCCAGCCTGGTGCAGAGCTACAATTTTGTTTCTGGTGTCCTTTGACAGCTCTTTGGTCTTCACCATAGTGGAGTTTGGAGTCAGACTGTTTGAGGGTGTGCACAGGTGTCTTTTTATACTGATAACAAGTTTAAACAGGTGCCATTACTACAGGTAATGAGTGGAGGAAAGAGGAGATTCTTAAAGAAGAAGTTACAGGTCTGTGAGAGCCAGAAATCTTGATTGCTTGTTTCTGACCAAATACTTATTTTCCACCATAATATGCAAATAAAATGAAAAAAAAACAGACAATGTGATTTTCTGGATTTTTTTTTCTCAGTTTGTCTCCCATAGTTGAGGTCTACCTATGATGTAAATTACAGACGCCTCTCATCTTTTTAAGTGGTGGAACTTGCTGCACTATTGCTGACTGACTAAATACTTTTTTTCCCCACTGTGTATATATATATATATATATATATATATATATATATAGATTTTTTTTTTTTTATATTGTTATACTGTTATAATGTTGCTATATATAGTGTATAGGGTAAGCGTAGTTACTGGATTGGCCAGTAGATGGGGGCATTATAGTGTACAGAGCTCTCAGCTAGTGAATAGGATAGGATAGAGTTAACTATAGGAGGGATTCTGTGTGGTGAGATAGGAACATTTCCAGCATTCTACTCAGTCAGGGCCAGGGAGGCATTAGAGCCTGAAGGGCCTAGTGCCCTGGCGCGATGCAGTGACAAGTAGTGACAGTGGTAGCAGAAGCTGGAGCTACAGTGGAAGTCACAGCAGTACTGAGAAGGGCAGGAGAGCCCAAAGGGACCACATGGGCTATAGGCCCAGGACACCACAGCAGCCATGTAACGTTTAAGCAAGAAGCCCAACCATCCACAGCACCAGGCCAGTACAGCAGGGATCACAGTGAACTGTGAACAAAGACTTGAGACAGAAGTAGCGACAACGTGGGGAGACAGGTGGCTCCAGAATGTGGAAACTTATCACTTGGGCTGATAACCGCAGATCCGGGGGCGAAACAGCTGAGGGAACTTCCAGAAACATTGGGTTTGACCCAGAAGGATGCTGTGTCATCGCAAGGGACAGTACAGCAAGGCAGGTCACTCGCCATGTGACAACTGACTTCGGGAGCTGATGATCTTATGTCTGGGGTGAAACAGATAGGTGAATGTCTCCCCATAGCAGAGCTGAACAGGGAGGATGCTGAGGACTTGTCTGGGACGGTCCAACCCGGGTACGTGCTGTGCAACCGTGAGAAAAGTGCAGGGAAAGAGAAGGAACAATGCAGTGTGAAGCCTGTTGTTAATGTTGTGAAGACTATGGATGTGATGTGTAGATAACCTAGTAAAGATGTTCCTGTTAAAGTTGAAATGAACTGTGTCTCAGTTAAAGCAAATCTACCTGGAAAGGGTCCCCTGTGGCATAGGGAAGATCCTGAAAGAGCTGTAGCTGAAGACACAGGTATGTTGACTAGTGAAGATTATTTTCCTGTGACAGGAGGCCAGGACACTAATGCCCAGGTGTCCTCGGCCATGACTACTGTCCTGCCTGAACCTTACAGTTGTAACTTCCAGGCCCACACTTCCAAGTCTGACTCCTCCCCCTTCTGTGATAAGCAGCTCCTTGTTTATAGTTGCGTACATACAGAGGCTGGTGTGGGCGGAGGCAGCTTTTCAGCTCTGCTGCATTGCTAAATTAAAAACTCTGTGAGAGAACAGCTACACCCAGTAAACTAAGTGACATATCACTGGATTCAGCTTCTGTTTGCCTACATCAGGCTGTTAGCAGATGATTTAGCAAAAACTTGCTGACAGATTCCCTTTAAATGTCTAACTGAAAAGATGGTAAC
The DNA here is from genome assembly GCF_039654945.1 of Dendrobates tinctorius. Taxonomy (NCBI): domain Eukaryota; kingdom Metazoa; phylum Chordata; class Amphibia; order Anura; family Dendrobatidae; genus Dendrobates; species Dendrobates tinctorius. Next base: position 9,701,205 of record NW_027361866.1, read on the forward strand.
AAATAGCAAGCTATGGAGACTATTTAGGACTTTTCATTAGGTATAGCTGATGAACTTTATGTTGTCTTTAATTACGCAGGAATGGTAAATAAACATGTTTAATAAAAAGTCATCTTGACCTCCATCTCTTAAACCTTAAATTAGGCTAAACTTCAAAAGACTGGGGCTGATGTATTACAGCTGTCTAACTTTTAGAGAGTGGAAACTTTAAAACAGACTGTCTTAACGTGCCCAAAATTTATCAAAGTGGCTTACACTTTTTCAGAAATTTGGTGCATCTTTATAGCAACTTGTTTAAGTTTGCAAAATCTATGAGCTGGTCACGTGAACTATAGTTGTGACGTTACTGCTGCAGCTTGATGACAAAGACCACAACAGTGGTGCAGAAACGATACTTTAAGTGGGGCAGGTGAGTAATGGTAAATTTAGATGTGCCGAATTTGTCCTCTTAATGGACCTTAATGAGTACCCAATTGACTTCCAATGATGGAAAATGAACGATTGCTAATGCAATCCTACCTTATTATCTACTTGCCTAAATGCACACCAGGAAAAGGCCTTTAATTGTAGCATACAAGCTCATTCTTTGTAGACTTGAAGGTTATGTTCACACATTGCTGATTTAATGTGGACACTATTCGCCGCTAATCCACAAAGGTGTCTGCTTATATTGTTCACGGAGAGCTGGTTCTTTTGATGGACATATGAGTTTGGTGTGCTTTTCATCATTATACAGTGTGCAGAAAAGTCAAGTTCTGGTCTTGTCAGATGATTCAGCAAAATATACAAAGACAAAAAGCATACAACCACATATTAAAATGATTCTGTAATTCTCCAAAATCTGGAGTGATCAATTAGCCCAGAGATTACATAATTCTGCCAAGGAATAATTGAAATATAAATGTACTGCATGATCAAGACCAATGAATTTCCCATGTAATGTTTCAGTTGGGAAAAGTCTTTTATATTCGAAGGAGAACAACAAAAAATGAAAATGCAATTTACGGTAATGATAAACAACATGACAAAATTCAATTTGCCACCCGGATTGCATTTGGCCATTTATAGCTGGTTGTATTATTCTTTAGATGTATATGTAACAGGAACTATCGGATTAACATCTCAGGTCGTCCAAAATCTTCTCAGATCAGATTGGGCAAATGGGTCCAACCAGTGGCAAACAGTACAGCTAATAGCCATATGTTGCCTGTGAGTCAGGGTGCTCGCCAGTTGTCACAATTTCAATGGTATCTACTGTATATCCTCTGGATGCCGTTACAGTCGAATACAATGATGGAACAGGGAGCCAGGGATGCTTTACACCAGAAGAGATGCTGTGATGTTGCATGATGTCCTTAATATGGAGACAAAAGATTTGATTTCTAAAGTAACTCATTCTGATTGAGGACTGGTGTTGACCTGATTTTTATTACATAGTCATAGGGGGGAGAGTAAAAATCTTTTCACCAGAAAACTGTCATAAAACACTTTGAAACATTGCTAAATTTTTTCATAAAAATATTGCGAAATTTGGCGATCTCAATAAAATTTCAAGCAGCACCGCCTTTGTGGGCAGAGCTGGGGAGAAGTCGGGGCAGGTACGGAGTGGCAAGACTGCCTGTGAAATTCAGCAAAAGTGTTATAGTCTCTTATGGCAAAAGTAATAATCTTCTTATTCCTGACTGGAGCAGCATCCCTAGTAATTCACTCTGAAGCACATGCCAAGGAGAATGTTTGCCAAATTAATTAAAGGGGCTGTACGCTACTTGGACTTCCCTGCATGTGGACAAATCACATGCATACAAAAGAAGAGAGATCAGGTTCTCTCTTACTTCATCCGGATTTATTTGATTCGTGGCTGCAGGGAAATGTCACGCCATCCCCAGGATAGTCAATGCCAACATTGCTGGAATGGCGTTTGCATTGGAGGTAAGTATAGGTGTTAATATTTTAGAGTCAGGAAATTTAAGGATTCAGAAGGGGTGGTCTGACACCTTCATACTCCAGCGATTGCAATGCCGGACTGCCAGATTTAATTAATTGATCCCATAGTGTTTGCCTCCAATCACCTCTTTGGGGAACTGAAACACACAGAACTTTCCAGCCTCTGTGGGTTATTTCCACAATCTAAAACATGACTCAATTTCCGCTGTGTGTAAAATAAATATTAGTGGCAAATAAAATATATCACCCCCACATTTCCTCCCCAAAAAACAAAATAATGCAGGTATCTTCTGATGTTCCCTCCCCCAAAGTAACTTTTGTATATTTGTAACTCGCTTTGTAAATATGGTCAGTAGTTTCCAGGTCAAGCATTCTCTATCTTTCCAAAGTGGATCTCTCTCTCCATCTGTGCATTGATCCCACAGGTGCATTTTTGCCAGTGTCACTAGACAGAGCCGGTATGCACGGTGTAGACCACTGTACAAAGTGTCGGGAGAGGTTTTAAAAGTGCAGATCGTTACTAACAAAAAGTAATTTCCCAGTAGTAACTGATGGTCACATGCTGAGCGGCATTGTTTTGTTGGCTGAATAACAATTAAACTTCGACGAAGGTTGCGTATTATGTATATTAGGACATATGGCATTATGTTCTCAGCAAGTAAGAAGCTAGTAGTCTTTAAAAAGAAAAAAAATAATTTTGGTCCATATGCAGTTAACTCCCCTGAAAAGCTGCTGCATGACGCCAGAATTTTATTGTTTGGCTTTATGTTGCACTGAACTCTGAAGATATGCGATAGAATTGTAGTGAACATTAACAATCACAACTAGATTTCAATAGATATTGACTATAATGTGTACGTGTGTGCCAGAAAGTGAGATAAGTTTCCTTTTATTAATGGAACAGTCTAGGGATCCATCCGAATGAGGTCACTAATGTAGCAGCTGGACACACACAATCTGATAACAATATGAGCACATTTATTCCACAGAATATATTGACATGTAAGTATATACAATAGACAGGCTACCCAGTGATGAGATAATCTGGTATAAAAGTGAAGTTTACCAAGATTTATTGTTTACGCCAATGACATTTTTATGAAATACCATTAAATAATGTTTTGGGCAATTATAATGTTTTGATCAATGGTTGTAAAACATTCTGATGTATCATAACTGCTTACAATGAGCAATCTGTTATTACAAGATATGTTTTATCTATCATTATCCAAATTGTAAGAGATTTAATTGTGGAACCTACATGATGGAAATGGGACTCTTAGGTTATGTGCGCACAACATCTTTTTCAGGTGGATTCCAAGCTGAATCTGCCTGAAAAAACACACCATAAGTGCCTCCCAAAATAAGCATAATTATTGAGGACATGTCCCGCCTTCAGTCACTTCTTTTAACTTGAAGCAGTTGTAGGGATTCAACTCGCTCAGGAGCAACGGGAGACAATCAGGAGGCATGCTCCTTTAAAAGTTCAAAGGGTTTATTGCTCCATAACTAGAGTTGAGCGATACCGTCCGATACTTCAAAGTATCGTATCGGATGGTATCGGCCGATCTTTAAAAAAAGTATCGGTATCGCCGATTCCGATACCGGAAGTCCCATTCAAGTCTATGGGACTTCCGGTATCGGAATAAGAAAAACCCTTTCCTGCCCTTGTACAGCCTCTCTGGGGTCTGTACGGGCCTTTCGGGGGGCTGTGCCGGCCTGCCAGGGGGTCTGTGCAGGCTCCGGTGGGCTGTGCCGGCCTGCCGGGGGGCTGTGCAGGCTCCGGTGGGCTGTGCCGGCCTGCCGGGGGGCTGTGCCGGCCTGCCGGGGGGCTGTGCAGGCTCCGGGGGGCTGTGCCGGCCTGCCGGGGGGCTGTGCAGGCTTCGGGGGTCTGTGCAGGCATCGTCCGATGGGACTACAAGTCCCATCGGGCGATGCCTGCTACCATGACAGTGATTGACACATTAGCCAATGATGGGACAGTAGTAGTCCCATCATCCGGCTAATGTGTTAAATGTAAAAAAAAAAAAAAAAAAAAAAAAATTACATGCTACATACATACAACATGCATACTACATACATGCTACATTCATACTACATACTACATACATGCTACATTCATACTACATAAATACTACATGCAACATACATACTACATATATACTACATACATACTACATATATGCTACATACATACTACATGCTACATACTACATACATACTACATGCATGCTACATACATACTACATGCTACATACATACTACATACATACTACATACATACTACATGCATGCTACATACATACTACATGCATGCTACATACATACTACATGCTACATACATACCACATACATACTACATACATACTACATATATACTACATGCATGCTACATACATACTACATGCATGCTACATACATACTACATGCATGCTACATACATACTACATGCTACATACATACATACATACTACATATATACTACATGCATGCTACATACATACTACATGCTACATACATACCACATACATACATGCTACATACATACTACATATATACTACATGCATGCTACATACATACTACATGCTACATACATACCACATACATACTACATGCTACATACATACCACATACATACATGCTACATACATACTACATATATACTACATGCATGCTACATACATACTACATATATACTACATGCATGCTACATACATACTGCATGCTACATACATACTACATACATACTACATACATACCACATATATACTACATACATACAATACATTCATACAATACATACATAGACATACAGTACATATAACATAGAGTAACATACTTACCAATACTTGTCACATTGTTCCCCGAAGCCATTGTCGTCTACGGAATAAATATTAACATAACAAACCACAAAAATACTCACCCACGATCCGAAGCAGTCCACGAGTGTGTCCCACGACGATCTTGGGTAGAGAACTGCAGCATCAGATGATGCTGCCGTTCTCTACGGGCTGCAGGAATCCAATGACGGAAGGTAGGTATCCTTCCGCACTGTATTCCTCCGCCACTTAAAAAAAAAAAAAAGTCCCTAGTCTCACTTTATGCCATTGCTGTGTGGGAATTTCCCACGCAGCAATGGCATAAAGTGAGACTAGGGACTTTTTTTTTTTAAGTGGCGGAGGAATACAGTGCAGAAGGATACCTACCTTCCGTCATTGGATTCCTGCAGCCCGTAGAGAACGGCAGCATCATCTGATGCTGCAGTTCTCTACCCAAGATCGTCGTGGGACACACTCGTGGACTGCTTCGGATCGTGGGTGAGTATTTTTGTGGTTTGTTATGTTAATATTTATTCCGTAGACGACAATGGCTTCGGGGAACAATGTGACAAGTATTGGTAAGTATGTTACTCTATGTTATATGTACTGTATGTCTATGTATGTATTGTATGAATGTATTGTATGTATGTAGTATATATGTGGTATGTATGTAGTATGTATGTAGTATGTATGTAGCATGCAGTATGTATGTAGCATGCATGTAGTATATATGTAGTATGTATGTAGCATGCATGTAGTATATATGTAGTATGTATGTAGCATGTATGTATGTGGTATGTATGTAGCATGTAGTATGTATGTGGTATGTATGTAGCATGTAGTATGTATGTAGCATGCATGTAGTATATATGTAGTATGTATGTAGCATGTATGTATGTGGTATGTATGTAGCATGTAGTATGTATGTAGCATGCATGTAGTATATATGTAGTATGTATGTATGTATGTAGCATGCATGTAGTATGTATGTAGCATGCATGTAGTATGTATGTAGCATGCATGTAGTATGTATGTAGTATGTATGTAGTATGTATGTGGTATGTATGTAGCATGTAGTATGTATGTAGCATGCATGTAGTATGTATGTAGCATGCATGTAGTATGTATGTAGTATGTATGTAGCACGCATGTAGCATGCATGTAGCATGTATGTAGTATGTATGTAGTATGTATGTAGTATGTAGCATGTATGTAGTATGTATGTGGTATGTATGTAGCATGTAGTATGTATGTAGCATGCATGTAGTATATATGTAGTATGTAGTATGTATGTGGTATGTATGTAGCATGCAGTATGTATGTAGCATGTATGTAGTATGTATGTAGTATATATGTAGTATGTATGTAGCATGTAGTATGTATGTAGCATGCATGTAGTATGTATGTAGTATGTATGTAGCATGCAGTATGTATGTAGCATGTAGTATGTATGTAGCATGTATGTAGTATGTATGTAGTATTTTTTTTTTTTTTTTTTTAACATTTAACACATTAGCCGGATGATGGGACTACTACTGTCCCATCATTGGCTAATGTGTCAATCACTGTCATGGTAGCAGGCATCGCCCGATGGGACTTGTAGTCCCATCGGACGATGCCTGCACAGACCCCCGAAGCCTGCACAGCCCCCCGGAGCCTGCACAGCCCCCCGGCAGGCCGGCACAGCCCCCCGGCAGGCCGGCACAGACCCCCACAGGGTGCACAGACCACCGGCAGGCCGGCACAGCCCCCCGGCAGGCCGGTACAGACCCCGGGCAGTCCACACAGCCCCCCCGGCAGGCCGGCAGAGACCCCCGGAAGGCCCGAAATGACGGCGCATCATGATGCGCACACACCGCGCATCATGATGACGTCAGTCTGTCAATCAACTTTGAACTTCCGATTCCGATGCCGAATTCCGATATTGAAAAAATATCGGAAGTCGGTATCGGAATTCCGATACAGCAAGTATCGGCCGATACCCGATACTTGCGGTATCGGAATGCTCAACACTATCCATAACCCATAAACCAGCACATAACATAAGGAATAGCCTTTAGCTCAGGCGAAAGTAAGTAGAAGTGTGCATTGTTTCAGGCTCAGTCCTGGAGCCTCAGCAAACACAGGAGGCTTATCCCTCCTCACTTACAGCCAATATCCACAGGCCTCACCGGGTCAGCAGCTTCAGCACATGGTCTTCAGGAAGGTAGCACACCTTCCTCCACATAGGCCTGCCGGGACCTTCCACATGGCCCAATCAGATCCATGTGCTCTCTCTCATGTGACCGACCTCAGGTACCTTATATGGTCCATAGCCACACCCACAGGTGATCACATGGCTATGACCTCATTAAAGGTCCTATTACACACATCCATACATATACTTTATTATGACACTCTTAAACACACCCCTGGCTGGGTTTGTAGGTAACCAGGCCCGCCCATCTCTCTAGTTACCTGGAGACTTCTCCCTTATACATTGAAGCAACACCTCAGCAATATCAATGCTGAACAACAGATAAGTCTCCATCCCAAAGCCACCCACTTTGGGATACATAACGGCCATTCCGTATTCTGCCATTCATCCTTTCTCCTGGGACATCCATACAGCGCCCCCTAGCGGACTCAGTGGTTACTACTCAACATACTTCCCCCCTCTGTTCAAACTTGTGGGGTTGAACACACAACATCACACCAGGGTCTCGCGGCCAGGCACTCACTACACCTTGCCCCACAGGTCGAGAGAATCATCTCCATCTGTCATATGGCCTCGTTCCTACGTTAGACCTCCCCCGTCTCCAGCGGTCAGAATATCGGTCATTGGCTTTGACCCTCCAGTCACGGTCTGTCTGCATCGTCAGACACTGGTTAGTCACCATCCTTTCTCTATCTACGCGTCTTGTAACAAATGGTACCCCACAACATCTAAGTTTACTTTTCAGTGCATTAACCTCACAGTTCTTTGCCTCTGCTGTCTCTGTAGCAACCTCCAGTACACACTGTAATCTACAGTGCAATGTATTGGTACGTTGAGCCTCTTTCTCTGCTTCTTCCACCTGGCGTTTCAACTGCTTCAGATGCACATCATTTCCCTCCACCAGGTCTTGGTACTGCTCAGAATTACGCCTTTCATCATCCATTTGCCTTAGTACAACCTTCAGTTTTTTCTCCGTACGATGTACTTGTTTGCTAGCAGTTTGTCGCACTTTAATTTCTGCATCAAGCTGTTCCTCCAGTAGAGCAACCTTTGCTTCTAAGTCCTTATTCTGGCGAACTAATTGCTGACGGGCATTCTCATTCTTCTGAGCATTACTACGTTCTGTCTTCAGATCAGCATCCATCTGGTCAACCTGAAGTGTGGGCTTTCTCAGCTTGTCATTGGCTAATTCAATGTTGCCGTGTTCTTCCTCCACTTCTTCTTCAAGCTGAACAATGCGAGACTCTAACCGCCTCTTTTCTTCTAAAGCCAGAGCACCTTCACCTCTGTTGTTGGCAATCACATCAGCCAGTTCATCTTTTTCCTGCTGTGCTTGTCTTTCAGCACACTCTGCAGCAGCAAGCTCCATCTGCAAACGAATCACCTCTGCTTCCATACTTTTCAGCTTCTTTTTGTCTTCACACTGTTCCTCACTCAGGCCTGGCTGCTGTAAGTCTTCGTCCCACTTCTTCTCCCGCAGAAGACCTCTTACAGTTTTTGTTAGTACTCGTACCTCTTCTCTGAGGGACTTATTCAGACCTTGCCATGATGCCAGGTGACCTTTGAGCTTGAAGACTTTTTTCTCTAGCTCATTCAGTCTGTGCTCCCTTTCTCTCTCAGAGCCACAGTCACCCCTAGAGTCTGAGTCACGCCGATCATCCGAGTCAACCCTCCAGTTACCTTCTGACTTTGTATCCACTGAAGTCACCTCATCTCCCAGCCCACCATCTGTCTTGTCACGAGACGTCAGGTCTGTCAGTTGGGCAGATGTACTTCTTTTCCCGGTCAGTTCTACCTCTGACCTGTCCACGTCAGGAGCCGTCACTGTCTCAGTCTCTGCTGGCCCCACAGTCGAAACGCCTCCATCATCCAACCATGCGTCATCAAACAAAACAAAGTCCCGGCCCCTCTCCAAGGCATAGACTAAGTCCCGTGGTATCCCGCCCCCTTGGCACTCACCACCTTTGGTCCCCCCGAACATTACTCTGTCTTCGGCATAGTTCAGCGTGACCCCATGTTTACAGCGAACCCTGGTGTTTTTCTCGGTCAGAGATAAAACGAGAGGAGTTCCTGTCAGTCACCTGACTCTCTTAGTCCAGACTACCAGAGACTCCTTCCCAGTGCAGCATCACGGTACACACCTGTGGCCCATCATTATCCGGAAAATACATGCCGCACTCCTCAAAACTCATACAGACACACTGCGGTTCCCCAGACATACCCACTGAGGCAACCAGTGCTGCCATTTCCTGCACCACCCCAATTTGGGTCACCGCCCCCTCCCAGGACTCCTCCCCTTTTTGGGTTACCACCCCAATTTGGGTCACCGCCCCCCTCTGGGACTCCACCCCTTTCTGGGCCACCACCCCGATTTGGGCCACTGCCCCCTTTCGTGATTTACCCATGTCCGTTCTGCAGAACTTCTTATGCCACAGTTCACACAGTACAGTTTATGTCTTTTTGGGCTGGTACTGGCCCTTTAAGCATGACACCACACCAGTTCCTTCTGGCGCTGCCACAACTCCTGCTGTCACAAATCACCGACACCACCGGCTGCTGTTCACACACAGCGGCTGGTGTCCTCTTCGTAACCCCGCTGAGTTACAGGAAGCCGCTTATCCCCTTTGTAACCCCGCCGAGTTACCGGAAGCCGATTGTCCCCTTCGTAACCCCGCCGAGTTACAGGAAGCCGCTTGTCACCTTCTTGACTCCCACTGAGCCACTGCAGGCTGAGTCAAGAACAGAAGAGAAAAAAAACACACCACAAAAAAACTCACGCGTCCTGACTGTGTTCTATTCAGGACGTACCATCTCCACCTGAGACCGTCCAACACACAGGGCGCACTGGGTGCTATTCAGGGAGCCGACCCTCCTCCCAGGGTTTCCCAACACACCGGCCTCACCAGGTCAAGGGGCTCGGCGGGTGCTATTCAGGACATCTGTCTCCACCTGAGACTGCCCAACACTCACGCCTCACCAGATCCAAGGTCATACCACGTGCTCCAGGGATCCGATTCTTCTCCTAGAACCTCCCAACACTGACCCTCCAGGACCTTGCTCACTGAACTCTCTAGGTACACAGTCTTACTCTCTGACCCTGATCAGTGGAACATGGATTCCTGTCCGTTACCTGCTGGTGTCAGCCACACAGGTTCTCGGGTACCTCTTCTCTGCAGAGGCACCCTAGCACAATTCACAGTCTCTTTCTCACTGACCCCGGTCAGCATACCACAGACTCCTGTCTATTACCTGCTGGTGACGGCCACACAGGTTCCTGGACGCCTCATCTCCTCAGAGGTATCCCACAAATATCAAAACAGTCACTTTCTCTGACCCTGGTCAGTATTACTCACGATTTTCCAGATCGTCTGCTCTCCTGGCTCAGAGCCGCCAGTAAGGCAACATGTGCTTCTTGGAACCGCTGCCCGCATTCTCCACCAATTGTAGGGATTCAACTCGCTCAGGAGCAACGGGAGACAATCAGGAGGCACATTCCTTTAAAAGTTCATAGGGTTTATTGCTCCATAACCCATAAACCAGCACATAACATAAGGAATAACTTTTAGCTCAGGCAAATGTAAGTAGAAGTGTCCATTGTTTCAGGCTCAGTCCTGGAGCCTCAGCAAACACAGGAGGCTTATCCCTCCTCACATACAGCCAATATCCACAGGCCTCACCGGGTCAGCAGGCTCAGCACGTGGTCTTCAGGAAGGTAGCACACCTTCCTCCACATAGGCCTGCCGGGACCTTCCACATGGCCCAATCAGATCCATGTGCTCTCTCTCATGTGACCGACCTCAGGTACCTTATATGGTCCATAGCCACACCCACAGGTGATCACATGGCTATGACCTCACTAAAGGTCCTATTACACACATCCATACATATACTTTATTATGACACTCTTAAACACACCCCTGGCTGGGTTTGTAGGTAACCAGGCCCGCACATCTCTCTAGTTACCTGGAGACTTTTCCCTTATACATTGAAGCAACACCTCAGCAATATCAATGCTGAACAACAGATAAGTCTCCATCCCAAAGCCACCCACTTTGGGATACATAACGGCCATTCCGTATTCTGTCATTCATCCTTTCTCCTGGGACATCCACACAGCGCCCCCTAGCGATCTCAGTGGTTACTACACCACACAGTTAAAAGAAGTAACCTGCTCATCCTTCAGATGACTTCCATGCCAAAGCCACCCATTCTTTATATTTCACAGAATAGAGTAAAAGATGCCAGCAGTGGATGGCAAGCGCAAGAATGATGGCAAAACATCCGGCGAAACCACTTCAGGAAAATAACCACTGACATTTTCCTGAAGCAGCATCACATTGGAGAACTTGACAGCTTCAACAGCATCTAAAAGATGGTATATGCACATGGCCTCAGTGTGGTCAATACTGGAAGCTTGATCTCTTGTATTCTGACCTGTAAGAAAGAGGATTGTCGAAATATAGATTGGCCATGAAATGGAGACCAAAAGTAAAATAAAAAGATTTTGTGGGTATATCAAAAACAAAAGAAAATTCAAAGATCCTATAGGATTTTTACAGAATGAAAAGTGTGAAGTGGTCAAAAATGATGTTCAGAAGGCCAAACTTTTAAATTCCTATTTTGCATGTGTTTTCTAAGAAAGCAAATGCAACACCAACTGATCTTCATGGTGCCATTGAAGGAATAAAATAATCCACAAGATCTATAAACAGAAAGATGGTGAGGGAATGTTTAGCTAATTTAAATGAATTTAAATCTCCTGGTTCAGATGAATTACATCCTAGGGTAATAAGAAGTATTGTTTCTCCTTGCTTAGAGTGACATGTTAAGCATGCCGAGATGAGGAGACTTTATCTTAAGTCATGTGACATGGCTCATTAAAGGGTCGACATTGACTTTTAGGATTGATACTTACAATAGGTGGCACTAGAATTCTAGTCATCTTCCTCTCTGAAGAGACAATTTGCATACATCCTAGGGTACTGAAAGAGTTAGCAGAGGAAATTGCAGAACCAGTAGCCAGAATCTTTGAAAAATACTGGAAAATAGGAGAAGTCCCACAAGATTGGAGAAGGGCAAATGTTGTCCCTATCTTCAAAAAAGGGAAAGAAGACAGAGCCAGGAAATTACAGGCCAGTGAGCTTTACCTCTATACCAGGAAAGATCTTTGAACAAATTATTAAACAGCATGTATGTAAGTACTTGGAAAAGAATGCAGTAATTAACCAGGACCAGCATGGCTTTGTGGCAAACAAGTCATGCTAGACTAATCTAATTTCCTTCTATGATGGAATCACTGACTGCGTGCACAAGGCAAATGCGGTAGATATAGTATATCTCGACTTCAGCAAAGGTTTTTTTAAAGTATCTCATACTATCCCTATTGAAAAAGTGACCAAGCATGGGATTGACAAGGCTACGGTTAGGTGGATTCACAACTGTCTCAGTGATCGTACTCAATGAGTGGTAATAAATGGTTGCACATCCAATTGGAAAAGTGTTTTAAGTGGAGTACTACAAGGCTCTGTCCTGGTCCCATTGTGGTTCAACATTTCTATAAATGAGCTAGATAAAGGAACTGAAGGTAAAATATTCAAATTAGCAGACGATACAAAGCTAGGAGGGATAGCTAACACTAGAGAAGATAAAGAAAAGATTCTAGAAGGATCTAGATAAGCTTAAACAATGAACAGTAACTAACAGAAATGGTATTTAACAGGGAGAAATGCAATATTCTACATCTGGGCAAGAAGAACAAAAATTACATCTATAGAATGGGAGGAATAGAAGTAAGCAACAGCAAGTGTGAAAAAGACTTGGGTATACTAATAGATCATAAACTGAGCATGTGGTGCCCCTGCGGTCTCATTCGCCACAGGGTACTGAACTTCATTCAGAGGTGTGGTACTCAGCTCCCAGGTAAGGAAGGGGCATTGCCAGGACTCACACACTTACATCTAACACCAGACCTCTCAGGGCCCGGGAGGGACTAGGTAGAAGGTGTGGGTGGAGGAAGTTAGAGGAGGAGGAAGAGGAGTCAGAGTGTGGTAAGCAGAGAGCTATTGGACTTGAGGAACAGTCTAGAAGGGGAGCTGAAGATGAGTGCAGGTCGTTCCCAGACTACAGAAAGAGAAGCAAAAGAGAAGGAAAGGCTCCAGTAGTGGAGAGGAAGAAGAGATCTCCGGAGCACGGATAGTGAGAATCCATCCGTGGGGCCCATATCCACCTGTCCTCACCAGGTGGGGGGACCAGGTCACAGTAAATGGACCGGCCCCAAAACAGTGCAGAAACAAGGGACTCGGCTAGGAAACCGGAGGCTGCAGTATTTGCAGGTGCTGTAGCCACAACCATACATATTCGCTGAAAAAGCAGACATATTGGATCCAGGGGTCTGACTAACGTCGTCCGACAAGATCCGAGTCTGCTCGCTCGGGACACTGTGTATGAAGATGCGGGGCAGGAGAAGCGGTAGTCAGCATAGTGAGACGGCCAGGAAAGGAACATCAAAGGGATCCCTGGCAAAGTGCACCCCAAGCTACCTGAGAGCAGTATACCTGAGGACACAGCACCCCTGGCTGGGGTTTGTATCATCTTAACTGTGAGTAAAACTTGTGAAGACTGCACCTTGCTGTGACCTCTGAATTATTCCTGTGTCACCTCAGCCCTGCACTACAGCCACCATCATCACCATCATCCTACACTATAATCTGCCCTGAGGAATAGCTCTGCCTGTGGAGAGCTGAACCAACTCTGCCTTTCTTTAACATGTACCCCAGTGGACTGACTCTGCAGCATCGGCCAACACCTTTACTTGCCGAATACCACAGGTGGCGTCACGAGCTATCTTTCATAAACCCTTATCATTTTTTTCATTGCACGCCCAGGGCTACGGATTGTGTCACTGCTGCCGTGACTTCCCCTTAAGAACTGACCGGCCCAGTACCAAGTACCTCACGGCCCTAGCGGGTGTTGCAAACATGAGTCAACAGTCTGATGCAGCAGCAAATAAGGCAAACACAATTCTAGGATGTATTAAGAGAAGCATAGAGACTAGATCACGTGAAGTAATTATCCCCCTCTACTCCTCCTTGGTCAGGCCTCATCTGGAATACTGTGTCAATTACTGGGCACTACATTTTAAAAAAGACATTGAAAAACTAGAGCAAGTTTAGAGAAGAATAAATTTTTAAATTTTTAACAGCCAATGGCGCTGTGCAGGGGTATAGCAGCTGCAAATTAACAGACTACGCCACCTATCCGTCTGAATGTTAAAACCATTAAAAATACAACAGGAATTTGCGCTAATAATACCCGCATAAAAAAACTCTCTCTGTAGGGAAAGCAAAGATAGATGCCAAAGAATATTAATATGCTTCTGTGCAAAACGATAATAATGACCCCCTTACTCACGTGGGGGGTGTGCTATAAATATATGTCTCACTATAAAAAGTGAGTAACAGTTTGTAAAATACAACCAGTCTCACTGCCCAATAAACATGAATGAGTCTGTCACTAGGAAGAAAAAATCATACTGACCGTCCAGATTACTGTTCATGTCATGGGCAATGGTAACAGTCTTGAGTTCAGAACATAGCAACTCCTCTCCTGATGGACTTTGATGAATTCCAGTAGTGGTGTAATGCTCAGTCCAAAAAAAGTTAGCAGGCTAGTAGTGGGTAGACTCCAAAAGAAGGGGGTCACCTCTGCTATAATCGCGGGCGATGCTCCGGCCGGTAGCAATCGCCCAATTCCCCCGATAATGCACTGCCCGTTAACAGTGGGACATGCAGCGGGAGACGCGGTGAATGCCGGCAAGGTACAGGACCTTGCGTGACGTCACAGTCACGTGTTGAGTCACGTGACCGGCTTAGAATGACTGACAGGATCAACAACCAATCCTACGCGTTTCGGAGGCTTACTGCTTCCTTCCTCAGGGATGGAAGGAAGCAGTAAGCCTCCGAAACGCGTAGGATTGGTTGTTGATCCTGTCAGTCATTCTAAGCCGGTCACGTGACTCAACACGTGACTGTGACGTCACGCAAGGTCCTGTACCTTGCCGGCATTCACCGCGTCTCCCGCTGCATGTCCCACTGTTAACGGGCAGTGCATTATCGGGGGAATTGGGCGATTGCTACCGGCCGGAGCATCGCCCGCGATTATAGCAGAGGTGACCCCCTTCTTTTGGAGTCTACCCACTACTAGCCTGCTAACTTTTTTTGGACTGAGCATTACACCACTACTGGAATTCATCAAAGTCCATCAGGAGAGGAGTTGCTATGTTCTGAACTCAAGACTGTTACCATTGCCCATGACATGAACAGTAATCTGGACGGTCAGTATGATTTTTTCTTCCTAGTGACAGACTCATTCATGTTTATTGGGCAGTGAGACTGGTTGTATTTTACAAACTGTTACTCACTTTTTATAGTGAGACATATATTTATAGCACACCCCCCACGTGAGTAAGGGGGTCATTATTATCGTTTTGCACAGAAGCATATTAATATTCTTTGGCATCTATCTTTGCTTTCCCTACAGAGAGAGTTTTTTTATGCAAGTTTAGAGAAGAGCTACCAGGATGGTGAGTGGACTATAAAGTATGTCCTACGAGGAATGATTAAAGGATCTGGGAATGTTTAGTTTGCAAAAAAGAAGGCTAAGAGGAGGCTTAATAGCTGTCTACAAATATCTGAAGCGCTGTCATAGTGTAGAGGGATCATCCTTATTCTCATTTGCACATGGAAGCAATGTAATGAAACAGAAAGGGAGAAGACACAGATTAGATATTTGAAAAAACTTTTTGACAGTGAGGGTAATCAATGTGTGGAACAGGCTGCCACGAGAGAGGGTGAGTTCTCCTTCAAAGGAAGTCTTCAAACAGAGGCTTGGCAGACATCTGTCTCATATGGTTTAGTGAATCCTGCATTGAACAGGCAGTTGGACACGATGATCCTCAAGTTCATATCCAACTCTAACATTCTATGATTCTATGTATTGGATGGGGAATTCATGAAGGGTATTCTAGAGAAGAAGAGACATTGCCCACAAGAATTTGTCTAATTCTCGAGGAAGGTGGGATCCAGACTCTATTTATTCTATGTACTGAAGATGATATCTAACAATAGAATTCATGGAATATTTCAAATGAAATATCTTCTGATAAAGTTCTAATGCACTTTCCATGATTTATGACCCCCCCACACACTAGTTCTGTGGTATTAGCCAAAGGTTTATGGTTCTGTAACTGAGAAGAACGTGTTTAACAGCTAAACATATATAGCACATACATACTACATATGTAGTAAGTACCACCCAATTGTTAATCAATCAATTGCTTGGGTCACATTTTAAGCTGTGGAAGGCAAATTATAAAATGCTAAAGATCAAGAGGGTATAAGTTTGCGGGTGAATGGCAACAATAAGAAGAGGTAGAAATAGGCCATAAACTGAAGTTTACTGTAGGCTGGCAGATTCGGGGGTGTAACAAGTACATGAGTAAAATATACTGTATACTGTATATACGGTAGCAGTCAAAAGTTTGGACACACCTGTTCGCGCAATGGTCTTTCTTGTGTTTATTGGAGCATTCACATTGGAGATTTAGATTGAAGGCGTCAAAACCACAAAAGACACAAATGGAAAGAAAAAGTAAAGAAACTGTCAAGGCCCCCGTTGCGCCTCCTTATACTTACCTCCCTGCTCCTGCACCGCAGCCTTTCGCTGGCCGACAGCCGCGGTGTCCTCCTCTGACTGGTCTCCCTCCTCCTCCTTGTGCTTGACCAATGAGAGGCAATGCCTGGGATTATCAGGCCGCCCTCCTGTAATGGAGGCGCCTGATCTTTGTGTTACGTATGCACGTTAGGCACGCTAATCATTTGTCTCTGGTGATCACTCTCCCTTGCTTGTGTCCCTGCAGTCCCTGCTTCAGTCCGGTCTCCTGTGTCCCTACTCCGTCCTGCTGCCCGTGCTTCCCTTCTGCAGTCCTACTCTAGTCCTGCCTCCTTTTGTCCCGTGGTCCACTCCTGCACTCCTGCTCCGGTCCTGCCTCCTATTTTCCAATGGTCCACTCCTGCAGTCCTGCTCCAGTCCTGTCTCCCGTGTCCTGCTCCATCCTGTTGTGTCTTGAACCTCTCCTGCAGTCCTCCTCCAGTCCTGTCTCCCGTGTCCTGCACTGTCCTGTTGTTCCGTGGTCCTCGCCCAAAGTCCTACTACAGTCCTTTCAGAGCCACCCCTCTTGGTACCGGCTATCGTGGTATTCGAACCTCTGGGCGTGCTCCTAATGATCCCTGTATAGGGGTCAACTTCACCTGGTTGCTCGCCCAGGGACACCTCGGTGCTACGATCCAGTGGGTCCACTCCTGGAGGCTTGCCTCGCCGAGCCAGGACATTAACAGAAACTCATTAAACAAAACAGAAAGTGTTAAATTTTAGATTGCTCAAAGCACCTGCCTCTTACTCTAATGACAGCTTTACATCACCTTAGCATTCTCTCAAGCAGCTTCATTAGATAGTCACCTGGAATGTCTTTCTAACAGTTTTGCAGGTTTTTCATAGATGCTGAACACATGTTGGCTGCTTTCCTTCGCTCTGAGTCTAAAGCATTCCAAACTATGTCAGCTGGGTTGAGGTTGGGTGATTGTGGAGGCCATGTCATCTGACGCAGCCTCCATTCCTCTCCTTCTTTGTCACATATCTCTTTTGTAGCCTGGAAATGTGTTTTGGGTAATTGTTTTATTGCAACACAAAGGCTAATACCACTAAGCGCAGACAGTATGGGATGGCATGTTGTTGCAGAATGTTGTGGTAGTCATGTTGGTAAAGTGCACATTGAATTTGGAAGAAATCACCAACTGTGAAATGAACAAAGCACCCCCCCCCCCCGCACAGTCACAACTCCCCCTATATGCTTCACTGGGGGCATTGCACATACACCATCCACTCACCTTTTTGTGTCCCACAAAGACATATCATTTTGTGCCAAAAATCTCAATTTTTGACTCCTCAGACCACAGTACAGATTTTCCCTGATTTAATGTCCAGGCTTTGTGTTGCTTGGCCCAAACAAGTCTCTTCACCATATTTGTGATCCTCACTAACAGCTTCTTTTTCCTAAAACAATTGTATTGGTTCAGTCTATGATCAGTCTTGCACAATTATTTGGCTTGTATGACTGCATTGGACCATCTGCAAGAGCCCTGGGTATGTGACACATGTAAGATTTTAAGGGGCCTTCATTTTCCTAGACACTCATTATTGTTGTCCGCGATTACATGACTAATAGTGCTAAATGATTTCTTCATGATTATAATGATTTCATTATACGTTCGGAGCACTTGACAGAAAGGCACTAGACTAGACACACAAGGAAATGGTTGATTCATTTTGCCCTGGGCACCAAAAGAACTTTTCCCATTTTCCTTCACAGACCTTAATGGAAACAACATATTAAGTTATTTCGTGTATTTTTGTTAGTTAACATAACCAAAGCTCAAGGTACTGATAGTTTTCTACTCGAGTTGGTATTTGTTCTCTGATTTGGCATACCATAAACATGTAAACCAATCTACACCCAAATTCCAGGTTCGGGTGGGTTTATTCAACAAATTAGTATCAAGTGAGGCATACAGTACATGTTTAATAATTCAATTTCATTACGTTGCATCCTGTTATTCACTTTTTTCATGCTCTAGGCTTTTACGTTAACATTTGCAACATTTTAGCCCAGTGACATGAAGGTAATTACAAACGGTGCTTGCTATGGACTAATTATTCAACCAGGCACTCTTTACACAGCAAGTTCACCAGTGAAAACGGATCCAGGCAAAGTTCAATACAGTGATCTAACAATCTAACACATTAAATACAAAATAAATGATTAAATATAACGGTACAGCATATTTGATCTTTAGAGCATAATTTATTTAATCTAATAAAAAACAAATGTCCAAAAAAGTCATATATCTGGTATTACCGTGTCCATAATGACCACCATCATAAAAGAATATAATTATCTAGCATAGAAAATTATGCAAAAAATATAATAAAAAATTACAAATCTGGCATAGTTTTTCATTTTGGCTCACATAAAATGGAATAAAAATATGATCAAAAAGTTGTATAGACCCCAGAGTGGTACCCATAAAAAAACTACAATTTGTTATGCCCAAAACAAGCACTCTTGGATCTCTGTACCTAGGAAAATGAAAAAAAAAAATATTGCTTTCAGAACAGAGAGAATAGGGCAGCATGTTGGCTCAGTGGTTAGCACTGTTGCTGGGCCGCACTGGGGTCCTGGGTTTAATCCTACCAAGGAGAACATGTGTAAGGCATTTGTATGTTCTCCCCGTGTTTGCGTGGGTTTCCTCAGGGTTCTCTGGTTTCCACCCACACTCCAAAGACATACTGATGGTGAATTTAGATTGTGAGTTCACTGGGGAAAATGATGTCCCTAAAACGCTGTAGAATTAACGGCACTATATTAGTGAGTATAATAAATAAATATGATGCAAAGTTTGTCTCTCACTGTTATCGTATGGACTCATGTAATAGAACTGTATCTTTACATGGGGAATGCAAAAAAGGGCAAAAAACAATGCCAGAATTGCTTTTTGTTCAGCCATCCCCAAAAAAATGTAAAACAAAATGATCAAAAAGTCTTTAAGGGAATTTGCGAGAGGGATGATCTGCCTTCTTCCATGTATGACGCTGTGTGGATTCCAGCATACGGCTTAGGCTGTGTGCCCACCATGCGGGAAGTTAAGCGTCTCATGTGCGGTTGGTACCCACGGTGTGCAGGAGAGGAGACTGTCCTCCAGGCCCTGGGTACCATACCCCTGTAAAAAAAGAATACAATATAAAAAGTCGGGGTATATTTACCTTCCGACGTCCCGCGCTGCATTCCCGGCCTAAGCGTTCCCAGTAATGCCTTGCGGCACGGTCCTGTGAGACGTAGTCTCGCGTGACTCTAGCGGTCTCGCAAGATCGCTATAGCCACGCGAGACTACGTCATCACAGGTCTCGCAAGACATTACTGGGAACGCTGAGGCCCGGGATGGCAGCGCGGGATGCCGGAAGGTAAATATACACCGATTTTTTTTATTTTTTTTAGCATTTTAACATTCTATCTTTTACTATTGAGGCCGCATAGGCAGCCTCAATAGTAAAAACCTGGTCACACTTGTCAAACACTATGTTTGACGAGTGTGACCAACCTGTTAATCACTTTCCAAGCGATGCTTCAAATCGCTTGGAAAGTGCTTGAATATCGCACACGAAAATCGCGGCAAAATCGCCATCATAATCGTGGTAAAATCTCAGTGAAATTGCGTGGAAAAAAACGCGCGATTTCTGGGAAGGAGTCCGGTTTTTGGTGTGCGTTTTAACACGCAACGTGAGCACATAGCCTTAACCTTTTATCCACTCCCAGAAACAAGACTGTATGGGTGCTTAATTATTATTTATTGGGATGATATGGACAACGATGGGAGATGATAACAGATGGATAATTCAGCAGATTGTTGTACGAAATGTGGATGATTCAGGTAAAAACTACAATAGACAGATAATACAGCATGTCAGTACTTAGACAGTGTACTATACACGAATACTGGCAGGTAATAGCAATGCAGGGTATTATCACAACAGTAGCAATGACAGGATGCTGTCATCATGCTTCACACAAGAGCTGAGCAATACAACATACACAGCAGCAAAGGAGAAGGAAATATCCAGCACAACTAGTGGCTGCTAGCCTTACAATAACTGAACAGAGGATGCATAACTAGAGGATGCTTATAACAAACATGCAGTGAAATAACATCACAGGAGCTGAGCATGCATTGCAAACATCATGGAGGCTGCATTATGGCTTCTAACACAGACGCATAACTCATAATTGCATTATCCTTACCGGAATCCGCTTGTTATAGCAATGGTTTTGCAAAGAGCTGAGCTAAACACATGTGGGCGGCTCACGAGATGCTGGAGAATGGTTACATGTTGTTGACCAAGGCTAGAAGAAGGGACGGTTAGGAACAATTAACCATTCAGGGAACAGAAAATTCCAAACACAGGAATAAAAGAGAAGGGCAAATTATGACACCTAATGGCCATAGCTGTAACAACACTTAAAAATATCTAGCTGCACAAAATGGGCAGAACATAGCTCTTTCAAAGTCCAGCAATACCTTTACATGTCTAGTCTGTTCCATTGTTGCTGAGAAATCAGCACTTGAATTGATTTGCAAATGAGGCTGAAGATCTGAATCCCCTGTCACTCCAGCTATATTCCAAACCAGTAACACCTCATTCTGCTTGTTTGTCAGCTACTTTGCAAGAAGACAGACAACATAAAGGTTTTAATTCAAGCAGGAGAAGGAGGCAGGGGACAAGTAATAGATCTGGAGTGACGGAGGCTTCAGATCTACAAATATCTCTTCAGCCTCATTTGCAAATCAATTCAAATGATGATTTCTCTTTAATGAAGGAACATACTGTCCAGTAAAGGTAATGCTGGACTTGACTTTGAAAGAATTACATGCGCAAATAAATAGCTTTTATGGTGAAACTCTGCTAACAAATTCCCTTTAAGTATCGTAAAATGGGACCAAAAATTACTACATCCCACAAAAATATAAACCCTCCCACATCTCAGTTAATGGAAAAATGTGTAACTTGACACAAACACAAATTCCTTTTTTTCCAGAGTATTTATTGTAACAGTAACAAATAAAACTACATAAATTTAACACTCTGGCAGATGATGGCTGATTTAATGAGCCATCATGTTCCTTTACCAGCCACAGGTAGAGCGGAGCTGTTGATGCACTGCTATGCATAGCGCAAGCGATCAGATGATTGTAGCTTCAAGTACTGTCAAATACAGTAAAAAGTGGAAAATGGTTTTAAAAATATAAAAAAAAATGGAAAAGAAACACAAAAGTTCAAATCACCCACCTTTTGCCCCATTTAAAAATAAACAATAAAAAACACATTTGGTATCGCTGTGTAAAAATACAAGCAAAATATAAAGTAAATTTTGTTGATGATGAGTAAACGGCGCAATAAGAAAAAAAATAAAAATGCCAGAATTAAGTTTTTTCGGCCGCCGCAACATTGCAATAAGAGGCGATCAAAACATCATATCTACCCCAAAATTGTATCAGTAAAAACATCAGCTCAGGTGCAAAAAAACAAAGCTTCACACAGCCAAATATTCTGAAAATTGAAGTAGTTACGGATCTCTGAAAATGGCAGCACAAAGAATATATATATATATATATATATATTTTACAAGTTTCCGATTTTCTTCCACCACTTAAATAAAAAAACTGAACATTTAGTATCTGCGTAATCGTTAAAAAAAAAAACTTTTGTGGAATTGATTTTTATTTACTAAAAAGAATGATGTAATTTACAAGTACAACTCGTCCCACAAAAAACAAGCACTCTTACGGTTATGTGGATGCGCAAAATGAAAATGCTGTGGCTCTTGGAAGAAGGGGAGGAAAAAAATGGAAACGTGGAAAATCGTCCTGGAGTTTAACCTGCAGATTAACCCTTCATCTGCAGGCTAATTTGCGTTATCTCACCTGACAGATTCCCTTTCATTTCTAGAATCAATGTTAAGTAAAAAGTGGAGGCCCCTTTGGATTTTCATCTATTCATAGGCCACTTTTCAGTTTTTGTAGCACTGTTGTGCACTGATACATTCATTTAAATAGAACTTTGCTAGAAAACAAGATTAAACGTCTGGTAGGGAACAGTGATGTGACGGAAAACAGCTGGAGGGGTCATTGCATTTTTATTTTTGTTTATGATATATACTTGTAAAATAGCGTCATTCCTAATAATTATTTATGCTTGTTATTGCTAAAAGTGAACTTGAACAGTAATCGTTCTAAAGAAAAGGGAACCTTATATGATGCACTGTGTTAAAAAATTTCTATGGGTGAAAAATGTATTGTGATGACTAATTTTTCATGGAACTCACCATTGTATATTTTCACTTCTTCCAAAATAACCCAGTACTTGACCAACAATTTCCCTTTTTTGTGTTGTTGCATTTACAAAGAAAAAGGATTAATGGAAACATGACAGTATCGCTTATTTGTTTTCCTGCTTTATTAAACAATGTTAGTAAGTTCATTTGTATTACTACCTTCATAATATAAGGTGAAAAAAGCTTCATGAATGCTATTTGAAAGTAAGTTTTAAAGTTTGAAGTGTGGAAAATGTCATAATCTCTAATATCTCTGTAATCAATGCAGAAGAAGAAACTGTGAAATGAAAAGTTTGTGGTAGAAGTGAATTGGGTCTTAAAGTGGTTTCCCAGGATTTTAAAAGAATGAAAGAAGTACTATATAGTGTTTTTACAGTCACCATTAAAGGGATCCTGTCATATAACTTTTTTTATTAACCTGCAGATATGGGGTTAATCTGCAGGTTAATATTGTTCTGAACCTGCCTGGCAGAAATTAACTTTATTCCTCCCACTACCCTCGGTAACCAGTGTATAGCCAGGCACCTAGTTCCATTTGGTTGCACTGCTGAGCTGGCTGTCAGTCAGTGCTGGGGGCGTGGTTACAGCTGCCACTTACAATCCACTGAGCGGTGGCTAAAGTCACATCGGCCCACCCCTATGACTGAAAGCCCAAGGCTGCCAGTAGGAATAAAGTTCATTTCCTTACACAGCGGGGCTTTCTCTGCAGGTGAGCAACTTCAAGATGCCATTAACCTGCAGATTAACACCACACCTGCTGGTCTATAGTGTTTTTTTTACATGATAAGTTCCTTTTAGCGATACTTCTTCTGATATGTTATCTTTTTACAACAAAACTTGGTCCCTGATTATTTCACTTATTTAATGCTACTGAAACCAGATTCTAAAGTGTTTGACAGAGGGAAACGGACCTCTGTCTCAGCGCATCCAACTCTACAACACAATTGCAGGGGGTCAAAGCTTTGCTATATCCACTGGGGACCTAACAAAGGCTGTTAGATCCACCAAATTAATCTGACTATTGTAAGCCTATGGTTTTGGCAAGACCTTTTAGACAACCTGCCGATATAACACTGACAGCCAATAATACTTGAAAACATCATGTATTTGAACATCACAGAAGTGATCAAACAATCTCTGCTTCAAGACCCCTATGTGGACAAAAAATATATAGTTACAGTAACAAACAAAAAAGGAAGCTATTTTTAAATACAGTAGTTTACCATGAAAATGCATAAATGACACCATCTCAATCACAATGACCCACACTGAAAAGCAAGGAAAATAATGCAAAATAAATTGTTGTTTTTTTCACTCACATCCAAAACTATATAATTATTAATTAGTACACAGTGCCTTGCGAAAGTATTCGGCCCCCTGGAACTTTTCAACCTTTTCCCACATATCATGCTTCAAACATAAAGATACCAAATGTACATTTTTGGTGAAGAATCAACAACAAGTGGGACACAATTGTGAAATTGAATGCAATTTATTGGTTATTTTAAATTTTTGTGGAAATTCAACAACAGAAAAGTGGGGCGTGCAATATTATTCGGCCCCTTTAACTTAATACTTTGTTGCACCAGCTTTTGCTGCGATTACAGCTGCAAGTCGCTTAGGGTATGTCTCTATCAGTTTTGTACATCGAGAGATTGAAATTTTCATCAATTCTTCCTTAGCAAACAGCTCGAGCTCAGTGACGTTTGATGGAGATTGTGAACAGCAGTTTTCAGCTGTTTCCACAGATTCTCGATTGATTCAGGTCTGGACTTTGACTTGGCCATTCTAACACCTGGATACGTTTATTTGTGAACCATTCCATTGTAGATTTTGCTTTGTGTTTGGGATCATTGTCTTGTTGGAAGACAAATCTCCATCCCAGTCTCAGTTTTTTTGCAGACTTCAACAGGTTTTCTTTAAGAATGGTCCTGTATTTGGCTCCATCCATCTTCCCATCAATTTTAACCATCTTTCCTGTCCCTGTTGAAGAAAATCAGGCCCAAACCATGATGCTGCCACCACCATGTTTGACAGTGAGGATGGTGTGTTCAGGGTGATGAGCTGTGTTGCCTTTACACCAAACTTATCGTTTGGCATTGTTGTCAAAAAGTTCGATTTTGGTTTCATCTGACCACAGCACCTTCTTCCACATGTTTGGTGTGTCTCCCAGGTGGCTTGTTGCAAACTTTAAACCGCAGCTCTCTGAAAGGCAGGGGTGATTTCACCGCCAATCAGAAGCGGTGTTTACCGCGCTGTCATGCACATGACAGTGTGACAAACACCCGTTATTCCGTTATTTGAGCAGCTGGACCCGAACACTAACACAGACCTCATGATGAAGGACCCGTTTCATGTACATGCACGAACAGTAGGTGTTCGGTACGGACACCGAACTTTACTGTTTGGGCTCACTCATCTCTTCTCAGGAATATTCCAGAAATCTTTGTGAAAACAGTTTTCTGTGCAATTTAGATATGCAAGATAAAGTTTCAGAGGTTTTAGAACAGAATATGCTCTCAACCAGACAATGTCTATTCCAGGGAAGACCTTGCATATTTCAGCAAAATAATGCTGAACCACACTCTGCATCCATCACAACAGCTTGGCTTCACAAAAGAAGATTTCAGGTGATGAACCGACGACCTGCAGTTCAGACCTTTCACAGGTAGAAAACTTTTGGTGCATTATGAAGTAAAATATCTGTGAAAGAAGACCGAAGACTGGGGCTCCGTCAATCCTACATCAGACAAGAGATAATATTCTTCTCCCAAAACTCCAGCAATTGGTCTGTTTGCTTTCCTGATGGTAACAGTCTATTGTAAAAATAGTATGGGTTGCTACACAACGGTGGACATGATTAAGAGCTTTTTTGAGATGTGCTGCTGCCACCAATTTCTAAATGAGTTATTTTTATCAAATGAAATCTAAAAATGTCTAATGTTCAACTTCTGCTGTGAATAGAATATGGCTGTAAGAAATGTCAAAATTATTATATTCTTGTTTTCTTTACATTTTACACAATGTCCCAGCTTTTTGGGAATTGGCAGGTTGTATGTATTTTAGAGGGTTATTTGTAAGTCTTTAATAGAAAAATCTAAAAAGTGACATTTTGGAATGAATGACGATTGCTTGATGATACAACTCCTCATTCTACACATTAAGTTTGAAACTATGCAACTATGTGAAGCAACTTTCATGTGTTGTATCCAATGTTGTGCAATGTGTTCAGTGTAAATGGCTGTTTGCCTGAGATACCTCTCCAAGTGTTCTCCTAGACCAAAAGCTGCAGTTATTTATCTACTGACTGCTCACACAGGATAAAGTAATGATCTCATGTGGTCATGACACCATGTGTAACAGTTCCTTCTCTACACTAACTCCATTGGCCTAGCACTGGCTCCATAGCCAAGACATTTTATCACTACCGGGCTGCTCCAGGAATGCTAAAGTCAACTATTTATCAAAATTGACAGAAACATTTTTATTTTTGCATCTAATACAAGCATTGCATGCAGGGCTGCCATAAGGTCATTACTGGTGTATGACCGGACTGGGTGAAACACACTGTGCATCCTGCTTTAAAATATTATTGATGTTTTGGACTCATAAAGCATCTTAGTCCGGGGTCACACAAATATAGATTTTCTCATGCGAGAGAATCAGGCTGATTACGATAATAACACTGCAAATCCGAGTTTGATCAGAGTGTCGGCTTAGTGTTCTCCGATTTTCTCGGATGAGAGAATCGTAGCACAGGTGAGGAGAAGGCATAGAACAAAATTTCTCAATGTTCTCCATTGTGTGTGTCCGCAGAAATTGGATTGCACTCACACTTGTGTTTGGGTAGAGTGCGTAGGGCTGCATACTTCCTCCCTTAAGCTCTGCCTACTTCCGCATGTGTCCTGTGTATCTATTTTTAACATTAGGTATGCAGAGACATATGTTGCATGTGGATGCGTCCGCATGCGTCGCTTTGACGTGCCCGCCCAGCGCAACAAGTTGCATTTCTGTGCGGTCAGCGGGCATATCAAAGCGACGCATGCAGATGCATCCGCATACAACGCATTTCCCTGAGTACCCAGTGATAAAGATAGGTACGCAGGATGCACACGGAAGTAGGCGGAGCTTAAGGGAAGAAGTGCGTAAGTAGGCGGAGCTTAAGGGAGGAAGTACACAGCCCTATGCACTCTACCCAAACGCAAGTGTGAACCCCGCCTTACACACACCCATAGACGTGAATGGATGAGTGGTATTCAATTTGTGCTGCAAGTCGCAGCATACTGCCATTTTTTTTTCATTCTGGATTGGAATGAGAAAAAAATGCTGATCACATTGTCCTATTGAATAACATTGGTCGGAGTGCAATCCAATAAAATGTCAGATAGCACTTGTCAAATGTATAAGTCAAATTCTTCCTTCCAAAATTGGCTATTTTTACCCACATTCCTATGCACAAAGCACTCAGCTTTCAATTGGGGAGGGAGAGGAGAAAGGTCGTCAAAACCAAACAGCAGGTTGCTTGAATATCAACTGTCCTATCTTTATCTCTTCGAGCATAATACCTGGGCAGGTTCACCGAGATCTGCGGCTTCAGCTGATTTATCAAATGGGCATTGTGGATCTGCCTGGAAAGCCTTGATCTCATCTGTCAGTGGGAAGTTGTAGTCAATCTTCAATGACAACAGCAGAATCCAAAAATGGTTTTAAAGCCAAAACACATAAAATACCCTTTACAAAGCAAGTTATTAGTGTATATTCTGTCTATGGACTGATTTCTGGTGCGTAGATGTCTCATTATTATTATTTTTATTATTCTCTTTTTATTGTGCAGACCATGAAATGGTTTTTTACGGATGGTCAAGGTTTAAGGGCAAATAGCAGATCGGCGAAGGCTCAGCATCCAAACTTCCGGTTCCCTTACCGGGCAGCGCAGGACAGATGTAAAAACTTTGTAGAAAACTGCAGAGCACAGCGCCGATGAAAGTTACTGCAGTATACAGCAAAAATAGGAGCTGCGCTACAAAAGACTGCAACTGGGAATGTAGCGAAACCCACAAACCCCATTCGAAGTGTCTATATGTGACCGGTGCTAAAGTAAAAAAAAAAAAGGTGGATTGAGAAGGGAGAAGAGGGGCGCAAGTGTCAGATTTCCACCATTATGCTATTAATTATGAGTCTGATCCATTACCCAGATAGGTCATCAATACTGTATGTCCAAACAGCCTCTCTAAATAACACCATAGTTCTACCACCCTCTGTTTGTAAAATGTGCTGATTTGTCACAGTCCAGACCTGTCTACATAAGGCATTACTAAAACTGTTTCACAACTGAGAAATATGTAGAAACAATGCAGGGCTGAATTATTTAGCTTACAGATACTTTTTTTGTAATCACAAGTTCAAACAGGTCATTATCATGACTGGATTATGCCAATAACTGAAAAAAATTAACAATTCTGATTATTCAGTGGTCAATAACTTTTTATATCTAACTAAAAAGATTACAAATAGAAAGCTTTCCAAATTTTCAAGAATTGTTTCCATGGGACGATGAGCTACTGACAATGAGAATTTAATGGGTGTATAAACGATCCAACCAACTGAAAAAGGAGCATTTTGCTTGTTCCGCTATATGGCGCGGGGCAGTAGAAAGGGACAAGGTACTCATCTCTTGCGCCTCAGCATGATACTTGAAAATGGGGGGCTTGACTGGGTGTGTGGACTTGTACTGTGAGGAGGCTATGCCTGTGGAGGCCACTTGTAACCAATGTTGCTGGTTTGCCAGGACCAGCTGTTGGACAGTTCAATCAGAGAGACCACCAGTCAAAAATAATCTTTTACTGAACGGGAACTTAGTAGGGAATATATAAAAGAGATAGCGGGTACACAGTCTTATGAACATTTCCTTCACATCTCAGAGCATTTTCCACACACAGATTCCTTCCTCTTTACCCATTTGTCCTCTATACTCACCTTTCTTCTTTACTTTCTTTGATGGTCCTATGTATTCACTGTTTCTCACTACTTCACTCAGCTCGACGCTACTGTTTAACCAGAGTCCTTTTCTCAGCCTGCGGTTCCATGACTTCTCTTCCCTTATGGTGCCAGTATGGCCGGTACTAATCTTCTCTAGTGCTAATGCGCTTTATCCTACTCACCTCACATACTCAGTCCTGTCCAGGTCCGTTACCTTCAGGAGTTATAAACACTTGGACTTTCTGATAGGCATTCTCTCCTAGGACTCGTCTCCAGATCACGCTGTGCCTTTTCTCTCATAGAATGTGACACTGCTTACTTTGGACCTTAGGTCCTTTCTTCAGGCACTCCAGGCCTTATCTAACTTTCTACCATGCAACTTTCCCTTCATCTTATCCCTACCCACTCTGGGCTAATTCCAAACATTAACTCTCACTTCCCTATTGTCAAACTACACACAGCATCAACATCGTTAACACAAGTTACAATTCACCTTATTCATCACACATTGCAACCATTTATATATTCTTCAAGGGGGAATAGGTGTTCTTATGAATGGTTGTGCACTGATTGTTGGCCTGGTAAATGGACCCTAATATAGTAGAAATATATTTTTCCAGCCAGTAGCAACTATTTGAAGGTCACTAAACAGAATTCAGATCTTTGACTTGAATATTGATTAGAAAAATAATGTTTTTTGTCACTATCCATGTGTAGTTCGGGTTCTGTAACTTTCTACCTGTCTTCCATGTGTAGTGCTGTGTCTGTCACACGCTACCTGACCTCCATATGTAGTGCAGGGTCTGTAACTTTCTTCCTGCCCCCCATGTGTACTGTGGGGTCTAATATGCAAATAGCCTCTTCAAAGAGAACGAGGACTAAAATTCTAGTACCATATCTAGGCTTCCCATCCACCACAACCACTGTGTTCTTTTCTATCTTGTCTCGCAGTAGATATGATGTGGAGACATGGGGGGTCAGCTGGCACCTCGGTCCACTAGCCGAAACCTCATGGAACAGGGATTGTCTCACCGCACACCCGCTCTCCTTATAATGTGTGCATAACGCTACTCAGACAACACAGTGTGAGGCTAAAACAGTGTGGCCAAATTTTATTGAACCACACAACAGGCAGATATCATGTAGAACAGTTCCAGCACAGCACCCAAGATGGTGCACATTACAGAGTCTCACCCTTCTGCTGACTTTCCGGGATAATGGCAGCTGTTACTTCAGAGTGATAGGGACGGCGGAACGCACTAAATAAAAAATATAAATAAAGTGCGTTCGCCGCTCGGGGTCCACCGTGCGGTAGATGGAAAAGCCGCAGCTAGATGGTAGCAGAGCAATAAGGCGGTAGTGTGCACAGGGTTTAGACGACACCCAGGTGCACAGAGCAATCTCTGTTGAACTCACAGAGCTGCAACAACAAAAGGAAAAACACAATAGCGCTGAGCCTGTTAGAATCACAGGAACTCAGTGAAACGCACGAGGTAAATGGTCACAGGAGTAGCCCAAGATGGCGGTACTACATCCGACTAGACCTACCGTGTCAACCGTGTGAATAGCGTCGCAACCGCGAATGCACAAAGGCTGCTACTGCAGCGCGGCATGGATAGTGCCGCAGAGTGACACCGCTGTAATGCAGGCACGATGTAGGACGCTAGCAAGTGTGCCTGAGGAGCAATAGCGCGCTGGAGCTGGCGCTGGTACTGGCTATAACTCAATCCCTCACACAATCGTAATATCCAAGGATAGGGGTTACAAATGAGTCATTCACCAGATCATGCATCCATCAACATACACACAGCAGCAAGTATGACTATACTAGCGCATGGCGGAACAGCAAATGGGACCTTTCGGAAGTCTCCAGATCTCTGAGCTGGACCAATGGAATCTGGAACAGGACCTGGGCACATGACTCCCGAACTCCAATGGGAGATCGTCCCATGAGCATGCTCAGAGGATGGAAAGAAGGACTTAGCCTCCGGAGAGAGTTGCTGCAAGGCAATCTCCTCTGCAATCTCCTCTGCAGTAGACAATGAGCAGGAGATTGCAGAATGTGAGGGTCTTGATTCCTGCCTATAAATGGCAGAAATCTGACTCCTAACACAGAGCTTCAAAGGTCGACTACCCCACCTGTGGCATGCACACAGAGAGGAGGTAACGACAAGATTAGTGTAACGGTCAACGTGTGACTGGACACAGCGCCTCCAGCAGGGCGAATTTATGACACACGTGACCCTGGATACAGCGCCTCCAGAGGGGCGAATTTAAATAATACCGGGACGTGCAGCCGGATACACCGCCTCCAGCTGGCGAATTTAAATAATAAGGGGAAACACAGGAACAATAACAGTGGTGGGCCCTGTAATAGGAAATAGGGACGTGGAGACCTCCTGAGCTCCCCTGAGGAAGCGTCCCTGCACTCCTTACGTTCCCTATACAGGCTCCGCACCTGTCGCCGCACGCGAACCTTATGCCCTGACTCGCCCTGAACCTAGTCCCTCGCTAGGTCATTGGCCGGTGCGGAAACTAATCCCACCACTGCACTAGATCACACATAAGGAAAGTCACAAACAGGGGAAATTGAAAACTTAGCTCTCTCTGTGCAAATGCTCCAGCACAGAGTCCAGCAACCGACTGCAGCCTTCCTCCTGAATAGCTGCCACCAAGTTCAGTAAGCGCTGTAAAGAACTCCCTTCAGTGACTCCTTCCACACCAGGACTCAGATTGAGCTGAGCAATCTCTCCAGCTCCTTCCACCACCAAGGTTGGTTGCAAATGAACAACTATCACCAACAATGATTGAATACCCTGAGACTCATTTATAGAGCCTCACACCTGATTTATAATTACAAATTAAACCTACCACTAAGGTGCGATACCACTCCCCACCACCGGGCAACTTAGAATGAAAGACACCACGTGTGATAATTCCAATGGCCACCGGGGGCAATCACGTCACACTTTGCACTTGACAAAGTAAAAAAAATTCACTTTGTCAAATTTAAAACTGTCAGATCATGACAGTACCCCCTCCTTAATGAGGGGCCTCTGGACCCTCAAGACACCCCTCATTAGGGAAACCCCTACAGCGGGGACGCCCAGACCCTGAGTTCACCCCACCATCACCTGAATTCAAATTTATGACAAACACACAGCTGGTATTGGCAATAAAATTTATTTTGGAGGCATCACTCATCTCCCCAGCGCCAACCTGGGGAACGAGTTTATGTATGAGTATCTTTGTTATGAGCTGATCAGGCTCCACAACACTCTTCCACAAGATGTTTTTTGGTGGCCACCCATACATGCTCGTTCACACACAGGTCCGGACCTGAACGTTTATTGCACACATTCGTTTTGTCATAAAATAGGTGAACTCATTCTGGACCTGATAACAGAGGCGTCCCCCTGTGTCACCACACTCACACCTCCGCACTACACCATAGGGTACACCACACTCCAACGAGGTCTGCCTCTCACAGGGTTTGCTAGCGGCGAGGGCTGAAACTTGCCCCTACTCTCCCGCCGCACCATCGCTGCTCTCACTGGAGAGGAAGGGGTCCCCTGAAGAGAGACGGCAGAGACAGTAGTCCCAAGGCAGCAGCCCTCACACGACTGCCCCCAGCTGACTACTTCCCTTGCTCGCCAATCTATCCCCGGGTTGTGTTTTTTCAGCCAGGGGAAGCCTAAAACGATAGGTACTGGCATTCCCTCCAAGACGTAGCATGACAAGGACTCTTCATGATGTCCTATACGCAGATGGATGTTTTCTACGACTTGGGTAAGGCTCCCCTGGCTCAGTGGAACAGAGTTAATGGCCTGGACGCTTATAGGTTGGGCCAGCGTCCTACACTTCAGGCCATGAGTCTGGACAAAACGAGCATCCACCAGACTGACTCCTGCTCCGCTGTCCACAAGCACCGGTACCACCTCCGGTACCCCGCCAGCCAACACTTCTGCTGACATAATACCTTGGGAGGGCAAAATGGAGGAAATGTACACTCCCTGGTTGCCTTCCTCCAAACGACCAGGGGTCTGCGGCTTCTGAGATGACACAGATATTTTGGCACGTAATGGGCACGCCTTAAGGAAATGACCAGTCTGCCCACAGAAAAAACATGCCGACACCACTCCCTGAACCGTAGGCAGGCCTGAACACAACCTAACACCTCCTACTTGCATAGGTTCGTCCGGAGACTTGGCACGCCCTGGGCAGGCTCCCATGAAATGGCCCGGCTTCCCACAGGAAAAGCATACCCCCCCACCACGGCGAACCCCAGGCAACCCCCTATTTGTACCAACAACACCGGGCTGCCTGTGTTCCACCAACCGTACCGGGGGTCCTCCCCCCCGGAGAGGACTACAGGGGGCACATTTTGTGTATGTCTTTCCCTAAGGCGTCTATCCACCCGGATGGCGAGGGACATGGCGGCCTCCAGCGACCTGGGGGCGGCGTACTGCACCAGAGTGTCCTGCAATTTTGGAGACAGACCCTGCACAAATTGACTCCTAAGTGCAGGGTCATTCCACTGAGTGTTAGTGGCCCATCTCCTAAACTCGGAGCAGTACTCCTCCGCAACCCGGGCTCCCTGTTTACACCTACGTAGTCAGGATTCCGCCAGAGAGACGCCATCAGGATCCCCATACACAAGCGCCAAAGCCGCAAAAAACTCGTCCACGGACTCTAAAGATGGTGAATCGTCCGGCAGGGAGAAGGCCCAGGATTGGGGATCCCCCTTCAAAAGGGACATAATGATTCCCACCCGTTGCTCTTCGCTCCCTGAAGAACGAGGACGCAGCCTGAAATATAATTTACAGGCTTGCTGAAATACCAAGAATTGATCTCTCCCTCCAGAAAACCGGTCTGGGAGAGATATCTTGGGTTCTGGCTGAGCCTGTGCCTGAATCAAACCTCCAAAGCCCACCAACAGCTGCAGTTGCTGCACCATCTCACCGCGCAGCCCCCTGATCTCTTCAGTAAAGGTCTGCAGTACCTGGGTAAAGGTTTGCATTAGGTCCATGGCTCAGCAGAAAATTTTTTTTTATGGCTGGTGATAATGTAACGGTCAACGTGTGACTGGACACAGCGCCTCCAGCAGGGCGAATTTATGACACACGTGACCCTGGATACAGCGCCTCCAGCGGGGCGAATTTAAATAATACCGGGACGTGCAGCCGGATACACCGAACCCAGCTGGCGAATTTAAATAATAAGGGGAAACACAGGAACAATAACAGTGGTGGGCCCTGTAATAGGAAATAGGGACGTGGAGACCTCCTGAGCTCCCCTGAGGAAGCGTCCCTGCACTCCTTACGTTCCCTATACAGGCTCCGCACCTGTCGCCGCACGCGAACCTTATGCCCTGACTCGCCCTGAACCTAGTCCCTCGCTAGGGCATTGGCCGGTGCGGAAACTAATCCCACCACTGCACTAGGTCACACATTAGGAAAGTCACAAACAGGGGAAATCGAAAACTTAGCTCTCTCTGTGCAAATGCTCCAGCACAGAGTCCAGCAACCGACTGCAGCCTTCCTCCTGAATAGCTGCCACCAAGTTCAGTAAGCGCTGCAAAGAACTCCCTTCAGTGACTCCTTCCACACCAGGACTCAGATTGAGCTGAGCAAACTCTCCAGCTCCTTCCACCACCAAGGTTGGTTGCAAATGAACAACTATCACCAACAATGATTGAATACCCTGAGACTCATTTATAGAGCCTCACACCTGATTTATAATTACAAATTAAACCTACCACTAAGGTGCGATACCACTCCCCACCACCGGGCAACTTAGAATGAAAGACACCACGTGTGATAATTCCAATGGCCACCGGGGGAAATCACGTCACACTTTGCACTTGGCAAAGTAAAAAAAATTCACTTTGTCAAATTTAAAACTGTCAGATCATGACAATTAGGAAGATGACAGTCCATTCAGGTACAAGGGCCAGTTGACCGGAGGGTCACAACCTAGCTTCATCTTCCAGGGTCGATTACCCCACCTGTGGCACACATAGAGAGAAGGTAATTACAAGCTTAGGAAAAGGACAGTCCATTGAGGTACAAGGCCAGTTGACCGGAGGATCACAATCTGGCTTCTCTGAACATCTTCATGGAGCCAGACGACTGTCGGGTCCCAATCCCGGCTTCCTCCAACCTGTTTCCATGGATTCGCGATGGTCAATCACTCCATCAGGCATTTGCGAGATTTGCCCTAGTCTAGCCATGGCGACATGTTCTGTGTTGCGCAAAACATGTGTTGCAATGTGTCACATCTCAGTGACACATTGCAACATTGCATGTAATGATTTCCCATGGTGCAGTACTGTAATGTTGTGAGTTCATTTTCCCCTTCGTCACTGAGGTCTGGTGAACTCCCTATTCTGGTAAAGGAAGGTAATGAGCCTGATTATCAGGCACCTGAGCCTAATGATGATGACTGGCTGAGTGGAGTCACTGACTGGATATAAGGCTGTCGACGCCCTTCTGCCCTGCGGGTGATTTCTCTGTGGACTTCTAGGAGACCAGTCTGATTCCTTCTCCTCTAAAGCTAAGTTTTCTGCTTTGTCTTTTAGCATTTGTGTTTTGTTTTTGTTTGCCTTGTTTTTCTGATTCAGCCATTCCCTGCTGGGGTGAGCTGAATCTCCTTTTGCCGGTTGCTCTGTCTTCAGAATATTCCTGAGTACTGACATAGTCTTTTTGAAGCCTAGCGTCTTCAGGGCCTTTTTCACTGTCAGTTTGTTGGCTCTTATTTTCATAGGGTTTTTCACGGATTGCAGACAGCAGCCTTCCTGTCCTTTCCTATCTAGTTAGCTTGGGCCCCGTCTTTGCTCAGTCTATCTTTCTGTCTGTGTTAGTGTTCTTTCTTCTTGCTTCACCGTCATCATATGTTGGGGGCTGCCTTTTGCTTTGGGGTCTGCTCTGGGGCAGTTTAGATTTCCCTTTCTGTCTTTCGGCTATATAGTCCTCCGGCTGTGATCGAGGGGTCTAGGGCATCATAGGAACCCCCCACGGCTACTGCTAGTTGTGTTGATAGGTTCAGGGGTCTGCAATCCGATAGCTGCCAACTTCTCTGGTTTTCTGGACTTAGCTAGCATTTCTGTTTTTGCCTCCTACGGTGACTCATTCATAACAGAATCACCCACCATACCGCAGATCCTAGGGTACTCAATAGCAGGAAAGAATTGTGTTTAAAAAAAAAA
The DNA here is from genome assembly GCF_039654945.1 of Dendrobates tinctorius. NCBI lineage: Eukaryota > Metazoa > Chordata > Amphibia > Anura > Dendrobatidae > Dendrobates > Dendrobates tinctorius. The sequence goes on from NW_027361866.1 coordinate 9,737,352, forward strand.
AAAAGAGTGTGTATATTCTTTCCTCTATATCTCTGAGGCCGTAGGGGGAATTTTTTTTCTCTCAATGGAGATAAAGCAATTGTTTGATCGTGTGGAGCAGCTCGCTGCGGAAGTGCGGGGAATTTACGCCTACCTTCCTCATTCGCATGCTGTTGAACCAAAGATCCCTACACCTGATGTATTTTTTGGGGACCGATCTAAATTTTTGAGTTTCAAAAATAATTGTAAATTATTTTTTGCCATGAAGCCTAACTCGTCAGGGAGCTCCGCGCAGCAGGTTAAAATTGTCATCTCTTTGCTGCGTGGCGATCCCCAGGATTGGGCGTTTTCTTTGAAACCAGATGATCCTATTCTGACTAATGTGAACGCATTCTTTCAAGCCTTGGGGTTGTTGTATGACGAACCTAATGCTATTGATCAGGCTGAAAAGACCCTGTTGGCATTGAACCAGGGTCGAGATTCTGCAGAGTTATACTGTCAAAAGTTCCGAAAGTGGGCGGTCCTTACTACCTGGAATGATAATGCCTTGGCTGCTCTCTTTCGGAAGGGTTTGTCAGAAGCCGTAAAAGATACTATGGTGGGATTTCCTGTTCCCTCTGGTCTGGACGATTCTATGTCATTAGCCATTCAGGTTGATCGGCGTTTATGTGAACACAGGATTGCACGAGAGGTGTTGCCACCGGTTGAACAGACGTCTGAACCTATGCAATGTGATAGAGTTTTGTCTAGGGCGCAACGTCAGGAGTTCAGAAGGCGTAATAAGCTGTGTTTTTTCTGTGGAGATGCCTCGCATATTATTTCTGTTTGTCCTAAACGAGAGAAACGCTTTGCACACACGTTTTCTGTTGGTGGTGTTCAACCTAAGTTTCTTCTGGCAATTACTCTGATCTGCTCCCTGTCCACATTTTCCGCCAAGGCTTTTGTGGATTCGGGAGCAGCGCTAAACCTAATGGACTTGGATTTTGCTAAACGTTGTGGATTTCCGATGACACCTCTGCAGACGCCTATCCCTTTGAGGGGGATTGATGCTACTCCTTTGGCGAAAAATAAACCTCAGTTTTGGACCCAGGTGGTCATGCGGGTCGCCCCAGACCATCAAGAAAATTGCAGATTTTTGGTGTTGCATGGTCTGCATGATGCCGTTGTTCTGGGGTTTCCCTGGTTGCAAATTCATAATCCAGTTTTGGATTGGAAATCTGTGTCTGTGGTGAGTTGGGGTTGTCGGTGTGCCTTTAGTGAGGCTCCGGTTTTTTCCACCTCTCCTCAGTCGCATGATGTTCCTGACTATTTGGCGGACTGTTATGATGTATTTAGTGAGAATGAGTCTGCATCTTTGCCTCCTCATAGGAGTTATGACTGTGCAATTGAACTGAGCCCGGGGTGTAAATTTCCCAAGGGTCGGCTCTTCAATTTATCTGTACCCGAGCACGAGGCTATGCAATCCTATATTAAGGAGGCATTGGAGAAGGGTCATATTAGACCATCCTCATCACCCTTAGGTGCCGTTTTTTTTTTGTGGCCAAAAAGGATGGTTCTTTAAGGCCTTGTATTGATTATCGTGCCCTCAACAAAATTACTATTAAATATCAGTATCCGTTACCCCTGATTTCGGATCTATTCTCTAGAGTTAGAGGTGCTTGCTGGTTTACCAAGCTTGACCTCAGGGGGCGTATAATCTCATCCGCATTAAGCATGGGGATGAATGGAAGACGGCGTTTAATACTCCGAAGGGACATTTTGAGTACCTGGTGATGCCTTTTGGCTCACTAATGCCCCTTCTGTCTTCCAGTGCTTCATGAACGATATTTTCCGAGACTTTGTCGATAAATTTTTGATTATCTATCTGGATGATATTTTGATCTTCTCCAAGGATTGGGATTCTCATGTGGAACATATTCGGACTGTGTTCCGGATCTTGAGGGAGAATTCCCTGTATGTCAAAGGATCGAAATGCCATTTTGGAGTACAGAGGATTTCATTTTTGGGATTTATTTTGTCTCCGTCAACTATTGAAATGGACCCGGCCAAGGTACAGGCCATTTATGATTGGGTTCAGCCCACTTCTTTGAAGGCCCTCCAGAAGTTTTGGGTTTTGCTAATTTTTATCGGAAATTTATAGCAAAATTTTCTAGTATTGCCAAGCCATTGACTGATCTGACTAAGAAGGGTGCTGATGAGTTGAATTGGTCTCCGGAGGCTGTTGCTTCCTTTCAGGAGCTGAAGTGAAGATTTACCTCCGCCCCGGTTTTGCGGCAACCTGATGTCTCACTCCCATTCCAGGTAGAGGTGGATGCTTCTGAGATTGGTGCAGGAGCTGTTTTGTCCCAAAAGGATCCTGTAACATCTAAAATGAATCCCTGTGCTTTCTTTTCCCGAAAGTTCTCTCCATCTGAACGTAACTATGATGTGGGGAATCGGGAACTGTTGGCCATGAAATGGGCATTTGAGGAGTGGAGACATTGGTTGGAGGGAGCCAAACATCAAGTTGTGGTCCTCACTGACCACAAGAATTTGATTTACCTAGAGTCGGCTAAACGCTTGAACCCTAGACAGGCTAGGTGGGCCTTGTTTTTTACACGTTTTGATCTTGTGGTCTCTTTTCTTCCTGGAACTAAGAATGTCAAGGCAGACGCCCTCTCTAGGAGCTTCTTTGCTGATTCTCCTGTGGTGACCAAGCCTGCTACCATCTTAGGCGAAGGGGTAGTTCTTTCTGCCATCTCGCCCGATTTGAGACTTGCTCTGCAAGAGTTCCAGGAGGACAAACCTGAGCGTTGTCCCAGTGGAAAGTTGTATGTTCCTGACCAGTGGAAGAAGAGAGTGATGTCTGAAGTTCATTGCTCTGCATTGGCTGGTCATCCAGGTATTTTTGGTACTAGAGATCTGGTGACTCGCTCTTTTTGGTGGCCCACCTTGTCTCATGATGTCAGGAATTTTGTGCAGTCCTGTGGGACTTGCTCCCGGTCTAAATCTTGTTCTCGCTCTAGTGGGTTGTTGATGCCTTTGCCGGTCCCCAGGAGGCCATGGACCCATATTTCAATGGATTTCATCTCTGATATGCTGGTCTCTCAAAGAATGACTGTTATTTGGGTGATTTGTGATAGGTTCTCTAAGATGGTTCATCTTGTACCACTCCCTAAGTTGCCGTCTTCCTCTGAGTTGGTGCCCCTGTTTTTACTACAGGTGGTTCGCTTGCACGGGATTCCTGAGAACATTGTATCTGACAGAGGAGTTCAGTTTGTGTCTAGATTTTGGAGGACTTTCTGTTCCAAGCTAGGAATTCAGTTGTCCTTCTCCTCTGCTTTTCACCCTCAGACCAATGGGCAGACAGAGAGAACAAACCAGACCTTGGAGTCGTATTTGAGATGTTTTATTTCCGCTGATCAGGATGATTGGGTTTCATTTTTGCCCTTGGCTGAATTTGCTTTAAATAATAGAGCTAGTTCTGCCACTGTGATGTCACCTTTTTTTTTGTAACTTTGGGTTTCATCCTCGATTTTCTTCAGGGCAGGTGGAGCCTTCTGCCTGCCCAGGTGTTGACACTGTGGTGGAGAGAATGCACCAGATCTGGGACCAAGTGGTGGATAAGTTATCTCTCTCCCAGGAAAAGGCCCAGCGGTTTTCCAATCGACATAGGACCATTGGTCCCCAGTTTAAGATTGGCGATATGGTGTGGTTATCATCAAAAAATATTGCTATGAAGGTGGCTTCTCCTAAGTTTAAGCCTAGATTTATTGGACCTTACAAGATTTTGGAGATTATTAATCCGGTCTCTTTTCGTTTGGCTCTTCCTGTCACATTTAAAATCCATAATGTGTTCCATAAGTCCTTGTTGAAGAGGTTTGTTGAGCCAGTTGTTCCTGGGGTGGCACCTCCGGACCCTGTATTGGTTGAAGGTAACATGGAATATGAGGTAGAGAAAATACTGGATTCCCGTCTGGCTAGACGGAGACTCCAGTATTTGGTTAAGTGGAAGGGTTATGGTCAGGAGGATAATTCCTGGGTCTCTGCTTCTGATATTCATGCCAAAAGATTTGTGCGTGCCTTTCATCGGGCTCACCCTGATGGCGTGGTTGAGGGTTCGGTGACCCCTCCTCAAGGGGGAGGTACTGTTGTGAGTTAATTTTCCCCTTCGTCACTGAGGTCTGGTGAACTCCCTATTCTGGTAAAGGAAGGTAATGAGCCTGATTATCAGGCACCTGAGCCTAATGATGATGACTGGCTGAGTGGAGTCACTGACTGGATATAAGGCTGTCGACGCCCTTCTGCCCTGCGGGTGATTTCTCTGTGGACTTCTAGGAGACCAGTCTGATTCCTTCTCCTCTAAAGCTAAGTTTTCTGCTTTGCCTTTTAGCATTTGTGTTTTGTTTTTGTTTGCCTTGTTTTTTGATTCTGCCATTCCCTGCTGGGGTGAGCTGAATCTCCTTTTGCCGGTTGCTCTGTCTTCAGAATATTCCTGAGTATTGACATAGTCTTTTTGAAGCCTAGCGTCTTCAGGGCCTTTTTCACTGTCAGTTTGTTGGCTCTTATTTTCATAGTGTTTTTCACGGATTGCAGACAGCAGCCTTCCTGTCCTTTCCTATCTAGTTAGCTTGGGCCCCGTCTTTGCTCAGTTTATCTTTCTGTCTGTGTTAGTGTTCTTTCCTCTTGCTTCACCGTCATTATATGTGGGGGGCTGCCTTTTGCTTTGGGGTCTGCTCTGGGGCAGTTTAGATTTCCCTTTCTGTCTTTAGGCTATATAGTCCTCCGGCTATGATCGAGGGGTCTAGGGCATCGTAGGAACCCCCCACGGCTACTGCTAGTTGTGTTGATAGGTTCAGGGGTCTGCAATCCGATAGCTGCCAACTTCTCTGGTTTTCTGGACTTAGATAGCATTTCTGTTTTTGCCTCCTACGGTGACTCATTCATAACACTGTAACCTGCGACTTACTGTCATACAGAGTCACATATTGTGATGGAGTGTGTGACAGAGCAGGCAGGGACGGCAGGCCGATGAACAATCCATCAACTTTTATTAAGACAGGGAAATTATAACATCAAACATAGATTACTTAGAGTCTGCAAGGTGGCCTCACAAAAGGGACAAATCCGGGGGAGCCACCTGGTAATCCGACGCCAAGGAATATGTAACAACAATATCTAGATTCGGTCCTAAAATCCAGCTGGCTTGTAACACATCACAATCCCACATGGCAAATGACCTTCCATCTCCATTCATGACACAGGACCTGGCTGCAACTGCAGATCCTCACCCTTCCCAAGACACAGCATCAACTAACTCAACATGTGGCTTATTGTCCTAGCTCTATTGGGATCAGCCCCCTTGTTGGGCAGATACTAACACCAGCCCCCTTAAACACAGCTCCAAGGATTAAGAATGTTCCAGAAACAAAGTCTCCAGCCTGTCTGCAGGTTTGTGTATTGGAGATGCCCCCTGCAGAGAGGAATGAAGACACATGTGACCCCACCAGATACAGGACAAGGAATGTTAATGTAGGCCTCATACAGTATGGTCCATGTGTACAGGCTGGTGGTGACACTCTGTTACACATATGTGTGGGAATTTCTGTCGTTGGTCCTAAGTCCCATGTGACATGTGACTTCTCTGCAACATTGGTGTTTCATTTACAGCAAACTCAAAGCTTAAAATAGTGGCATGAGAGCAAGTTACACACAAGTTGCACAAATGTAACAGCTACTTGACTTTTCATAGAATTTTTCTTGTTCGAAACATGTCGCCATGTAACGCTAGCCTTATACAACAGCTATGTAACACATACTTTGACAGTCAATGTAAGTGGCCAAAATATGCATCAATACATGGGTGTATACAGTTCACAAAGTCATCCTTTCTTCCAAGGATAGACACATGAATCATATGACGTTAGCAACTGATGATGAGATGTTTTCACGGCCAAGGCTTGACCCTATAGTGTGAAGTCCGATGAACACCCTCAGTACACATGTCATTATTGCCAAGTGATTTTACATGTAGTGTGTGATAGTAACATTAAAACTTAAATTAGACCAAAAATGCATTGTCGGGAGGAATGGAAATGCCGTCTACTGACAAATCATCAATCCACTGGGTAATACATATATTACCTAAATGCATAATATTCTTTCAAGAGTTTAATATAATTGTGCTGTTTGTACAGCGCACTGTATGAACCCCCCGGGGCCAGGACAGCGCCAGCTATGTTTGAGTCTAACTCTCCACTATTAATCTCTGGGTGTGTCAAACACCTCCCTGATTCTATTCTGTATTTTTCCTAAAACATGAGCTCAAATTAAATGTTTGAAAATATTAAAGGGGATTGTATTATCCTTCACTCCTGAGCTATACAAAATATACTGTATAACTATATCAGTATTAAAAAGTGCAATACAACTATATAAAGTAGAAATATATTTAGTTCAATTTTCAGCAGTTATTTTACACTATAATTAGAAATGAGCAAATATGTTCAAGTGGATTTGAGTTCCATTTAAATTTTACAACAATCCATCTTTGCCAAACTTTTTTTAAAATTTATTTCTAATTCAGCATAATGGATCAGCCAGCGTTCTGAACCATAAAGGGAAACCAAAAACAAGGACCAGCACATCTGTTAGTTTAAGTGTAATATGTAGGTGCACATGTAACGAGGGCCCGGGTGCCAGCTGTGATGAGGGGCTTTAACTCTTCAGCACCCGGGTGCCCCGAAACTGCAATTGTAGAGTGTTTGCTGGTGTTGGACTGGCATGTATTCGATCCTTCACCCACGTGCGGGACCAGAGCCTGAACAGGATATAGTGTCCCTGTGGGATGTGAACTCACACAAACATCCTCCGACTCTTCGTTCCATCTTCTGCACAATTCCTGATCCAATCCTGACTAGAGTTGAGCGATACCGTCCGATACTTCAAAGTATCGGATCGGAATGGATCGGCCGATCTTTAAAAAAAGTATCGGTATCGCCGATTCCGATACCGGAAGTCCCATTCAAGTCTATGGGACTTCCGGTATCGGAATAAGAAAAACCCTGTTTTTGCCTTGTACAGCCTCTCTGGGGTCTGTACGGGCCTTTCGGGGGGCTGTGCCGGCCTGCCAGGGGGTCTGTGCAGGCTCCGGTGGTCTGTGCCGGCCTGCCGGGGGGCTGTGCCGGCCTGCCGGTGGTCTGTGCAGGCTCCGGTGGGCTGTGCCGGCCTGCCGGGGGGCTGTGCCGGCCTGCCGGTGGTCTGTGCAGGCTCCGGTGGGCTGTGCCGGCCTGCCGGGGGGCTGTGCCGGCCTGCCGGTGGTCTGTGCAGGCTCCGGGGGGCTGTGCCGGCCTGCCGGTGGTCTGTGCAGGCTTCGGGGGTCTGTGCAGGCATCGTCCGATGGGACTACAAGTCCCATCGGGCGATGCCTGCTACCATGACAGTGATTGACACATTAGCCAATGATGGGACAGTAGTAGTCCCATCATCCGGCTAATGTGTTAAATGTTACAAAAAAAAAAAAAAAAAAAAAAATAACATACATACTACATACATACTACATGCATGCTACATACATACTACATGCTACATACATACTACATGCATGCTACATACATACTACATGCTACATACATACTACATATATACTACATGCATGCTACATACATACTACATGCTACATACATACTACATATATACTACATACATACTACATACATGCTACATACATGCTACATACATACTGCATGCTACATACATACTACATACATACTACATGCATGCTACATGCATGCTACATACATACTGCATGCTACATACATACTACATACATACTACATACATACTACATGCATGCTACATGCATGCTACATGCATGCTACATACAAACTACATACATACTACATGCATGCTACATGCATGCTACATACATACTGCATGCTACATACATACTACATACATACTACATGCATGCTACATGCATGCTACATACATACTACATACATACTACATACATACTACATGCATGCAACATGCATGCTACATACATACTGCATGCTACATACATACTACATACATACTACATACATACTACATGCATGCTACATGCATGCTACATACATACTACATACGTACTACATACATACTACATGCATGCTACATACATACTACATGCTACATACATACCACATACATACTACATACATACTACATGCTACATACATACTACATATATACTACATGCATGCTACATACATACTACATGCTACATACATACCACATACATACTACATACATACTACATGCTACATACATACTACATATATACTACATGCATGCTACATACATACTACATGCTACATACATACCACATACATACTACATACATGCTACATACATACTACATATATACTACATGCATGCTACATACATACTACATATATACTACATGCATGCTACATACATACTGCATGCTACATGCATGCTACATACATACTACATACATACTACATGCTACATACATACCACATATATACTACATACATACAATACATTCATACAATACATACATAGACATACAGTACATATAACATAGAGTAACATACTTACCAATACTTGTCACATTGTTCCCCAAAGCCATTGTCTTTTCCGGAATAAATATTAACATAACAAACCACAAAAATACTCACCCACGATCCGAAGCAGTCCACGAGTGTGTCCCACGACGATCTTGGGTAGAGAACGGCAGCATCAGCTGATGCTGCCGTTCTCTACGGGCTGCAGGAATCCAATGACGGAAGGTAGGTATCCTTCCGCACTGTATTCCTCCGCCACTTAAAAAAAAAAGTCCCTAGTCTCACTTTATGCCATTGCTGTGTGGGAATTTCCCACGCAGCAATGGCATAAAGTGAGACTAGGGACTTTTTTTTTTTTAAGTGGCGGAGGAATACAGTGCGGAAGGATACCTACCTTCCGTCATTGGATTCCTGCAGCCCATAGAGAACGGCAGCATCATCTGATGCTGCAGTTCTCTACCCAAGATCGTCGTGAGACACACTCGTGGACTGCTTCGGATCGTGGGTGAGTATTTTTGTGGTTTGTTATGTTAATATTTATTCCGGAAAAGACAATGGCTTCGGGGAACAATGTGACAAGTATTGGTAAGTATGTTACTCTATGTTATATGTACTGTATGTCTATGTATGTATTGTATGAATGTATTGTATGTATGTAGTATATATGTGGTATGTATGTAGCATGTAGTATGTATGTAGTATGTATGTAGCATGCATGTAGTATATATGTAGTATGTATGTAGCATGCATGTAGTATATATGTAGTATGTATGTAGCATGTATGTAGTATGTATGTGGTGTGTATGTAGCATGTATGTAGCATGCATGTAGTATATATGTAGTATGTATGTAGCATGTAGTATGTATGTAGTATGTATGTAGTATGTATGTGGTATGTATGTAGCATGTAGTATGTATGTAGCATGCATGTAGCATGCATGTAGTATGTATGTAGCATGCATGTAGTATATATGTAGTATGTATGTAGCATGTAGTATGTATGTAGTATGTATGTAGTATGTATGTGGTATGTATGTAGCATGTAGTATGTATGTAGCATGCATGTAGTATGTATGTATGTAGTATGTATGTAGCATGCATGTAGTATGTATGTAGTATGTATGTAGTATGTATGTAGTATGTATGTAGCATGTAGTATGTATGTAGCATGTATGTAGCATGTATGTAGTATGTATGTAGTATATATGTAATATGTATGTAGTATATATGTAGTATGTATGTAGCATGTAGTATGTATGTAGCATGTAGTATGTATGTAGCATGTAGTATGTATGTAGCATGCATGTAGTATATATGTAGCATGTATGTAGCATGCATGTAGTATATATGTAGTATGTATGTAGCATGTAGTATGTATGTAGCATGCATGTAGTATGTATGTAGCATGCATGTAGTATGTATGTAGTATGTATGTAGTATTTTTTTTTTTTTTTTAACATTTAACACATTAGCCGGATGATGGGACTACTACTGTCCCATCATTGGCTAATGTGTCAATCACTGTCATGGTAGCAGGCATCGCCAGATGGGACTTGTAGTCCCATCGGACGATGCTTGCACAGACCCCCGGACATCAGCACAGCCCCCCGGCAGGCCGGCACAGCCCCCCGGCAGGCCGGTACAGACCCCCACAGGGTGCACAGACCACCGGCAGGCCGGCACAGCCCCCCGGCAGGCCGGCACAGACCACCGGCAGGCCGGCACAGCCCCCCGGCAGGCCGGTACAGACCCCCACAGGGTGCACAGACCACCGGCAGGCCGGCACAGCCCCCCGGCAGGCCGGTACAGACCCCGGGCAGTCCACACAGCCCCCCGGCAGGCCGGCAGAGACCCCCGGAAGGCCCGAAATGACGGCGCATCATGATGCGCACACACCGCGCATCATGATGACGTCAGGCTGTCAATCAACTTTGAACTTCCGATTCCGATGCCGAATTCCGATATTGAAAAAATATCGGAAGTCGGTATCGGAATTCCGATACAGCAAGTATCGGCCGATACCCGATACTTGCGGTATCGGAATGCTCAACACTAATCCTGACACTTCCCGTCCTGCACCCTCTCTGAACCCAAGGCCCGCAGAATTCTCCCGTTGGCCATCACTGGACGCTCCCTGTCTATATTGCCTATCCTGGCAAGGTACCAGACTTCCGCTAGCAGTCCCAACTAGATCGTAGGTCCCAGTCAATTCCAGACGGTGTCCACAGGCGCTGCCTCGAGGTTCGCTTCCTGGCCTCTCTCCGAGAGTGCTCCCCAGAAGTTCTGCTTTCAACTTTCCTTTTCTCCAAATCAGCACACTGACTGTCTCATCCTACTTGCTCCAAGCTATTGCTGCCACTCCTCTCTAGTTCTGCTCCGCATCAACTCTCACAACACTCTGACTAGCTTTTTCCTAGACTAACCCTGTCCCCTCTGGGCAACTCCTTTACACACATGTACAATGTGGTCAGTAACAGACAAATATAACCTAGAAGAAAAATAGTTTCATAGAAACACTCCAGTTAGTACGGTAAATAAACAGTAACACATGTAAAAACTATGGGGCACTTAATTGACATTTTTTCACTGCTCACAGTATCAAAAGATAAGATGAGTGTTGGACCAGCGACAAGTGAGGACTGGAGGTGAACGGTAACATGAGTATTAGCTTTTTTTTTACATTTATTATGCTCCTGGGATTGGAGAGAACAAAGAGCACATAAGCAACATTAAATTTGCAGAGTATATGTACTTGTTTCAAAAATAGATGGGGACAGAGCAAGACCTGTGCCTGATTGTATTTAACATCTGTAGAAAGCTGAGTAGATAAAGGTGCACAGCCTAATGGAGAGGCTACACCCCCAAATGTACTATAAAGAGTCATAAAATACACAAAAAAATATTTCTACTCTCATTACCGCTCACCTCTTCCACTCCTCCCAGTCTACTTATTACCGTGGAACACGATCAACCCAATTAAAGGTGATATCCAGGACTCTAAAAATGTGTCTAAGCACTAATAGGCAGGTAGTTGTTACCTACCTGACTGATGTGCCTGACACCTTTCTTCGCCATCACAGAGAGGACACAGTCTGCTTCTGCCGATGATTCAGCTGCCTCGGCTGACGTCATGTCAACAGAACAGTGTTTTTCTTCCCATTCTGCTCTGTCGACGGGGCGTGATTGTCAGCCTACTCGCTCAGGTAGGCAACGGGGATCCCGCTGTCCATCAGAATGACATCGGCAGTTGAGCCATGTCAACAGAGCAGAGCAGAAAAGAAGCAACTATTTGCCGGAGAATAACGGTGCCAGGCACAACAGACTGGTAGGTAGCAACTACTTGCCGGTTAGTGCTTTTTTATGCAAATTTTCGGCTGCGTTTTACAGTACCAACAAAGTCTATAAGAATTCAGAAATCTCATGCACACAGTTTTTTTTGTCATCAGGATTTTGTGCTTTGCATGGCTTTATGCACAATGGAAAATGTCACTTCTTTCAGTGTTTTCTAGGCGTTTTTCACCCATAAAAATGAAAAACACACCAAAAACGCAGGTATTAGGTTTTACTTTGTTTTTTTTTGTGCCAAAACCTGATTCTATAGAATAAGACTTTTTTTCAACACTAAACTTTATCAGTATGTACAAGAGACAAATCTGGCATGTCAAAACTGTAGGAAAAAAACGCATTAAAAATGCACCAAAAAACAAGAAAAAAAATATTTTTCTGCAGCTTCTTTCCTGCCTAAAGATGAGGTTTTGCTGTAGAAAAAAAAATGCCAAAAAAAGCCTAGCATGAACTTACCCTTTAAATAAGCTTCTAATTGTGATAAATAGAGTAATATGTCTATGGAGCACATTGCACATTTTTTTCTGAATGGGAAATAGAAACCATAATCTCAATTCTTGGTGTGTTTTAAGTTAAAAAATTAAATACTAGATCAATAAAAAGCAGAAAAAAAGCACCAGAAAAATGCATGTTAAAAAGCTCCATTTGAACATACCGTATATACTCGAATATAAGCCGAGATTTTCAGCCCGTTTTTTTGGGCTGAAAGTCCCCCTCTCGGCTTATATTCGAGTCATATACACCGGGGGTCAGAGGGGGAGGGGGGCGGGGGGGGTGTCAGGTCATACTTACCCGTCCTGACGCTGTGTCTTGAGCCCCCAGCTTCTCCCCGTGCTCTCTCTTCCTGCCTTCAGCGGTCACGTGGTGCCGCTCATTAAAACTCATGAATATGCGCATATTCATGAGTTTTAATGAGCGGCACCACGTGACCGCTGAAGGCAGGAAGAGAGAGCGCGGAGAAACTGGGGGCTCAAGACACAGCGTCAGGACGGGTAAGTATAGCGATACTCACCTGTCCTGCGTCCATGGCTGCTTGCTGCTGTCTGTCATCGGTCAGTGACTTCAGACAGCAGAGGGCGCGGTGACGTGATTAGTGCGCGCCGCGCCCCCTGCAGTCTGAACGTCACTGACCGATGACGTGGCAGATAGCGGTGAGCAGCCATGGATGCAGGACAGGTGAGTATCTGACACCCAGCGACGGAGAGGTGAGTATGTCATTTTTTTATTTTTACATGCAGCAGCAGCACATGGGGGCATAATCTAAGGAGCTTCTTATGGGGGCAGCATATGGGGGAATAATATGGAGCTTCTAATGGGGGCAGTATATGGGGGCACAATATGGAGCTTCTAATGGGGGCAGCATATGGGGGAACAATATGGAGCTTCTAATGGGGGCAGTATATGGAGCTTCTAATGGGGGCAGTATCTGGGGGAACAATATGGAGCTTCTAATGGGGGCAGCATATGGGGGAACAATCTATGGAGCTTCTTATGGGGGCAGTATATGGGGGAATAATCTATGGAGCTTCTTATGAGGGCAGCATATGGGGGAATAATCTATGGAGCATTTCCCACCCTAGGCTTATACTCGAGTCAATAAGTTTTCCCAGTTTTTTGTGGCAAAATTAGGGGGGTCGGCTTATACTCGGGTCGGCTTATACTCGAGTATATACGGTACTTTTAATGTAAACTGGAATGTTCTCATTCACTGGCAGCAGACAGAGATTTTGCAAATGTGAGGAAATCACATCACATTACCACAAATGAATACCAATTGTCCTAATATAGAGCAGACAAAACCAAAGTTGGATTAACTGATTACTTTTAAGGGGGTGATTTACTACATTATTTTTTGTCTTCGCTAATTTTTTCGAAGGAACAATTGAAACATGTTATTTACAGCGGTTAATATTTTTTTGAAGGACAATCCCATTATCCGTTTGTCAATGCTCCACAGCTTTAGTTTTACTCCATAAAAGACAATATTTAATACACGTTCCAAATGTGCAAATAATTTAAGTGAATATTTTATTCTTGAATGAAAGAAAAATAAATGCACAATAGATTAAACATGGCAAATGTTGAGATGATTGGGGCCATATTTGTGGAATTGTTGTTATTCTATGAAGCTCAATAAAATGTGCTTTTTTTAGAGACATAAGTATAAGAAATATGACTTTAATTGTATAAATTCCTACATATAGTTTCAATGAAACATGAGGCTTAGTCTCTAAAGGGACATAACTAATTATGCCTCCTATGGTTCCGCTTACCTGGGCCCTACAGTAAATGTAGTCTACTGTCTTAATCGAGTAAGAACTTTCTTTTCCAATTTGCATTTATTATCTACAGCATCAATTTGAACATGGCACTGACACTCTTAAGAAAGAATTTTTCCTGCTTACCATATATAGAACCCAATATATACAGTACCACAGCACTGTACATGGATAGTTAATAACATCAGTCCCTGTCCCTAGTGGGGCTCTGAATCTATTATCCCTTCCAATTTCAGATATACACACCAACTGGGGTCAATTTAATAACAAGGTCATAGCTAGAGGAAACTCAAATCCACTTACCTGCTCAAAGGTTCACCTAAAGAATTGTGCCTCTTGTGTAATGGAAAAGCCAGACAAAAGTGCATGTTCATATAATATTTTTGATGTTAAATATACAATGTTTATAGTCAACCTAAATGGCTTCCTTTATCACACACTGTACTATTTTTGGTGGGGCTCATAGATAACAAGTTTGGTGTTACAGGATGTCTTCTCCACTGGAAGTCCCAAGTGGTAGATGTTGCTGTCATGTTTCTTATTGCAATTTTATCTTTACATAGAGATGAAGCATGACCTGAATAGCATCATCCATTGGAACGTTATTAAGTTGGAGCGGTTAGAATTGCCTTATGGTGATGTGAATGAGTGTGTCCTGTTCGTTCCTTCAATTCGACGCCAAAAATATTTCTCTATTAAATATATTGGATAGATGCAGACCCCAATATTCATCCATGACTACTGGCTCCAAAAGGTCTACAAAAGTTTCTTAGATCAGAGAAAGCTCTCGTTTGTATGCCTACTTCCCTGCCTCTGTGTAAACGAATCTCAGCCTTGGTGTCTTCTTCCCATCAAATATCCTTGCTGTAATTACCTGGTCATTGCAGGGGCCCTTGCTTCAATGGAGGTGGAAGTGTGAGTTTTCTCTCTTCCACTTTTTAATTAGTTTATCTCTTCCTCAGTTTTAATTAGTCCTATATGCTCAATGTGAGGGTAATATGGCAATTGCTATGGTTACAATTCTATGTAGATGGGAGGAGGGACAGCTAAAGGTAGAGCTCCTCCCTCCTCCTCCCTCTACTATCTAGATAGAATAGTATCCGTAACAACTGCCATCTCTTATCTCAGTAATGTAACTGTCTGACTTCACTGAACACAGATTTTTACCTCAGAATTGAGAATTTTGGTAATGACTGATCAATTTTTGCAGATAAAGAAGTAGATGTCTGTGATAAGATATAATACAAAATTAGTTATTTTGATGTGCACTGTTGATTGCAAAATGTATTCACCGTATGTATTTGTATCATTAATGTACTAGCTGCTGCAATCACATCTAGAGTTGAGCGACTTTGGTCGGATCGGGTTTCATGAAACAAAATTTGTTTCAGATGAAACTGGTCCGACTAGGGCAAAAAAAGTCAGAGTTTCGTCCGAAACCCGACCCCAATGCAAGTCAATTTCATCTGAATCAAATTTTGTTTCATGAAACCCGATCCGACCAAAGTCGCTCAACTCTACTCACATCTAATGCCCTTTCACACATTTTGTGTACTTCATCCATATAAGACCCTCTCTTCTGTCCTATGTACAGCTCTCATGCTCTTTTTACAATCTTAAACTGAACAGATCCAGTTTCTCCTACCATACAACACAAGAGACATCCTAACAAATCATCTCCTCCCTCTCATGTCTCAACTGTGGCTTGAAACATGATAATGAAACATTGCAAAGTGCCCTGGATAAAGCTGCACGTCTTACATTTAGAACAACTCAACATAGACGGCGACAACCCTGGCACATGCTTCAATCATGTCTTCTACAGCGGTGCTCCAGGTACATCGAACCTCTGTGGAGAAAATCCAATCTAACCGAAGATTTCATTCATTATAAGTTTATGCTTAAAATATACAACTCTGTCCTTCACCTCTCCAAACAAACCTACCTCAACACCCTTATCACCTCACTATTCCAAAATCCTAAATGACTCTGTCAAAGATCACAGCCACACTGAACCATCCCACTGTTGTTTTGTCACAAACAGCCCTCTGCTGCCTCATATCATCTGGACAGTTACACAATTGACCGACAATTAACGGAGGAGGCTGTCATTGTTACCACTACTAGACCAGTTATTGCCGAACTCAGTAGTGTATATACACCTCTGATTCCAATGCATGGATTATATGTATATAATTTCCTGTATGGTTACCTCAGCTCCAAACAAAATGAACTACTCGCTGCCACCACCAATTGTTTATAATGCTGACTGGATGCAGGTTTCAGGTAGTGTATGGCTTTGAGGTGCGGTTTATAGAACAAAAAGAACAGAACTATTCAATTTTACATTTAATCCAGAAAGATAGGCAGTGTTTACAAAAAAATATTCAAAAGATTTTACAAAGAAGACAAAACAATACAGCATATACAATTACATAAAGTAAAAAATTAGTGAAATTAGTGAAGGGGAGCACTTCAGTTGAGAGACGTCTGGTGAACATGGATCATGCCTACACAGATATGTATCTTCCTGCATTAAACACCGATCTTAATTTGCCTTGTCTTTTTATTACCTTCTAAGTTACACCCACACAATTCCTTTTGATGACGTCATGTACGTGAGGTTGTGGGATGTTCTTCAGGATTTTATCAAAATCCCAATTTCCAGGATATCTCCATCCCTGGAAGTCACAGGTGGGAGATATTACCGTCACCTTTCCTATTACGAATTTATATTTACATAGAGACCAAAGATGACAGGTGTAGCCTCGTCTATCAGTCACTTATTCAATTGGATGTATTCTGGTCATTGCCAGAGTGATGTGAAACCATGATATGCATTCACCACTTCATCACATTTCCGAAAATATGACTTTCCTTTCTATTAGATCGACTCAGTTCATACAAACCTTCCTTCTTAATTTTTAATAAGCAGACCATAGAGATCTTTGTGTTTCTCCTAAGTCTTTTCTCCGTCACAAATTTGCTTCTCCACATTCCTGATGCAATGGTCTCACATCTGTTAGGGCCCCGTTACATGCTTCAATGTCCCAGCAATCCCACCAATGATGGGATCGCTGGGACATAGTTAGCTGATTGCTGGTGAGCTGTCACATAGGTAGACTCACCAGCGTTCAGGACCAGCAAGAATGCTGGTATCCAGGGTAAACAGCGGGTATCTAAGCGCCGCATGGCGCTTAGTAACCAGCTGTTTACCCTGGATACCCGATCAGGACCAGTAAGCACGCTGGTATCCAGGATACACAGTGGGTATCTAAGCGCCACGCAGTGTGTAGTTACCCGCTGTTTACCCTGGATACCAGCTCCCAGCGTCTGCTGTATGGCGCTGGAAGCTCGCTAATCGTTGGTCTCTCGCACTCATACAAAGCAATGTGTGCTGCCCAGCGGGAGACCAACAATAGATTTATGGCCCAGACCATTAGGCAACGATTAACGATCAGCCAACTGATTGATGAACGTTGCTACATGTCACACGCAATGATGTTGTTTCGACATCGCTGCAACGTCACCAAACTGGTGACATTGCAACGATATCGTTCACAATATTGTTTTGTGTAATGGGGCCATTAGTCAATAGGAGTTTCCTTAATTGCCTGATTCCAAAGGATGGAGTCAGATGCATAGAGTGTCATGTGGAGACAACTTATAGATTGCAAGCTCTTTCTCACATATCTGCAAAGATTTAAATTTTTTCGATGACAGACTCTTTGGCACTTTTTCTTCTCTCCTCAATCCCTGAGTGCAAGCCCCCACCACCAACCTCAGTGCTGACGATATGGTCAATTATCTCAAAGAAAAAATTGATCATATGTTGCAGGAAATTTTCTCCCAATCCCCTATTAGCATACATTGTTCTCTAACCTGCACTGCATCTAGCTCACTTTCTGTCTTTGAACCGATCACGGAAGAAGGTAATGGGCTTCTTGCATCTTCTCACCCTACTATCTACACCAGTGACCTTATTTCCTCACATCTCCTCCAGTCCCTTTACCCGGCTGTCAACACTTACTAAAATATTTAATCTCGCTCTCTCATCTGGTATCTTTCCCTACTCATTTAAACACTCAAGCATACATCCATTACTTTAAAAAAATTCAGTGACCAGAACTGTGCTACTAACCACTGTAAGGCTGTAAGGGGTGAATGAAAAATCTGAATCACGAGTGACCCCAAGATAACAGGCATGCTGCTGGGGAGTAATGGTAGAACCAAACATGGAAATGGCAATATCGGGCATGTGTAGGTTAGTGGAGGGAGGAAACACAAGCAGTTCAGGGAGGACATAATGTGAGAGATAGCCCAAAGACAGTTACTTGTATTTTGTAGTAATGTAGGGGTTATGTCAGGAGATGATGTGTATAATTGGGTGTCATTAGCATAGAAATGGCAATGAAAACTGAATCTACTGATGCTTTGTCCAATAGGAGCAGTGTATAAGGAGTAGAGAAAGGGGCCTAGGACTGATCTTTGATGAACCTGGACAGTAAGGGTAAGAGGAGTGGAAGAGGAGCCAGTAATAGGTACAGTAAAGAAGCAGTCAGAGAGGTAGGAGGCGAACCAAAAGAGAGTGGTATCTTTGAAGCCATTAGAACGGAGCATAGTGAGGAGCAGCTGGTGATTGACAGTGTAAAATGCTGCAGAGAGATCTAGGAGAATCAACAGGGAGTAGTGACCATTAGATTTAGCCCATTAGAGACTTTAGTGAGGTCAGTTTCAGTAGTGGATAAAGAGCTGAAATCAGATTGTAAATGGTCGAGAAGAGAGTTATCTGAGAGATAGCGGATTAGACAGGAGTGGACCAAGAATTTCAGGAGTTTAGAGTCGAAGGGAAGATTAGAGACAAGTCTGTAGTTAGCAGCACAGTTCTGGTTGAGTGATTTTTTTAAGTAATTGGTGTATACTGTGTGCTTAAATGAGGAGGGAAATATGACAGATGAAAGATTAAATATTTTAGTTAGGTGTTTGGTGACAGATGGAGAAAGGGACTGGAGGAGATGCGAGGGAATAGGGTCACTGCTGCAGGTAGTAGGGCAAGAAGTTGCAAGGAGCCAGTTTACTTCTTCAGCAAGCTAGATGCAGTGCAGGAGGGAGGAGAATGTATAACGTTAGATTATTGAGAGAAAATTCCCTGTCGGATATGTTCAATTTTTCTTTGAAATAATTGGCCTGACTATCAGCTATGAGGTCTGTGGTGGGGCCTGCACTCTTGGATTGAGGAGAGAATGAATAGTGTCAAATAATTGTTTAGGATTGTTGGATAGTGTGGTGATAAGGGCGTTGATGTAGGTTTGTTTAGAGGGGTAAGAGCAGCTATGTTTTAAACATATACTGTACTTATAATGGATGAATTCTGCAGCCGGATTGGATTTTCTCCACAGATGTTCGGTCCACCTAGAGCACTGCTGGTGAAAACGTGTTTGCAGTGTGTACCAGGGTTGCTGCCAACTGTGCCAAGTTGTAGGAGGCGCAGCTTAGTCCAGGGCACTGAAACATTATAATAAAACATTGCAGAGTGTAGACATTAGAGGGATGTGATTTGGGCCAATGATGACTGCAAATTCTTCATAAATTTCTGAGTATTAATGGCATGTATATTTCTATTAGTGTGGTAAGTGGGAATGACATGAGCAGGGTGACAATTATTGATAGAGAAAGAAAAAAGGTTGTGGTTAGAGACCGGAAGAGAGGAGTTTGTAAAGTTATACACTGAGCAGAGTCGGGAGAAGACCAGGTCCAGAGTATTCCTGCCTTCATACATAGGAGAATAAGTAAGCTGTGAAAGGTTGAAAGATGAAGTTAGAGATAAAAGATGAGTGGCAGATGGGGAGAGGGGATCACCAATGGGTATGTTAAAGTCCACCACCATGATGAGGGTGGGGATGTCACAGGATAAAAAGTGTGGGAGCCAGGTGGCAAAGTGATCCAGGAACTGATGGGAGGGGCCCGGAGGGCGATACACACAAAAATGAAGGCCACCATATGATAGAGCAGCAGCGACGGTGGTGCCTGACTGCTGGATCCAGGTTTCAGTAAGATCCAGAAGGGTAAGGGAATTTGAAAGAAAAAAGTCATGGAAATAGGAGAGTTCGCTAAACGCTAACCATGAATTCCAGAGGGCACAGTTAAGAGAGAAAGAAGGCATGCAATGAACATTATTGAGATTTGTGGGGTTTCTGAGTGTAGCAGGGGAGGGGTTAAACTTACTATTAGTAGAAGTGTGAAAAAGCAGAGTAGGATTACTTATTAAAATATAACTTTTAATGATAAATCTAAAATAAGCCCTCTAATCTTAAACAAGACAAAAACGCAACATATACAGTAGACCATAACTGGAGTTCACATGGAACATCACTCAGCAGAGGCGATGATTAGATAGATATCAAAGTATCTTGTATATCAATTCATGGTCATAAATCCATGAAAAGGTAAAAGCAGACGGGGAATATTACCAATGGGAAGAGGGTCTGTTTAAACAAATAAGAGTGTGGTCAGTATAAGTTGTTGTGATGTTCTGTCAAATCAGGATGTAACAGAGGTCACTGATCTCCCTGCCAGTAATGAGGTTGCAAGGCTCCCTCATTTCCTCACTTGGTAAACTCTATTTGGTTTATTTTTTTCCACAGATAAAACATTTCATGTTCATTGATGCAATAGTAATAATGTGTGTGCATCCCTGATTTGGAAAGTGCATTATGACTGTGGAGAAGTTAGAGCATTTCTATACTAGCTCAGGTACACTTTATATTTTACTTATTGGATGTAATCTGTGGGTTAACCTTTAATAACAACAATTAAGGGAGCACTGTTTGGATGTGGACTGTCTTACCCCGTCCATACGGTAGACGACCACAGTATGCTTATGTGTAGTGTGAACAGTGTTATGTATCTTATACATTTAATTTGTATATGTTCAATCACTATGTAATACGTTATGGTCACGTGTACAATAGCGGTGCAAATGCTGAAACCCCATGATAGGGTATAAAGGTAGTGTTTATATATAAAAAAAAGCAAGGGTTATTAGTAATATACAATATGGTAGAGATAGGAAATAGATAAGGAATAGTTAACGTAAGGTAAAGGCCCACAGATGGGAGGAGAATAGTGTTAATAAAAGCATAGGTACTTCCTGGTTATGGGTGGTTGTTAGGTTGAACAATAAGAAATGTTCACTAGTTGCCTGCTCCTGGCCCAATGGATATTGATCAGTGCGCCCTAAAGAAATCACATCAGAGACAGTCGGATGTAACCTCTCTTTGTTCAATCTATGGCATAGCTCCAAAAGAGCTTTATTAATCCAAACATAGGTTTATATATCCCTTGTAAGGGGGCTCGGTTAGCTCTAAAATGGGAGTGATCGGATGTATTCCATTGGTTAGTGGGTTGGGCAGTGAGCTAGTCCATGGGCGAATTCAAGAGGTCATCAGGCTGGGTTGGTCCATGAGGTCATCAGAGTGGGCGTCATCGTTGGCGAATCCATGAGGTAATCAGGGTGGGCGTCATCTTGGATACCAGCACATGTTGCATATGGTGTGTGGTGAAACAGGAAATGGCAGCCAACTTTAGTGTCACACTTTGATCTGAAAAAGCTCATGTAAGGTGAAATAATACACTTTATGGGTTGTTCCTCTCAATCTCTTATGTCTTGAGGTTAATTAAGTATTTGATCTGAAGGCTCTCCACAACATGGTTAGGAGTAGTGGAAGGTTTAAGTAAGTTCTTCATAGAGATCAAGTGCAGTGGGCTGCTAGGGCCAACATGAGCCTATCACTCGGGGCAGTGAATTGCCATACAACTCCTTTATGTGGATCCATTCTTCGTGCCCAGGACCTCGAGATTGGCATCGGAGTCATCAGACACATAGAGACTTTCAGACCTGCAGGAGACGATGGACACAAATCCTCAAAGTCAGAGGATAATGGAATCCAGGTGCACTTCCATCGGTGGAGAGGAATCCTTAGCCTAGTGGAGACAACAAGAAAGGGGATGGCCTATCGGGAATGAGTGCTAGGGCTGAAGTTATAAAACCAAAACCAAAGATATTCAGAGTGCTGACTATTTTTATTATTATAGTACACATCCAAATAAAAGATACTAAAGACAATACATTGTCACAAGAATTTATTTGTATCTCACAATTTTTTATATAAAAATATAATTAAAAACCAATGCACAAATAGTGTGCAGGGGGCACGAAGGGACACAATATGGCCAACAACAAAACACATAGCATTCAGTAAATGTTAGAAAGTCAGTGATATGATCCAAATCAATATATATCATAAAAATAAAAATAAAGTACATATACAGTGGGGCAAAAAAGTATTTAGTCAGTCAGCAATAGTGCAAGTTCCACCACTTAAAAAGATGAGAGGCGTCTGTAATTTACATCATAGGTAGACCTCAACTATGGGAGACAAACCTGAGAAAAAAAAATCCAGAAAATCACATTGTCTGTTTTTTTTTCATTTTATTTGCATATTATGGTGGAAAATAAGTATTTGGTCAGAAACAAAATTTCATCTCAATACTTTGTGATATATCCTTTGTTGGCAATGACAGAGGTCAAATGTTTTCTGTAAGTCTTCACAAGGTTGCCACACACTGTTGTTGGTATGTTGGCCCATTCCTCCATGCAGATCTCCTCTAGAGCAGTGATGTTTTTGGCTTTTCGCTTGGCAACACGGACTTTCAACTCCCTCCAAAGGTTTTCTATAGGGTTGAGATCTGGAGACTGGCTAGGCCATTCAAGGACCTTGAAATGCTTCTTACGAAGCCACTCCTTCGTTGCCCTGGCGGTGTGCTTTGGATCATTGTCATGTTGAAAGACCCAGCCACGTTTCATCTTCAATGCCCTTGCTGATGGAAGGTTTGCACTCAAAATCTCACGATACATGGCCCCATTCATTCTTTCATGTACCCGGATCAGTCGTCCTGGCCCCTTTGCAGAGAAACAGCCCCAAAGCATGATGTTTCCACCACCATGCTTTACAGTAGGTATGGTGTTTGATGGATGCAACTCAGTATTCTTTTTCCTCCAAACACGACAAGTTGTGTTTCTACCAAACAGTTCCAGTTTGGTTTCATCAGACCATAGGACATTCTCCCAAAACTCCTCTGGATCATCCAAATGCTCTCTAGCAAACTTCAGACGGGCCCGGACATGTACAGGCTTAAGCAGTGGGACACGTCTGGCACTGCAGGATCTGAGTCCATGGTGGCGTAGTGTGTTTCTTATGGTAGGCCTTGTTACATTGGTCCCAGCTCTCTGCAGTTCATTCACTAGGTCCCCCCGCGTGGTTCTGGGATTTTTGCTCACCGTTCTTGTGATCATTCTGACCCCACGGGGTGGGATTTTGCGTGGAGCACCAGATCGAGGGAGATTATCAGTGGTCTTGTATGTCTTCCATTTTCTAATTATTGCTCCCACAGTTGATTTCTTCACTCCAAGCTGGTTGGCTATTGCAGATTCAGTCTTCCCAGCCTAGTGCAGGGCTATAATTTTGTTTCTGGTGTCCTTTGACAGCTCTTTGGTCTTCACCATAGTGGAGTTTGGAGTCAGACTGTTTGAGGGTGTGCACAGGTGTCTTTTTATACTGATAACAAGTTTAAACAGGTGCCATTACTACAGGTAATGAGTGGAGGAAAGAGGAGACTCTTAAAGAAGAAGTTACAGGTCTGTGAGAGCCAGAAATCTTGATTGCTTGTTTCTGACCAAATACTTATTTTCCACCATAATATGCAAATAAAATGAAAAAAAAAACAGACAATGTGATTTTCTGGATTTTTTTTTCTCAGTTTGTTTTCCATAGTTGAGGTCTACCTATGATGTAAATTACAGACGCCTCTCATCTTTTTAAGTGGTGGAACTTGCACTATTGCTGACTGACTAAATACTTTTTTGCCCCACTGTATATTCACCCAAATATGCAGAAAATATGTGAAAATATAAAGTGTCCTGTGCACAAATAAATAAACAATTTATTAATTATATCCCTTAAAATGGTGTGAAAATGTTTATTTCAATATGCAACCACCTTCAAAAAAAAAAAAAAAAGTGCTCAGTGCAGAAAATATATAAGGGGCTATATAGCCTTCATTGCATATAAATAAGAAATGAACAATAAAATAAAATATTTAAGTGCAAAAAGAATGACTTAGGCTGGTTTCACATTAGCGCTTTTTAAGCGCACGCACGGCCGGGGGTAGCTCCGCCCCCGAGCCGGCTCTCTGCCCGGCGTGCCCGCCCCTTGCTTGTAGCGCCGCTTCCTAGCGCACAGCGGCGCCTGCGATCGGCGCACCCTATCTTTAGCATAGGGTGTGCAGATCGTGCGCAGGCCGTGCGCTAGTTGCGCTTTGACCTGCGCTGCGCACTTTTGACGGTGCGCCGAGCACGCCGAAATCCGAAAAGTTTGATTTTGGCGCGCACTGCTGACTAACAACACAAATGTTGCGGTATAATTAAGTGAATGGAATAATATCACTTCATGTGGTTACTGACCAGAGTCTCCTCCTGCCCCCTGCACACACCACACTCCAATGCACGTTTCGCTCTTGCTTCGTCAGGGAGTGGAATCCAGGTGCACTTCCATCGGTGGAGAGGAATCCTTAGACTAGTGGAGACAACAGGAAAGGGGATGGCCTATCGGGAATGAGTGCTAGGGGCTGAAGTTATGTCCGGTACCTGAGGGAAAGACTACAACCTGTTGTCACCTATCTCACATGCTTCACTGTAATGACTGTGAACTGTTCAGTAAAAGTTTGAAAGTTGAAAAGCACTTGGCATCCTCTGGATTGTGTGTGGCAGTTCCTGAAGATGGAATCCTGTAGTCAGTGAAAGCCTACGGCCCACAAGTGAGTGTAATGCACCCCACACCTAACAGCACACCTAGACTGGGACACAATTTTCCTGTAGGGTGCCAGACTGTGCAGAAGCAGCAGCTCATCCATGACTAACTCGCCTGGGTACATTTGGTGTAGTCAGCAGGATAGATCTGCAGGCACCATGTTATAGAGCAAGGGGAGCTGAGCAGATTTATATACAGTTTTGTGAGAAAAGATTCTGCATAAACTGGGTTTTCAACATTTAAATCTCTCCTGTTTCTGGGATTTTGGGTATAGTGGGCAGTCCGATCAGTGATTGACAGCATTCTTTGCATCAGTGTGCACACAGAGATGGCTGTCAATCACTTGTATGACTGCCCACTGGACCAAAAAAATCACAGAAAGAGTTTAAATGAAAACAAGTTATACTGAATCTTTTCCTGCAAAACTATATATATATATATATATATATATATATATATATATATATATATATATATATATATATACTAGCTGAAGAGCCCGGCGTTGCCTGGGCATAGTAACAAACTGTGGTTAGTTATAACAAATTATAATGATTGTGTTGCACATAAAAACATTTCACATCATATATTCAACACTACAGATTTGCAACACAAATTAACTAAACGATTACCCAAGTATTGATAGCATTTTATTTTCAACTCATTCAAGAGCCTTTTGATAAACAACATTTTTGGTTTTTCCTTTCGGTGCAAAGATGAACAGATTTTTGGCAGTTCCAACTCTTGAACAGATCACGTAAAGTTGACCATGAGAAAAGCATGGAGATTGCAAATCGATACCTACTGCTTTAATCGATCCCTACTACTTTCAAGGACTGTCCCTGAGCATTGTTAATGGACATTGCAAATAGCAGTTGAACTTGAAACTGGAGGCATTTAAAATCAAAAAACAAATAAGATGGAATGAGTGGAATTCTTGGAATGAAAATGTCCTCTCCTTTGGCACATCCTGTTTCTGAGCTGTGTATCTAACCCTATCCTGTGTGATAATGTCTTCTGAGCTGTGTACCTAATCCTCTCCTGTGTGATACTTTCTGCTGAGTGGTGTATCTAATCCTATCGTGTTTTACTGACTGCTCAGCCGTGTATCTAATCCTATCCTGTGTGATACTGACTGCTGAGCAGTGTATCTAATCCTATCCTGTGTGATACTGTCGGCTGAGCCGTGTATCTAACTCTATCCTGTGTGATACTGACTGCTGAACCATGCACCTAATCCTATCACGTGTGTTACTGACTGCTCAGCCGTGTATCTAATCCTATCCTGTGTGATACTGACTGCTGAGCCGTGTATCTAATCTTATCCTGTGTGATACTGACTGCTGAGCCGTGTATCTAATCCTAACCTGTGTGATATTGTCTGCTGAGCCGTGTATCTAATACTATTCTGTGTGATACTGTGTGCTGAGCTGTGTATCTAATCCTATCCTGTGTGATACTGTCTGCTGAGCCGTGTATCTATCCCTATCCTGTGTGTCTGTGTCAGAGGGTGGTCTGTGTTTAATACATTGTGTTATTTCCAGCTTTACAGAAGGATGATAACACCATAGAAATGATAAGAATAATAGGCCTCAGTTACTACAACTGTCTACAAAGAAAACTGTTGCTGATAGCAACCAATCACAGCTCATTTTTCATCTTTTAAACAGCTCTGGGACAGCGTGGCGAGTTTTGAGTGGTGACTTTTGTGTGGCGAGGTTGGTGTATGTGTGGTGAAATGTGTGCTGAGGGTGGTATATGTGTTGAAGCACATGGTAGTGTGTGGCACATTTTGTGTGTGTGTTCATATCCCCGTGTGAGGTGAGTATCCCATGTCAGGGCCCCACCTTAGCAACTGTACGGTATATACTCTTTGGCGCCATCGCTCTCAATCTTTAAGTCCCCCTTGTTCACATCTGGCAGCTGTCAATTTTCCTCCAACACTTTTCCTTTCACTTTTTCCCCTTTATGTAGATAGGGGCAAAATTGTTTGGTGAATTGGAACGCGCGGGGTAAAAATTTCACCTCACATCATAGTCTATGACGCTCTCGGGGTCCAGACGTGTGACTGTGCCAAATTTTATGGCTGTAGCTATGACGGTGCAGATGCCAATCCCGGACATACACACATACATACAAACATACACACACACACACTGAGCTTTATATTAGATATATATATATACTGTATATATATATATATATATATATATATATATACTGTATATATATCAGCTCCTCCCACTCTGTAGCATGGTACCTGCAGTTTTGATGGATTTTCCTGGTCATAGGTTCCCTTTTAGTTGTTCAGTGGGCTGCACAGACAGGGCTTGTGGTGCACAGAGATGCACATTAGGCCCGAGAAGTCATCAAAGTCAGTAAGAAATTCATCTGCCTAGTTAGTGGAGAATGGTTGTAGGGTGTCTGTCATTCCAGACAACTTAGTTGGCCTCTTATGAGGTTGGAAGTGCAATGTACTTGTGAACATTTGTTTTAATGAAAACTTTTGATCCATTTTGCCAGAGGAGAAAGCATTGTGTGTGGTCGGCCATGTGTGCTCCTTATGCTTAGAACCTTCCATAATCCAGTTTGTCATTCCCCTTGAAAGACAACAAATAATTATGAAGGACTGCAACACTACTTATTAAAAGTGAATGTAATGCAGGTAGAAAATGGGAACGGTGGATATTTGTCCACTGGGTTGATTTGTGGACCTTATTTCCCAGTTTCTGTGCACAAGCAGCATACAGTTGTGTTGGATTACATTTTTTCTCTTAAATTCAGTTATCAAAAAGCAAACTGTGAAAGATACACAGCCGTGAGGTTGGAACGGGGGGCAATCACGCAGAACTTACACACGGTTACCTTTTGTCAAGGTGATGCAACATCGCTGCCTCCAATCATTAGGACAATACACAACTGGCTAGGCTAGTGAATGATGGACGAGGCCATGGCTGCTTCCACTACTAGCTAATTATTGGGGAACTAACAGTGAGCATATGGTATATACACCTCCGATTCCAACTCATAGAATATATGTACATACCCCCAGAACAGTCACTGCCAGTTCAGCAATAACAAAAATAACAACTAGCTGCCACCACCAATGGTTTAACACTAGAACTACTGCATGTTTCATAATACCTATAACTACCATAAGGGGTCATTTTGACCCCCACCCAAAAGTACTGACTCTGGAGTAAAAATAACTTTTTTGTTGCCAACAAATTAAAGAACATTTATTTTAACTTAGTAGGAACAGTGTTAAGATCAAGTACAGCACGCATTTTCCTTTTACATGGTCATAGCATGCGGTGTCCAACAGTTAACACAAACAGTACTTTCTTCCACTTTCCCAGTGCAATTTCCACAAACTGGTTTGTTACAGCTTGCGCAAGTTTTAGTTGTTTTGTTTTTGTTGCATCTTCCAACTCCACATTTTCGATGCTTGTGGATTTCTTGTCCTTTTGTTTGTGGTTCAGACATTGCGGATGATGGGCCACTTCTGATGACTCATTTTCAGATAAATTCTGAAGACATTTCAAAATTTCATCACTTGTCAGACCCCTCTGCTTACTCATGCTTCAAATACACATCACAAAAAGGGACTTGTAAGATCGCAGAAGTAATAAAACGACACTGTACAAACATGCAGAGTTGTAGCTTCAACTGTAATGTTTGCTACTGAAGTGCAGACAGAAATTGCTTCAAGAGACATGGATCAAACATGTTCAGACAAGTTTAGACAAAACAAAATGCTGAATCATCCCTGATATGCAAAGATACAATTACACTCTACAACTAGGGAGAAGCACTGTGATTTTCTGTACTCTGTAATATTAGGTGACTTGCCTACTACTACTTTTATATATGGGGTCAAATTGACCCCTTCAGTACTTATAGGTATGAATTGTAAAATCCGGGCCCCTGAAAAAGTTACAATTCATTTTTGTGTCCTAAAATATACACTACCATGAATAAATAAATGTCACAAAAAGTCAGAACTCATTTGTTAAAATTTTAGAAATTATCGGAAAAAGAAATAGCAAAAGGGTCAAAATGACCCCTCCGGTAGTTCTAGTGTTAAAAAAAGCCAATTGGACACCCTTTACAGGGAGTGTATAGCTTTAGGGGGTGCAGTTTACAGAGCAAGAGAAGCAGAACTATTAAATTTTATATTTAATCCAGGAAGATACGCAGTGTTTTTAAAAAATATACAAGTTATATAAAATGGTAACAAAACAATATGATATGTACAATTACATAAGATAAAAAGGAATTACAAAAGAAACTTACTAACCCTAGTGTCACAGCTATAGCTCAGAGCTTAGCAGAAGGAGGCGTTACTATTGGAAAATGGACAGAACCTACAGCGAACTGTGCCTTCCAAGTACTGACAATGATCCCAAACCAGATTCTGCTTTTCATCAGCTCTAAGCTACGCTCACATGCCTCCCCTTGATGAGCTTATGTGTGGGGTGGATTGTGGGATGTCTTCAGCTCTTCAAAACTTTATGAGATCGCCAACATACAAGATGTCTCCACCTCTGAAGGTCCCAGGTGTTAGATATTGTCATAACATTTTTATCATGATTTTATATTTACATAGAGATGAAATATAACAGGTATATCCTCCTCTATGTCTGTTTTTCAGTAAGAGGGATTCTAGTGGCACTAATGTGATATTAGTGAATGCGTCACACCGGTCTCTTAGTAACAATGACAAAAATCTATATCTCATAAATATCAGATTGATACAAACCCCAATTTTCCTATCTGAACCTGGAGCCAAGCTGTATACAACAGATTTTTTCAGTTTTGTTTCATCATAGGAAGCTCATTCTGGGGAACACAATTCTCCTCCTTGAGTAAGCAAATTTCTGCCTGGTTGTCATTTTCCCAGAGAAGACCTTTCCTGTTTAATTACTCATACACTACAGGGATCCTCTGCTTCAAAAGTGGTTAAAGCGTTATCTCTCTACCTATTTCCCTTGTTTTAATTATATTCTCTCATTTCCTAGCTATACCTAATTTTCCCTTCTTCCCCATATGTTCAGTGTGAGGTTTTCTTCAAAAAGTTTGAAGTGTAAGCTCTTCTCCCAGATGTTCTACATGAGGGTGACATCCATAGATGTCTTAAAGATTTAAATTTTTCTATGGCACAACCAATATAAACTGATAGTCAAGTTATTATACTTCTCATGTTAATATGGCTGTGCAGAGCCACAGACTGACAGTACAGAAACTTGTATTGATAGAAAAATATTTTAAAATACCTTGATAGACAAGACTTAGGTGAGGAGGCTAGAGTGTTCGACATTAGGGGTCAGATGCATTAACGAGTTTATGCCAACTCTGGCATAAAGCACTTTGTTAAATTGCAATATTTTTGCTCAACACTGAAGTTGCTCGAAAATATTGCGACATTTGGCTATGTCAATATGGTTGTAATATGGGTGGCAAAGATCACACCGGAAATGTATCCTAGTCCATGACACGAGTACATTTCTTTTTGTGGCACTCATATCAGTTAATAGACTCCTAATTCATTAAATGGCGCGTGCTTCTTAATAAATTGGGCGCATTATAATCTAGTGACATGCACAAATCCAACCTTAATGAATCGGCTCTTTAGTTTCTTGTGTGCTCCAGCTAATATCAGGTTGTACTAAGACACTAAAGCTGCTATCTAATGGCAGAAAGCGAGATAGAACTAACAATATGTATGGAGTGGGATAAAATACAATGCCAGAACAGTTAAAAAAAAATACTGGAGTGTTGGCAGAGGCTTGATAATTTTTTTTAAAAGTATGTAATCCATCTTCTGAACTGTCAGAGATATGTGTCAGAAGATAACATCATTTATGCCCTGATGTATGAACTCAGACCACCAACAAATTTCCAGAACAAAGGGGGCATCATAGAAGCCTCAAAACAATTCAGCACCACTCAGAGTTTTCAGTAAGTGGAAATCCTTAAACAACATTGTGAGTGCTGCTGTAGCTAAGTGCTCTGCTTACAGACTCCCTGATGCTATCTCGTCACACTTCTCTGTAGAATATTAAAACATACAGTACATTTTGGGTGAATTTCTCCTTTAAATGGTCCGTTACCTAAACTGTCTGTACAAATCATGTGATGAGCTGTCAAGAAAAGCTGCTAACTGTTCTTGATATATTCTGCAACGTCTCCAAGCAGTAAATGAACTAAGAATATTTAATATTCAGGTTTACACACAAGTGAAGGAGTAGCTGAGAGGTTGATGTGAATGTAAACCCAATAAAATGTTTATGCTGATGATATGCTGTAATGAAGAGGATTATAATCTTCAATGTTTTACTCTTCATTTGCTTCACTTCTTGATTTTCAGAAAATCCTTAATCTAGAAAATTTGCCTGATGAAGGGGACTTCTGAGCCTTGAAAGCTTGCAAATATAATTTCTCTGGTTGGCCAATAAAGGTATGACTCCTTGAATGCTTTTCTCAAATTTTTTTTGGAGACATAAGTATTTACATCTATCAGAAAATCCTTAAAAAGGATGAGATATAACAACTCATGTACGTCCATTGGATAGGTTATAAATGCATGTTAGCTAGAGTTCTGACCCTGCTCTGAGATCCCGATCAATTTTCCAGTGAGGATGGAGTGATATTAAGCATGTGTGACCACTGCTCTAGTCACTGTCTATGGCCCCCTTCACATATCCATATAACACCGGTACTGGTGTCAACAGTGTTTTGGATTTGTGTGCCATCAGTATGCCATAGGTGTGATATCTGTTTTTTTTCTGGCATGGCTTAAGAAAATCAATTCCAAAGCATCTGCTATACTTGCAATGTTAAATACATTCAGCACACAGAGGGCACATGGATGACTCACGAATGCCAACCATGTGCTGTACGTGTTTTACACGGTCCCATAGACTTGTATTATTTCTTTTCATCCATCCCTAAAAAAGGAGACATGTCTCAGGCTGGACATGTGAAGATCACCATAGGTTTTAATAGATACGTGTGGATACGGATGACACACGTACGGGAAACATGTACATGTGAATGGGGCTTATGGGTGTGGTGGCTGCACATGCTCGCAACTGCTGTATTCACAGAGGCAACTTGGGAACCCCATTTACTTGATCACTAGAGGTCACATCAGCTGGACCCACACTGATCATACATGTAATTGGTGATAAATGTTACTTATAGTACAAGTTATTTTGTGATGCACACAGGAGTATGGCACCATAGGCTCCTCTGCATGTTGCATTATGGCTCTGAGCAAGTTAAAATTTGAAGTAAACAGTGATACGGCAGTGTGCATAAGCATAATTGTGATTTATTATACTAAGCACCTGCAGTAGTTCGACTCCCCATAGAGAAGGCAGAGATGGTTTTTACTATCTCTGGCTTCTTCATTACAGTATACACAGTGCTGAACAAATTGTGTATACGGTTTAGAAAGCACTGACAGTGCTTCCTTCTCCTGTCACAGTGATCATCTGATTGCCGGCTGCCAAGTGGAATTAAGAACTGCTGGGTCTTAGCAGAACCACATCCGGTCTGCTGTGTAAACAGGAGGCTGAAATTGCTCATTAACTGGAGCCAATTATGCCAGCCACAATTACAATAATAAAATAAAAAAATGCCTTTTATATTCTTTGGGGGTAAACAATGTGGGGAATAAATGAAACAAATAGATGAATAAAAATAAAGTAGGACAAATTATAAAACAAAATGAAAAAAATATCATGCTACTAGTGCAAATCGCTATTTCTGCTCTCATAAAAGAAAAAAATCTTCATGTTTGAGATATAAAAATAATTCTCATGGAAATGGAGCACAATTTAAATTGTATTTTAGTGGTCATAAACAAAAATAGGAAGACAGATATTGTGTGACACCAGGCATGGGACGGATTCTTTTTGCCGTTACATGGGGGTTGGTAGCCGTGCTCTGTGCCTAGCACTCTGGTGTACAGTGGAAATGTGCACACGGATGTGGGTGAGCGGGGGTTAATGCTATTTTTTTTAATACTTTGCCCTCTCTAGTGGTGGCGATGGAGGCGTTCCCCATGATTTAGGTGCGGGGGGGTGACAGGAGAGTCAGGAGGCAAATGAACTTTAGAACAGATGAAACTTACTTGTAACACAGCTAAAAAAAGATCACAGCCATAGATGGTATAATATAACATGTGCAGATGACAAAGTTCCTCAGACAGGCATTGGGCGACAGATGCAGGAAACGGCACATATGAGGCGTGATAAACAGGAAGTGGACACAGAGCCTATCGTGTTATCCAAGCTGACATGATAGAACCTTCTTCTATCCCACTGTGGCAATCTTCCCCAGCAGACCCCTCTATCCCTGCTTCCTCTGACCTTCATTATGTAGTAGGATTCCTGTTTCCCCATCTCCATTATGGAGGACCACCCTCCAGACCTGTACTCCTCCTGCGTCCACAGTGTAGTATGCTGGAAGGCTAAGGGTGCTGTGCAGACCTGGGAATACCATCTGCCTCAAGGGCCCTAGTCCTCAGGCTATCCTATAGGTTTCCTCTGGTCAGTTCATCTCTATTCAGCCCACTGGAAGAGGGAAAAATAATGCCCTCACATGTTTTCAGGCTGGTTCACTGGCTGGTCCCCAACTGTACTCTGAGATGCTCGCTGGAACTCTGACTGGAATAATGATTACAGATATTTTTAATTGACCCAGAGGCTCTACCCAACAAGCCATCTGCTTAGCTCCTGCCTCAGTGAGGAGGAGTCTAACTGCTTTCTACCTAGGCTGCTACAATAAGTGCTGGACTACAGTGACAATAATATAAATACCTTTACGAAATAGTACTAATCTTCAATAATTTAAATAACAGCACATTATATGGTATAGTAATCGTATTTCCTTTTTTTCTTTACATATTTCCACGCAACCAATATCAGCTATAAAAAAATTAAAATGATTTAAGATTAGGTCTCAACTACCATAAAAAGGGAGTAAAAATTATTTTAATGTCTAAATGAGAAAAAATTCTAGAGGTCTTAAAATTGCGTGTATGAAAAAAAATGTTTGTTTTTAATTAATTTTATTTTTATACTTTCTAGTCCTAATTCCATAACCTACGATTTTGGTTTTCAATTAAATGGCAAATCTTAAAGGGAATCTGTCATCCCATTTTAGCCCTATCAGCTGCCGGGACCTCCATCAGGGGCTTATCAACAGCATTCTGTAATGCTGTAGATAAGCCCCCGATGTAACCTGAAAGATAAGAAAAACACGTTAGATTATACTCACCGGGGGGCGCGGTCCGGTGCGGTGGGTGTCGCTGTCAGGTCTGGCGCCTCCCATCTTCTAGCGATGACGTCCTCCTCCTTACTTCTGCTGCGGCTCCTGCGCAGGCGTACTATATATATCTGCCCTATTGGGGGCAGAGTAAAGTACTGAAGTGCGCAGGCGCTGGGAAAGGTCAGAGAGGTCCTGCGCCTGAGCACTGTAGTACTTTACTATGCCCTCAACAGGGCAGAAAAAGTACACCTGCACAGGAGCCACTGCAGAAGTAAGAAATAGGACGTCATCATATGAAGATGGGAGACGCCGGACGAGACCGCGATCCCATCGGACCAGACCGGACGCCAGGGTGTGTATAATTTAACTTGCTTTTCTTATCTTTCAGGTTACATCGGCGGCTTATCTACAGCATTACAGAATGCTGTAGATAAGCCCCTGATGGTGGTGCCAGCAGCTGATAGGGCTAAAATTGGGTGACAGATTCCCTTTAAAGCACCACTCCGGCACTTTTATCATTGCACCACTGGACTGATGCTTTAAATGTAATTCCCCTGCCCACTGTCTCATACTCACCTGCTGCTGCCTTCATTTTCTTCCAGCGTCACTCCGATAGGAAAAGTGACTTGTCGGCAGCTCCAGTGTTTCATGGTGGAGGTCACTTTTCAATAGAAGATACAATCACAAGTTGGCATCGTGGGACTGGATCAGCACTGAAAAATGGTGAAGACGCTGCAGGGTAAGGATATGACTGGGAGTTGGGGACTTACATTTAAAGCCACTCCAGTGCTGAAAAATAACGAAAGGCTCGAGTGCTGCTTTAACAAAAATGGAAAAAAAGAGAAGAATTTTTCTCTCTTCCCCCCCCTTTTGTACCAGCTCCTTGGTAAAAAAAAAAACTGCACCAAACTGTGGGGCATGAGCCTAGGCTAACATTTCTTATTAATCAGAACATGTATTTGCTATATCCTACATTGAAGAATAAGTCAGTGAATCATCACTATTTAAAATCTGCCGTCAGATTTATACAATGTTCTATCATTATTTTTTGACTTGCATGTTGTCACTGTATGATACGTGTATTTAATTTTTCATCATTCCTTGGAAACATTTCTAAGTAATTAGTTGAAAAATATATTCTATCTATGAGAACAATGTTGATTGCCTTAAATGGACAGCAAAATGGGCATAGTCTCCAGTACAACATACACCTATGGCAGAGGCGTAGCTAGGGGTTCAGCTCAGGGGGGGGCGCGAAAAATCTGAGAGGGCCCCTAACCACTAAACCTGATTACAACTCAGGTGGCGAACCCAGTGGCAGTAGCTCTGGGTGGGCCCCCTCAGAGCAAGGGGCCCGGGAAGACGGCACCCTCTGCCCCCTGGTAGCTACGCTACTGGCCTATGGTCTTTGTCAGCACACCACTGTAAATATTAGTACAATGTATTCAGGCAACTTTTATTATTCTGAAGTGAACGTTTAATCTAAATCGGCATAATTACTGTTTTCATATGTGCTGGAAATCTTTGTTCTGTAATCCTGATGAAGATCTATCCAAAAATATCAGGCAAAACTATGAAACAATGCTGAGCTCTATGACAAAACCTACTAGTCTCCAATTAAATCAATAGGGTCCATTGAGCGCCACTAGTTTCTGACTTGGCAGGGATCCAGCACTCCTATTCATTTTAATCATCTACCCCTATGACAAAGCAGAACAATGAAATAAAAATAGTTTTAGCGTAAATATTTGCTGATTATTGCTTATTATGCAGTATTTTATATTACTAAGAAATTTGGTAATGTTTTTCGAGTGTGGGAGGAAGAAGGGTTACCCAAAACATATGCCGTATATACTTGAGTATAAGCCGACCCGAGTATAAGCCGACCCCCCTAATTTTGCCACAAAAAACTGGGAAAACTTATTAACTTGAGTATAAGCCTAAGGAGGAAAATGCAGCAGCTACTGGTAAATTTAAAAAATAAAAATAGATACCAAAAAAAGTAAAATTAATTGAGACATCAGTAGGTTAAATGTTTTTGAATATCCATATTGAATC
Organism: Dendrobates tinctorius; assembly: GCF_039654945.1. Lineage (NCBI taxonomy): Eukaryota > Metazoa > Chordata > Amphibia > Anura > Dendrobatidae > Dendrobates > Dendrobates tinctorius. The sequence continues at coordinate 9,773,712 of NW_027361866.1, forward strand.
AGGAGCCCCACATAATGCTCCATACAGTTCATGATAGCCCCATAAGATGCTCCATAGAATAATATGCCCCATATGCTGCTCCATAAAGGTTATGGCCCCATAAGATGTTCCGTAGATTGTGCCCCATAAGATGCTCCCTAGAATAGGCCCCATATGCTGCCCCCATAAGATGCTCCATAGATTATGCCCCCATATGCTGCCCCCATAAGATGCTCCATATATTATGCCCCCATATCCTGCCCCCATAAGATACTCCATAGATTATGCCCCCATATGCTGCCCCTATAAGATGCTCCATAGATTATGCCCCATTATGCTGCCCCATAAGATGCTACATAGATTATGCCCCCATATGCTGCCCCTATAAGATGCTCCATAGATTATGCCACAATATGCTGCACCCATAAGATGCCCCCTAGATTATGCCCCCATATGCTGCCCCTATAAGATGCTTCATAGATTATTACCCCATATGCTGCCCCCATAAGATGCTCCATAGATTATTCCCTCATATGCTGCCCCTATAAGATGCTCCATAGATTATAACCCTATATGCTGCTCCCATAAGATGCTCCATAGATTATGCCCCTATATGCTGCCCCATAAGATGCTGCATAGATTATGCCCCATATGCTGCCCCCATAAGATGCTCCATAGAATAGGCCCCATATGCTGCCCCCATAAGATGCTCCATAGATTATGCCCCCATATGCTGCCCCCATAAGATGCTCCATATATTATGCCCCCATATCCTGCCCCCATAAGATGCTCCATAGATTATGCCCCCATATGCTGCCCCTATAAGATGCTCCATAGATTATGCCACAATATGCTGCACCCATAAGATGCCCCCTAGATTATGCCCCCATATGCTGCCCCTATAAGATGCTTCATAGATTATTACCCCATATGCTGCCCCCATAAGATGCTCCATAGATTATTCCCTCATATGCTGCCCCTATAAGATGCTCCATAGATTATGCCCCTATATGCTGCTCCATAAGATGCTGCATAGATTATGCCCCATATGCTGCCCCCATAAGATGCTGCATAGATTAAGCCCCATATGCTGCCCCATAAGATGCTGCATAGATTAAGCCCCATATGCTGCCCCCATAAGATGGTGCATAGATTATGCCCCCATGTACTGCCGCTGCTGCATATAAAAATAAAAAAAAAACAACATACCTCTCCGTCGCTGGGGCCAGGTGCTGGTGTCACTGTTGGCATCTGAGATATTCACCTGTCCCCAGGTCCATCGCTGCTTGTTGCTGTCTGGCACATCATCTGTCAGTGAAGTTCAGGCTGCAAGGGGCGCGGTGCGCACTAACACGTCACCGCATCCACTGCTGTCTGAACGTCACTGACAGAAGAAGTGCCAGACAGCAGCAAGCAGCGATGGACCGGGGGACAGGTGAGTATCACTATACTTACCCGTCCTGGCATGGTCTCTGCAGCCCCATTCTCCCACGTTCTCCCTTCCTGCCTTCAGCGGTCACGTAGTACCGCTCATTACACTCATGAATATGTGCATATTCATGAGTGTAATGAGCGGTACCATGTGACCGCTGAAGGAAGGAAGGGAGATTGTGGAGATCCAATCGTTATCCTTCTCATCAGGTGGCAGATCACTACTGTGGCGCCCCTGAGGCTTCAGTCGCCACAGAGGTACTGCACCTTCTCCTAAGGTGTAGTGCCCCACCATCCAGGTAAGGTGGGAACTCCTGACCACGCTCCACACCTGCATTCCATACACAGGATAGTTCAGTGGGGCCACCTAACAGCTTCAGGCTGGGGGTTAGCAGAGCACCCCTCGTGGAACCCTGCTTTGTAACACGAGATGTGCTGGGAGGCGGGTGGAGTGAGATGATATAAAAGAGTGGAAGAGTGAGAGTTAGTGGTCAGTTGGTTAGAGGAGAGAGAATAGAGAACATGGGTGTCTGAGGGATGTGCTGCAGCAGGTCCCAGTGATCTGGGCTGCTGGCACGAGAAAGAGCAGAGAAAGAGACTGATAAGACTGATAACCTAACCTTCCATAAGAGAGATAGAACAGATCGGAACAAAGGAGAATAGAAGGACGGTGGGAAGCTGGTTGAAGAAAGATAGAGAACCCTTCCAGTCCAGAGAGTGCAAAGGCCGGGGCCGGGTCCCCGAGGTTGATTGGATCTTTATGTCCGGCAACAGACACCGGAGGAGTAGTGAGCCACTAACGCCTCGCTCCCATCATAGACTTGGGACACAACAGCAACTGAATAGAGAGCCGGGACGCAGAGAGGAGTCCCCGAAGCAGGCTACAGCTGTCTGTCATACAAGTAAAGACTAGGAACACCTAGAGAGAGGCATTCCAGGGTAACTAAGTACTGGAGTGCTTCGCACCTAAAGGCGCATTGGAGGAGTCGTTCAGTAAGGTACATGTTGGTGGAGTGTGGAAGGGAGAATCCTACCCTGCCTGGAGGTTGGCTGGAGCCCTGACCTGGAGAACACGGTACGGAGGCAGGCAGTTGAGTGAACTGCAAACAGTGAGTAAAGCTTTGGAACTGCATACTCGGGTGTCCTCCAGTTATTCCCGCACCACTACACCTGGGTACCAGCCTCCATACCAATCTGCGTCTCTCCTCATCCATTGCACCTACACTGCCCTGGGACTACAGCTCCACCTGTGGGGAGATACACCATCTTTGCTGCACCACACCATCAGTCCCAGCGGATCTGCATGCAGCCTTGGCTCAACATCTTACTTGCCAAACACCACGGGTGGCATCACAAACTATTATAATAAACTTTAACACCATTAACATCACCGGTATTGATATTGGCGCCCAGGGCCATGGACCGGGTCACCGCTGCTGTGACACATTCCCACCTTGACACTGGCCCGGTACCGAGTACCCCGCTGCCCTGGGTGTGCGAGGGTGACCCACTACCACTTAAACCAACCTCACTACCTCCTGTCACCACCAGAGGGAGAACGGAAGGAGAACTCTCAACTGGAGGAGCAGAAAATGAGCTCATAACACTGGGGGCTGCAGAGACAGTGCCAGGACGGGTAAGTATGACCTGACACCCCCGACCCCTTCCCCCTCTGACCCCCTGGTGTATATGACTCGAATATAAGCTGAGAGGGGGACTTTCAGCCCCCAAAAATGGGCTGAAAATCTCGGCTTATATTTGAGTATATACGGTACATACAGCAACATGTTGTCTCATTGTTGACTCAGTGCAGACTCACTATTTAGAGGGAAATAAAATCACTTGTAACCATAGTGTCCCCTCCATGTCACAAGTCAAAGAAGACCTTAAAGTAGCATCATCTTGTAAACTTATGGTATAACCACAAAAAATGCCATAAATGTGTAGTACTTCAAGATCTCACGAATTGTCCTGCATTTTCGGAAAAAAAAGGTGTCCTGATTTACACTGCTGTCATTGAAGAGGTGGTCAGAATACCCATTCATTTGTATTGGAATTCCAAACCACTGTTCCACTGGAAGCAACATGCAATGAGGCCCTGTTCACAAGCCCGGGTGTCCTGTTGATTAGATCCATATCTACTGTACAATTATGACATATTCATAAATATAATATAAATGTACAAAATGGAAAAAACCTTTAACCCCTTCACCCCGAAGCCTATTTTCACCTTTTTGACCAGGCAAATGTTTTCAATTCTGACCAGTGTCACTGTATGAGGTAATAATTCTGAAACTCCTAGTGATTCTGAGAATATTTTCTAGTGACATATTGTAATTCATGAGAGTGATAAATTTTGTTTGATATGACTTGCGTTTATTTGTGAAAATATTGGAAATTTGGCGAAAGTGTAAAAATTTAGCAATTTTCAAGCTTTCCATGTTTATGCCCTTAAACTAGAGTTATGTCACACAAAAATAGTTAATACATAACATTACCCATTGCGGTGTGGTAACCTCTGTTAAAGCTAGGGTGTGCTGTATATGCTACTCAGAATATGCATGTGGGCGTGTGTCTGAACATCCAGGATAAAGCCTGTATGTGTGGCTGTATGAAATAGGACCTGTAGTGATGTCATGACCATGTGATCCATACCTCACTTGTGGGTGTGGTCATGTACCATATAGTGTGACTGAGGTCTGGTCACATGTGTTGTGTGTTTGATCCTGAGTGGTCAGAGTGCAAGGTCCTGGAAGGCCTGTGTGTGTTGGAAGTGTCTGGGACTGAACTTCCTGGGAGCACACATGGAAAGGCCCGGACCTGGTAGAGTCTGTGACAGCTCTGTGTAAGGAAGCTACTGCCCGGCTGCAGGTCTGCAACTGTAGACGGCCTAGTGAGCAAGGCACTGTCTGGAACAGTGATCCCAGTGCGGCCGCTCCCTGATAACCCGTGAGGGATAAACTGTGAGTAACGCTGACCGGGATCAGTAAGAGACTTTGTATGCTTTATGTGGTAACGCTGCATGCATGCTGGACATGGCACAGCCTGTGTGCCCACAGGCCTGAGAAAGCGAAGCTCTACTATGGACATTAAGAATTTGTCTGTCTGATGTAAGACTGTTTGCCTTGTGTTCTTGTGACATTGGTTTATGAAGGATATAAACCACACAGACTGTTACTTTAAGCAAAAGTGTTCCTGTGTGCCTCAATATTTTATGACGAACTTTGACACTCTCAGTGCTGGAATGAATGTGTCGCATGGATTTATGTCTTTTTACATCAATTAAGGAATTTCCTTTTAAAACCATGAGGGGGCATCGCAACACAGAACTAGACCCCAATCAGAGGACCATAAAACATCCCGGACTCCTTATCCATGAACTGGTCCAATGTTTATATTTATGTTTCTCCTTCTCCCATATTGATAGTTCTGCTTCACGTCACTTGTCTTATCTATTGCATTTTTTCTAGGCTGTATTGTGCATAAATATGTGACTTCAGATTTTGTATTAGTTGAGCCTGATGAAGAGACCTGAGTTGTCTCGAAAGCTTGCAATGTGTTATCATCTTTTCAGTTAGCCATTAAAAGGTATCAACTACTGAGGACTCTCAATCCTGAATATTTTTCTATCGCAGCCAAGTGAGTTAATCCCCATCTACTCACATGGTGGATCTCTACACCATATGTCTACTTTACATGAGCGCAATTTTTGAAACCTAATTTTTTTGTGTTATGAAGTTAGAGGGGTTTAAAGTTGATCATCAATTTCTCGTTTTTCCAACAAAATATACAAAACCATTTTTTAGGGACCACATTACAATTGAAGTGACTTTAAGGGGCCTATATGACAGAAAATACCCAAAAGTGACATCATTCCAAAAACTGCACCCCTCAAAGTCCTCAAAACCACATTCAGGAATTTATAAGCCCTTCAGTTGTTTCACACGAATTAATGTAATGTGGAAAGAAAAAATGAACATTTAACGTTTTTCACAAATAGTTTATTTAGACATAATTTTTTTATTTTCACACGGGTAACAGAAGAAAATGGACCCCAAAGTTTGTTGTACAATTTCTCCTGAGTACCTGAATAAGCTGATATCCCATATGTGGGAGAAAACTACTGTTTGACTTTTGGAACACAAAATTAGCTGGAATAGAGAACGGACACCATGTCGCGCTTCGAGAGCCCCTGATGCGCCTAAACAGTGGAAACCCCCCCACAAATGACCCTATTTTGGAAACTAGACCCCCCCCAAGAAATTTATCTAGATGTGTGGTGAGGACCTTTAACACCAGGTGTTTCATAGAAATTTACAACATTGAGCAGTAAAAATAAAAAAAAAATCAAATTTTTTCCACAAAAATGTTCTTTTAGCCACAATTTTTTTATTTTCACAAGGGTAGCAAGAAAAAATGGACTCCAATAATTGTTCTGCAATTTCCCCCCAGCATGCCCACAATCCATATGTGGTGGAAAACTACTTTTTGGGAGCACGGCAGGGCTCGGAAGGTAAGGAGTGACATTTTGGAGCACAGACTTTGATGGCATGATCTGCGGTAGCCATGTCAAGTTTGGAGAGTCCCTGATGTACCTGAACAGTGGAAATCCCCCACAAGTGACCTCATTTTGGAATATACACCCCTCAAGGAATTTATCTATAGGCTTAGTTATAGTAGTGCTTTTGGTTTTACTGGTGTATGAATTTATAATGTAGTGTTATGTGTAAATTGTGCAGAGTAAATCAGATTATAAAAGTGTGTTGTGGCACTAGGGTAAAACCAAATTTGATACACTTTGAAGCAATCCTTAATACAAAGGCTAGGTTTCCCAGGGCAGGTTTTACAATGGTAAATTGTGTTCTTTTGTATTCTCCTCTTGGATCATACTCTGTCTGCACCTTTTTTGTGTTATTCCATTTTCACTGTTTGTTGAATCTTTTTGGGAAAATGTCGATCTGGCACACTGGGACTCTCACTTTCATGAGTGCCAAACATTAGGACCTTGATGACTTCCTCCTGAAACTGAAGGAATCTCCCCATTTTTTCCTGCAGATGGAAACAGCACAAAAACATTGTACAATGCCATCTGAAAAATGTACACGGCCATTTTTTTGTACCATACTTTAGCTTTTTGCATGGCATTGTATGATTTGAGTCCCTGATTTGACAGAACTACAGCCCCATGAATTTATTATAATCCAGGATGCAATCTGGCTTTGGGACTTCTGTTTTGGTACCTCGGACAGTGACAAGGGAGCTGTTGTCACGGTGTATGGTGGTCGAGATAAGGACATCCCACTTGTCTTAAACTTGACTACCATTGTGTTGTTGCTGCATTGAGTTCTGCTATCGCCCTTTCTCAGCAGTTGCCCAATTAGCAGCATAGGGAGGCCTCTGTGATTTTTTTCACATGGTGCTGCATGCAACTGTACCTCTCTGACAGAGAGTGTCTTGAAGAGTGGGATGCTTGAAGAGTGGGATGCCGGTGTAAAAATGATCTGCGTAGAGTTGATAACCCTTATCCAGCAGTGTCTACAGCAATTCCCACACAATTTTCCCAGTCACTTACAGGACAGGAGGGCATTCAGGGGGGTTCAATCTGGGTGTCCCTCCTATCGTAGAACCTAAATCTGTCACGATCACGTGTGTCTGGTCGCAGAAGATGTCGCAAGGCGAACCCATAACACACGTGACCCTGGATACACCGCCTCCAGTGGGGCGAATTTAAATAATAAAGCGTGTAGGTGGATATGCCGCCTCCACCTGGCGGATTTAGGTATTACACGCTATGCATACATATATCTGGAAACACCGCCTCCAGTAAGGCACATTTAAATAATAAGGGGGGAACCTGGGTAACTTTAACAATGGTGGGCCCTGCGATAGGGAATGGGGAAATGGAGACCTCCTGCACTCCCCTGAGCCAGTGTCCCTACACTCCTCACATTCCCTATACAGGCTCCGCGCCTGTCGCCGCACGCGAACCTTAAACCCTTTGCTCGCCCTGAACCTAAACCCTCACTAGGGAATAGGTCGGTGCGGAGACTAATCCCACCACTGCACTAACAACACACATGAGGAAAGAGACAATACAGGGGAAACACCACTTAGCTTTGCTCTGTTGCATACGCTCCTAGCAACAGAGCCCACCACCTGTGTGCATCTCCACCCTGATCCATCACCATAACTGGATCCATCACCATCGTGCAGCCTGGGAGCAGAGTCCATCACCACTTGCAGCAGTCCAGTACACAGAGTCCCAAGATGAGTCCAGCCTCTGCGAAGAATCCAAGCATGCTCGAGTCCAGTTCTCAGCAACCAAGTCGCGCATGCCGAGTGCAACTCTCTTCCTAGTCGCCACTCCTCCAAGCCATGCACGCACTTCCAGCCGACACCATAAACTGCGACTCCACCAGGCCATGTCAGTCCTTCCTGCAGACACCATTAGCTGGCACTCGTTCTCTCTGGCTGACTGCGCAGGACTCCTATCCAGCTCCATCCTTCCACCAGGCTCTCCAACAACTCAGCAAGAAATATCACCAGCCCTGAGTGAACACCCTGAGCACACCTTTATAGGGTGTCACACCTGATCCATAATTAAGTGAACATTAACCTAAACCTAAGGTGCGATACCATTCCCCACCACCGGGCAACTTAGAATGAACGACACCACGTGTGATAATTCTAATGGCCGCCGGGGGCTATCACGACACACTTTGGAACCAAAGGAAAAAAAGTTCACTTAATGCATTTAATACCGCCAGATCCAACACTGGATCATGACAGTACCCCCTCCTTAATGAGGGGCCTCTGGACCCTCAAGACCACCCCTCATTAGGGAAACACCTACAGCGGGGACGCCCAGATCCTGAGTTCACCCCACCATTACCTGACACTTCAGGTTCATGACAAACACCGCTGGTATTGGCAATACAAGTTCATTTTGGAGGCACCACTCATCTCCACAGCGCCGACCTGGGGAACGAGATTATGTATGTGTATGTATGCTAAGAGCTGATCAGACTCCACAACACATTTCCAAGATGTTATTTGGTGGCACCCACACATGCTCGTTCACACACAGGTCCGGACCTGAACGTTTATTGCACGCATACATTTGTCATAACTTGGTGAACTCACTCTGGACTAAACAGAGGCGTCCCCCTGTGTCACCACACTCACACCCCCACTATTCACCAAGGGACACCACCCTCCAACCCTTTCACCATGAGGACTGTGCCTCCTAGGGTTGGTTAATGGCGAGGGTAGAGATTTGTCCCTACTCCCCCGCAGCACACCTGCTGCACACACCAGGAGGAGAAGGGGACCGGGAAATGGAGGAAATATACTCTCGCTGGTCGCCTCCACACGACCAGGAGGGCGGCTTCTTCGATGGTATGAAGATTTGGCGTAAAACCCCGCGGACTATCACACCAGTCAGCTCACCACAGGGGCGTACCCCTTCACCTCGGGGAATACCAGGCAGCTCCGTGGGGCACCATTCCTCCCACCTGCCTGGGTGCGCCCGCCTGCACGAACCAGTCCTGCTCCCCAGCAGCGACTCTAGGGGGTTTTAGTACCATAGCCGCAGGAATATGGAGGAAAATATATACACTCACTGGTCGCCTCCACACGACCAGGAGGGGCGGCATCGAAGATTTGGCATGAGCCCCGCGGACTATTCACCAATCTGCTCACTACAGGGTCGTACCCCTTCACCTCGGGGAATACCAGGCAGCTCCGTTGGGCACCATTCCTCCCACCTGCCTGGGTGTGTCCCCTGTAAGAGCAAGTCCCGCTCCCCAGCAGCGACTATACACCTAGTCTGCTCACCACAGGGATATACCCCTTCACCTTGGGGAATACCAGGCAGCTCCGTGGGGCACCATTCATCCCACCTGCCTGGGTACCTCCCCGTGCATGAGCAAGTCCCGCTCCCCAGCAGCGACTCTAGGGGCTTTTGCCAGACCGCAGCCGCCATTTTTGTTTCTCTGGTTATCTGAGCAGAGGCCCCAGACCCTGATAACTGCTGCTGCAGCGGCTCTAACACACCATGCCGCTCCCCACTGCACCTCAGTGAGGCCCGGCAGCAATTACCACAGGTCTCCACATGGCCAAAGCTCACCAGAAAAAAAAAAACTGTATGGCTGGTGATAATGTCACGATCACGTGTGTCTGGTCGCAGAAGATGTCGCAAGGCGAACCCATAACACACGTGACCCTGGATACACCGCCTCCAGTGGGGCGAATTTAAATAATAAAGCGTGCAGGTGGATACGCCGCCTCCACCTGGCGGATTTAGGTATTACACGCTATGCATACATATATCTGGAAACACCGCCTCCAGTAAGGCGCATTTAAATAAAAAGGGGGGAACCTGGGTAACTTTAACAATGGTGGGCCCTGCGATAGGGAATGGGGAAATGGAGACCTCCTGCACTCCTCACATTCCCTATACAGGCTCCGCGCCTGTCGCCGCATGCGAACCTTAAACCCCTTGCTCGCCCTGAACCTAAACCCTCACTAGGGAATAGGTCGGTGCGGAGACTAATCCCACCACTGCACTAACAACACACATGAGGAAAGAGACAATACAGGGGAAACACCACTTAGCTTTGCTCTGTTGCGTACGCTCCTAGCAACAGAGCCCACCACCTGTGTGCATCTTCTCCTCCACCCTGATCCATCACAACTGGATCTATCACCATCGTGCAGCCTGGGAGCAGAGTCCATCACCACTTGCAGCAGTCCAGTACACAGAGTCCCAAGATGAGTCCAGCCTCTGCCAAGAATCCAAGCATGCTCGAGTCCAGTTCTCAGCAACCAAGTCGCGCATGCCGAGTGCAACTCTCTTCCTAGTCGCCACTCCTCCAAGCCATGCACGCACTTCCAGCCGACACCATAAACTGCGACTCCACCAGGCCATGCCAGTCCTTCCTGCAGACACCATTAGCTGGCACTCGTCCTCTCTGGCTGACTGCGCAGGACTCCTATCCAGCTCCATCCTTCCACCAGGCTCTCCAACAACTCAGCAAGAAATATCACCAGCCCTGAGTGAACACCCTGAGCACACCTTTATAGGGTGTCACACCTGATCCATAATTAAGTGAACATTAACCTAAACCTAAGGTGCGATACCATTCCCCACCACCAGGCAACTTAGAATGAACGACACCACATGTGATAATTCTAATGGCCACCGGGGGCTATCACGACACACTTTGGAACCAAAGGAAAAAAAGTTCACTTAATGCATTTAATACCGCCAGATCCAACACTGGATCATGACAAAATCTACCCTGAAGTACTCTCGCACAGCTTGTACAGTTTAATTCTGTACCTGGCCCTCTAACTGGGCAAGTATTGTCAGAATTTTAGCTTTCCTTTGAAATGAACCATAGATTTATCTATGCAAATGTCCCTTTGGGGGTTGTATGCCTCAGCAAAGTTTCAGCTGAAATGGTCAACTATTGGCCCAATTTTATATAGACAATCAAAGTTAGGATTGTCTCAGGGAGGACACTGCGCATTTTCATTGAAATGCTTAAATTTTCGGATTGCTTCAAATTGTGTCCTTGTCAAGGCCATATGGAGTACCAGATTGCTGTAGAATATATCAGTACTCCAGTATTGCCAAAGCTCTGGTTCTTTGACTACGCCCATGTGCAGTAAAATGCCCCAAAATGTCCTTATTTCTTCTGCTTTTACAGGGGTCCATCTGACATATGATGACATAGAACTTTTGGTGAAAAATTGATGGGCATTCAAATTTGTCTGGGCTATTTCCTCACTGAAAAAAATTGAAAAAGTCAATTTCAGTGAGGCGTGTAATGTCAAATTGGATTCCTGAGCTTCCCATGAAGTCCAGAATTAGAAGCTGATAATTTTTGGGAGGTGGAGACCATATGGGATCGATTGCTGTAGGGGTTGCCTAAGTCCTAGGGTGCCTTGCTGGGAGTCTTTCTTCACTAAATGAGGAGGACGAAGAGAAACAGAAGAACGTGGGATCTTCTTCACTGCCTGAAACTATTTTGGAGACAAGGAAAGTGTATGCCTCCTCTGCTGAGTAGCATCTTAACGAATGGGCCATTTTTATTTTATTCTTCAAAACACTAGGTATGTGTGTGTAAGTGGTGCTTTTATACGTGTATTGTGTGGGGCTTGTGTAAATGGTATTATTTGTTATAAAAGGTAGAGAAAAAAAGTAGAGAAAAAAAGTAAAAAGGAAAAATTTAGAAGAAACACAGAAGACAATAATGAAAAGAAAAATCAAAAGAAGTACAGTAAAAAAAAATGTTTGCATAAAAAATATATATTATTGTATTATAAAGTTACTGTAACAAATGGAAGCGGAGGCAGAGATGGTGAAGTTCACATTCATTTTTATTTTTTACGTGGAACCTCGGGACCACGGTCCGTGGGGCTCCGAAGGGGGCGTGACTAGTGAGCCCCGGGTACCCGTAGTAAAGCTCCTCAGGCAGGGCCAGAATGGAATACCAGGAGGACACAGGTGCTACCTCCAGTTAGACCCCGAACACGTGGCAGCTATCCCAGCGGGACCAAAAGGGATAACAAAAGTTACAGCAGAGTCCGTAATGCGCTGGGTCCTGGATCCAGTTAGTTGGTAAGGAGTCGGTTCCAGTGACCTTCACACAGTCCTTGGACTCGGATGGCTGTAGGCGGAGCGGGATGGCTTAGGCCCAGATGGTTGCTGATATAACCAGGTAACACAGGATACTGATATGCTGTGGAAACAGAGAGCATTAGACAATGCACAGAGACTGCAGATGCAGTGCAGACAGGTTAGCATGAGAACCGGATGTAGCAATGATAGATACTCGTTGCTCCGGCGCTCTCCCTATCGAGGAGAGGCCAGAAATAGCAGCCAGTGCGCTGCCATTGGTTGATTGCATTTTTTGAATAATGCACGCCGCCCCTTTAAGAAGGCAAGAGAGCGGGTGGGCGTGCCCTAATAGCCTTAGTTACAGATCTCCTCACAGGACGCCAGGAGGAGGAGGCAGGAGGGAGGACAGAATGCTGAGCAGCAGCATGAGAGGCTCGAGGTGAGTGCCCAGAATGGAGAGCAGCGGCGTGCCTGGACACAGCGCCAGGACAGGGGCCAGGTGTAACAGCGGCAGACCTGGGCGCAGCACCAGGACGGGGACCGGGTGTAACAGTTATTGGAAGCTAACAATTCTTTTTTTTATTTTGCAAAATAAAAATGAACATCACCAACAGTGCAACGCACGCTCCACTAATGCACTAGCTAAGAAGTAACCTGGTGCTAACTATTCTTTATTTATGCAAAAGAAAAATGGATGTCACTAACACTGCAAAGTATGCTCCTCTAATGCACTAGCTAAACAGTTACCTGGCGCTAACAATTCATTTTCTTTTTGCAAAAGAAAAATGAACTTCACTAACACTATGAAGTACCCTCCTCAAATGCACTAGATATAAATTTACTGGGCACTAACTATTCGTTTTTTTTGCAAAAGAAAAATGGACGTCACTTACACTGCGACATCTGCTACATGCCTACTGTAAGGTTCCACCATGTGAGTGGACGGGGATTACTCTCTTTGCAGGTCTTTGAGGTAAACACTGGCACGCTCAGGGTTAAAACGAAGCCATTCAGTTTATTATTTAGACAGCTCCAGCAGCCATTTCACTGTCTATTAAACATTCAGCTTTAACACAAGAATACAGTCTCTCACTGACCCCGGTCAGTATAACACGGACACCTGTCCATTTAGACAGCTCCAGCAGCCATTTCACTGTCTATTAAACATTCAGCTTTAACACAAGAATACAGTCTCTCACTGACCCCTGTCAGTATAACACGGACACCTGTCCGTTACCTGCTGGAGTCGGTCACACAGGTTCCCTGATCCCTCTTGTCCTCAGAGGTATCCCAAAACATGGTACAAAGTACAGTCTTTTCCTGAAATATACTTCTCACTGACCTCAGTCAGTATAACACACGGTTGTCAAGACCGTTACCTGTTGGATCGGCCACACAGGTTCTCGGATTCCTCTTGTCCTCAGAGGCATCCGATAAATGTCCATTCACACACAGTCTCTTTCTGACCCCAGTCAGTATCACACAGTTTTCAAGACCGATACCTGTTGGCCACGCAGGTTCCCGGATCTCTCTTACCGCAGAGGTATCCTGTAATCATTTCTTTCTGACCCTGGTCAGTATCACACGGTTTTCAAGACCATCTGCTCCTTTTGGCTCAGACTCGCCGGCACTGCTTCCCCAGGCTATGCGACGTCCAAGCCTGGAACATGGGAGCTCTGTCTGGGCTGACAGACTCCAACACAGTCTCCCACACATGTGCAACACACCTTCCTTAGATAGCCTGTAACCACTCCCAGTTACCTACCACATGGCTAGTCACATGATCATGACCTCATCACAGGTCCTGCAGATTCACAACCACACACATATCTCTTCAGCCAAAATGGGGTACAGTAAGCCCCCCTCACCACAGTGTGTGGTACATGGGTAGCCAGACCCTCCCAACTCTCATAGCTACCCGTAGCCCAGACCCAAATGTAAACAACAACTACTTAAAAATATACGTACACTTGAAGGGAATCTGTCACCCCTTTTTTGAGATACCATATAATGATATCATTCATTTGTATGTCACATAAGGATTCTCTTAGTACTTCTGCTTCCCCCTGACCCCGCACCTTTCATGCATAAATACCTTTTTTATATTGGTTCAGATGTATGTAAACTGCCACAGTCCGGTCCGATGGGCGGGGCTTATTCAACTGCTCCCCCCCTCCCTGTCTTGCTCTACACAAGAAGAAATGCGTAGAGCAAGACAGGGAGGGGGGAGCAGGTAAATAAGCCCCGCCCAGCGGACCGGACAGCGACAGTTAACATACATCTGAACCGATATAAAAAATGTATTTATGCATGAAAGGTGCGGGGTCAGGGGGAAGCAAAAGTACTAAGAGAATCCTTATGTGACACACAATTGAATGATATTATATAATATCTCAAAAAAGGGGTGACAGATTCCCTTTAAGAAAAACACTCCGGGCTACATCACATGGGAACTGCCATCCCTGTCACACATACCTTCCATTAACCCCTTGACCACCAGTCACACCACACTACCTATAAACCTACTCTGGACTAATTACTTTTCCTTTTCTAAAAGAAATCAGATGTCACTTACATTGCTACGTCCGCTACTCTAATGTGCTACCTCCCTACCTATAAAGCTACTCTGTACTAACTACTATTATATTTTTTCTAAATGAAAATCGTCCGTCAGTTACACTGCAATGTCCACTACTCTACCTATGGCTAAAAAATGAAAAAGTCCCTTGGTGCAATCTCTGATCAGCAGCTATACTGGTATATTGTTATGTCACGGGATCGCTGTGGGTAATAAGTGCTGGTTTCACTCTTCCCGATATTGGAGAAATCAAGAAATCCAGAGGAAGTGAGAACTGATGCTGCCCTCTCACTTAGTCTGGGTGACAATTATTTTCTGTAGCAGAAGAGAGTGAAGCCAGCCCTGATTGGCCTCAGGGATAGCGTGACATGATAATGTCACGTGAGCCCTGGTAGAGAGAGTACCTACACTACTGGAACGGGTCCGACACAAGAAGTGAGTTATGTATTATTATTTTACTGGGAGGAAACATAGGGATTGAGAAGGGGTTGTCTGAGTAGTGGACAACCCCTTTAAAAACAACTCAAAACTCCCTGAACCTCCAAGTCCGATACTTAGAAAAACTCTAAATGTTTTAACTGCATTTTGACCAGCTGGATTCCCCATTTCACACAAAAATAAGAAGCGAGACTAGCTAACGTCATGTTGGGTCGCCTAAAGTTTGTTTGTATTCCCACCATTTAATGTGATGAATCATCAACTATTCCCTTTGTTCTTATAAGGGTCTGTTTGACTGTGTGAGTCAGGGTTGAACTAGGGCTATATAAATATATATACATCCATATATACATATATAGAAGAAAAACAAATTGTTTTATGACACATTGACAAGCCAGAAAGCTGTTCAGCCCTTCAAACCCTAACGAAGGCAATTTAATCTGACAGGAGTCTGTAAATAGGATAAAGCTCTGGGTTAAATATATGTTGCTTCGTTGTCCTTCATTGTATATTTTACTTGAAAATATCATAAAGTAATGCAAAGAAATGTAGTTGTCAGGACAGCCCCATGTTGGCACGTGTCTGAGCCAAGACGTGCAGTCTAGAGAAGACTTTTCCTGAAATCACCTTATTTGAACATATCCTGCACTGAAATCTGATACCTAGGAGTTAGGAAATGCATGAGTTCAGTTCAAAACAGCCATGTAGATGTCTGCTCATTACAAATACATTCTCAATAAACCACCAAAAAGGAGACGTCTAATTAGAGAGAGAGATCTGTTGAATCTTTGCCGCAAATACTCCAGGGAGAATTTATTATTGCTGGCAGGCTATGAATGCTCGGATTCGACTTTCGCAGCCAGAGTTAACTTATGACTCGTCCATTATATCAAATATATGCATGTTATGCAGGAAAAAATGGTGTATTTAGACTAAATTATAGTTCTTCTCCTTTGAGACTATAACGTAACTTTATCATTTTTGTTTAAAATAAAAAAAATTTACTGACCAGAAAAAAAGTATTTTAGATTCACTGATTAAGAGGATTCTTAATTTCTCTTAGTGTAGCCAGTAGGCAGGATTGGACTGGCCCTCTGAAGAACAGGAGAATCCTCCGGTGGGCCACCACCCTCTTATATGAGCAGAACTTGGCACAATACACTTGAATCACTATGTACAGACAAAGGCGGCATCTTATTCATTTAACAATCTATCCAGCTCATTCTTATATAAATTTTTCATTGAAGATAATGTCACATTTGCTTGTGCTGAGAAGTGGGGCCCTGGAGTTGGTTACTGGTGGGCCCTTGGCACCCCAGTCCGAATCTGCCAGTAGGTCTCATGAAGATGGTTGTCTCACAGTCTGGCCCAGACGTCACCTCTCTGCTGTCCAGAATTCCGGAGTGTCTATCAGCCATACAGTTATGGCAAAAAGTATTGACACCCCTGCAATTTTGTCAGATAATACTCAGTTTCTTCCTGAAAATGATTGCAATCACAAATTCTTTGGTATTATTATTTTCATTTAATTTGTCTTAAATGGAAAAAAAACACAAAAGAGAATGAAGCAAAAAGCAAAACATTGATCATTTCACACAAAACTCCATAAATAGGCCAGACAAAAGTATTGGCACCCTCAGCCTAATACTTGGTTGCACAACCTTTAGCCAAAATAACTGCGACCAACCGCTTCTGGTAACCATCAATGAGTTCCTTACAGTGCTCTGCTGGAATTTTAGACCATTCTTCTTTGGCAAACTGCTCCAGGTCCCTGATACTTGAAGAGTGCCTTCTCCAAACTGCCATTTTAGATCTCTCCACAGGTGTTCTATGGGATTCAAGTCTTGACTCATTGCTGGCCACCTTAGAAGTCTCCAGTGCTTTCTCTCAAACCATTTTCTAGTGCTTTTTGAAGTGTGTTTTGGGTCATTGTCCTGCTGGAAGACCCATGACCTCAGAGGGAGACCCAGCTTTCTCATACTGGGCCCTACATTATGCTGCTAAATTTGTTGGTAGTCTTCAGACTTCATAATTCCATGCACACGGTCAAGCAGTCCAGTGCCAGAGGCAGCAAAGCAACCCCAAAACATCAGGGAACCTTCGTCATGCTTGACTGTAGGGACCGTGTTTTTTTCTTTGAATGCCTCTTTTTTTCTCCTGTAAACTCTATGTTGATGCCTTTGCCCAAAAAGCTCTACTTTTGTCTCATCTGACCAGAGAACATTCTTCCAAAACTTTTTAGGCTTTTTCAGGTAAGTTTTGGCAAACTCCAGCCTGGCTTTTTTATGTCTCGGGGTAAGAAGTGGGGTCTTCCTGGATCTCCTACCATACAGTCCCTTTTCATTCAGACGCCGACGGATGGTATGGTTTGACACTGTTGTACCCTCGGACTGCAGGGCAGCTTGAACTTGTTTGGATGTTAGTCGAGGTTCTTTATCCAACATCCGCACAATCATGCGTTGAAATCTCTTGTCAATTTTTCTTTTCCGTCCACATCTAGGGAGGTTAGCCACAGTGCCATGGGCTTTAAACTTCTTGATGACACTGCGCACGGT
Source organism: Dendrobates tinctorius (assembly GCF_039654945.1). Classification (NCBI taxonomy): domain Eukaryota; kingdom Metazoa; phylum Chordata; class Amphibia; order Anura; family Dendrobatidae; genus Dendrobates; species Dendrobates tinctorius. Next base: position 9,791,320 of record NW_027361866.1, read on the forward strand.
AGACACAGGAACATTCAGGTCTTTGGAGATGGACTTGTAGCCTTGAGATTGCTCATGCTTCCTCACAATTTGGTTTCTCAAGTCCTCAGACAGTTCTTTGGTCTTCTTTCTTTTCTCCATGCTCAATGTGGTACACACAAGGACACAGGACAGAGGTTGAGTCAACTTTAATACATGTCAACTGGCTGCAAGTGTGATTTAGTTATTGCCAACACCTGTTAGGTGCCACAGGTTAGTTACAGGTGCTGTTAATTACACAAATTAGAGAAGCATCACACGATTTTTCGAACAGTGCCAATACTTTTGTCCACCCTCTTTTTTATGTTTGGTGTGGAATTATATCCAATTTGGCTTTAGGACAATTCTTTTTTCATTTAAGACAAATTAAATGAAGATAATAATAACAAAGAATTTGTGATTGCAATAATTTTCAGGAAGAAACTGAGTATTATCTGACAAAATTGCAGGGGTGTCAATACTTTTGGCCACAACTGTATCCTCCTTCTCCTCTCGCATCCTCAAGTTCAATGTGGACAAATCTGAACTCATCATCTTTCCTCCATCTCACAGATCTTCCTTACCTGACCTATCTATCACAATTATTGACATCACGCTTTCCCCATTACCGGAAGTCCGCTGCCTCGGAGTAACCCTTGACTCTGCTCTGTCCTTCAAACCACACATTCAAGCTCTTTCTACCTCCTGTTGCCTCCAGCTCAAAAATATTTCCAGAATCCATCCTTTCCTCAACCCTCAATCTTTTAAAATGTTTGTGCACGCCATCATCATCTCCCGCCTCGACTACTGCAACATCCTTTTCTGTGGTGTCCCTGCTAACACTCTCGCACCTCTCCAGTCCATCCTTAACTCTGCTGCCCGACTAATTCATCTCTCTCCTCGCTACTCCTCCGCTTCTCCCTTCTGCAAATCTCTTCACTGGCTTCCATTCCCTCAGCGTATCCAGTTCAAATTACTAATACTGACCTACAAGGCCATCTATAACCTGTCTCCCCCATATGTCTCTGAACTAATCTCTCGATACCTTCCCTCGCGTAATCTCTGGTCATCCCAAGACCTCTTTCTCTCCTCCACACTTATTTGCTCCTCATCCAACCGCCTCCAAGACTTCTCCCGAATATTCCCCAGCCTCTGGAATTCTTTGCCCCAACATGTCCGACTATCAACCACATTTGGATCCTTCAGACGGAACCTGAAAACCCACCTCTTCAAGAAAGCCTACAGCCTGCAATGACCCCACTACCTCCTCCCCACTACCGAAGATATCACCTCAACCAACACCAGAACAGCTGCAACCCACCAACTGTGATGACTCCTGGAGTGGACCCTCTGGGTAGTGGCACAAACCCTCCCTGGGCGAGCTGACCTAGTGAGGACCACCCCCTATACAGGGAGTGTCACGGGCAAGCCCAAGAGGGTAAGGTACCATGACTGCTGGCACGAGGTGGCCGGTTCGCAGGAGACACGAGTGAGTGTGTCTGCTGCAACGTGTATAGCGTGGACACAGGGACACGTGGGGTACAGGACGGTACAGGGTGAATGTATCTGCAGGAACGTGTAAAGCGTGGACACGGGAGTGCGCCAGATACAGGGTAGTGCCAGACTGGCACACGAGGGCACTTGTGGCGTGCAGCGACTAGTACGTCCAGATGTGAGCAAAGCAGGATGCGAGCAAAGGAGCACGTCAGAGTACTGAGTTAGGCAGCAGGTGTGCCAGGAGGTGCAACAGAGTACAGGAACAGAGTGTTTCCCAGGAAGCACAACTGAGCATAAGACAGAGCACAAGATCAGAGCGTGTGCCAGGAGGCACAACAGAGTACTAGGCAGAGTGCAGGATCAGAGGGTGTGCCAGGAGGCACAACAGAGTACAAGGCAGAGTGCAGGATCAGAGCGTGTGCCAGGAGGCACAACAGAGTACAAGGCAGAGTGCAGGTTCAGAGCGTGTGCCAGGAGGCACAACAGGGTACAAGGCAGAGTGCAGGTTCAGAGCGTGTGCCAAGAGGCACAGCAGAGTACGAGGCAGAGTGCAAGTTCAGAGCGTGTGCCAAGAGGCAATGCAGAGTACAAGGCAGAGGACCCGAATACAGCACGCAGCCAGGTAGGGACACGGCAGACCAAGCCAGGAAGCACAACAATAATCCGGCACCTCCCACAGGAAGAGGTAGCCTGATATGGCACATGATCACTAGGGCTTCTGGGTCAAGTCCTCCAATAACATAGAGAGGACGGACCTGGAGACAGAGCTGAGAAGAGCGCGTGTGCTCACACAGAACATGTTGCAAATATGAACCTAAGTACGAGAGGTGCGCGTGCGCACCCGGAGCAGCCGCAGCTCCAGAAGAGGTGACGTCGGGACCGAGGTCCCGCCCCCAGGTGAGCGCAGCGTGACAGGCGGCGTGACACCAACCTACTGTCTCCTTCCCCACCATCCTGTAGCATGTAAGCCTGAAAGGGCAGGGTCCAGGGCCGGACTGGGACTAAAATTCAGCCCTGGCATTTGAAGTTACACAGGCCCACTAGTCACATGGTGACTATATAATATTTTTGTACAGTTGTAGGTTACAAGAAGTGAGAGGAGATTAACACGACTATATAACATGTAGTCAGAGCTGTGCCCAGTATTTCAGCTCAGTCCTATTTATTGCTTTTAGGTACAGTACTCCTCCCAAAGCTCTGTCCCTTTTTGTAGGCACGGTGACAGAATTCCTGGCAGAACTGCTCTCCATTGGGCAACCAGACCCCCTGGTCATAGCTGCCCCTATCATACTTCCCAACTTTTGAAGAAGGGAAAGAGGGACAAAGACTGCGGTGCGTGCAGCGCGCCGCTGCAAATTTTAGGCCACCCCCGGCCACACCCATTTCACAACTAGTCACACCCATGTCCACACCTAATCGCACCCATTTAGCACTGCTGATCCCACTGACGGTACTGAAGGCACAGTGGCTGGCATTATGGGCACACTGACTGGCACTAAGGAAGAGAGAAAACAGAGAGAGAGAAAAAAGAAAAAAGAGAGAAAGAAAGAACAGAGAGAAAGAAGAAAGAACAGAGAGAAAGAAAGAGGGGAAAGAAAGAAAGAACAGAGAGACAGAGAAAGAACAGAGAGAGAAAGAAAGAGTAAAGAAAAGAAAGAAAGAACAGAGAGAAAGAAAGAGAGGAAAGAAAAAGAAAGAAAGACGGGAAAGAACAGAGAGAGAGAGAAAGAAAAAAGAAAGATTAGAGAGAGAAAGAAAGAACAGAGAGAGAGAAAGAAAATGAGGGAAAGACAGAACAGAGAATGAGAAAGAAAGAACAGAGAAAGAAAGGAAACGAGAGAAAGAAATAAAGAAAGATTCTATAAAGATACTATAGCAGCCCGGCTCCCATTGTAGTGCCCAACTGTGCCTCCCGATGCAGGACATATCATGGCTGGGACTGGGCTGAATCCCCATTTTTGTCTCTGATCAGTTGATCTCTTTTGCTCTGTCTTCAGAATGTACCTGAGTGCTGATATAGTGATTTGAAGTCTAGCGACTTCAGGGCCTTTTTCTATCAGACGTGTTGGACATTCTTTTTGACAGGGTTTTTTGCGTGATTGCAGACAGCAGCTTTTCTTTCCTGTCCTTTCTAGTTAGCGAGGGCCCCATCGTTTGCTCAGCCTATCTTTCTACCTGTGTCTGTGTTTTCATCTTGTTTCACCGACAATACATGTTGGGGGCTGTCTATTGCTTTGGGGTCTGCTCTGGGGCAGTTTAGATTTTCCCTTTCTCTCTTTAGGCTTATTTAGTTCTCTGGCCGTGATGAGGCGTCTAGGACCACCGTAGGCACGCTCCACGGTTACTGCTAGTTGTTGTGGATAGGATCAGGGGTCTGCAATCCACTAGTTACCAACCTCTCCGGTTTTCTGGGTTTAGCTTGCTTTTTGTTTTTTCCTCCTCGGTGACTCATTCATAACACACACGGCTCCGCTCCGTACACCTCGTACACACACGGCTCCGCTCCGTACACCTCGTACACACACGGCTCCACTCCGTACACCTCATACACACACAGCTCTGCTACATGTACCCTGTAAACCCCTCCTGACCCCACACATACTTAGCTCATCCAGCACCATGACAACAGCACAGCAGAGTCTTGCAGACACCAAGAGGCAAGGCTGAGCACACAGGACCTGTGATGAGGTCACAGGAGGGGCGGAGTCAGGGGTCACATGATCAGGGGTCTGGACAAAGGCTCCTGATCATGTGACCCCTGACTCCTCCCCTCATCACAGGTCATGTGAACAGAGAAGAGAGCAGGCAAGCAACGCTGTGAGTGGCTGCGGGGGGGAGGTCTCATGCTACAGTGAGGATGGGGTGCATGGGGGCTTATCTCCCTGCAGTGTGGGAGGGTTGGAAACTATAACCGCCATGCCCGCAGAGGGCCAGCGGCAGGAGCAACAGCCAGGCCAGTGGCCGCATCAGCTGGCAAGGGGCCAGATGATCGGGCGCTGCCGCCTGCGGCCCACATGACAGCGGCCCAGCGGGAAAATGCCCGGTTGGTTATATTACCAATCCAGGCCTGGCAGGGTCCTCTGTCATGAACTCATTTTCTGCTCCACCAGTTGAGAGTTCCCCTTCCGTTCTCCCTCTGGTGGTGACAGGAGATAGTGTGGTTGGTCTAAGTGGTAGTGATCTGCCACCTGATGAGGAAGATAACAATTGGATCTCTGGAGTATCAGACTGGATATAAGACAGCTGACGCCCTATCCGGGTGCTGGTGATTCAGTCTGCTTCTCAGGTCCTGGACTTCAGCTCTCTTCCAGTCTTCTCAAGTTAAGTTTGTTTTTTGCTATTGTTCACACTTGCGCTTGTTGGTCAATTCAGTTTTTTGTGTAATCAGCCTGCCCCTGCTGGGGCTATACTGAAATTCCACTCCTATTAATCAGTATTTGCCAATCTGCTTTTTGTCCCTTATTAGATTCGCCTCTTTTTTGCTCTGTCTCAGAATATTTCAGAGTGCTGATATAGGTTTAGAAGTCTAGTGACTTCAGGGTTAATTTTTCTATCAGAAGTGTTGGACAATATTTTTGTAGGGTTTTTTTTGGCAGATTGCAGACAGTGTCTTTGCTTTTCTGCTCTTTTTAGTTAGCCGGGCCCCATCGTTTGCTCAGCCTATTTTCCTGCCTTTGTTTGTATTTTCATCTTGCTTCACTGTCAATACATGTGGGGGGCTGTCTTTCCTTTGGGGTCTGCTCTGGGGCAGTTAGTTTTCCTCTTTTTCTGCTTTAGGCTTATGTAGTTCTCCAGTTGTGACGAGGCGTCTAGGACCAACGTAGGAACGCTCCACGACTGCTGCTAGTTGTGTGGGTAAGATCAGGGATCTGCAATCTGCATAGTTACCAACTTCTCTGGTTTTCTGAGACTTAGCTTGTTGTCTTTTTTTCCTCCTCGGTTTCCCATTCATAACAGAATCACCAGCCATACCGCAGATTCTAGGGTGCTCAAAAGCAGGAAAGAATTGTTAGAGAAAAAAAAAAAAAAGTGTCAGAATTTTTTTTTTTATTATGTATTTTTTCCTCTTTTTCTCTGGGGCCGTAGGAGGATTTTTTTTCCTAATGGAGATTAAGCAACTGTCTGATCGCGTGGAGCAGCTTGCTGCTGAAGTACAGGGAATTTCCACCTACCTTATTCAGTCACATGCTGCTGAACCCAAGATTCCTACTCCTGATGTGTTTTTTGGGGATCGGTCTAAATTTCTGAATTTTAAGAATAATTGTAAATTATTTCTTGCTTTGAAGCCTAACTCATCGGGGAGCTCTGTGCAGCAGGTTAAAATTGTCATCTCCTTGCTGCGTGGCGATCCCCAGGATTGGGCTTTTTCTCTGACACCTGAAAATCCTATTCAGACTAATGTGGATGCATTTTTTCAGGCCTTGGGGTTGTTGTATGATGAACCTAATGCCATTGATTAAGCTGAGAGAACCCTGTTGGCATTAAATCAGGGTCAGGATCCTGCAGAGTTATATTGTCAAAAATTCCAAAAGTGGGCGGTCCTTACTACATGGAATGATAGTGCATTGGCAGCTCTCTTTCAGAAAGGAATGTCAGAGACCATAAAAGATGTTATGGTGGGATTTCCTGTTCCCTCTGGTCTGGATGGCTCTATGTCATTAGCCATTCAAGTTGATCGGCGTTCACGTGAACGTAAAACTACACGGGAGGCGCTGCCACCTTTTGAACAAATGTCTGAACCTATGTAATGTGATGGGGTTTTGTCTAGGGCGCAACAACGGGAGTTTAGAAGGCGTAATAAGCTGTGTTTTTTCTGTGGAGACGCCTCTCATACTATTTCTGTCTGCCCTAAATGAGAGAAACGTTTTGCACACACATTTGCTGTGGGCAGTATACAACCTAATTACTCTGATCTGCTCTTTGTCCACATTTTCCACTAAGGCTTTTGTGGATTCAGGAACAGCTCTGAATCTGATGGAATTTGGACTTAGCTAAACATTGTGGTTTGTCCATGGCGCCTCTGCAGACGCCCATTCCTTTGAGGGGTATTGATGCCACTCCTTTGGCGGAGAATAATCCTCAGTTTTGGACCCAGGTGATAATGCGAGTTGCCCCAGACCACCAAGAAAATTGTAAATTTTTGGTGCTGCATAATTTGCATGATACTATTGTTCTGGGGTTCCCCTGGTTGCAAACTCATAACCCAGTTTTGGATTGGAAATCTGTGTCTGTGGTGAGTTGGGGTTGTCAGTGTGTTCTTAGGGATGCTCCTGTTTTCTCTGCCTCTCCTCAGTCTCATGATATTCCTGATTATCTGGCTGATTTCTCTGATGGTTTTAGTGAGAGTAAGTCTGCGTCTTTGCCTCCTCATAGGAGTTATGACTGTGCAATTGAGTTGATGCCTGGGTGTAAATTTCCCAAGGGTCGGCTTTTCAACTTATCTGTACCCGAACATGATGCTATGCGATCCTATATTAAGGAGTCGTTGGAGAAGGGTCATATTATACCATCCTCGTCACCGTTAGGCGCTGTTTTTTTTTTGTGGCCAAGAAAGATGGTTCGTTAAGACCGTGTATTGATTATCATTCCCTTAATAAGATGATGGTTAGATATCAGTACCCATTACCTCTGATGTCTGATTTATTCTCCAGAGTTAAGAGTGCCTGCTGGTTTACTAAGCTTGACCTCAGGGGGCGTATAATCTTATTCGCATCAAGCACGGGGATGAATGGAAGACGGCGTTTAATACTCCGGAGGGAAATTTTGAATACCTGGTGATGCCTTTTGGGCTCTCTAATGCCCCTTCTGTCTTCCAATCCTTTATGAATGATATTTTCCGAGACTTTGTGGATAAGTTTTTGATCATCTATCTGGATGATATTTTGATCTTTTATAGTGATTGGGATTCCCATGTGGAACATGTCCGGATTGTGTTCCGGATTTTGAGGGAGAAATCCCTGTTTGTTAAGGGATCGAAGTGCCTCTTTGGTGTACAGAGGATTTCATTTTTGGGATTTATCTTGTCTCCATTGACTATTAAAATGGACCCGGCCAAGGTGCAGGCCATTTATGATTGGGTTCAGCCTACTTCTTTGAAGGCTCGCCAGAAGTTTTTGGGTTTTTCTAATTTCTATCGTAAATTTATAGGTAATTTTTCTAGTATTGTCAAAACACTGACTGATCTGACCAAGAAGGGAGCTGATGTGCTGAATTGGTCTCCTGAGGCTGTCTCAGCATTTCAGGAGCTTAAGCGGAGATTTACTTCAGCTCCAGTTTTACGGCAACCTGATGTCTCACTTCCATTTCAAGTGGAGGTGGACGCTTCTGAGATAATCTTTGAAAATTCTTGGAGAACAGGAGAAGTGCCAGAAGACTGGAGAAGAGCAAATGTTGTTCCTATCTTCAAAAAGGGGAAGAAGGTGGACCCAGGCAACTATAGGCCGGTGAGTCTGACTTCTATACCAGGAAAGATCTTTGAACAAATTATTAAACAACATGTATGTCAATACCTGGATAAGAATGAAATGATTAAACAGAGTCAGCATGGGTTTGTAACTAATAAGTCATGTCAGACTAATTTAATTTCCTTCTATGACGGTATTACTGATTGGGTGGATCAAGGAAATACTGTAGATATAGTATATCTTGACTTCAGCAAAGCATTTGACAAAGTCTCTCATACAATCCTTATTGAAAAAATGACTAAGTATGGAATGGACAAGGCAACTGTTAGGTGGATTCATAACTGGCTTAGTGATCGGACCCAAAGAGTGGTCATAAATGGCTGCACATCCAGTTGGAAGAATGTCTCAAGTGGGGTACCACAGGGCTCTGTCCTGGGCCCTGTATTGTTCAACATCTTTATCAACGATTTAGATGAAGGAATTGAGGGTAAACTGATTAAATTTGCTGATGACACAAAGCTAGGAGGCATAGCTAATACTAGAGAAGAGAGAGGATTCAAAAAGATTTAAATAAACTGGAGAAGTGGGCAGCAACTAACAGAATGGTTTTTAACAGGGAGAAATGCAAAGTACTACATCTGGGCAATAAAAATGAAAAAAGCATATATAGAATGGGAGGAATAGGGCTAAGTGACAGCACATGTGAAAAAGACCTGGGTATACTAATAGATCACATACTGAATATGAGTCAACAGTGTGATGCAGCAGCAAAAAAGGCAAATGCAATTCTAGGATGTATTAACAGAAGCATACAGTCTAGATCACGTGAAGTAATTATTTCCCTCTACTCCTCTTTGGTCAGACCTCATCTGGAACATTGTGTCCAATTTTGGGCACCACATTTTAAAAAAGACATCAACAAACTGGAGCAAGTTCAGAAAAGAGCGACCAGAATGGTGACCGGTCTGCAAACCCTGTCTTATGAGGAAAGGTTGCAGGATTTGGGAATGTTTAGTTTGCAAAAGAGAAGACTGAGAGGAGACTTAATAGCTGTCTACAAATATCTAAAGGGCTGCCACATTGTAGAAGGATCAACTTTATTCTCATTTGCACAAGGAAAGACTAGAAGCAATGGGATGAAGCTGAATGGGAGGAGACACAGATTAGATATTAGAAAAAACTTTTTGACAGTTAGAGTGATCAATGAGTGGAACAGGCTGCCACGAGAAGTGGTGAGTTCTCCTTCAATGGAAGTCTTCAAACAGAGGCTGGACAGACATCTAACTGGGATGATTTAGCGAATCCTGCTTTGAGCAGGGGGTTGGACCAGATGGCCCAGGAGGTCCCTTCCAACTCTACGATTCTATGATTCTATGATTGGTGCAGGAGCTGTGTTGTCCCAAAAAGACCCTGTGACTTCTAAGGGTACCGTTACACCTAGCGATGCACCAGCGATCCCGACTAGCGATATGACGTGGTCAGGATCGTTGGTGCATCGCTAGGTGGTCGCTAGTGAGCTGCCAAACAGGCAGATCTCACTAGCGACATCGCTGGGGACGGGGGTCGCTACTTACCTGTCAGACACGGCGATCCTGCGTCCTCCCGCCCGGCTCCACGCGTCGCTCGTCGGCGCCACAGGAAGCGCCGCAGGAAGTGGCCGACGAGGAATGGTCCAGGAGCTTCTCGCGCGATCAGCGATAATCAGCGGGGGAGCCGGTCGGAGCTAAGTATCACATGCAGCGATATCGCTTCCGGGCACTAAGAATGTTAAGGCAGACGCCCTTTCTAGGAGTTTCTTTGCTGATTCTCTTAATGTGACCGAGCCTACTACTATCCTAGGTGAGGGGGTAGTTCTTTCTGCCATTTCGCCTGATTTGAGACGCGCCCTGGAGGAATTTCAGGAGGATAAACCTGAGCATTGCCCTATGGGAAGATTGTATGTTCCTGACCAGTGGTGAAAGAGAGTGATGTCTGAAGTCCATTGCTCCACATTGGCTGGTCATCCGGGTATTTTTGGTACCAGAGATTTGGTGAGTCGGTTGTTTTGGTGGCCTGCCTTATCTCGTGATGTCAGGAATTTTGTACAGTCCTGTGGGACTTGTTCTCAGTCTAAACCCTGTTCTCGGTCTAGTGGGTTGCTGATGCCCCTGCCGGTGCCCAAGAGGCCATGGACCAATATCTCAATGGATTTTATTTCTGATCTTCCTGTCTCTCAGAGAATGACTGTTATCTGGATGATTTGTGATAGATTTTCAAAGATGGTCCATCTTGTACCACTCCTAAAGTTGCCATCTTCCGCTGAGTTGGTGCCCTTGTTTTTACAACAGGTGGTTCAGTTACACGGGATTCCTGAGAACATTGTGTCCAATAGAGGGGTCCAGTTTGTTTCCAGATTCTGGAAAGCCTTTTGTTCCAATCTGGGAATTCAGTTATCCTTCTCCTCCGCGTTTCATCCCCGGACCAATGGGCAGACTGAGAGAACAAACCAGACGTCTTATTTAAGATGTTTTATATCTGCTGATCAAGATGATTGGGTCTCATTTTTGCCCTTGGCCAAATTTACGCTGAACAATAGAGCTAGTTCTGCCACTCTGATGTCACCCTTTTTCTGTAATTTTGGGTTTCATCCTCGATTCTCTTCAGGGCAAGTGGAATCTTTGTCCTGCCCAGGTGTGGACACTGTGGTTGTGAGAATGCAGCAGATATGGGACCAAGTGGTGGATAAGTTGTCACTCTCTCAGGAAAAGGCCCAGCGTTTTTCCAACCGGCATAGGACCATTGGTCCCCGGTTTAAAGTGGGTGATATGGTTTGGCTGTCGTCTAAGAATATTCCTATGAAGGTTGCATCTCCAAAATTTAAGCCAAGATTTATTGGACCTTATAAGATTTTGGAGATTCTTAATCCTGTTTCTTTTCGATTAGCTCTTCCAGTTACGTTCAAAATCCATAACGTATTTCACAAGTCACTGTTGAAGAGGTTTGTTGAGCCAGTAGTTCCTGTGGCGGCAGCTCCTGATCCTGTATTGGTTAGAGGCAAAGTGGAATATGAGGTAGAGAAAATATTGGATTCTCGTTTGGTTAGACGGAGACTCCAGTATTTGGTCAAATGGAAGGGTTATTGCCAGGAGGATAATTATTGGGTCTCTGCCTCTGATATTCATGCCAATAAATTCGTTCGTGCTTTTCACCGGGCCCATCCTGATCGGCCTGGTGGCATGGATGAGGGTTCGGTGACCCTTCCTCAAGGGGGGGTACTGTTTTGAGCTCAGGAGGATAATTCTTGGGTCTCAGAGTGCTGATATAGGTTTAGAAGTCTAGTGACTTCAGGGTTAATTTTGCTATCAGAAGTGTTGGACAATATTTTTGTAGGTTTTTTTTGGCAGATTGCAGACAGTGTCTTTCCTATTCTGTCCTTTTTAGTTAGCAGGGCCCCATCGTTTGCTCAGCCTATTTTCCTGCCTTTGTTTGTATTTTCATCTTGCTTCACCGTCAATACATGTGGGGGGCTGTCTTTCCTTTGGGGTCTGCTCTGGGGCAGTTAGTTATCCTCTTCCTGCTTTAGGCTTATGTAGTTCTCTGGTTGAGACGAGGCGTCTAGGACCAACGTAGGAACGCTCCACGACTGCTGCTAGTTGTGCGGGTAAGATCAGGGATCTGCAATCTGCATAGTTACCAACTTCTCTGGTTTTCTGAGACTTAGCTTGTTGTCTTTTTTTCCTCCTCGGTTTCCCATTCATAACAGTCCTCTCTCCCCTCTGTATCAGTCTGTCATTGTTAGTTTGTTTACTGTAATTGATATCTGTAATTTGTATGTAACCCCTTCTTATGTACAGCACCATGGAATCAATGGTGCTATATAAATAAATATTAATAATAATAATAATAATAATAATCCCTCTGGGTTGTTTCTGGGTAACGTTTCTATCTGTTGGGAGTACCAAGCTGATGTAGGAAAACGTATAAGCCATGCAAAGCTTCCCTGGAATTTTAAAGGGAACCTGTCACCTGAGAAAACACTATTAATCTGTAGATATGGGATTAATCTGCAAATTAAAAGGGTTGTGAACCTGCTTGGCACTGGCACTTAGGCCCATCATAAACAAATAAACTTTATTCCTCCAGGCAGCATTCCGGTTTCAGTCATGGGACAGAGCCAGCGCGGGTTCAAGTCACTGCTCCATGTATAGAAAGTGGAGGCTGTAACTGCGCCTTCGGCACTGATTGACAGCCGGCTCAGCGTTATAGCCGGCCATCAGTGAAGGGGTGTAGTTACAGCTGCCGCGCTCTATTCACAGGGAGGTGACTGAACCAGTGCCATTGTCACCCCCATGACTGAAACCGGAACACTGTCAGGAGGAAATAGCCTTCCATTCCTCCCTGCAGCGTAGGTATAAGTCCCGGCAGGTTCATAATGCTATTAACCTGCAGATGAACCCCATATCTGCAGGTTAACAGCATTTTTTTCAGGTGACAGGTTGCATTTAATTATGCAAATAGCCTCTTAAGAAAGAAAAAGGACATGAACTCTAGTGTCGCCTTTTGGATGTAGTGATCCTAAAAATCAATTTTGATCCTTTACAGGGCATCAATACATGACTTAGGATAAGAAACTAAACCAAAAACTACATTTGCAGGCAAAAGTTTTGTTTTTTTGCCCCTCATTGCATGGTCTATAAGTTTCTTTGAGACAACTTGGCACCCACCACAAGAAGAAACTTTACCCCTAAGGCCCTTGTCAGTGGAGCCTCACCAAGACAAAACAGTTCTCCTGCTTTGAACTGATGAGGGGCAAGAACCACGAAACACATGTCTGCAAATGGATTTTCTGGTTTGATTTTATTGGCTTGAGTCATTAGCCAAGGAACTTTAAAGGGTGATATTAACTTTTTGTAGTTGTCAGTCATCCTTCCAAAATGTAGCACTAGAGTTCCCGTTCTCTTCTCTGAAGAAGTTATTGCACTCTATGTTGTACATTCAAGGCTCTTGAGGAAGCATCAATAGGTGTCACCCACAACCCTTTGGTTCCATAGCAAATAGGTAAAGAGAAGTCGGTCTGCTGCTGTAAAATCCTGCCACGTGCGTGCAGCATTTGTTGCTAAATACAAATAATACAAGTATGCACAAGGTCTAAAGGCCCCGTCAAACAGAGCAATCTCGCTAGCGAGATCGCTGATTTTGTGATGCCACAGCCATCTCACCAGCGAGATTGCTGTGTGTGACGGGGATCAGCGACCACCCCCCCTGCCGGGTATTGCTGATCGTGCACAGCCGTTTTTTGATCGTGGCTCTCCCGCTGGCCAGCACGCATCGCTGCGTGTGGCAGCGGGAGCCAACGATCAGCGACGCTCCCAGTGCTCTAAGCAGGCGCTGGGAGCTGGTTTATAAGGTAAATATCGGGTTACTAAATGACGTGTATCACTTAGTTACCCGATGTGTACCTTAGAAAACTGCGTGCTGGCGCCTGGAGCTGTGAGAACGCTGGTTTCTAAGGTAAATATCGGGTTACTAAGCGGAGCGCGTCACTTAGTTACCCGATGTGTACCTTAGAAACCAGCGTCCTCGCTGGTGCTGATCGCTGGTGAAGCTGCCTGTTTGGCACCTCACCAGCGATCATGTAGCGATGCACCAGCGATCCTGACCAGGTCGTATCGTTGTCGGGATCGCTGGTGCATCGTTTAGTGTAACGGGGCTTTTAAGTGTAGAATTCCTAAGTATAGTCTTTTCAACATGTCTATCAGATAAATCGGAGTGTGTCTTTTTTGGCCTCAGCAGTCTCGTGCAGACTGCAATGTTGCAGGGGTTATGTGCTGTTGTTTTGATGTCATCACTGCAGCCATATCAACAAACACAGGGAGGTAAAGTGAAGAGGCAACATTGAAGAAGCAGGCGGAAGACTCATTTTCTTATATTTAAAGGATGCCTATGGAAATGAAATGTCAAAAACTAGAAAACTTGGTTTACACAGTAGGTGCTTTGGAATTCTCACAGTCTAAGTGCTGGTCAGGTAAAATAATAAAAACCAGGAATGGAGCTAATAATTCAATGAAAAGTGAGTGGTAAAGGATTTATCTGCTTTACCTTTTATCTACAAAGATAAAAGAGGCAAAGATAAAAGAAAAACCTTTAGTTATTCCACAAATAATGTGCTGCATTGTGACAGAAATGTATTATTTGTTATAGGCCTCATTCAGACATCTGTGTTGCTTCTATCACCATCCCCGATGACTTCCTGCTTAAGAGAAACAAGCTGTGAGCCTGAGGTGACAGAACAAGTGTGCCGGCGCTGCACTCGCCATTTTAGATTGGGGCAAAAAAAATGTAAACTTTGATTGCGCGGGTAGACATTATATACTTAGTATACTTTATATGGAATGTTTACCATAATAAAAGACACTTTTCTTTCTAAAGGGAAGTATTTTGATGTTGCTTGAGGAAGTTGAACCTAAGGCCTTAAGGCCCCTTTACATTTAGCGATGCACCAGCGATCCCAACCACGATATGACCCGGTCAGGATCACTGGTGCATTGCTAAATGGTCGCTAATGAGCTGCCACACAGGCAGATCTCACAGCGATGTAGCGACGCAGCAGCGGTCGTTACTTACCTTTCAGACGTCCTCCCGCCCGCGTCCACGCATCGCTCGTCGGCGCCAGCAGGAACCCCCCTAACGAGAAATGGAGCTGCACGATCAGCGATGGACAGTGGGGGAGCCGGTTGGAGGTAAGTATCACACATAGCGATATCGCTGCTGCGTCACAAAATTGGTGACGCTTTAGCGATATCGCTAGTGATATCGCTATGTGTAAAGGCGCCTTTACATGTAAATACCACTGCTCTTTGTCTCCCTCTAATAATGAGAATTTGTTTTTCAAATGGCTCAGCCTGGTAGAAAGTTCAGCCAACAATATAGCAGTGTAAGACCACATTTAGTAAAGTGCACTTACTGACCTTATTGACTTTTGGGGAACTTTATATTAAGCATAAGAAGTAATAGAGTGCAATGTAGAATTTCAAGGGGCATGTGTTTCTATTCTTCACAAAAAGTGGCATTTTATTTTTTTAGGTATGTTCCTAAGAGCCATATCCTTTGCAGAAAATGCACAGCAAAATCAGCAGTGGCAAATATACTCGGGGGGTTTACATAAATTTTCATTTTGCTATTTCATATTTGCACTGTTTGAATATGATTTTTTGAAATCCCATTTGCAGTAGTACTACTGTAATATGCAGATGATTTTTCATCCATAAATTGCTGACAAAAAACCCTCTCAGTAGGAAAATACACTAAATATTACAATATTCTAATGTTGAGATATGTTAAAAAAGTACATTTGTATGGTCAGGTCAAGAGGTTTTAGTGGGGCCCGAAGTCCTAAACACCCAAATATTTACCAGCTAAAAAATGAATGGGAACAGTACCATACAGCTTTTCATAACAGTGAAAGTGTTTCTTGAAAAAAAAATTAAGCATTTGGTCAAAGCTTAAAGGTCCCGCCTCACATAGTGAGATCGCTAGCGAGATAGCTGATGCATCAATAATTTTATGACGCAACAGTGACACATAGCGGCCGCCCCCCGCTGGATATCGCTGATCGTGCTCGAATGTCCTGGCCCATTTTTTCATCGTCGGCGTCCCGCTGGCCAGCATGCATCGCTGTGTTTGACACCGACGACCGACCTCGTTGGCGACACAGAACTCAGAGACACAGGCGGGAATCATTCAGAATAGCTGCTGTGTGACAACGCACCAGCGATCCTTACCAGGTTGCATAGTTGTTGGGATCGCTGGTGCGTCGCTGAAGAGATCTGCCTGTTTGGCAGCTTACTAGTCACCATGTAGCGATGCACCAGCGATCAATATCAGGTTGCATCGTTGTCGGGATCACTGGTGCATCACTATGTGAAACGGGACCCTAAGGCTATGTGAAAACGTGCGGAATTGCTGCGGAAATTTCTGCGGCAATTCCGCAACTCCCTGCCATGGGAAATTCGTGGGAAATTCGCATGCGGAATTCTTGTGAAAAACTAGGGTTTTGCAAGCGTTATTAGCTTGTAGAATGCTAGCGTTTTCCAAGCGATCTGTAGCATCGCTTGGAAAAGTGATTGACAGGTTGGTCACACTTGTCAAACATAGTGTTTGACAAGTGTGAGCAATTTTGTACTATTGAGGCTGCCTATGCGGCATGAGTAGTAAAAGACATAATGTTAAAAATAATTAAAAAAAAATAAAAAATCGTGATATTCTCTCCTTCCGGCGTCCCCGTAGCGTTCCTAGGCCTCAGTGATGCTCCTGGTGAGTCTCGTTCCCAGCGATGCCTTGCGACAATGACCCCAGATGATGTAGCATCTCGCGAGACCGCTACGTCATCACAGGTCATTGTCGCAAGGCATCACTGAGACCAGAAGATGCAGGGAGCGTGGCTGACTGGCGGGAACGCTGCAGGGGACGCCGGAAGGAGAGAATATCAATTTTTTTATTTTAATTCTTTTTTTTAACAGGGATATTGTAACCAGGGCCTCGAGGAGAGTCTCCTCTCCCCCAGACCTGGGGTACCATCCGCACATTTTCCGCTTACTTTGCGCAAGGTGGGCTTAGCCACATGCGGAAATTAATGCATTCCTACGTGTGCAGAATCCCCGCGATTCCGCAAAAAGAATGATCATGCTGCATATTTTTCTGTGATGCGATTCTGCAACAGAAAAATACGCAGCATTAGCACAGCATTGTGGAATGCCATTGACTACAATGGGTTGCAGATTTTTTGCGTTTACGACGCGTTTTCGCGGTGAAAAACCGCGGCAAAAACACAGCCTTAATTTGCCAAAATTTTCACTCACCTGAACAGAGATACACTCCAGGTATCCTCTTCTGTACTGCAATAATTTATCAAATATCTAACACCATTAGGATACTTAAAGAAGTTGTATGAGATTAGAAACACATGATTGCTATTCTAGACGGAAAGGCACTTCTGTCCATAGGCTCTATCTTTAAAAGGGTTTACCTATCTCAGTAGGTGATGGTGTATCTATAGCATCAAGGGTATAATCCGAAATATCCTAAAGCTACAGACCCGTGACACACGGATGTGTGAATCCAGCCTTAAGAAGAAAACATCTTCCATATACAATAAAGAACATCAATGCCTACAGGCCAAGAATCCTCAGAAAGAATGGTACTGTGTCTGCAGCTTGTTATAAAATCAGCATTAATTTTGAAGCTCATTGTACAGTAAGATTGATTCCTGTAGATCTGTTTTGGATTTTTCAACAAGAAGAATGATGCATCATTTAGAGGGGCCTCGGGTTTTCCCAAGAGGCTCTGCAAGTTGGTAGCCAAAGGTAGACTTGGGTCTGATCCAAAGTCAGGTGATTTGTCTGGTTACCATAGTGAAAACAGACACTGGTAAAATGGAAAGCAGATGTGGGGGTCAGAGATCCATTGCATAACTGTATCTGTGAAGGAAAACATCTGAAGAATATTCTACAAGGAAAAAAAAACATATTAAAAAACATATCTTAACCATTTGGAATCATGGAACCAGATAAGCATAGGAACCAGCAGTAATTTACTACTTGTAAATGCACATATTATTTATTCATTTGATGGGTTAACCCGTACAGTAAAGTTCGTCGTCCGTACCGAACACCTACTGTTTGGGCACGGACACTGAACACGGACTTCACCAGGAAGGCCGTGCTACTGTTCCGGTTCGGCTCCCCAAACACCGGGTGTTTGTCGTGCTGTCATGTGCATGACAGTGCGGCAAACAATGCCGGTCAGAGAGCCGCAGTTCCTACGCTGTCGTGAGCATTCATCTGTGATCGGAGGGATAAAGTTTACCTCTGGTTACAGGTGTCAGCTGAAGGGACTACGCTCCCATCATCCGACAACTGTTCCCGCAAATAATAATAAAAAAATGGCATTGGTTCCCCTGTATTTCTGGTAACCAGTCAGACAAAGCTCACGGCACCCCTCTTTTACAGCTTTGACATTCTCCCAAGCAGATTCATCTTAGTCACCGGGAATGGCTACCAGTGAACGGATATGCCTGGTTAGAGTGTTCATGTTTGGAATTACCAACCTTCAGAAAGTGTTCGCCACCATCAGATATATTTTACAAAGGCAGTGATGGTTCACAGAATACTGAGCCCTATTCCAGAATTGTTCTAAACTGGAAAATGGCAAGAATTACACAACTGAGAGAAACTGCAGTCAACACATGATGGTCAGTCAATAAGAAAAATAGCCTGAACCTTGAAGAAATCCTCAAGTGCTCTCATAAGGACAGCCCCAAGAAAAAAAGACCAAGAATTATTTCTGCTGCAGAGGATAAATTCAACATAGTTACCAGCTTCAGAAACAGAAAATTGACAGCACCTGAGATAAAAGCTCTCATAAATGATGCACATACATCAAGCAGCACATACACCTCAACATACACTGTCCAGAGGAGACTGTGTGAAGCAGGCCTTTATTTTCGAATTGCTGTAAAGAAGCCATTGCTGTGAACCACAAACAAAAAGAAGAGACCTGTTTTGGACACACAAGGACTAAACATTTGTTCAGTGGAAAAAACTGTTGTCTGATGAGTCGAATTTTTAGATTTTTGGTACCAACCACTATGTCTTTGGGAGGAGGTGAGCAGATGGTTTTGATATGTGTGGTGCCCCCCACCGTAAGCATAAAGGGGAGGTGTGATGGTGTGGGGGTGCTTTGCTTGTGATGCTGTTGGTGATTTATTCAGAATTCATGGCACACTTATCCAGCACGTCTACCATGGCATTCTAAAACAATTTGTCATCTCATCCATCTGGTTTGAACTTAGTGGGGTCATCATTTGTCCTTCAGGCTTTGTAAGAGCTATGTGACCAAGAAGGAGAAGAAAGGAGTGTTGTGTCAAATGACATGGTCTTCACAATGACCCAATCCCAACCCAATAGAAATTGTTTGGGATTAGCTGGACTTCAGAGTGAAGACAAAGCAGCCAAAAGGGCTCAGCACCTCTGGGAACATTTTCAAGACTGTTAAAAAGCCATTAGAGATGACTACATGATGAAGCTGTTTGAGAGAATGTCAAGGGAGTGCAAATTTGTCAACAAAGTAAAAGGTGTTAAATGCAAAAACCTCAGTGACATTATCACTATATCAAAGAATAGGGTTTTTAAGGCTATAAATAGCCACCCTAAATCAGGAAAAACACCTGAAACACCCACTCCAATAGGTATGCATGCAAAGAGAAAGATTGAGTAACTAGGTGAATATAATAAAAATACGTCTTTATTGGTTAACATGTATATCATTCAGTACAAAGATACAAAGATTAAAATGACACCACAAGATGAAAGAACAAAGTACCCCGGGAAAAACACCCAGCCACAGGATGTCAAGTAATATAACAATGTATATAGAGAGTAACCACATCTATATAGATAACAAATATCTGCTAGTTCCCCATCCCCCGAATTGGGGGTCACTGCGCCACATTATCAGTCCATTGTGACCACCTAGTGTGCATAGGTAAATTTAAAGTGGCCAGTTTAAGGAGATATCTTACCAGATATGCATGAAGGCTGAGTGAGCCCAGGACCAGGTAGGACAAACGCCCGACGCGCGTTTCGCGTGACTACAAGCACGCTTTCTCAAGGGCAGTGTACTGGGGAGTGCGCACAGGACCTTCTTAAGCCCATGTGATGAATCACATGGTTTCCAATCGGCCAATCAGAGTGATTTGGCGCGGCGCATGCGCACTATCCACCCAAAGGAGTGCGCACAGGACCTGCTTATACCCATGTGATAAATCACATGGTTTCCAATCGGCCAATCAGAGTGGTTAGGCGCGGCGCATGCGCACTGTCCACCCGAAGGGCAGACAATGCAGAGAGAGCGTCATGCGTTGCCCCGGGCATCAGGGGAGTAGAAGAAGTCCCCGGAAGCCCGGAGGAAGGCAAGAAGACACTCCCCCACATATCGGCCACAAACAGGAGCAGTGGGCATGCGCACAACCACTGACACCAATGGATGTAAATATATATCATGTGAGACAAGGAACACTGGGCATAGATCAAAAATAAACAGAAGATGAAACAGGCAACTAAAAATAAAGAATACTCAGAAATTCAAAATATGACATCACAATACAAGTTGCTCTCTTCAAATTAAAGCGTCCCAGAATCGTCCATGAACACCGATGTCTGAAATTGATGAGCATCCAATGTAGATATTGAAATTAGGGCCAGTGGGATCGCCACATATAATGGAACAGATAAATCCAATTGATGAGTAGAGAAGAGATCTCACATGGACTAAGAGGGGAAATAAGTGAAACATATATCAAAAATACACATATACAATACAAAATAAAAATTAAAAAGGTTAAATAAAACACACCCCAACTCCCTGGGATATGAGGGAACACGTAAGAAAAAAGGGGCAAAAGGATAAATAACTAAAAAGACCAAAAGAGGCTCAGTATATACTTTTCAGAATATCCTATAGGAAAGATGCAAAGGATAATGATTCATTAAGTCCTTTAGGGGCCATTGTATCAAGTGTAATAATCCATTTAGTCTCAATTTGAGCCAACCTACGTTTATAGTTCCCCCCCCTTACCCCTAGATGTACTTGATCAATCCCTCTAATTTTAAGGGAAGTTGATTCCCCATTGTGATGTTGTCGAAAATGGCGGGGCAGGGTTTTCAGGAGGGACATATCGGCCACTGTCTTGGATGCACAAATGTCCCGCACATGTTCACGCACCCTCATCCTCAGCTCCCTCGATGTTAATCCAATATAGATTTTTGGACAGTCACATGTAGCATAATAGATCACATTCATACTGCCACAAGAAATTCGATGGCGTATATTGAACTGTCTCCTTCCATCTGAGGTCTGAAAGGTGGTGCAGCGCAGGACATTTGCGCATGCAAGGCAGTGGCCGCAAGGTATGGAGCCAGGTGTAGGGCCCCTAGAGCCAAATGGATTAACTTGTACATGTCGATAGTGGCTCTGTACAAGGAAGTCTTTAAGATTTTTCGATCTTCTTGGGGCCATTAACGGATATGAACCCAGAGCAACTCCCAAGGAGGGTTCGGTACCCAAAATATGCCAGTGTTTCATAAGGATCTGTCTCATATCCTCCCATTGATGGTTAAAAGTAGATATAAATCTAATAGGTGCTTCCTTATTTGGATAAGGGGACCTCTTCGAGGATCCCAAAAGACTGCCGCGTGGTGTAGCCCTTGCTCTTAAATAACCTTTTTTAATGCTTCTATTTGAGTATCCACGGTTAAGGAATCGCTCTTTCAAATCGGCCGATTGGATCTCAAATCTAGTATCTGAAGAGCAAATCCGCCTCGCCCGTAGGAACTGTCCGACCGGAACAGCTCCTATGGTGGAAGGATTGTGGGCAGAGGACGCATGAACCAAAGAGTTAACGGATGTCGGTTTGCGATAGACATCCGTCTGGATATAGCCTGAGTGATCAACACTCATGGCAATATCCAGAAAACTGATTTCAGTGGCATCATAAGAATAAGTAAGATGGATGTTAAATTCATTATGGTTCAGCGTCCTCATGAACTCCCCGAGCTGCTGCACCGATCCATCCCACAAAAAGAAAATATCATCTATATATCTATACCAACACAGCACATGGGAGGCGGCCTGTACGCCTGCATCGCCAAAGATCAATCTCTCCCACGAGCCGAGGAAGAGGTTAGCATACGCAGGCGCACAGGCCGCGCCCATGGCTGTGCCACGCTTCTGTAGAAAAAACTTATCTTTAAAAGTAAAAAAATTGTGGGTAATGATAAAGCGCAGTAGCTCGAGGATGAGCCCACACAAGGGGCCACCCAGGTCGGAAGCACCCAGGAAGAGGCGGACTGCCTCCAAACCGTGAGAATGTTCAATACACGTATAGAGACTTTCCACATCGGCAGTCACTAATAAAGTCCCTTGGTCCACAAAAACACCATCAACCCTAGCCAGGGCGTCCGTAGTGTCACGTATGTATGATGGTAAAGTTTCCACCAAAGGTTTTAAATAAAAGTCAATAAATTGACAAATAGGATCACAAAGTCCATCAATGCCTGACACTATAGGGCGCCCTGGCGGGTCAAGGGCGTTCTTATGGACCTTGGGCAACAGGTAAAAAGTTGGGATCCTCGGATACTTAATCACAAGACCATCGAAGACCTGCCTTGAGATGACATTGTTATCCAGTGCCTCCAGGAGGATGCCCTGGAGGTCGAGAGAGAAGGTCACAAGTGGGTTGGACGGCAGACATGAGTAGGTATTTAGATCTCTTAGTTGACGAAAGGCCTCACGTTCATATTTATCGTGAGGCCAGACAACAATATTCCCCCCCTTGTCCGCCGGTTTAAAGACCACATCAGTAAGCTCTTGTAGCTCTTGTATAGCAATACGCTGAGCATGCGTCAGATTATCATATCGACGCTTAGTCGATAGTTCTTTGAAGTCCTCATAAACCAATTTAGTAAAGATCTCAATAGCTGGACATAGCGACAAAGGGGGGAATTTAGTTGACTTTGGAAGAATAGACGTTGGAAACCTACTTGTAGACGGAACTGCTTGCTCATCCAATAGTTCCTCCAAATTGCGAAGAGCCTCTCTCTCGACCTCACTGATCATCTCCCTGGAGGTCCTCCTGGCGTGTAATTTACGCAATAAAAGTTTGCGTGAAAATAAATGCAGGTCCTTTATGGCTGTGAAGAAGTGAAAAGAGTTAGTTGGACAAAATGACAATCCTCTAGACAACACTTCCAATTGTACTTTAGACAACACATGTGTAGATAGATTAAGTACCTGTACACCTCCCTGGGATTGAAGCACCTTTCCTGTATTGGACTTGTTCTTAGTGATTTGTCTTGTCATGATACGTTTAGTTGTAGAGACAAAACCTGAAGAACCCGTATTGGAAGAATTTTTTGAACCATACTCATTCTCTCCAGAAGTATTTGACCTCATGGAAGCAGACCTTGATCGAGAGCGTGAAAAACTCCTAAATTGCGATCTAGAACGGTCTTGAGGATTCCGCCATTTATACATTCGTGCTAATTTTTTATCCTCCACATCTCTCTGAAATTTTTTTTGCTTTAGTGGATTGAATTTCTTGAGCCCACTTCTGTGAAAGGTCATCCATTTCCTCATTAAATTTTTTTAGGAGATCACTAGACATATCTCTACGAAGAATAACCTGTAGGGCTTCCATCTCAGTTTCAAGTGACACCAAGGAATCCTGGTTCATTTGTTTCAAAAGTTCCATAAAGCCTCTAGAGCATGTGTTAATCAGGGTTTCCCATTTATTCATGAAATCATCATCCTGAATGGAGAACGATGGAAAGACCTGTATACGTAGACCACGTGGTATTAGGTCTTTATGTAAATATTTTTCTAAAAAAGCATGGTTCCACCAAATACGGGTTCGTCTACGAAGTAGATCCTTAAACTGTTTTGTGGTCTCCTGAATAGCCCCACTAGTCCCGCCCCCATCTGTATCATCCTGTAATGTGTCATTAATAAGTGCACGCCATGTCTGGTCACGAGCACGAAAGTCCATATTAGGGCTGAGGTAGGCTGTGAAAAACACAGAAACAATTATTAAATGCAAAAACCTCAGTGACATTATCACTATGTCAAAGAATAGGGTTTTTAAGGCTATAAATAGCCACCCTAAATCAGGAAAAACACCTGAAACACCCACTCCAATAGGTATGCATGCAAAGAGAAAGATTGAGTAACTAGGTGAATATAATAAAAATACGTCTTTATTGGTTAACATGTATATCATTCAGTACAAAGATACAAAGATTAAAATGACACCACAAGATGAAAGAACAAAGTACCCCGGGAAAAACACCCAGCCACAGGATGTCAAGTAATATAACAATGTATATAGAGAGTAACCACATCTATATAGATAACAAATATCTGCTAGTTCCCCATCCCCCGAATTGGGGGTCACTGCGCCACATTATCAGTCCATTGTGACCACCTAGTGTGCATAGGTAAATTTAAAGTGGCCAGTTTAAGGAGATATCTTACCAGATATGCATGAAGGCTGAGTGAGCCCAGGACCAGGTAGGACTTTACTTTTAAAGATAAGTTTTTTCTACAGAAGCGTGGCACAGCCATGGGCGCGGCCTGTGCGCCTGCGTATGCTAATCTCTTCCTCGGCTCGTGGGAGAGATTGATCTTTGGCGATGCAGGCGTACAGGCCGCCTCCCATGTGCTGTGTTGGTATAGATATATAGATGATATTTTCTTTTTGTGGGATGGATCGGTGCAGCAGCTCGGGGAGTTCATGAGGACGCTGAACCATAATGAATTTAACATCCATCTTACTTATTCTTATGATGCCACTGAAATCAGTTTTCTGGATATTGCCATGAGTGTTGATCACTCAGGCTATATCCAGACGGATGTCTATCGCAAACCGACATCCGTTAACTCTTTGGTTCATGCGTCCTCTGCCCACAATCCTTCCACCATAGGAGCTGTTCCGGTCGGACAGTTCCTACGGGCGAGGCGGATTTGCTCTTCGGATACTAGATTTGAGATCCAATCGGCCGATTTGAAAGAGCGATTCCTTAACCGTGGATACTCAAATAGAAGCATTAAAAAAGGTTATTTAAGAGCAAGGGCTACACCACGCGGCAGTCTTTTGGGATCCTCGAAGAGGTCCCCTTATCCAAATAAGGAAGCACCTATTAGATTTATATCTACTTTTAACCATCAATGGGAGGATATGAGACAGATCCTTATGAAACACTGGCATATTTTGGGTACCGAACCCTCCTTGGGAGTTGCTCTGGGTTCATATCCGTTAATGGCCCCAAGAAGATCGAAAAATCTTAAAGACTTCCTTGTACAGAGCCACTATCGACATGTACAAGTTAATCCATTTGGCTCTAGGGGCCCTACACCTGGCTCCATACCTTGCGGCCACTGCCTTGCATGCGCAAATGTCCTGCGCTGCACCACCTTTCAGACCTCAGATGGAAGGAGACAGTTCAATATACGCCATCGAATTTCTTGTGGCAGTATGAATGTGATCTATTATGCTACATGTGACTGTCCAAAAATCTATATTGGATTAACATCGAGGGAGCTGAGGATGAGGGTGCGTGAACATGTGCGGGACATTTGTGCATCCAAGACAGTGGCCGATATGTCCCTCCTGAAAACCCTGCCCCGCCATTTTCGACAACATCACAATGGGGAATCAACTTCCCTTAAAATTAGAGGGATTGATCAAGTACATCTAGGGGTAAGGGGGGGGAACTATAAACGTAGGTTGGCTCAAATTGAGACTAAATGGATTATTACACTTGATACAATGGCCCCTAAAGGACTTAATGAATCATTATCCTTTGCATCTTTCCTATAGGATATTCTGAAAAGTATATACTGAGCCTCTTTTGGTCTTTTTAGTTATTTATCCTTTTGCCCCTTTTTTCTTACGTGTTCCCTCATATCCCAGGGAGTTGGGGTGTGTTTTATTTAACCTTTTTAATTTTTATTTTGTATTGTATATGTGTATTTTTGATATATGTTTCACTTATTTCCCCTCTTAGTCCATGTGAGATCTCTTCTCTACTCATCAATTGGATTTATCTGTTCCATTATATGTGGCGATCCCACTGGCCCTAATTTCAATATCTACATTGGATGCTCATCAATTTCAGACATCGGTGTTCATGGACGATTCTGGAACGCTTTAATTTGAAGAGAGCAACTTGTATTGTGATGTCATATTTTGAATTTCTGAGTATTCTTTATTTTTAGTTGCCTGTTTCATCTTCTGTTTATTTTTGATCTATGCCCAGTGTTCCTTGTCTCACATGATATATATTTACATCCATTGGTGTCAGTGGTTGTGCGCATGCCCACTGCTCCTGTTTGTGGCCGATATGTGGGGGAGTGTCTTCTTGCCTTCCTCCGGGCTTCCGGGGACTTCTTCTACTCCCCTGATGCCCGGGGCAACGCATGACGCTCTCTCTGCATTGTCTGCCCTTCGGGTGGACAGTGCGCATGCGCCGCGCCTAACCACTCTGATTGGCCGATTGGAAACCATGTGATTTATCACATGGGTATAAGCAGGTCCTGTGCGCACTCCTTTGGGTGGATAGTGCGCATGCGCCGCGCCAAATCACTCTGATTGGCCGATTGGAAACCATGTGATTCGTCACATGGGCTTAAGAAGGTCCTGTGCGCACTCCCCAGTACACTGCCCTTGAGAAAGCGTGCTTGTAGTCACGCGAAACGCGCGTCGGGCGTTTGTCCTACCTGGTCCTGGGCTCACTCAGCCTTCATGCATATCTGGTAAGATATCTCCTTAAACTGGCCACTTTAAATTTACCTATGCACACTAGGTGGTCACAATGGACTGATAATGTGGCGCAGTGACCCCCAATTCGGGGGATGGGGAACTAGCAGATATTTGTTATCTATATAGATGTGGTTACTCTCTATATACATTGTTATATTACTTGACATCCTGTGGCTGGGTGTTTTTCCCGGGGTACTTTGTTCTTTCATCTTGTGGTGTCATTTTAATCTTTGTATCTTTGTACTGAATGATATACATGTTAACCAATAAAGACGTATTTTTATTATATTCACCTAGTTACTCAATCTTTCTCTTTGCATGCAAAAGTAAAAGGTGTGTGTGTGGTACTTTAAGGAGTATAAGGTTTATCATATATTGTGGTTTGTTTCATGTGTGTTTCTTTACTCCTTGTTTCTATATGTGTTCCTTTGTGGTTTTGCCGCTTTCTGTCTGAATGTACAATGTGCACATTCCAATAAGAATGGGGGAAAACCATTGCATAAATGGGCGTCTTTACACCTTTGACCAGTACTCTATTTTGATTGAAATTCATTTTGAACAATATTGTCATATGAGTGTGTCTATAGAAATCTTCCAGTTAGGCTGAATTTAGCATTGGCTGTATACTGATTGTGATATATAGTCTTGCCAGAGTATAAAAAAAACCTCATAGGCCTGTATGAGACAGTTCAGTTCAGGTCAGGAGACCCATAGTCATTCTGCACATCACGGTCCATTTAAGAACCGTGTTTCACGAACATCTAAACTAGGTCTTAGTTTTTACTGATAAATAAGACCTTAGGTATAAGGCTGGAGTCACACACAACGAATAAAAAATCGGTCCCATTTTAACGGTGCGAAATCGCACAAAGAATTCTTGTCCAGGGATCCGTCTGTCATCCCATTTTCCGGCGATGAACCGATTTTATTCACATCTAAGCATCAAATTGACATCCAATGCCAATGCCTGATACTCTTTCCTGTTGACCTGGAGAAGTCTTGCGATTTAATCGCAAGTCACACGTGTGGTGCGTTTTCAGTGCGATTTGTAATCGCATCCATAGACTTGCATTGTCGAATCCGATCCGAAAATCGGTGACAATCACAGCATGCTGCGATTGTCTCGGTCTGAGGAACGGATCCGATAAAAAAACGCATGATGGGAGCAGCACCATAGAATAACATTGGGACGAATGCAATGCGATTTTTTTATCGCATTGCATTCGTCCGATTTAATCGCTAGTGTGACTCCGGCCTAATACATGGATCTGCTTGTATGTTCAATGTGCAAAGCTGTGGAATAGTTAACAGAGAGCACTGGACATTTTTCTCAAATCGTGCCTTGTGGGGTAATGATGTAAGGAACAGATGTGCCAGTCTGTCAGTTGTTCTAATGTGTTCCATGTACCTAACAGTAAACAGATATGTAATCTGCCTATATATAATTTACATGTGTAATTCATTCAATAAATAAACATGTAACTTCCCCCAGATATGTTATCATGGACTTGTAGTTCTTAATATGTAATAGTCACGTCACATGCAATATGCTATATGTAATATCGCAATGTGGCTTCATTCAGGCAGTTCATATTGTCTAGTGGTTTTGTAATCGGGCATTATGCAAACTCACAGTCGTTGTGCCAGGTACCCATATTTTTTTCTAGCAATGTTTCAAGACAAGGTATACATCTGTCATATATTCCATTTTCTAGGTAAGAGACAAAAAAACTGACTGGCACATCCAAACTAATGTGAATAGGTGCATACCAAGAGGAGCTACCCCCATATACAATATACAAAGAATGGTTGCACTCTATCATGCTAAGGCCGGTTTCACATTAGCGCTTTTTAAGCGCACGCACGGCCGGGGGTAGCTCCGCCCCCGAGCCGGCTCTCTGCCCGGCGTGCCCGCCCCTTGCTTGTATCGCCGCCTACTAGCGGACAGCGGCGCCTGCGATCGGCGCACCCTATCTTTAGCATAGGGTGCGCAGATCGTGCGCAGGCCGTGCGCTAGTTGCGCTTTGACCTGCGCTGCGCACTTTTGACGGTGCGCCGTGTGCGCCAAAATCCGAAAAGTTTGATTTTGGCGCGCACGGCGCACCGTCAAAAGTGCGCAGCGCAGGTCAAAGCGCAACTAGCGCACGGCCTGCGCACGATCTGCGCACCCTATGCTAAAGCTAGGGTGCGCCGATCGCAGGCGCCGCTGTCCGCTAGTAGGCGGCGATACAAGCAAGGGGCGGGCACGCCGGGCAGAGAGCCGGCTCGGGGGCGGAGCTACCCCCGGCCGTGCGTGCGCTTAAAAAGCGCTAATGTGAAACCGGCCTAAGGCATGTCAATGTGGAATATATGTAATCAGAATTGCAATACAGCTTTAGAATTATAGAAAAAAATATGAGACTCTTAGCATAAAATTTGGCCAAATATTATCTGCCCACCAGCCAACGTCACGGCGGCCTCAAATCTGATGGGTACCTACACTGTGTGAATACCTCTCTAAGGCTGATGTCTGAATTCCTGGGTGACGTTGATGTTGGCTGGTGGGCAGATAATATTTGGCCAAATTTTATGCTAAGAGTCTCATATTTTTTTCTATAATTCTAAAGCTGTATTGCAATTCTGATTACATATATTCCACATTGACATGCCTTAGCATGATAGAGTGCAACCATTCTTTGTATATTGTATATGGGGGTAGCTCCTCTTGGTATGCACCTATTCACATTAGTTTGGATGTGCCAGTCAGTTTTTTTGTCTCTTGTATGTTAGCTTAGTGACCGAGCACTCCGCCCTCCACCAGGTGGTGATTTTAATTATAGCAGGTCCCTACTTACCTATAAATGCAGGCATTGCTGACAGAGGAGTCCACATTCACCCAAGAATTCAGACATCAGCCTTAGAGAGGTATTCACACAGTGTAGGTACCCATCAGATTTGAGGCCGCCTTGATGTTGGCTGGTGGGCAGATAATATTTGGCCAAATTTTATGCTAAGAGTCACATATTTTTTTCTATAATTCTAAAGCTGTCTTGCAATTCTAATTACATATATTCCACATTGACATGCCTTAGCATGATAGAGTGCAACCATTTTCTAGGTAAGTTACCATTTTCTAGGTAACTGTACAGTTATAGTGTATTTGGGCCATGTTATCATATAGATGTCTAGTAAGGTAAAAATGCTATTTCTAGGGTTTGTCTCATGTTCAATCATCAGATGCTCACTGCTCCTCTGCCTCCTGGCTTGCTGGTTGCACTAAATTCCTGTTTGATAGTTCGGACCAGTGTAATGGTTACACCGGTGGCCCGAATTGTGCGCTCTCCAATGCTGCAAGCACAAACAATTTTGTCTCTGCAGCATTGGGTGGGTGCAGGGGCACTGAAGCTGGCCAGATCCAGCTTCAGAGCTGTGCTTGCAAAGTCTGTTCAAAGAAGCGCTGCACTCCTTACCTAGGAGACCAGCCATCTCCGATAAATCAAGAATCCCTCCAATGTTTAGCACACAGACCTTTTATATTGTGGCATACAGTTACATTTCATTCAGGTGTTATGTGTTTTGGTGCAATTTTGACTTAGTGTTTATTTAAAGCACCACTCCAGTGTTTTTTTAAATTAATTTTACCGCTGGAGTGGTGATTCTAATTTAAGTTCCCTGCACATAGTCTTAGGGAAGATTCAGACAGCTGTATACCTCGGACGAGGGTTGCATTACAATGCTTGGGCTGGCTGGTGGCTCTCCTGACCCGGGTGTGACGGATGTATAGAAATAAATGCTGTCACACTCCGGTCGGGAGAGCTGATGGCCAGTCTGAGCATTGCGATGCAATCCTCGCCCCACTTATACAGCCATATGATTCTTCCCTTATACTCACCATCCATCATCTTTCTCTCCTATCATCATGGCTCCCATTGGTTTCCAGCAGTTTGACTTGTCATTTCGCTCCATTGGAGCTGGAGTGATCTGTAGGTCACTTTCAATGGATGTCTATGAGCTCTTCGTTCTGATTCTCATAGACTTACCTTACACGCTTGTGACTGCTACTTCTGACTTTTGTCAGAGAGAAGTTGCAGTCTCTAGATGGCATGGACTGGAGCAGCGGGACCCTAGACAATTCTTCGGTGGGCCTCTGATTTCATCTCAATGTCCGAGGACGCATTCAGCTGAAATGTTTAGTGATGCAGAAAGTCTACAATAGTTAACATGGCCACCGACCTATCAGAGGCCAGCGGCTTATATTGGTGCACACGTTGCAGGCAGCGCACGACAACGACCTTATAAGCCGGTGATGTCACCAGCGTATGATATCGCTGTCATGTGCCGCCTGCATTGGCCAAACTGACATCTGCCACCGACCTCAGATAGGTCTAAGGCCATGTTAACATGACCATGCCAGATCTGAAGAAAGAAGATGCCGGGAGCTCATGTAGGTAAGAAGATTTTTTTTTTCTGTGGATGCTGCATGATGGTGATCACTGTATTACCTGTACATTATACAATATATACAGAGCTCCTGTGTAGAATGTCACCAGTGATCACTGTATTACCTATATACTAGCACTATATACAGAGCTCCTGTGTATAATGTCACTGGTGACCACTGTATTACCTGTACACTGACACTATATACAGAGCTCCTGTGTATAATGTCACTGTATGATCTGTACACTATATACTACATAGAGAGCTATTGTGTATAATGTCACTGGTGATCTCTGCATTACCTGCACATTATGTTCTACTAGCTGAAGAACCTGGTGTTACCCAGGCATAGTAACTGTGGTTAGTTATAACAAATTATAATGAATATATATATATATATATATATATATATATATATAGCTGAGTGTATAGCCCCACCCACTCTGCATAGCCACACTCACTCTAATATCCCACATCATCCCGTCAGAGCCACATGACTACTACCCCTAATATCCCACATCATACCATCAGCCAGGGCCACCGGACTACTACCCCCAATATCCCACATCATCCCGCCAGCCAGAGCAACCGGACTACTACATCTAACCTGTTCACAAACAAAAAGCACAGAATGACAAATGTGCAGAAATACCTTGCAGTAAGACATATGACAGTAGTCAGCAAGTGCTGATAAAAGGTAACAACAAATACAGGGTATTTAGTCGATACGTTTTTTTGCAAAAAAAAATGTATGCCAAGCTGCTCCACCTCGTCAAGGTAACCCGTATTGATGCAGTCCCTATCTAATGTATTTAAAACCTGAACATATGAACAGTGTCTTAATGAGCAGGATTAAGACAGGCGCTTTCTAGTATGGGCACATGGTGTAAAACAGCTCCTTATGTGCATGTCACACAAGAGAGGGGTGGGGTCTCTCAAATCATGCATAAGCATGAAAAAAACTGGATTAAAAACATGTGTGTTTTTAATACACCTTACACAGCTGTATGCTCCTCATACAGTACCATCTCTCTTCTGGTATATTTGGTACATTTTCCCAAACATGAGGAAGTATGGTGGAAGAGGCCGCGGACGCAGGCAGGGGGCGCAGCTGGTAATGATGGTGGTGGTGCATCGGCTGGTTCTGGCAAAAGCACAATAGCAGCTAAGGCAGGAGGTGTTGAGCCTGCATCATCAGCTGGCACAAGAAGGCCTTTAAGGTTCCCTTTTCTGGGAGTAGGTAAACGGCTTTTAAAGCCGGAGCATCAGGAACCGGTTTTGGCTTACATTGCCGAAACAGACTCCAGCTCTATTGCCTCCTCTTCTGAAGTTACAAAAACTGCAAGCACAGAGTCGTCAGTGCAGGCCTCTGGTCAGGAACAACACCTTTCGTTGTGTCCGTCACCCACACCAAAAGTGAAGGATGCTGCAGCACACACTTCAGATTACTCCATGGAGCTCTTTTCACAGGTCATGCCTGTGTTATCAAGTGAAATTCTGAATTCCCCAGTCCAACATGAATCGGAGATGGAGTGCACTGATGCACAGCCACTGCTAGATGATTCCGCTGGTACATTCACCCACAGCACTACATTCCTCTCGCACTCTATAGAGCCAGAATGTGACACTGATGAAACTCAGGTGCCCCTTCCCGCATACTATACCACCTTACACGGTGACACAGAGGAAGGTGCAGATGAAAGTGCCGGTTCCCTGAGCAGGTGGGGGGTCCTACTCGTGGGCGACGGCAGTGGCACAGGGCCCCTCATAGAACACAAAAGTGTCTCTGCCGGTGAGAGGGCCCACTCACCGTCAGACATATCGTCGTACTATGAGGGGCCCTGTGCCAGTGCCGTCGCTTGCTCATGGCCACAGCACTTGCAGTACTTACTGTACCTCTCCCTGCTCCACCGCCGTGACATTCAGGTTACAGAGTGCAATGACATCATGTCTGTATGCCCTCTACCGAAACAGTACAAGTGCAGAGAGCTTTAAAATGGTAATGCTGAGGAGTCCAGAGCAGAGCAGTGCCCAGCAAGGAGAGGTATTTAACTTTTTTAAAATGTTGGGAGCATTTTTTGGGGAGCAATATACACTGGAGAATGATATATGGGGCCCATCATACACTGGAGCATCATCCATTTGGCCCATCATATACTGAAGCATTCTAAATGGGGGACATCAGACACTGGAGCAGCATTTACGGGGCCCATTATACACTGGATGATTAGAAATGGGGCCCATTATATATGGAGCATAATTTGGACCCATAACACGCTGGAGCATCGTCCATGGGGACCAACATATACTGGAGCATTCCAAATGGGGGACATTATACACTGGAGCATCATTTACGGGGCCCATTATACACTGGAGCATTAGAAATGGGGCCCATTATATATAGACTCTATGGAGCATTATTTGGGCCCATAAGACAGTGGAGCATCATCCATGGGGACCAACATATACTGTAGCATTATGTGGAGCTCATCATATACTGTATGGAACATTATATGGGACCAATTATTCTTTATGGAGAAATATATGGGGCTCATTATTTTGTATAGTGCACTAGGTGGTGGCTATAATACTGAATGGAGTAATACACTATCCATTTTTTTGAGCTATTGTAGAATTTAAAATAGATATCAGTCATGTCATGTAAGCAGTGAAGTATTTTTCCTTGTACTATACCTATATTTCTTTGCCGTATCGGAGCATTATGAATTGCGGTATGTGTTAAAAGGGCGCACTGACACACGACTTTGCTTCCCCATTGACTTGCATTGAGTTTCGTCCTTTAGTCGGACCCCGACTTTTCCCTTTAGTCGGCCGATTTCGTTCGACCCGACTTTTTAGAAAGTCGGGTTTCATGAAACCCGACTCGACCCGAAAAAAGGCAAAGTCACTCATCTCTAGTGGTAATATGTAGTCCAGTCATGATGTGGTGGTATTTCTCCTTCGTATGTGGTATTATTCAGTAATTATGTGGTCCGGTCATGGTGTGGGAGTAGTTCTCCCTTGTATGCAAAATTATGTGGTCGCTTTATGCTGGTAATATGTGGTCTGCTCATGGTGTGGCTGTATTTCTCCCTTGTATGTGGTATTATTGGTTTTGGTGTAGTGGATTGTGTTGTGTCATTTGTTCACTTGGATATTAATTAGGAGAAGATTCTTTATTTCCATTAGTGGTTAAATACTAGACATCCCACCTGCAGCTCCATTTTAAAACGGGCATAAAAGTGTCCTGTCAGGGATAAAAGTTCCCCATTCTTCAGCAGGTGAGTATAAGAGTATGGGCAGGACCTTAGACTAGAAACACATTTCCAGCACTGAAAAACACCAACACTGGAGTGATGCATTAATAACTTTTTCCTGTTCAGACTCCCCAAATAAGCCTATAGGAAAAATAAGTATCAGAAAAACACAGTTGAGCAGTTTTAAACACACAGTAGTTAAACGTTTTTATGAAATTATGTCCACTGTGTAACACAGCATAAAACACGCAGCATTTACGCTACACGCGATCATGACCTTGAGGTACATTTCTGCACAATAGTGCTTTAGCCTACAAATCTGTAGTAAAATCTGTTGTGTAGATTTTTCTTTCAGATTAGTTGTAGCTTTTATGACAAAGAAAATTAAGAGGTTACTCAATTCTATTTTCTATGTCATGTACTGTATATGAATGATGATTTCACAATAGGTCAGTCAGTATGTGGTTAGTCTTTTTGTCATCACAGCAATTTTAAGAAAATGTCACAAAAAATACAAGCCAATGCAATGCATATCTTCCATGTTATTACGCCATTGAACGGTGATGTCGCAATAGTGCAAGTGCGTTGTCGCCTAGTGAAGTCACAAATAGAAAACATCAGCACCACTCATCTTTTTTTGTTCCCCCTGAAGGGTTTGTCCGACTTTCAAAACATTTTTTTTTAGAAAGCAAGGATTGCTAAAAATAATGTGTGACTGTATATTATCACCTTCT
Organism: Dendrobates tinctorius; assembly: GCF_039654945.1. Taxonomy (NCBI): domain Eukaryota; kingdom Metazoa; phylum Chordata; class Amphibia; order Anura; family Dendrobatidae; genus Dendrobates; species Dendrobates tinctorius. Next base: position 9,825,980 of record NW_027361866.1, read on the forward strand.
GGTGGTCTCCTACTGGAATGATAGAAATGGCGTCACAATTAGTGATGAGCGAGTATACTCGTTGCTTGAGTTTTCCCGAACATGCTCAGGTGGTCTCCGAGTATTTTGGCGTGCTCGGAGATTTAGTTTTCGTCTCCTTAGCTGCATGATTTGCGACTGCTATACAGCTTGAATACATGTGTGGAATGCCTGTTTGTTAGGCAATTCCCACATGTATTAAGCCTGTCTACAAGTCACAAATCATGCAGCTGAGACAACGTAAACTAAATCTCCTAGCACGCCAAAATACTCGGAGATCACCCAAGCATGCTCGGGGAGACCCGAGCAATGATGCTACTCACAATCTTTGTTTGCATGACCATTTAGATCTGTGATGGAATGCAGTGATCAGATGACTGGAGAGGAATACCACTTTTGAACCTGGTTGTAAAGATGATAGACCCGATGCATGGAGACTGGCACTGTTCACGATGGTCTTGATGAGTAGATGTGCTGGAGTCACATGCTCCTCATTGTTTTCATGAGTCAGGAGCACCTGATATGGGGCATGCACCTTTACACTGCCGTAAATCATACTTCAATCACTGCTGGAGTAAGAGTTGTGGCATAGCGAATGCCACTGCTCATTATGAATTTGACAATAGGCGGTCGACACACCAGAATACCACCCCAGCTTTGCCCATTTTGGTGGAGATTGGAGAAACTGGCATGAAGACACCAGAAGTCACAGCGTTGCGCATACATTTTGGAATTTTTCAAAGCTTTTGAGACAGAATTCTGGCGTGAAAGCTCTGATGCATCGGGCCCATTGTGGGTGGGAGTCATAGAGGGAAAAAATCCATAAGACATCTCCAGAGAGGGGACATATCACCATCACATGTAACATATGGGATTAATTATAACGGGAGGAAGTGAGAAAGAACCTCCATTGAAGTAGGCTCCACATTGAACATATGGGATTAATAATAAGTGAGGAAGAGAGAAACTAATTATAACTGGGAAAGTGAGTGAGAGCTGACACTTCAACCTCAATTGAAGTAGGTGCCTCCTGCTGTGTACAGATAATGATAACAGGAGATTTGCTATGGGAAAAAGACGCTGAAACTGAGATTAGTTTATGCAGAGGTGGAGACGTACCCCAAGCAGAAGCCTCCTCTGATCAATGCATGGTCCTAGACTTTTTGGAGACAGTGCTCACTGATGAATATTGGGGTTTGCATCAATTTGATAATGGAAGATATATTTACAGCGTCGTAGTGAAGGGATGAACTTAACTCATTCAGATACATCACCGTATATCCGGCAGAACCCCTCCAACTTAAAATTGGTAGGATGAATGGTGCTATTCATGCCATGTTTCATTTCGATAGACAAGCAAAATTGCTATAAAAAAACAGGATGACAATATCTTCCACCTCGGAACTCCAGGGGCGAAGGTATCCTATAAGTTGAGGATCTCATAAAATTCTAAAGGACCTAATATATCCTATAACCAGCCCCCACATGAGCTCACCAGAGGGAGGTATGTGTGCGTAACCTTGATCCAATAAAAGGCAGAATTTTGGTTTGGTCATGTGTGTCTGGGAAGGTACAGCTTACTGTGGTTCTGTCCATTTTACTAAAACGTACCTCCCTCCGCTAAGCTGTGAGCCATTTCTGTGACACGGGTTTTCTTTTGGTATTCCTTTTTATTTTATGCAGTTGTATATACCATATCGTTTTGTTCCCATTTTGTAATATCTTTGTATTTTTTTTTATAAATACTGCCTACTTTTACTGATTAAATATATAAAATTTAATAGCTTTTCCTCTTGCTCTGTAAACTGAACCCCTGAAGTCACATGCTACCTTGTAATGGGTGTCCAATCAGTTTTATAAACACTTAGTGGTGGCAGCTAATAGTTCCTTTTTGTTATTGTGGAGTTGACAGCGACCGTACCAGGGTACAGTCATGATCAAATGTGTTAGCACCCTTGAAATTGTTCTGTTAAATTATGTATTTCTCTCAGAAAACTATTGAAATTGTGCATGTTTTGTTAAATACATGTTTATTTCCTGTGTATAGGAACAGCACAAAAAAAACTGAGAAACAAAGGTAAATGGACATAATTTCACACAACCTCACTTTTGGCCATGACTGTATAAATATATACTAGCTGAAGAGCCCGGCGCTGCCCGGGCATAGTAAATAACTGTGGTTAGTTATAGCAAATTATAATTATCCTCCATCCCATAGTCCCGTGCCCATATACCCATCATACATATCCACGATCCCATAGGCCCGTGCCCATATACCCATCATACATATTCGCCATCCCATAGTCGAGTGCCCATATACCCATCACACATCCTCCATCCCATAGTCCCATGCCCATATACCCATCATACATATCCGCCATCCCATAGTTGAGTGCCCATATACCCATCACACATCCTTTATCTCATAGTCCAGTGCCCATATACCCATCACACATCCTCCATCCCATAGTCCCGTGCCCATATACCCATCACACATCCTCCATCCCATAGTCAACCATTATGACGTTATAGTGAGCGGCGGGGCTTGCAACCTATGATGACATTAGCATCGCCATGGCAACCATTATGACATCATAATGAGGGGTGGGGCTTGATACACACACACACACACACACACACACACACTTTTTCCCCATTATGTAGATAGGGGCAAAATTGTTTGGTGAATTGGAACGCACGGGGTTAAAATCTTGCCTCACAACATAGCTTAGGACACTTTCGGGGTCCAGACATGTGACTGTGCCAAATTTTGTGGCTGTAGCTGCGACGGTGCGGATGCCAATCCCGGACATACACACACTTGAGCTTTATATAATAGATATATTCCATGCTTTGGAATCGGAGGTGTATATATCATATGCTCACTGTGAGTTCCCCAATAACCGGCCTAGTAGTGGAAGGAGCTGCGGCCTAGTCCATCACTTGTCAGTTAAATGGTATAGTTGTCCTGACGATTAGAGGCAGCGGAGTTGAGGTTGCTTGACAAACTGGTGGCAGCAGTGGGATCTGAGCGACCCCCCCCCCCCCGGTGTTACCCGTGGCATTTTGGTGGCAGCGGTGAGATCTGTGCGACACCCATGGCTGTTATCCTTAACATTGTGTTAATGCTTTCAGATATTCCCAAGTTAGAACAGAAAGCAGTCCCGATTACTAGCTAAATAGCCACATTTATATCCTTCCCATCTAAAGAACAATAGTTGTGACTTTACATGGTTAAGATCGCATCTCTTTTCATTTAATTGTTTGGTAACTTGTCATTGTACTGGTGAGTTGTCACCAACTATAAAGCCATACGGAATGTGTGGGCGCGATATAAAAAAAAATTATTTTTCAAGCTTTAAATTATTTTTTTTAACCCACTCTTATTTAATCTACATTTTGTGTTTTCTTTGAATTACTAGACAATTCCCAGGATAGTCCCAATTATTTCTCTGTTTTGCAAGACTGCTCCCACTCCCACACACGTGATACTAGAGACTGTGAGGAGACCTCTCATGTTTGGGCACACAATGTTTCAATTCACAAACTATTCTGCTGCTTAATGTTTTTCTAAGTCACCACTGATACACCTCCTATATGAGACAGCAAACTTCCTAAAATAGCCATGAAGCTCCCGCTGGTCAGTCATATTACTCAGTGCTGTGGTATTTTCTCTGTAGAAATCCTCCACTGAATATTAACTGTTTTTTGCCTTATTCCTACGTGACAGTTTTCTGACCATCTGTCATAAGTTTCCAATTTTCTAGTAGTAGCATAATGAATATAATCATAGAGACATAATATAAGTATTCAAATTTCTTCTGTAGACATTAATGTTAGTTATAATGTTTTAATCAATATATATTGTGTACAGTATATTTTATATAGTGCCACCATATGTCGCTTACTATATGTTGTAATTATTTTTCTATACACACTGGGCCCTAACAGGAAATTGTCTTTGTCCCTTTAACCTTTGCCCCTCCCATTCTGGGCTAGTCCCAATCTTTTACTGTAACTTTCCCTACCGTTGGGTAACACAAATTACAGTGCCTTGCAAAAGTATTCAGTCCCCTGGAACTTTTCAACCTTTTCTCACATATCATGCTTCAAACATAAAGATACCAAATGTAAATTTTTGGTGAAGAATCAACAACAAGTGGGACACAATTGTGAAGTTGAATGAAATTTATTGGTTATTTTAAATTTTTGTGGAAATTCAAAAACTTTAAAGTGGGGCGTGCAATATTATTCGGCCCGACTAATGTGCAAATTGCCTCTTCAGAGAGAGAAAGGACTTTTACTCTACAGCGCCACCTATTGGTAGTAGTGATCCTACAAGTCAAAATCAACCCTTAAACGAGTCTTGTAATATGACTTAGGATAAATGACTAGAGTTGAGCGAAACGAGTCGAAAAAATTCAAAAGTCGCCGACTTTTGGCAAAGTCGGGTTTCATGAAACGAAACCCGACCCTAGGATGAGGTCGGCCACGAGGTCGGCGACTTACGCGCCAAAGTCGCGTTTCAAAAGTTTGTTTTGCGCTCTTTTTCAGCCAATCAGGATCCACGGACACTGTGGGCAACGTGATGACATAGGCACGGGTCACCACCATCTTTCAGAAGGGCATGCAAGTGATTGGCTTGCTTTGGTGGGCGTCACAGGGGGTATAAAAGGGCGTGCACGCCGACCGCCATCTTACTTCTGCCGATCTTAGTATAGGGAGAGGTTGCTGCTGATTCTGTAGGGAGAGCGTTAGGCAGGGAAGAAGACAAAAAAACTGCTTCTGCTGCTAGCGATTTGGCCTGCACAACACACCAGTCACTGTGTGTGCAGTGCAAGGGGAGGCTATATAGTGGTGTTGGTTGTTGGGCTGCCTTCTAAGGCTTCCTGACATTCCTGCATTGCTGTTTACCCACTGCTCCGCAAACTGCTTTTTTAAAAGCAATCCCAATTTTTTTTTTTTTTTTTTTTGTCCTGCTGAGAAGACAAAAAAACTGCTTCTGCTGCTAGCAATTTGGCCTGCACAACACACCAGTCACTGTGTGTGCAGTGCAAGAGGATGCTATATAGTGGTGTATCAGTGGTGTTGGTTGTTGGGCTGCCTTCTAAGGCTTCCTGATATTCCTGCATTGCTGTTTACCCACTGCTCCGCAAACTGCTTTTTTTAAAAGCAATCCAATCTCCCTTATCCTCTAGCCACTTTTGTCACAGCTGTGCCATCGAGCCTGTCACATAGCGCTCAGATATTCATTGGGCCTCACACAATCCAAAAGTGTCCAGTGTCCAAAAGTGTGTGCAGAGATTCAAAATCTCCCTTATCCTCTAGTCACTTTGGTCACAGCTGTGCCATCGAGCCTGTCACATAGTGCTCAGATATCAGTGGGCCTCACACAATCCAAAAGTGTCCAGTGTCCACAAGTGTCTGCAGAAATTCAAAATCTCCCCTGTCCTATAGACACCTTGTACCTTGTTTTACATTACTATATAGTTTGTTGGATTTTGTCTACATTTCTACCAAAAATGAGGAAGGCTGGTGGAAGAGGCCGTGGAATTGGGCGGGGGTTGGCAGCTGGTAATGATGGTGTTGGTGGTGGATCTGATGGTAGTGGCAAGAGCAAAATAGGACCGAATGCAGGAGGTGCTGACCCTGCGTCATCGTCTGGCTACATAAGGCCTCGAACGCTTAGTTTTCTAGGAGTTGGCAAACCGCTTTTAAAGCCAGAGCATCAGGAAAAAGTTTTGTCTTACATTGCTGACTCAGCCTCCAGCTCTATCGCCTCCTCTTCTTCAGTTGTAAAAAGTAAAAGCACTGAGTCGTCATTGGAGGCTCATGTTCATGAACCACACCTTTCCTTGTGTCCTTCACCCCAACCAAGATTGAAGGATGACGCAGGCCATACTACTGATTACTCCATGGAGCTGTTTTCACATACCATGCCTGGATTATCAAGTCAAATGGTGAATTACCCAGGCCAAGATGAATCTGACATGGAGTGCACTGATGCACAGCCGCTGATGGATGATTCTGCTGGTACATTCACTCAGAGCACTACATTGTCCTCGCAGTGTACAGAGCCAGATTCTGACCCTGATGAGACTCAGGTGCCCCTTCCCGCACACTATACCACCATACACGGTGACACAGAGGAAGGTGCACATGACCTAGAAAAGGAGGTGATGGATGACCCAGTTGTTGACCCAGATTGGCATCCATTGGGGGAAGAGGGTGCTGCTTCCAATAGCTCAGATGAGGAGCATCCACAGCAGACATCGACATCGCAACAGCTGTTATCTGGCAGGCCCGGAGCACTCCAAAGACAGGTTCCAAACATCAAAAGAGTTGCTGGACAGCTTGTCCAGAGGGTCAAAAGATCACAGCGTGCTAGGCCGCAAAATGTCTGCCAAAGTAGGAAGAGTGCAGTGTGGCACTTTTTTGACCAAAATCCTCATGATCAGGCCAAGGTTATCTGTAAGAAGTGCGCAAAGACCTTTAGCCGAGGGAAAAATCTGAAAAATTTGAATACCAGTTGCATGCTTAGACATTTAACCAGCATGCACTTGCAAGCGTGGACACAACACCAAACCTCAAGTGCCACATGTGCAACTGATCACAACGAAGGTAGTCAGCAATGCTACATTGTTTCCCCCACTGTAAGCCCACCGGTTAGCACAGCAGCAAATGTTGAGGTGTCGTTGCAAGGCCACAGCAGTCAGGGAATCCCACTGTTATATCAACGAAAGACTGATTCTAGGCCATCAGAAAGAACACCAACTCCATCACCATCATCAACCCTCTCTCAGTCCGCCCTGTCCACCGCTACTTCCACCATATGCAGCTCTCAAGTCCAGCTCACCCTCCCAGACACTATGAGTAGGTCAAGAAAGTACTCAGTCTCTCATCCGCGTACACTGGGTTTGAACGCCCACATTGCCAAACTAATCTCGTTTGAGATGATGCCCTTTTGGTTGGTGGAAAGCACAGCTTTCCGCGAACTCATGGCCTATGCAGTACCACGCTATGACCTACCCAGTCGCCACTTCTTCTCTCGCAAAGCCATCCCAGCCCTCCACCATCATGTGAAAGACCGCATTGTCCATGCACTCAAGCAGTCAGTGAGCGGAAAGGTGCACCTCACAACTGATGCATGGTTCAGTCAGCATGGCCAGGGCCGTTACGTGTCCATCACTGCGCACTGGGTTAATGTGGTGGATGCAGGGTCCACAGGGGACAGCGGTGGTGGGACAGTGCTGCCTAGCCCACGGTATAGGAAACAGTTGGCTGTAGGCGTTCGACCCTCCTCCTCCTCCTCCTCCAGAAGCGAAAGCTCGTCCACAGAGCGCAGTCGTACGAGCACTCCATCTGCAGCTGCCACTGTTGCACACGATGTGTCCCCCTATCGAGCAGCTAGTGGAAAGCGTCAGCAGGCTGTGTTGCAGCTGATGTGTTTGGGCGACAGACACACCGCTGAGGTGCTGGCCGAGTACTTGAAGCGACAAACTGAGTCATGGCTGGGCAGTGTACATCTTGAGGCAGGCAAGGTAGTTAGTGATAACGGCCGTAATTTTGTGGCAGCCATAGCCCTTTCAAAACTCAGCCACATACCTTGCTTGGCTCACACCTTGAACCTGGTGGTGCAGTGCTTCCTCAAAAATTATCCGGAGTTTACAGCCCTGCTCCAGAAGGTGCGAAGACTGTGCGCGCACATCCGCCGGTCGCCTGTACACTCCGTTCGTATGCAGAAGCTGCAGCGATTGCTCCACCTTCCCAACCACCGCCTTATTATCGACATTGCAACAAGGTGGAACTCCACCCTGCACATGGTGGAGCGGCTGTGCGAGCAGAGGCAGGCCATAATGCATTTGTGGGAGGATACACGGCCAGGCACTTTGAGAGCAGACATGGAGTTGACAGGTGTGCAGTGGTCGAAGCTGAAAGACCTTTGTAAAGTCCTTCAGTGTTTTGCGGAATGCACACGGCTGGTAAGCGCAGGCGACGCCATCCTAAGCATGAGCATCCCACTTATGCGTCTGCTCATGCAAACTTTGACGCACCTTAAGGAGCAGGCGTCTGCAGCCAATGTTGATGAGGAGGAAGAGGAGGAGGGAATCCTTGATGACATTCAGCCATTGTCTGCTCAGGGACCTCTCCTGGACGAGGTGGAGGAAGAAGAGGAGGAGGAGGAGGATGATGGGGATGATTACTTAGGGGAGGAGGATGCATCTCATGGGGCAAGTGAAAATGTTGGCGTGGCAAGGTCTGGTACAGGGTTTGTGCGTGACTGGAGGGATGTGGATTTGCCAGAAAGTTCTCCTCCACCCAGCACTCACAGTGCATCATTGACACCGGGAACATTGGCCCACATGTCAGATTATGCCTTGCGGATCCTAAAAAGGGACCCCCGCATTGCCAAAATGATGAACGATGACGACTACTGGTTGGCCAGCATCCTGGATCCACGCTATAAAGGTAAATTACAAAACATCATGCCACAGGAGAACCTTGACCTAATATTGGCTAATAAACAAGCAACTCTGGTAAATCGGTTGCTTGAGGCATTCCCAGCACACAGCAGCGGTGATGGTTCTCACACGAGCCGTACGGGCCGGGGGCAGCTTGGCAGAGGTGTTCGTGGTGCACACAGCAGAAGTGGCGTTGGAGACAGGGGTTTCATGACAATGTTGTGGACTGATTTTTCAAATACCGCTCACACAACTGGTAATACTGCATCGATGGAAAGTGACAGGAGACAGCAGTTGTCAACTATGGTTACAAACTACTTTTCCTCCCATATCGATGTTCTCCCACACAGGTCATCCCCCTTTGACTATTGGGCCGCTAAACTGGACACCTGGCCTGAATTGGCCCAATATGCCTTACAGGAGCTCGCTTGCCCAGCTGCAAGTGTGCTATCGGAAAGAGTCTTCAGTGCAGCTGGATCAATCCTGACAGAAAAAAGGACCCGTCTGTCAACCCAAAATGTGGATGATCTAACCTTCATTAAAATGAACCACGCATGGGTTTCCAAGGATTTTGTCCCACCTTCCCCTGATGACACATAGGGTGACAGAAAAATGGCTTGCTTTGGTCCACCTCTTCCTGGTACTTCACCTATTTCGCCTTTTGCATCAGCTGAATGTCCAACATCAACATATGCCACTTTCTAAAACTCCCTAACTGTGCTGCCTCCCCCCCCATGGCCGGGGTCACCACCTAGCACACGACACTGTGCGAGTGCCGTTGCCCTGGACAGGTGGGTAGGCCGACTCTTGGGCGCGGGCACTGGCACAGGGTCCCTCATAGTGCAATCAAGTGTCTCTGACGGTGGTGGTGCACACCCGCCGTCAGACACACCGCCGTACTATGAGGGGCCCAGTGCCAGTACCGACGCCCACGAGTGGGCCCCCCTTGCTTAGGCAGGGCCCCAGCATTTGCAATCTTTACCTCTCCCTGCTCCTCCGCTGTGTAGTCTGGGCCGTCAAATCCATACTGTGCCTGACACCGTCTGAGCCTGCCTCCTGATGTATAGACATATATTTTGAATGTGTACGCTATCCATACATGTTATCCGGGGAAACGGTACCCTTTCTAACCTTTGTGCAATCATGTGCAATCCATACTGGGCCTAACACCGTCTGAGAATGATAGATGGGGCCCACCATACACTGGAACATTCCAAAGGTGGACATCAAACACTGGAGCAGCATTTACAGGGCCCATTATACACTAGAGCATTAGAAATGGGGCCCATTATGTTTGGAGCATTATTTGGGCCCATAAGACAGTAGAGCTTCATCCATGGGGACCAACATATACTGTAGCATTATGTGGAGCTCATCATATACTGTTTCAAACATTATATGGGACCAATGATTCTATATGGAGAAATAGATGGGCCTCGTCATGAGATGTAAAAAGTGAGGTATTTTTCATTGTACTATACCGCTATTTCTCTGCCGTATCGGAGCATGATGAGTTGTGGTATGTGTTAAAGGGGCGCTCTTTCGCCCAGGGCACATGAAAACCTGGAGCCAGCCCTCTTCCCCCCCCCCCCACAGTCTGTAGCCAAATAACCCCCATTTTTCAGTGCGTAACTTGTATTATGAAGTTAATTAAGGTTGACAAGCTTAAGTAAGAAGAATTGATGCTTTTGGCATTCAAATGGGCACTGTTGGTGTGTTTCCTGTCCTCCTCTCACTGCCGACTTTTATTCCCCATTGACTTACATTGGGTTTCGTGTTTCGGGACGACCCCGACTTTTCCCTATAATCGGACGATCTTGCTCGACCCGACTTTTGGAAAAGTCGGGTTTCGCGAAACGAAACGCGACCCTAAAAAACCAAAAGTCGCTCAACTCTATAAATGACTAATGATGATAAATATGATCCATCTGTGTGTACTCAAGTCTCCATATAAATGCACCTGCTCTGTGATAGTCTCAGGGTTCTGTTTGATGCACAGAGAGCATTATGAAGACCTAAGAACACAACTAGGCAGGTCCGTGATACTGTTGTGGAAAAGCTTAAAGCCAGATTTGGATACAAAATGATTTTCAAAACTTTAAATATCCCAAGGAGCACTGTGCAAGTGATCATATTGAAATGGAAGGAGTATCATACCACTGCAAATCTACCAAGACCCGGCCGTCCCTCTAAACTTTCATCTCAAACAAGGAGAAGACTGATCAGAGATGCAGCCAAGAGGCCCATGATAACTCTGGATGAACTGCAGAGATCTACAGCTGAGGTGGGACAGTCTGTCCATAGGACAACAATCAGTCGTACACTGCACAAATCTGTCCTTTATGGAAGAAAGACATTTCTCAAGGATATCCATAAAAAGTGTTGTTTAAAGTTTGCAACAAGCCATCTGGGAGTCACACCAAACATGTGGAAGAAGGTGCTCTGGTCAGATGAAACCAAAATCAATCTTTTTGGGAACAATGCCAAATGATATGTTTGGCATAAAGGCAACACAGCTCATCACCCTGAACACTCCATCCCCACTGTCAAACATGGTGGTGGCAGCATCATGGTTTGGGCCTGCTTTTCTTCAGCAGGGACAGGGAAGATGGTTAAAATTGATGGGAAGATGGATAGAGCCAAACACAGGACCATTCTTGAAGAAAACCTGTTAGAGTCTGCAAAAGACCTGAGACTGGGATGGAGATTTGTCTTCCAACAAGACAATGATCCCAAACATAAAGCAAAATCTACAATGGAATGGTTCACAAACATATCCAGGTGTTAGAATGGCCAAGTCAAAGTCCAGACCTGAATCCAATCGAGAATCTGTGGAAAGAGCTGAAAACTGCTGCTCACAAACGATCTCCATCCAACCTCACTAAGCTCAAGCTGTTTGCCAAGGAAGAATGGGCAAGAATTTCTGTCTCTCGATGTACAAAACTGATAGAGACATACCCCAAGCGACTTGCAGCTGTAATCGCAGCAAAAGGTGGCGCAACAAAGTGTTTAAGTTAAAGGGACCGAATAATATTGTACCCCCCACTTTTCAGTTTTTGAATTTCCACAAAAATTTAAAATAACCAATGAATTTTGTTCAACTTCACAATTGTGTCCCACTTGATGTTGATTTTTCACCAAAAATTTACATTTGGTATCTTTTATGTTTGAAGCACGATATGTGAACTTTTGATCAGGGTCATTTGGATGTTTTGGGTTGTCATTATGATTTAAAAAGAGAAAACACAGTAGTTTGACAATAAATGGCTTCACCCAACCTCTAACAATGAGTGGAGAAAAAGTTTTGGCGTTATCATTCATATTTTCTGAAAAAAAAAAAAAAAAAAAAGGCCTAGAAAGGAAAATTTTGCTGGGGTATGTAAACTTTTGAGCACAACTGTAGTCTCTGAAAAATATGATGTGTGAATTAATTATCTGGAGAAAAAACTGGGAGAATATTCTGGAATATATTCTGTTACATGTCATTAGGTTTAAAAGCAAAGACTATGTTCACATCTCAGTTTTTATTTTTCATGATTATTTTGGGGAACATCAAAACAGAAAGAAAATGTTCATTTACAGGACCCACTCATTTGAAAGGGTCTTATTTTTTCAGAAAATGTCATCAGTTTCCATTCCGACAGGTGTCCATTTTTGAAAGCGCAAAAAAAGTCTGTATAGCTGTTTTTGCTTCCATTTTTCATTTACATTAGTTTATTGTAAATGGGCCACTGCTGATGGTTTTCCTTTACATCATCCATTTAACAAAATCGTTTTAACCACTGCACATGACCAGATCACTAGAGATGTTCAAAGACACCTATAATAAAAACAGATCCATTAAAAAGTAGAACAAAAACTGTTACACACCTGTTTCGGATCGATGTTTTGCTCCCTTCACCACAGACCCCTGTGTTATGTTTCACATCGGACTTTGCAGGTTGCCCGGCATGGCTTGGTGACATCATCTCTCTGGATCTTTTAATGCCCCTTATGACACACCTGTGGCTTCAGATTGCAATGCAAGACTCTAGTTTTGTGTACTCCACCTCATGCTTAACGTACTTAAATTCCTCCATACTTCACTTCCTCCATCCTGCTTCTTCCAAAACTCTTGTGTATGTCATTTCCTCCTCCCAACATGCCTTCCTGCCTGCTGTCTAGGGCTTAGCGGGTCCACTCCACAAGGTGAGCCTTACAAACCAATTCAAACAGATACAAAATGAAAGGTACCATTCATAAATAGATATTTTAAAAGGACTCTTTGTAAAAACTGAAACTTTGGTTTTTGCTTGGTATCTATTTTCATTCATTTTTTTTTTTTTTTTTTTTTCATTTACATTTTTTTTCAACTGAATTCATCACAAATTATTCCCAAATAGAAATGTGGTCATAACCTAAGCTAAAGATATTGATCCTGGGAAAAGATACTGCTTTCGAGCATCACTCTGATCATTTTTAAAATCTGTCTGCAGGATTTCACCCCTAAATTATTCGTGTTTGTAGCTCTTTCAAAGGAAAGTCCTTCAGTACCTTTACATGGCCATTCTGTTCCCCTGTTACTAAGAAATCTGTGTTTGAACTGATATGCAAATGACTATGGTATATCTGAAGCCTCCGTCACTCCAAATTTATTTCCTGCCCATCACCACCTCATCTTACTTGACTGACTGCTCATTTGCTTGAAGTCACAACGCACAGAGGCTGTCAGTCCAGCAGAAGGTGGAACTGGGTGGGGAATAGAGGTGGAGTCACAAAAGCTGCAGATCTACAAATAGTTATTCAGCCTCATTTTCCATATCAATTGAAAAGCTGATATTTCAGTAATGGAGGCATGGATCAGCCATGTAAAGGTATGGCTGAACTTGTGTATGAAAGCGCTACATGCGCATATAAATAGTTTGAGGGGTGAGATCCTGATGACAGATTCTCTTTAACATTCTATTTTGCAATTATTTCTGATATTGTTAAAAAGGTGACATTATTACCAAATAAAAGTGTGAAGTTGGAGCTTTATATTACCATCTAGAAGCAAAATATTTAGAATTGAGAGTCCTCAGTGGTTGATGCCTTTTAATGGCTAACTGAAAAGATGTTAACAGATTGCAAGCTTTCGAGACTACTCGGGTCTCTTCAATACAATCTGAAGAATCACATTTATGCACAGCACAGAAAAAATGCGACAGATAAGACAAGTGACGTGAAGCAGAATTATCATTATGGGAGAGGGATAGATATAAATATTGGAACAGCTCATAGATAAGGAGTCTGGATGTTTTATTGTTCTCTGTGTTCTGTCCTCACTAAATGAACTGGAATTCATGTAGCTTATACAGGCAGCTAAACCTCTATACCGGGGGTCCAATAAGGAGACTGTAGGTTGAATCTGTGCTTTATTGAACATAGTGATATATTGATGCAGTAAAACATATAAATACACTCAGTCAATTCAGGGTACATAGGAATACATAACATACATTAAGAATCAACATCTGCACTACTAGCTGAGGAGGGGGAAACTAACTGAGCAGGCTGATCTGAGACAGAAATTAGATACAGGAAGCATGTTTACATACCAGCGATGCTGACACAAGGGGAGGAGAGGAATGAGATGCTTCCAGGATGCAGGGCTGAGAGAAAATGGAGAACTGGAGGGAAAATGGGGGCTGGACTAACCATGATCCTTTGCAAAACTTACCCTGGTGCCTTGCAAACCTTCCCAGAATGCATTGTGAATGGAGGGAAAGCAAAACAAAAGTAAAACACACAATCACACTGCGGTTATGACTCTAGTTACTAGATGGAGCCAAAAACACTGCAAACATTAAAATCTATGGAAGAAACTGAACATTCTGAATATTCAATAGTAATTACTGCAAATATTATCAGACAGACAATCGAAGATTATGAATTAAATGTCGAAGACAGAACACTCTGATTGCGGTCTGGTTCTGTGTTGTGATGCCCCACAATGTAATGAATGAGTCACCGAAAGAGAAAAAACAAAAATATAAGCTAAGTCCAGAAAACCGGAAAGGTTGGTAGCTATCTGATTGCAGACCCCTGATCCTATCCACACAACTAACAGTAGCCGTGGGGGGTTCCTACGATGCCCTAGACCCCTCGATCACAGCCGGAGAACTAAATAGGCCTAAAAAAAGAAAGGGGAAATCTAAACTGCCCCAGAGCAGACCCCAAAGCAATAGGCAGCTCCCAACATATAATGGCGGTGAAGCAAGATGAAAACACTAACACAGATAGAAAGATAGGTTGAGCAAATGATGGGGCCCAAGCTAACTAAAAAGGACAGGATATAAAAGCTGCTGTCTGCAATCCGTAAAAAACCATACCAAAAAATGTCCCAACCGTCTGATAGGAAAAACAGGCCCTGAAGTCGCTAGGACTTCAAAAAGACTATATCAGCACTCAGGTAAATTCTGAAGACAGAGCAAAGAGACAAACTGATCAGAGACAAAAATGGAACTCGGCACACCCCCGACCGGGGATGGCTGAACTCCAAAAAACAAGGTAAACAAAACTAATAAGTTCAATAGCAGAGCAAAAACTTATCTTTGGGAAGCAGGAATCAGACTGGTCTCCAAGAATCCAGCAGAGAAATCACCAGCGACTCAGAAGGGCGCCGGCTTCCTTATATCCAGTCAGAATTTCCTGTTACCCAGTCATCATCTACCAGATCAGGTGTTTGGTAATCAGCCTCACTACCTTCCTTCACCAGAAGAGGGAGTTCATCAGACATCGACGGTGAAGGGGAAAATGAACTCACAACACCACAAGGTCTTAGGAGCAAATTCCTTAATTGATGTAAAAAGACATAAATCCATGCGATATACATCTTTCCTGCATCTAGAAGCAGATTCAATTTTATTGGCAAATTAATGTAACCTGCAAGTACTGGGAATACTCTACTTTGAATTATAATTCTAACAAAGCCATGTGCTTGCACTTCACTGACAGCTCACAACTTGGAAGAAAGAATCGTTTTCACTAACAGCATATGATTTTGAGAAATGGGCAACCCGGTACATTCTTATATGAAAGAGAGTTGTTCAGATATATTCTGTACCACCTGCTGACTAGGGCATGAAATACACAGTACTTCTCATGAGGACTGAGCGGACAATGGTATTACTTTTCCACAATTTCTGAGGATGACTCATTTTGTGAACACAACTGCATAAAATGTCATATATCTGACCACTACTCACTCACCACTGGTTTCAAGTACATCAATGTAATCAAAGCAAATACGTACAGTTCAGACATCCCTTACCACCCTCATGAGAATAAATCACATAAAGTAATTTATTCCACAAAGTGACAAATGATTATTATCTGTCAGCAATTTCTTTGAATGTTTCCTAAACCTTGGAGCGCTTTCTCACAATCTGTATCATCACTTCAGTTCTGTTTAATCAAAGAGCAACATAGCTTGAAGCAAGGAATAAACCCCATAGACCGTTTAGTCTACCTACGTGTGTGATATCTCAAAAAATCCATAATTGAGGTTGGCACTAAGTTTTATTTTATCTTTTTATAGAATTTTGAATTACAATTTTACTATATTTTTTTTTTGTATATGCAAAGTTTTTTTTTTTTTTTTTTTTTAAAATCTACCAGTGTAGAAGGTAGAGAGAATTCTTTGTAAGACTTCATATGAGATGAGAGCTGCATGAGAAGGAGGTGCAAGTGTACGCATATGCGTGGGAGATACAAAGCTATGTAGGGATGAGTGACCGTGCTTCGTGATACTTGGATATCACTTGAGTACCTGGGTGCTTGGATGTGCTCATTACTTAGCGAGCATTAGCTGATGTTCAATTTCATACTTTAATCCTCCCTCCACGTTTGTTGCCTTGTACACAGCCAATAAACATGCCAGGATTGCCTACACGTCACTGCAATGCATTAGTCATCATGGTAGTGACGTTACTGTAATTAGCTCACCATGTGACATCATCAGGAGTTTTAAAAGGACAGGCGCCACCATGCTCGACATACTGATGCCATTGCACAGCTCTGTGACAGTTATTATTGGAGGGAGAGAGTGCTTTTCCGGGCTTGATTGGGCACAGTTTAACAAATCCGAGCCCTGTAATGTTGATGCTAGTGCTGAAGCTGAACCATCATATAAATAGTCCTTGTAGGAGCTAATTTTGTGCTCAGATACAATCTGCATTTAGCCTAGGGAGGGAGAGAGAGAGTTGTAAGAATAGGGAGAATGGCTGAAACAGTCTCTAGTCAAGCATTAGGGCTTTGCATTCCGTTGTTAAACATATAGCTGTGGCAGTTAATCCCATTTTTATTTTTTGGGTGAAAAAATTGACTATATTGTCATCCATAGAGTATTAGATGCTTTGTGGAACATTTCTGCGTTATATAACAATACAAAAAAACTTTAAAAAATTTTTCTGTGCTGAATTACTCATACGGAGTATTCCATGCTCTGGGGTACTTTTCTGTGGCATATAACACTCCAAAAAATTGTTGAAACTTTTTTCTGTATTCACTTACTCATCCATAGAGTACTCTGTGTTCTGTGATATATTTCTGTGGCATATAACACTCCAAAAAAGCGTTGAAAATTTTTTCTGGATTCAATTAGTCATCCATATAGTGTAATGCGCTTGGTAGGTGACAAAGATAACAGAATCAAGCAGGACTCCTGAGGGAGTGGCCAGAGGAATGTCAGAGCCAGGGGAGGCTGGCGCATCAGCGGAGTTGGCAGGAGCCTATGGTCTGGAACGAGATGCTTTCCTGGAACCACCAAAACCTGAACGTAGTCTGCAGACTGGGGTTCTTGCAGACTGCGGATGGAAGAGCCAGGATCCAGTAACTGGTGAGCAGACTGGAGAAATGCTATCGGCCCACTAACCTCAAGGTACCAGCAGTTGGTATCCCTGGGAGATGTTGTACGACCGGCAGTGGAGATGGGGGTCTGGGGGTCTATAGAAGAGTCTGGGACCTGTCACCACATCCCATTCAACCAGTCGGCAGTAGAGATGGGATACTTACAATGAAGGCTGCAAGAGCTGACAGGTAGAACCAAGGTCCTGTTCCTCAAATTGAGGAGTCAACATTGCTGGTATGTGGTGGGATTGATCAAAAAAGGAAGGGAGAGGCTCCTCGAGTTGGCTTGAGATGGGGCTACCATTCCCAAGAGATCATACTATCCTTGGGGTTCCCCCCATCTTATACAGGAGTATGAGATGGTACAGATGACACAGGGGGCTGTCGCACATTTCTACTTGTCGGGAGCTCCAGCACTACCACAAAACTGAGTCACTTACAGGCAAGGCACCAGGGAATCTGGCTCCAGGAAGCTTGTGGAGGCAGTCCCCCCAGCCTCCTGAGGAAGAAGAAGCGAACCCCTGAAGAGGATTACTGTATTGCCCTCCTCATAATTTTTTCCTGGCTTTGTACTTTCTGTAAAGCGTTTATGAGTGTAGGAATACATCAACTACACTTTCAAAATATTTATTTATGTTAAAAAAAGTTTCTGAATTCAATTAGTCATCCATACAGTTTAACCCCTTCACGACCTTTGACGCCACGTAGGCGTCATGAAAAGTCGTGCCAGAACGACCCATGACGCCTATGTGGCGTCATGACTTTAAAGCCCCCCTGCGGGTCGGGTGACCTAGGTCACTGAAAGGTCACCCGACCCGCAGATACAGGGGGCTTTGTTCTTCGCCACAGGGGGCGTGGCTTCGCCCCCACGTGGCTACGATCGCTCTGATTGGCTGTTAAAAGTGAAACAGCCAATCAGAGCGATAGTAATATTTCATCAATGAAAATTGATGAAATATTACAATCCAGCCATGGCCGATGCTGCTGTAGCATCGGACATGGCTGGAGACACCGATTCCACCCCCCCCGGCGATCGCCCCCCCCGCAACTGAATGACAGCGGCGATCTGCCGCCGCTGTCATCATCTACCCCCCTCCCATTCCCTCTGCTCCCCGCCAGATTCCGATAACCCCCTCACCCCCTCTCACCTCCCCCCGGCACCTTCTAAGTCCCCCTGTCGCTCCCGGTGTCCAGCGGGTCCGGTTCATGGGTGCCGCCAACTTAGAAAATGGCGGGCGCATGCGCAGTGCGCCCGCCCGAATCTGCCGGCTGCAGATTCTATTCTTTCATTTTGATCACTCTCACAGTCATCAAAATGAAAGAAAAAGTAAATAAACCCCCCGATTATCACCCCCATAGGTAGGCACAACTAATAAAATAAAGAAAATATTTTTATTTTTCCATTAGGGTTAGGGTTGAAAAGAGGGTTAGGGTTGAAAAGAGGGTTAGGGTTGAAAAGAGGGTTAGGGTTGGAAAGAGGGTTAGGGTTAGGGTTGGGGTTAGGGTTAGGGTTGGAATTAGGGTTAGGGTTGGAATTAGGGTTGGAATTAGGGTTAGGGTTGGAATTAGGGTTAGGGTTGGAATTAGGGTTGGAATTAGGGTTAGGGTTGGAATTAGGGTTAGGGTTGGAATTAGGGTTAGGCTTGTGGTTAGGGGTGTGTTGGGGTTAGGGTTGGAGTTAGAATTGAGGGGTTTCCACTGTTTAGGCACATCAGGGGGTCGCCAAACGCGACATGGTGCAACCATTGATTCCAGCCAATTTTGCGTTCAAAAAGTTAAACGGTGCTCCCTCCCTTCCAAGCCCTGCCGTGTGCCCAAACAGTGGTTTACCCCAACATATGAGGTATCAGCGTACTCAGGAAAAATTGCACAACAACTTTTGGGGACTAATTTCTCGTGTTACCCTTGGGAAAATAAAAAATTGGGGGCTAAAAAATTATTTTTGTGGAAAAAAAATGATTTTTTCATTTTCACGTCTCTGCATTATAAACTTCTGTGAAGCACTTGGGGGTTCAAAGTGCTCACAACACATCTTACATACGTTCCTTGGAAGGTCTAGTTTCCAAAACGGGGTCACTTGTGGGGGGTTTCCACTGTTTAGGCACATCAGGTGCTCTGCAAACGTAATGACGACCGCAGACTATTCCATCAAAGTCTGCATTTCAAAACGTCACTACTTCCATTCCGAGCCTTGACGTGTGCCCAAACAATGGTTCCCCCCCACATATGGGGTACCAGCGTACTCGGGACAAACTGGACAACAACTTTTGGGGTTCAATTTCTCCTGTTACCCTTGTGAAAATAAAAAATTGCGGGCTAAAAAATCATTTTTTGAGGAAAAAAAATATTTTTTATCTTCACGGTTCTGCGTTATAAACTTCTGTGAAGCACTTGGGGGTTCAAAGTGCTGCTCACCACACATCTAGATAAGTTCCTTGGTGGTCTAGTTTCCAAAATGGGGTCACTTGTGGGGGGTTTCCACTGTTTAGGCACATCAGAGGCTCTGCAAACGTAACATGATGTCCGCAGACCATTCGATCAAGTCGGTATTTCAAAACGTCACTACTTCCCTTCCGAGCCCCGACGTGTGCTCAAACAATGGTCCCTCCCCACATATGGGGTATCAGCGTACTCAGGACAAACTGGACAACAACTTTTGGGGTCCAATTTCTCCTGTTACCCTTGTGAAAAAAAAATTGCGTGCTAAAATTCTTTTTTTTTTTAGGGAAAAAAAATGATTTTTTATTTTCACGGCTCTGCATTATAAACTTCTGTGAAGCACTTGGGGGTTTAAGGTGCTCACCACACATCTAGATAAGTTCCTTGGGGGGTCTAGTTTCCAAAATGGGGTCACTTGTGGGGGGTTTCTACTGTTTAGGCACACAGGGGCTCAGCAAATGTAACATGACGCCCGCAGACCATTCCATCAAA
Source organism: Dendrobates tinctorius (assembly GCF_039654945.1). Taxonomy (NCBI): domain Eukaryota; kingdom Metazoa; phylum Chordata; class Amphibia; order Anura; family Dendrobatidae; genus Dendrobates; species Dendrobates tinctorius. The sequence continues at coordinate 9,846,259 of NW_027361866.1, forward strand.
GTCAGCATTTCAAAATGTCACTACTTCCCTGCTGAGCCCCAACGTGTGCCCAAACAGTGGTTCCCCCCCACATATGGGGTACCAGCGTACTCAGGACAAACTGGACAACAACTTTTGGGGTCCAATTTATCCTAGTACCCTTGTGAAAATAAAAAATTGCCAACTAAAAAATTTTTTTTTAGGAAAAAAAAAGATTTTTTATTTTCACTGCTCTGCATTATAAACTTCTGTGAATCACCTGGGGGTTCAAAGTGCTCACTATGCATCTAGATAAGTTCCTTAGGGGGTCTAGTTTCCAAAATGGGGTCATTTGTGGGGGAGCTCCAAAGTTTAGGCACACAGGGGCTCTCCAAACACGACATGGTGTCCGCTAACGATTGGAGCTAATTTTCATTTCAAAAAGTCAAATGGCGCTCATTCCCTTCTGCGCCCTGCCGTGCACCCAAACAGTGCCCCCCCCCCCACATATGGGGTACCAGCATACTCAGGACAATCTGGACAACAACTTTTGTGGTCCAATTTCTCCTGTTACCCTTGTGAAAATAAAAAATAGCGTGCTAAAAAATCATTTTTGAGGAAAAAAAATGATTTTTTATTTTCACTGCTCTATGTTATAAACTTTTGTGAAGCACTTGGGGGTTCAAAGTGCTCACTACACATCTAGATAAGTTCCTTAAGGGGTCTAGTTTCCAAAATGGTGTCACTTGTGGGGGAGCTCCAATGTTTAGGCACACAGGGGCTCTCCAAACACGACATGGTGTCCGATAACGATTGGAGCTAATTTTCCATTCAAAAAGTCAAATGGCGCTCCTTCCCTTCCGGGCCCTGCCGTGCACCCAAACAGTGGTTTATGACCACATATGAGGTATCGGTGTACTCAGGAGAAATTGCCCAACAAATTTTAGGATCCATTTTATCCTGTTGCCCATGTGAAAATGAAAAAACTGAGGATAAAAGATAATTTTTGTGAAAAAAAGTACTTTTTTTTTTTTTTTATGGATCAATTTGAGAAGCACCTGGGGGTTCAAAGTGATCACTATGCATCTAGATAAGTTCCTTGGGGGGTCTAGTTTCCAAAATGGGGTCACTTGTGGGGGAGCGCCAGTGTTTAGGCACACAGCGACTCTCCAAACGCGACATGGCAAGCGTTAAATATTCCAGCATATTTTCCATTCAAAAAGTCAAATGGCGCTCCTTCCCTTCTGAGCCCTGCCGTGCGCCCAAACAGTGGTTTTTGACCACATATGAGGTATCTGTGTACTCAGGAGAAATTGCCCAACAAATTTTAGGATCCATTTTATCCTGTTGCCCATGTAAAAATGAAAAAATTGATGCTGAAAGAAAATTTTTGTTGGAAAAATTAAAATGTCCTTTTTTTCCTTCCATGTTGCTTTAGTTCCTGTGAAACACCTAAAGGGTTAATAATCTTCTTGAATGTAGTTTTGAGTAGCTTGAGGGGTGCAGTTTTTAGAATGGTGTCACTTTTGGGTATTTTCTGCCATATAGACCCCTCAAAGTGACTTCAAATGTGAGGTGGTCCCTAAAAAAAAATGGTTTTGTAAATTTTGTTGTAAAAATGAGAAATCACTGGTCAACTTTTAACCCTTATAACTTCCTAACAAAAAAATATTTTGCTTCCAAAATTGTGCTGATGTAAAGTAGACATGTGGGAAATGTTATTTAGCAACTATTTTGTGTCACATAACTCTCTAGTTTAACAGAATAAAAATTCAAAATTTGAAAATTGCGAAATTTTCAAAATTTTCGCCAAATTTCTGATTTTTTTCACAAATAAACGCAAAAATTATCGATCTAAATTTACCACTAACATGAAGCCCAATATGTCATGAAAAACAATCTCAGAATCGCTAGGATGCGTTGAAGCGTTCCAGAGTTATTACCTCATAAAGGGACACTGGTCAGAATTGCAAAAAATGGCCAGGTCATTAAGGTCAAAATAGGCTGGGTCATGAAGGGGTTAATGTTACATTACTGTACTATCTAAAACTTCAAAAAAAAGTTCATTTTTTTTCTGATTTCAATTAGTCATACATACAGTTTGACGTGCTTTGTGTGCAATTACAGTGGGTTAAAATTTTTAAAACTGTTTGTCTTGGTACACTTCACTAAATATTTTTGTTTCAAAAATTGATTGTCATATGTTCTGTAGAAACTGCTTTGTTTGAAATTTCGTTGGTTTGAAATATAAGCCAAAAATGGCCTGCTACAGGTGTACAAATATGGTTGCTGAAAAATAGACTGTTGTCAATAATACTGTAGAACTTGGTTTGTGGTAAATTTTGTTGGTTTGAAATAAAAAACAAAAATTGTTCTGCTGCAGGTATCCAAATTTTAGTCCTTCAGTACGCGGTCCCCAGCCAGCACTATTTCTCAAATTGTGGTGTTCCTGCCTTGTACCTGCATATGTCCAGGAACATCATCCATGCCCTTACCAACATGGTTACTTCGATTGTCCACTTAATGACGGAGATGTGGAAAAGCGCATGTGGATAGAGACGCTACATAACCCCGACGAGACACTGTGTGAACATTGTGGAGGCTGGGGCCAAGTCCCACTCTAGCACGGCACATGTGCAGCTGCTGACGACGGGGACTGCTGGCCAAACTTCTTTCAGTGTTTCTCACACCAGTTCCTGCACCCCCTCCTGCTCCTCCTTATCCTCCACATCCTATGTGCTATCTCAGAGCACGTCGTCTGCATCAGCCAGAAGCTGTGCAGCACTTCCTCAGTGAAGCAGCAACAGGCTTGATGAAGCTAATTTGTGTAGGAGATAAACCGCGCACCATGGCAGTTATTGAAAGGAATAACAGACCAGACAGATCTGTGGCACTTGCTGCTGAACCTTCCACCAGGCATGGTCATGTGTGATAATAGGTGAAACCTGGTGGCAGCTGTGAGGCTTGGCCAGCTCACACACATACCATGCTTGGCACATGTGCTCAACTTGGTAGTTCAGCGGTTAATAAAAATAGATAGAGGCCAGTTTCGGAATATCAGCTCCAACATGACCATCAACATTCTGGTCAACCTCCACACATAACAACTGAAGAAAGGGCATGGACGTCTGACATTTGTACGGTTCTCCAAGACTTTGAGGACTCCACAGGGAGATACATTGTGTAACAGTGAGGAGGAGGCTGAGAAAGAGGAGGTAGAACAGGAGCTGGCTAATAGCACAAAAGAGGCTAGTACCCACACAATCTTCATCTCGTCTCTCCTACGTGGATGGGCTGAGAATGGCAATGAGGAGGAGATATACAGTAGTCATTATGCTAAAGACAGGGAAGGGTTGGCTGAAGGGTTCTTGGCACATATTGCTGACTTTAGGAACCACTTACTTTCCCATGGCCCTTACATTACACTCATCTTGGCCAAAAAAGAGTACTGGGTGTTCACCCTGCTAGACCCACCCTACAAGCAAAACTTTGCATCACTTCTTCCTGAGGTGGAGAGGTCTTGTAAAATGGTGCTATACCAGAAGGTCTTTGTGGAAAATATATTGAAAATGTTCCCATCAGACAACGCTAGTGGCAGAGTGCAAGCTTCCTTGCCCAACCAAGGAGGAAAAGCAATGGAGACACACAGCAGAGGCAGGGTGTGATGAAGAAAGCAGGATTTAGTGCTCCAATGTTGAATAGCAAGGCCTTTTAATATGAAAATGAGAGAAGGCCAAAACAGAACTTCAAATCTTGAGTAGGAGCCACGCCAGCATGGGGCAGGAAGGTGCCTGGGGGGGCTTCAATTAGAATACACATGTCAGCTAGACACAGAAATACACATCCATTGTCTCTCCCAGCCACTCCGGCTCCATCCTAGGATCATGGATTATGAGCGCACCTTTTGAGTTTTAGACTCATAAAAAATATCCGTGTGACCCTGAGGAAATCGCGCATCTGGCAGTCCGACTCCTGAGTCGGTCAGGGCTCTGGGACCTGAGATATAGAGATTGGCCCTCCACAGCGACCCAATGGGGCCATGTTTGCTCTCCACACAACAGGCAAAACAAACCACATTCACTGGTACCTCTCGTGTCCTGATCCGATCATGCTGTAGAAAGTTACACCCTTTCTTAGATATTGGGAATAAGTTCTGCAGGGAGCTAAAGGGTGGAGATTAATAGTCCACACAGGGGAAGAACCCAGCATGCTTAAGAACTGGGAGCACATGGCAGACAACCTCACTCTCACAGAAGAACCAGACGATGATCTAAGAAGGAACTGGGACAGATCTGTCAAGGGGAGCAGCGGCCCGTGCTTTGGGGTCTGTCCGGCAACTAAGATTCTTATACCTGTGGACTGCAGAGCTCCCGGAATCCACACGCAACCTACAACCTGGTAAATTGACCTCCAGCTTAATATCTCTAAGTCTTGTACCCTTATTGTTATATTTTACTCTGACTGCAAATCCACTGTAATTCCATTGTATAGCTTACTGTATATTTCTGTAATTATCTAGTGCGCCCTTAAGGCAATTAAACCATAAAATTAATCTTGGGCTGGTGCTTTTACTCAGATTACAAATCTTAGAATACCCAGTGGGTAACAGGACATCCTCCCCGGCGGCCATTTGCTCTAGGTGCAGTTCCCTTACTGACCTGAGAGACAAAGGGGGCGCCGGAGAGCTGTGCCTGTGTAGTTATGTCACATTGGTGACGTGGGAGGAACCGGTCTTCCCTTCACATTGGTGGCAGCAGTGGGATCAGAGTAATAGTGTGCGTGGGACCCCTACTCCCAGACATTAAAGACTACCAGCAGTAACTTTCACTGCTGGGGTCTTAAGGTCAGCCCAGCACTAGACGGTCAGAGTGTAAATATAATAAGTTGTGTGCGAGGTCAGGGTTGCAGCTGTGTCAGTAACCAGAGGTTCCCAAGATGGCGGAAGGCACCAGGAGTAAGACAAAGGGGGAGGCCAATGCTATGGACTATGAGGAGGTGGTGGAGGACAATACCAATGAAGGCAAGGGCGAGCTCAGCCAGGGCTCTCCAAGGAGCCAGACCCCCGTGCTCAGTTCCGCAGTGGACTGTCCACCACCTGCCCGCCCCAGCCTGTCCAGATAAGAGGCCCTTTTCCAAGCGGCTATGGCACAGCTCGAGGCTGGTAACGACGCCGCCCATGACAGACTCCTGGTGGCGGCAGAGAAAGCAGCGGAGCGTGAGCAAAAGGTGGCAGAGAAAGTGGCAGAGCATGAGCATACGTGTGCTGCAGGCTGCTGAACGCCGTGAAACTGCTGAGCGCCAGCACCGACTGGAGATGGCTCAGCACGGGCTCCCGCTGGATGCTCCAGCCCCACCGGGGACCAAGGCTTCCAAGGTCTGGGCGGAGGACTTTCCCCTGCTTGAAAAGGATGGAGACCTGGATTCCTTTCTGCTGGCCTTTGAGAGAACCTGCCTCCAACACCATCTGGCCCTGGATCAGTGGGCAAGGTACCTGACCCCCCCCATTTGAGGGGTAAGTCCCTGGAAGTTTTGGGGGACTTACCTGCCGGGGAGGAGCAGGACTACAACAGCATCGAGCGGGCCCTGATCTAGCACTACAGCCTCACCCCGGAGTCGTACTGCAGGAAGTTCCCAGAGCCTGCAACGGGGCTCAAAGGACACCTGGACCGACCACATTCGGGCACTGCTGAGAGCTGCGGAGCACTGGACCTCGGGTCTAGAGCTCACCACCCGCCAGGAGGTCCAGGAACTGTTTGTCACAGAGCAGTTCTTGTGGAACTGCCCAGAGGACCTCCAGCAGTTCCTCCGTGACCGGAAACCAAAGGGGGCTTCTGCTACAGCCACCCTGGCAGACGAGTATGCCAACAACAGGGCCTCTGAGCCAAAGAAGCCTGCCAGCAGCACCTGGAGAGGGGGTAAGCCCAATCCTGCTCCTGTCCCCCCAGAGTGCAAGGGGTGAAAACCCCTGCTGCCCTCTCCAGGCCAGGAGCATAACCCAGACGTTGTCATCATTGCAACCAGCCGGGACACTTTAAGACTGCATGTCCCCAGCGCCATAAGGCCCCATCCCTGTCCCAGAAACCATCCACTGTTTTGTATGTGGGAGGGGGTGGTGGGAGGTCCCTGGACAATTACCAACCCGTCACCATCGGCCGCTCAGCGGTCATGGGACTGCAGGACACAGGCGCTGAACGAACCCTGGTACGTCCTGAGATGGTGTCCCCTCAAGACTTGGTGCCTGGGAAAACCCTTTCCATCTCCGGAATTGGAGGCGTTGAACCGGCGCTGCCCGTCGCCAAGGTGTTTTTGGACTGGGGCGCCGGGAGGGGAATGCGGGAGGTGGGAGTAACGCCAAATATTCCTGCCAATGTGTTGCTTGGGACCGATTTGGGGCGGCTAGTGTCTTAGTATGTGGTCACTGAACCCCCAAGTCCGGCTCCCCAAGAATGTCATGACTCCACTGTGAATGCTAATGTTAATGTGTTGAATGTGCCTCCAACAGTGGAGGTGGGAGTGAAACCTGATGGTAAGCCATGCACTGACACTACACACACAGGGCTCACAATGAGAACAGGAGAGAAGACTGCAGGGGAGAGCTCAGAGGTGGAGGGAGAGGCTGCTGTGGGCAGTGTAGGGCCCCTAATTGAATCCAGCCTGCTGAGTTTAGGGCCTCTAAAGAAAAAGGAACAGTCCATGGGGGGAGGGGGCGTCCCGGGAGAGGAGCCACCAGGTAAGACCCCAGGGCAGGAGTTCCCCGCATCCGGGATGTCAGGAGGCCAGGGAAGTCTGCCTGACCTGGCGACTTGTTCAGGGGCCGAGGGGAAGAAGGCGGTACCTGTGGTCTCAGTGGTCATGGCCGCTGTTACCAGGAGTAGGAGCACCGGGGCCCAAGGAGCCTCGCGGAGGTCTGACGGTTTCCCCCTCTCCGACGAAGTGGCTGCCAAGTCAGACAGCGGCCAGGAGACAGATCCCGGGGAGCTGACAGAGGATGTGACAGTTTCGTCAATTCTTGCCACATCGAGTCAGGGATTTCAGGCAGCGTTGGAAGCTGATGCTAGCCTGAAAGCTCTCAAGGAGCAGGCGTCACAGCCTCCCCTGGAGTCCGACCGTGTGTGAGTGGGCTGGGACCAGGGACGGCTGTACTGGGTAACGGTCCAGCAGGGTTCACCGGAGGTGTGGCCCAGGGACCGACAGTTAGTGGTACCCTATCCGTTCAGGGCAGAATTGTTGCAGATCGCACACGAGATTCCCATGGCCGGACACCTAGGGATCACTTAAACCAGGGCCAGGCTAGCTCAGCATTTCTACTGGTTGGGAATGAGGACCGAGGTGATTGCCTACTGCCGTTCGTGTGACACCTGTCAGAGGGTGGGGAAGGCGGGGCGGCGCCCCAAAGCCCCACTGGTAATTCTGCCCATCATCGAAAAGCCTTTCTTGAGGGTGGCTGTGGATCTCATTGGACCTCTGTCCACTCCCAGCCGCTCCGGGAAATGCTTCATACTAATGGTAGTGGATTATGCCACCCGGTACCCGGAGGAGGTAGCTTTGTTGTCCATTCGGGCCGACAAAGTGGCCACTGCCTTACTGGAGATTTTCTCCAGAGTGGGGTTTCCATAGGAAATGCTCACCAACCGAGGGACCCAGTTTATGTTGCAGTTGATGGAGTCTCTCTGTAAGCAGATACAGGTGCAACATCTGGTAGCCAGCCCATACAACCCACAGGCCAATGGCCTGTGTGAGCGGTTCAATGGCACCTTAAAGCAGATGCTGAAGATGTTGGTCGATTCCCACGGGAGAGACTGGGAATGGTATCTCCCACACCTGCTGTTTGCCTACTGGGAGGTACCACAGGCCTCAACGGGGTTCTCCCCCTTTGAGCTCCTGTACGGGCGACGTGTACGGGGGCCCCTTGCTCTGGTGAAGGAAGCATGGGAAGGGGATTTGGCCACCCCTGGAGTGTCGATCATTGAGTATGTTGTGCGCTTCTGGGACAGAATGATGGCCTTGACATGGCTGGTGCATGACAATATGGCCCAAGCCCAGGCTGACCAGAAGCGGTGGTACGAACAGAATGCTTGTGAGCGGACCTACCACGTGGGTCAAAAGGTGTGGGTACTGGTCCCCGTACCTCAAAACAAGCTTCAGGCGCCCTGGGAGGGTCCATACCTCGTGCACCAGCGGCTCAATGCTGTCACCTATCTGGTCACCATGGACCACACCCGTGGAAGGAGGAAGGCCTTCCACGTGAACATGATGAAGGCCCATCATGAATGGGAGGCTTGTGCCCACCCAGTGTGCAACCTTCCTGAGGAAGGAGAGGTAGAAACCCTCCTGGATCTGCTCACCCAAGCCAAGGCAGGTGGATCCATCGAGGATGTGGGGGTTGGCCACCAGCTCTCGGAGGACCTACATTCCCAGCAGGTAGTCACCCTACACCCCTTTCGGGAGCTGTTCAGCAGCCTGCCCGGAAGGACTGAGACAGCCGTCCATGACGTGGACACAGGCAATCACCCCCCGATCCGGCGTTCAGCGTATCGGGTGTCTCTTGAGGTGCAGCAGCACATGTGCCAAGAGATAGACGAAATGCTGAAGCTGGGGGTGATCCAAGTGTCCAACAGCGCGTGGGCTTCGCCTGTAGTCCTCGTCCCTAAAAAGGACCGAACTACGCGGTTCTGCGTGGACTACCGGGGGCTCAACGCTGTGACGGTCACCAATGCATACCCAATGCTGCACATCGATGACCTGCTCGATCAGCTGGCTGGGGCCAAGTACCTGACCGTAAGGGATCTGAGCAGGGGATATTGGCAGATTCCCCTGACCCCTGGGGCACGGGAACGCTCTGCTTTTATCTCCCCATTCGGACTGTACAAGTCCACGGTGATGCCATTCGGCATGAAGAATGCCCCTGCCACTTTTCAGAGGATGGTCAACACGCTGCTCGAGGGACTGGAAGGGTATGTGACCGCGTACCTAGATGACATTGCCATCTTCAGTCCCACCTGGGAGGATCACCTAGAGCACCTGGCGCAGGTGCTCGGGCGGATCCAGCGAGCAGGCTTGACCATTAAGCCAGAAAAATGCCAGCTGGGTATGAGTGAGGTCCACTACCTGGGACACCAGGTTGGTTGGGGAGCTCTGAAGCCAGAGCCCAGGAAGGTGGATGCCATCGCATCCTGGCCCACCCCCAGGACCAAGAAGCAGGTGATGTCGTTCTTGGGGACTGCTGGGTACTATAGGAGGTTTGTTCCACACTATAGTGCCCTGGCCAAGCCCCTGACAGACCTCACCAAGGAGAAGCTGCCTGTTGCAGTCGACTGGACAGTTGCCTGTGAGACAGCTTTCCAAGGCGCTCAAGAGTGGGCTTTCTAGCTCTCCTGTACTACAGGCGGCTGACTTCACGCGGCCGTTCGTAGTGCAGACCGATGCCAGTGACTTCGGCCTCGGTGCTGTGCTCAGCCAGGTCGACACTATGGACCATGAACACCCCTGCCGAGGGAAGTGGCCTATTCCACAATGGAGAAGGAAAGTCTGGCAATTGTGTGGGCCCTGCAGCGTCTGCAGCCATACTTGTATGGACGCCAATTCATCGTGGAAACAGACCACAACCCCCTTAGCTGGTTACACATGGTCTCTGGGACGAATGGGAGGTTGCTACGCTGGAGCCTCGTTCTCCAGCAGGATCTCTTCACCATTCGCCACAAAAGAGGCAGGGACCATGGTAACACTGATGGGTTGTCCCGGCAAGGAGAGGGTGCGGAAGGGCGCATGGGGGAACACAGGAATGTGATGCCCTCTAAAGCAGGGAGGTGTGATGAAGAAAGCAGGATTTAGTGCTCCAATGTTGAACAGCAAGGCCTTTTAGTATGATAATGAGAGAAGGCCAAAACAGAACTTCAAAGCTTGAGTAGGAGCCACACCAGCATGGGGCAGGAAGGTGCCTGGGGGGCTTCAATTAGAATATACCTGTCAGCTAGACACAGAAATACACATCCATTGTCTCTCCCAGCCACTCCAGCTCCATCCTAGGATCATGGATTATGAGCGCACCTTTCGAGTTTTAGACTCCTAAAAAATATCTGCGTGACCCTGAGGAAATCGCGCATCTGTCAGTGTGACTCCTGAGTCGGTGAGGGCTCTGGGACCTGAGATATAGAGATTGGGTCGCTGTGGAGGGCCAATGGGGCCATGTTTGCTCTCCACACGACAGGCAAAACAAATCGCATTCACTGGTACCTCTCGTGTCCTGATCCGATCATGCTGTAGAAAGTTACCCCTTTTCTTAGATATTGGGAATAAGTTCTGCAGGGAGCTAAAGGGTGGAGATTAATAGTCCACCCTCTGATCTGACACAGGGGAAGAACCCAGCATGCTTAAGACCTGGGAGCACATGGCAGACAGCCTCACTCTCACAGAAGAACCAGACGATGATCTAAGAAGGAACTGGGGACAGATCTGCCAAGGGGAGCAGCGGCCCGTGCTTTGGGGACTGTCCGGCAACTAAGATTCTTATACCTGTGAACTGCAGAGCTCCCGGCATCCACATGCAACCTACAACCTGGTAAATTGACCTCCAGCTTAATATCTCTAAGTCTTGTACCCTTATTGTTATATTTTACTCTGACTGCAAATCCGCTGTAATTCCATTGTATAGCTTACTGTATATTTCTGTAATTATCTAGTGCGCCCTTAAGGCAATTAAACCATAAAATTAATCTTGGGCTGATGGTTTTACTCTGATTACGAATCTTAGAATACCCAGCGGATAACAGGACATCCTCCCTGGCGGCCATTTGCTCTAGGTGCAGTTCCCTTACTGACCTGAGAGACAAAGGGGGCGCCGGAGAGCTGTGCCTGTGTAGTTACGTCACATTGGTGACGTGGGAGGAACCGGTCTTCCCTTCACACAGGTGTACACCATGAAAGGCTTGGCCCAATTTTATGACACCAGCCCAGCGTCCAGGTCCTGATGACATGTGTTTTTTTACAAAGAGGGAAAAGTTTTTAAAGATGACTAAGCAACACTCTGCCTACAAAACCAGCCTAGTTCCTAATTCCTCTGCTACCTTGAGCTATTTGGTCTCAAAAGCTGGACAACTGGCGTAAGTTGTCCCTTTATGCCTTGGAGGTGTTGTGCTGCCCTGCCACTAGCGTTTTATATGACTGCCTTTTTAATGCCACCGGGGGGGGGTCATAACAGCATCTGACTGTCTTCGAGTAACTAGCACCCGAACATTTTGGTGCTCATGTATCTCTGATCTTGTGTTTTTCACTTCTGAGCATTCATAGCAGAACCCAAATGTTGTAATGTGCAGAACAGAACACAACAGTTCTGATGTGGTAAATCTACCATCAATAATGGAAGCAAACATATTGTGAAATTGAAATACCTCTCCAGTAGTGCCTCAAGCAGAGCAAAAATGCAGGTTGGTTTTAAATGTTTATTTGTAAGCCTGATTTACTACCTCAGTAGAATTATTTAACATCATGGTGGAAAGCAAGAAAGCATAGAATTCAAAGGGCGCTATCAGCAGAAAATGACCTATTACGATATTTAAATTAGGTGCATATGTTATATGTATTTTTCATTTTTTCCATATCTCAATCTGTAATTTTTAAAAATAAAAGTAGAAATCTTGCAACTTTCACTCTGGCTACTGGGGCTTTTTTAGAATTTAACTTCCTGTTGTTTCAGGAATCAACACATGTGCATAGCCACAATGATCAAACCCTGATCACTAGAGTTGAGCGAAACGGGTCGAAAAATTTCAAATGTCGCCGACTTTTGGCAAAGTCGGGTTTCATGAAACGAAACCCGACCCTAGGATGAGGTCGGCCACGAGGTCGGCGACTTACGCGCCAAAGTCGCGTTTCAAAAGTTTGTTTTGCGCTCTTTTTCAGCCAATCAGGATCCACGGACACTGTGGGCAACGTGATGACATAGGCAGGGGTCACCACCATCTTTCAGAAGGGCATGCAAGTGATTGGCTTGCTTTGGTGGGCGTCACAGGGGGTATAAAAGGGCGTGCACGCCGACCACCATCTTACTTCTGCCGATCTCAGTATAGGGAGAGGTTGCTGCTGATTCTGTAGGGAGAGCGTTAGGCAGGGAAGAAGACAAAAAACTGCTTCTGCTGCTAGCGATTTGGCCTGCACAACACACCAGTCACTGTGTGTGCAGTGCAAGGGGAGGCTATATAGTGGTGTATCAGTGGTGTTGGTTGTTGGGCTGCCTTCTAAGGCTTCCTGACATTCCTGCATTGCTGTTTACCCACTGCTCCGCAAACTGCTTTTTTAAAAGCAATCCCAATTTTTTTTTTTTTTTTTGTCCTGCTGAGAAGAAAAAAAAACTGCTTCTGCTGCTAGCGATTTGGTCTGTACAACAAACCAGTCGCTGTGTGTGCAGTGCAAGGGGAGGCTATATTGTGGTGTATCAGTGGTGTTGGTTGTTGGGCTGCCTTTTAAGGCTTCCTGACAGGCTGGCATTGCTGTTTACCCACTGCTCTGCAAACTGCTTTTTTAAAAGCAATCCAATCTCCCTTATCCTCTAGTCACTTTTGTCACAGCTGTGCCATCGAGCCTGTGACATAGCGCTCAGATATCAATGGGCCTCACACAATCCAAAAGTGTCCAGTGTCCACAAGTGTGTGCAGAAATTCAAAATCTCCCTTATCCTCTAGTCACTTTGGTCACAGCTGTGCCATCGAGCCTGTCACATAGCGCTCAGAAATTCATTGGGCCTCACACAATCCAAAAGTGTCCAGTGTCCACAAGTGTGTGCAGAAATTCAAAATCTCCCTTATCCTCTAGTCACTTTTGTCACAGCTGTGCCATCGAGCCTGTGACATAGCGCTCAGATATCAGTGGCCCTCACACAATCCAAAAGTGTCCAGTGTCCACAAGTGTGTGCAGAAATTCAAAATCTCCCTTATCCTCTAGTCACTTTGGTCACAGCTGTGCCATCGAGCCTGTCACATAGCGCTCAGATATTCATTGGGTCTCACACAATCCAAAAGTGTCCAGTGTCCACAAGTGTGTGCAGAAATTCAAAATCTCCCTTATCCTCTAGTCACTTTTGTCACAGCTGTGCCATCGAGCCTGTGACATAGCGCTCAGATATCAGTGGGCCTCACACAATCCAAAAGTGTCCAGTGTCCAGTGTCCACAAGTGTCTGCAGAAATTCAAAATCTCCCCTGTCCTATAGACACCTTGTACCTTGTTTTACATTACTATATAGTTTGTTGGATTTTGTCTACATTTCTACCAAAAATGAGGAAGGCTGGTGGAAGAGGCCATGGAATTGGGCGGGGGTTGGCAGCTGGTAATGATGGTGTTGGTGGTGGATCTGATGGTAGTGGCAAGAGCAAAATAGGACCGAATGCAGGAGGTGTTGAGCCTGCGTCATTGTCTGGCTACATAAGGCCTCGAACGCTTAGTTTTCTAGGAGTTGGCAAACCGCTTTTAAAGCCAGAGCATCAGGAAAAAGTTTTGTCTTACATTGCTGACTCAGCCTCCAGCTCTATCGCCTCCTCTTCTGAAGTTGTAAAAAGTAAAAGCACTGAGTCGTCATTGGAGGCTCATGTTCATGAACCACACCTTTCCTTGTGTCCGTCACCCCAACCAAGATTGAAGGATGACGCAGGCCATACTACTGATTACTCCATGGAGCTGTTTTCACATACCATGCCTGGATTATCAAGTCAAATGGTGAATTACCCAGGCCAAGATGAATCTGACATGGAGTGCACTGATGCACAGCCGCTGATGGATGATTCTGCTGGTACATTCACTCAGAGCACTACATTGTCCTCGCAGTGTACAGAGCCAGATTCTGACCCTGATGAGACTCAGGTGCCCCTTCCCGCACACTATACCACCATACACGGTGACACAGAGGAAGGTGCACATGACATAGAAGAGGAGGTGATGGATGACCCAGTTGTTGACCCAGATTGGCATCCATTGGGGGAAGAGGGTGCTGCTTCCAATAGCTCAGATGAGGAGCATCCACAGCAGACATCGACATCGCAACAGCTGTTATCTGGCAGGCCCGGAGCACTCCAAAGACAGGTTCCAAACATCAAAAGAGTTGCTGGACAGCTTGTCCAGAGGGTCAAAAGATCACAGCGTGCTAGGCCGCAAAATGTCTGCCAAAGTAGGAAGAGTGCAGTGTGGCACTTTTTTGACCAAAATCCTCATGATCAGGCCAAGGTTATCTGTAAGAAGTGCGCAAAGACCTTTAGCCGAGGGAAAAATCTGAAAAATTTGAATACCAGTTGCATGCTTAGACATTTAACCAGCATGCACTTGCAAGCATGGACACAACACAAAACCTCAAGTGCCACATGTGCAACTGATCACAACGAAGGTAGTCAGCAACGCTACATTGTTTCCCCCACTGTAAGCCCACCGGTTAGCACAGCAGCAAATGTTGAGGTGTCGTTGCAAGGCCACAGCAGTCAGGGAATCCCACTGTTATATCAACGAAAGACTGATTCTAGGCCATCAGAAAGAACACCAACTCCATCACCATCATCAACCCTCTCTCAGTCCGCCCTGTCCACCGCTACTTCCACCATATGCAGCTCTCAAGTCCAGCTCACCCTCCCAGACACTATGAGTAGGTCAAGAAAGTACTCAGTCTCTCATCCGCGTACACTGGGTTTGAACGCCCACATTGCCAAACTAATCTCGTTTGAGATGATGCCCTTTCGGTTGGTGGAAAGCGCAGCTTTCCGCGAACTCATGGCCTATGCAGTACCACGCTATGACCTACCCAGTCGCCACTTCTTCTCTCGCAAAGCCATCCCAGCCCTCCACCATCATGTGAAAGACCGCATTGTCCATGCACTCAAGCAGTCAGTGAGCGGAAAGGTGCACCTCACAACTGATGCATGGTCCAGTCGGCATGGCCAGGGCCGTTACGTGTCCATCACTGCGCACTGGGTTAATGTGGTGGATGCAGGGTCCACAGGGGACAGCGGTGGTGGGACAGTGCTGCCTAGCCCACGGTATAGGAAACAGTTGGCTGTAGGCGTTCGACCCTCCTCCTCCTCCTCCAGAAGCGAAAGCTCGTCCACAGAGCGCAGTCGTACGAGCACTCCATCTGCAGCTGCCACTGTTGCACACGATGTGCCCCCTATCGAGCAGCTAGTGGAAAGCGTCAGCAGGCTGTGTTGCAGATGATGTGTTTGGGCAACAGACACACCGCCGAGGTGCTGGCCGAGTACTTTCAGCGACAAACTGAGTCATGGCTGGGCAGTGTACATCTTGAGGCAGGCAAGGTAGTTAGTGATAACGGCCGTAATTTTGTGGCAGCCATAGCCCTTTCAAAACTCAGCCATATACCTTGCTTGGCTCACACCTTGAACCTGGTGGTGCAGTGCTTCCTCAAAAATTATCCGGAGTTAACAGCCCTGCTCCAGAAGGTGCGAAGACTGTGCGCGCACATCCGCCGTTCGCCTGTACACTCCTTTCGTATGCAGAAGCTGCAGCGATTGCTCCACCTTCCCAACCACCGCCTCATTATCGACATTGCAACAAGGTGGAACTCCACCCTGCACATGGTGGAGCGGCTGTGCGAGCAGAGGCAGGCCATAATGCATTTGTGGGAGGATACACGGCCAGGCACTTTGAGAGCAGACATGGAGTTGACAGGTGTGCAGTGGTCGAAGCTGAAAAACCTCTGTAAAGTCCTTCAGTGTTTTGAGGAATGCACACGGCTGGTAAGCGCAGACGACGCCATCCTAAGCATGAGCATCCCACTTACGCGTCTGCTCATGCAAACTTTGACGTACCTTAAGGAGCAGGCGTCTGCAGCCAATGTTGATGAGGAGGGAATCCTTGATGACATTCAGCCATTGTCTGCTCAGGGACCTCTCCTAGACGAGGTGGAGGAAGAAGAGGAGGAGGAGGAGGATGATGGGGATGATTACTTAGGGGAGGAGGATGCATCTCGTGGGGCAAGTGAAAATGTTGGCGTGGCAAGGTCTGGTACAGGGTTTGTGCGTGACTGGAGGGATGTGGATTTGCCAGAAAGTGCTCCTCCAACCAGCACTCGCAGTGCATCATTGACACCGGGAACATTGGCCCACATGTCAGATTATGCCTTGCAGATCCTAAAAAGGGACCCACGCATTGCCAAAATGATGAATGATGATGACTGCTGGTTGGCCAGCATCCTGGATCCACGCTATAAAGGCAAATTACAAAACATCATGCCACAGGAGAACCTTGACCTAATATTGGCTAATAAACAAGCAACTCTGGTAAATCGGTTGCTTGAGGCATTCCCAGCACACAGCAGCGGTGATGGTTCTCACATGAGCCGTACGGGCCGGGGGCAGCTTGGCAGAGGTGTTCGTGGTGCACACAGCACAAGTGGCGTTGGAGACAGGGGTTTCATGACAATGTTGTGGACTGATTTTTCAAATACCGCTCACACAACTGGTAATACTGCATCGATGGAAAGTGACAGGAGACAGCAGTTGTCAACTATGGTTACAAACTACTTTTCCTCCCATATCGATGTTCTCCCACACAGGTCATTCCCCTTTGACTATTGGGCCGCTAAACTGGACACCTGGCCTGAATTGGCACAATATGCCTTACAGGAGCTCGCTTGCCCAGCTGCAAGTGTGCTATCGGAAAGAGTCTTCAGTGCAGCTGGATCAATCCTGACAGAAAAAAGGACCCGTCTGTCAACCCAAAATGTGGATGATCTAACCTTCATTAAAATGAACCACGCATGGGTTTCCAAGGATTTTGTCCCACCTTCCCCTGATGACACATAGGGTGACAGAAAAATGGCTTGCTTTGGTCCACCTCTTCCTGGGACTTGACCTATTTCACCTTTTGCATCAGCTGAATGTCCAACATCAACATATGCCACTTTCTAAAACTCCCTAACTGTGCTGCCTCCCCCCCCCATGGCCGGGGTCACCACCTAGCGCACGACACCGTGCGAGTGCCGTTGCCCTGGACAGGTGGGTAGGCCGACTCTTGGGCGCGGGCACTGGCACAGGGTCCTTCATAGTGCAATCAAGTGTCTCTGACGGTGGTGGTGCACACCCGCCGTCAGACACACCGCCGTACTATGAGGGGCCCAGTGCCAGTACCGACGCCCACGAGTGGGCCCCCCTTGCTTGGGCAGGGCCCCAGCATTTGCAATCTTTACCTCTCCCTGCTCCTCCGCTGTGTAGTCTGGGCCGTCAAATCCATACTGTGCCTGACACCGTCTGAGCCTGCCTCCTGATGTATAGACATATATTTTGAATGTGTACGCTATCCATACATGTTATCCGGGGATACGGTACCCTTTCTAACCTTTGTGCAATCCATACTGGGCCTAACACCGTCTGAGCCTGCCTCCTGATGTATAGACATATATTTTGAATGTGTACGCTATCCATACATGTTATCCGGGGATACGGTACCCTTTCTAACCTTTGTGCAATCCATACTGGGCCTAACACTGTCTGAGCCTGCCTCCTGATGTATAGACATATATTTTGAATGTGTACGCTATCCATACATGTTATCCGGGGAAACGGTACCCTTTCTCACCTTTGTGCAATCACGTGTAATCCATACTGGGCGTGAGAACGGCTGGCGAGCTGTTAAGCAAGCTACAGCACCTGTGGTTTGCACACGTAAGTTTTTCATTTTTTCAGGAATGACGGTTAGGCCTAATTCCGGAACTGCGGTTGACCTGCACTTACTGGGAAATCATTGTTCGCGGGTAATAATTGTAATCAGTGATCCCCATCACTAACGTTGTTCAGCGGGTTATCTGCACCTGTAAGCGACAAACGCTGGCCTTTTCAGTGTAGCGCACATGCAGCCACGGACATGTAAGGGCATGACACACCAGTTATTGGCCAATCTCATGTGCCAGAGCCTCACGTGTCCCTCTAGTAAGCCGGACTCGGACCGCGGGGCATGACGGAGTCTCGTTCGTTAACGGAATTAAGCTTGCAATGTGTGCATCTGTTCTGTAGCTGGCATGGTTGAGGTTTCCCAGGTGGAGTCGAATTTAACCGTAGGCTCCACTCCTGGTGGTTTCCTTCTGGACATTCCTTTAAGGTTCAGCTTTGCAACCATACTGCCCACGTAAAACAAACACTTTGCCTTCATGAACGCTGTTTGGAGGGTCATGACTCGTGGGAATAACGCCGCCCAATCAGTTAACCTGCTAGAGAGATCGTTCGTTGCTCCCAAGCATGACATCACACTGCCTAGGAAGAAGGTAATGCCACTGTGGCGACCGTACTCCTGGGGGCGACACAAGTGCACTGATGCCCAGCCACTGCTCGATGAATCTGCTGGTACATTGACCCAGACCACTACATTCCCCTCGCACGCTACACGACCTGAATCTGACCCTGATGAAACTCGGGTTACCCTTCCCATATACAGTTCCATCTTACACGGTGACAAAGAGGAAGCTGCAGATGAAAGTGCAGGTTCGGCCCACCCGCCATCAGACAAACCACCGTACTATCAGGGGCCCTGTGCCAGTGCCATCGCCAACGAGTGGGCCCCCCCTGCTTGCTCAGGATCACAGCACTTGCAAAGTTGAAATACTGTGCAGTGAGATGGAAGATGGGGACGACGAGGAGTCCAGACAAGTACAGGGATTCCCTAGCGAGGAGACTTATTTGATTGTTTTCAATGTTGGGACAGCAATTTTTGGGGAGCACTATACTCTGGAGAATGATAGATGGGGCCCACCATACACTGGAACATTCCAAAGGTGGACATCAGACACTGGAGCAGCATTTACAGGGCCCATTATACACTAGAGCATTAGAAATGGGGCCCATTATGTTTGGAGCATTATTTGGGCCCATAAGACAGTGGAGCTTCATCCATGGGGACCAACATATACTGTAGCATTATGTGGAGCTCATCATATACTGTTTCAAACATTATATGGGACCAATGATTTTGTATGGAGAAATAGATGGGCCTCGTCATGAGATGTAAAAAGTGAGGTATTTTTCATTGTACTATACCGCTATTTCTCTGCCGTATCGGAGCATGATGAGTTGTGGTATGTGTTAAAGGGGCGCTCTTTCGCCCAGGGCACATGAAAACCTGCAGCCAGCCCTCCCCCCCCCCCCCCACACAACTTTAGCCAAATAACCCCCATTTTTCAGTGCATAACTTGTATTATGAAGTTAATTAAGGTTGACAAGCTTAAGTAAGAAGAATTGATGCTTTTGGCATTCAAATGGGCACTGTAGGTGTGTTTCCTGTCCTCCTCTCACTGCCGACTTTTATTCCCCATTGACTTACATTGGGTTTCGTGTTTCGGGACGACCCCGACTTTTCCCTATAATCGGACGATCTTGCTCGACCCGACATTTGGAAAAGTCGGGTTTCACGAAACGAAATGCGACCCTAAAAAACCAAAAGTCGCTCAACTCTACTGATCATATATTTTGTATTGAAACATTTAACTAGTCTGTGCAGAGTGCGTTGGTGATCAAGATTAAGACCTAGGTCGAAACGTGTCGATCTTTCCTAACTGTGTGCCAGTGCCCGACAATATGTCTCTGTCATTTATTTTAATAACTTTCCAATAAAAGTTTATTTTTTAGCCAACCTCCGACCATTGCTGGATCTTCCCTTCTCTTTTTTCACTGAATCTTGTGGTTGCTCACCTCAATCTGTGCAGGGTGTTGGTTGGCACAGGAGAGGAATCACACACACACACACACACACACACACACACACACACCCATACTGGTAAGCTGCCTATTCTACTTGCTTTTGTCATTTTTATTTAAACTCTCCCTGAAAGGATAGGAAGTGTCATTCTAAAAAAAACCAAGTGGCCAGTGTGAAAATTGAAAACTAGCTTTTTTTTTTGTTGTTTTCATAATATGATGAAAAAAATTGACAATATTTTTAAAAGTTTTATATTTATAGCATAAATACTTGATTTCAAAGGGTTGTCTGATCAAAATCTGTGTTACTGAAGACTTATGAATCCACCCAGTGTGCACACTACGCGCTGCAATGATTCTCCAGTTTCGGAGTCTGGACCAGAGGGTGTGTATGAGTTAAACATACACCAGGGCAGAAGCCTTCTAGTGGGCGTGGCCGTGCCCTGTTTCTTGACCAGGCCATTCAGTGGGCGTGGACAACTAGAGGGTACAGCCTTGCGCCATACAAGCGTATAGAAGCAAGGGCGCACCCACTGGCTGGGAATATGTATAGCTCATACATATCCTCAGGTTCCGCCTCAGAAACCAGTGAATAAATCCGTGCAGTGTACACTGCATGTGCTGGGGTATTTATAAGTCTGTAGTTACACAGAGTGACTGCAGACATATTAATTTGGACTGGACAACCCCTTTAATGAATAAGTCATTTTCTGGTGATAACTTATAATGTCTTTGAAGGACTTACATAGAATTATTTTGCCATTAATATTCCGATTTTCAGGTAACAATACAAGGTCCCCCCTTTAAAGCCCGTGTGCTATGTGTTAGGAGTCAGGTTCCTGTGTCTGCTCTGCAGGAATCCAGACCCTTACATTCTACGACCTCTTGCTCTTTATCTACCACAGATGAGATTGCCTTGCAGCTAATCTCTCCAGGGGCTAAGTCCCTCTGTCCTCCTACTGAGCATGCTCATGAGACGGTTTCCCATTGGAGATCGGGAGTCATGTGCTCAGGTCCTGCTCCAGATCTCATTGGTCCATCTCGGAGATCTGGAAGCTTCCGGAAGGTCCCGGCTGCTATAAAAAGTGCGCATGGCCGTTCCGCCATACGCTAGTATAGACTATACTGCTATATGTGAATGGTGATGGATGTATGATTCTGGTGACTGATTTATTATGAAACCCCTTCCCTCTGATATTACGCATGTGGTTAGGGAATTAGTTCAGTAGTCTGCGCCAGTCTGTGGCAAGCCTTAGGCCACTGTGCACACTGCACCTCTGCGCTAGCGTCCGACATAGCGCCTGCTTTGTAGCTATGTCGCCCAGCGGCAGTGTCCTGCGCTGCGCTGCAGTTGCAGCCCTTCTTGGCGTTTGCAGTAGTGATGCCGCACACATGGTAGGTCCAGACGGACGCAGCCCCTCTGTCTCAGTTCCTGCTCCTGTGACCTTATACTGTGAGTGCATTTATCTGAGGCCTGTGACTCTAACAGGCTCAGCTTTTTTATGCTTTTGCTGCGGCGCCTCTGTGTGTGAACAGAGCCCGCTCTGCGCACTTTGGGTGAAGTTGAACCCGTGCGCATTATATCGCCATATTGCTCGTCTCCCATTACTCAGCAGCGGTTGTAACACCTACTGCACGGTGGACCCCGAGTGGCGAACGCACTTTATTATTATTTTTATTTAGTGCGTTCTGCCGTTCCTAACATTGCTTAATTTACTGCCCCCAGAATTTGCTTTAGAGGGAACCTGGCACATTGGAAATAGGAGGGGAGTTCAATGTGTTTGAGATATTTGGCAAGCAATGGTCAGTTGGTCGGTGTGCTGTCCGTATAATATTCGTTTTGCACATGCACAGCACATAGACCAATTACAGTAGTGTTCAAAATAATAGCAGTATGTTCAAAAACATGAGTTTATCACAAACATTTTATACTAGTTTTTATTTCCATGCATTGGGAACATTGCACACTGTTTTCTAGTTCAAAACATGAAGAGAAATTTATTTTATTTTTAACTACTTTTACAAAAAATAACAAAAATGAACATTAGGCTGTTCAAAAAAATAGCAGTGTCTACATTTGTCTTTACAAACTCACAATATGTACAATTTTTTATGACAATTTTGGATTCCTGTGAATCACTAACCCAATATTTAGTTGTATACCCACAGTTTTTTTAGAACTGCTTCACATATATGTTGCATAGAGTTAACCAACTTCTGGCACCTGTCAACTGTTATTCCAGCCAAGGATGCTTGGACTACATCCTGTTATGGTCATGTGTGACTGAACACACTTCCTCCAGCAGGGCGAATTTATATGACACACGTGACCCTGGATACACCACCTCCAGCAGGGAAAATTTAAATAATAAAATGTGCAGCCGGATACACCGCCTCCAGCAGGCGAATTTCAGTAGTACACGTATGTCTGGACACACCGCCTCCAGCAGGGCGAATTTCAGAATAAAGGGGAAAACCAGGAAAACAATTACAATGGTGGCCCTGTGATAGGGAACGGGGACGTGGAGACCTCCTGCACTCCCCTAAGTCAGTGTCTCTACACTCTTAACGATCCCTAGGCCGGTTTCACACTGGGCGCCTATCAGGATACCTGAAATCCCTAGCTCGCCCTGAACCAATCCCTTACTAGTGAAGTGGACGGTGCAGAAACTAATCCCACCACTGCACTAAAACACACATTGAGGAAAGTGACAAACAGGGAAATATCACTTAGGTTTGCTCTGTTGCTAATGCTCCAAATGGCCACCGGGGGGCAAAACCAACTCTAAGCAACCAGCTCAAAGGAAAAAAAAGGTTACTTATTCAAAACCTGTCATATCCAACCTGGATCATGACAGTACTCTCCCTCAATGAGGGGCTTCTGGACCCTCAAGACCGCTCCTCATCAGGAAACCACCTACTGAGGGGACGCCCAGATCCAGAGTTCACCTCTGCAACTACCTGTACTTCAGGTTAAAGACAAATGAGCACCGCTGGTATTGGCAATGTACACTCGCTGGCCACTTTATTAGGTACACCATGCTAGTAAGGGGTTGGACCCCCTTTTGCCTTCAGAACTGCCTCAATTCTTCGTGGCAGAGATTCAACAAGGTGCTGGAAGCATTCCTCAGAGATTTTGGACCATATTGACATGATGGCATCACACAGTTGGCGCAGATTTGTCGGCTGCACATCCCTGATGCGAATCTCCCGTTCCACCACATCCCAAAGATGCTCTATTGGATTGAGATCTGGTGACTGAGGAGGCCATTTGAGTACAGTAAACTCATTGTCATGTTCAAGAAACCAATCTGAGATGATTCGAGCTTTATGACATGGCGCATTATCCTGCTGAAAGTAGCCATCAGATGTTGGGTACATTGTGGTCATAAAGGGATGGACATGGTCAGCAACAATACTCAGGTAGGCTGTGGCGTTGCAACGATGCTCAATTGGTACCAAGGGGCCCAAAGAGTGCCCAGAAAAAATTCCCCACACCATGACACCACCACCACCAGCCTGAACCGTTGATACAAGGCAGGATGGATCCATGCTTTCATGTTGTTTACGCCAAATTCTGACCCTACCATCCGAATGTCGCAGCAGAAATCGAGACTCATCAGACCAGGCAACGTTTTTCCAATCTTCTACTGTCCAATTTCGATGAGCTTGTGCAAATTGTAGCCTCAGTTTCCTGTTCTTAGCTGAGAGGAGTGGTACCCAGTGTGGTCTTCTGCTGCTGTAGCCCATCTGCCTCAAAGTTCGACGCACTGTGCGTTCAGAGATGCTCTTCTGCCTACCTTGGTTGTAACGGGTGGCAATTTGAGTCACTGTTGCCTTTCTATCAGCTCGAACCAGTCTGCCCATTCTCCTCTGACCTCTGGCATCAACATGGCATTTCCGGCCACAGAACTGCCGCTCACTGGATTTTTTTTCTTTTTCGGACCATTCTCTGTAAACCCTAGAGATGGTTGTGCGTGAAAATCCCAGGAGATCAGCAGTTTCTGAAATTCTCAGACCAGCCCTTCTGGCACCAACAATCATGCCACGTTCAAAGGCACTCAAATCACCTTTCTTCCCCATACTGATGCTCGGTTTGAACTGCAGGAGATTGTCTTGACCATGTCTACATGCCTAAATGCACTGAGTTGCCGCCATGTGATTGGCTGATTAGAAATTAAGTCTTAACACACAGTTGGACAGGTGTACCTAATAAAGTGGCCAGTGAGTGTATGTTCTGGCGGCATTGCACATCCCCAGAGCGAGTTGTGTATGAGCATGTTTGGAGGTAAAACAAGCAGACAAAACTCCGCACACACTTCCACTGGATGTTATTTGGTGGACACCCATAGACGCTCATTCACACACTGGTCCGGACCAGAACGTTTATAGCCACTCATTACCTTGTCAAATACTGTGAACTTTTACTGGAACTGACAACAGAGGAGTCCCCCTGTACTGCAGCCACAACTGGAGGAGAAGGGGACGGGGATATGGAGGAAATATACACTCCCTGGTCGCCTTCCTCCAAACGACCAGGAGGGGGCGGCTTCTTTGGTGGTATGGAAGGTTTGGCATGAGCCCCACGGACTATAACACAAATCTGCCCACCGCAGGGACATACCCCTTCACCCCGGGGAATACCAGGCAGCACCGTGGGGACACCCACTCCTACCACCTGCCTGGGTTTGTCCGCATGCACGAGCAAGTCCCACACACCAGCAGGGACTCTGGGGGCTTCTTTGCCAGAGCCGCAATTTGATTTTCTGGTTGAGCCAGAGGGAAGGCCCCAGACCCTGATAACTGCTGCTGGAACTGCTTCAACACACCATGCAGCTCCTCATTCACCTCAGTGAGGCCCAGCAGCAATTCCCACAAGCCTGAACTTGGCCAAAGGCCTACCAGAAAAAAAAATGTAGGGTTGGTGATAATGTCATTGTCACGTGTGACTGGACACACCACCTCAGCAGAGCGAATTTATATGACACGCGTGACCCTGGATTCACCGCCTCCAGCAGGGCGAATTTAAATAATAGAATGTGCAGCCAGATACACCGCCTCCAGCAGGCGAATTTCAGTAGTACACATATGTCTGGATACACCGCCTCCAGCAGGGCAAATTTCAGAATAAGGGGGAAAACCAGGAAAACAATTACAATGGTGGCCCTGTGATGGGGAACGGGGACGTGGAGACCTCCTGCACTCCCCTGAGTCAGTGTCTCTACACTCTTAACGATCCCTAGGCCAGTTCCGCACTGGGCGCCTATCAGGATACCTGAAATCCCTAGCTCACCCTGAACCAATCCCTTACTAGTGAAGTGGACGGTGCAGAAACTAATCCCACCACTGCACTAAAACACACATTGAGGAAAGTGACAAACAGGGAAACACCACTTAGCTTTGCTCTGTTGCTAATGCTCCAAGCAACAGAGTCTGACACCTGATTGCAGCTTTCCAGCAACAGAGTCCCGCATCTGAGTGCAGCTTTCCAGCAACAGAGTCCCGCATCTGAGTGCAGCTTTCCAGCAACAGAGTCCCGCATCTGAGTGCAGCTTTCCAGCAACAGAGTCCCGCATCTGAGTGCAGCTTTCCAGCAACAGAGTCCCGCATCTGAGTGCAGCTTTCCAGCAACAGAGTCCCGCATCTGAGTGCAGCTTTCCAGCAACAGAGTCCCGCATCTGAGTGCAGCTTTCCAGCAACAGAGTCCCGCATCTGAGTGCAGCTTTCCAGCAACAGAGTCCCGCATCTGAGTGCAGCTTTCCAGCAACAGAGTCCCGCATCTGAGTGCAGCTTTCCAGCAACAGAGTCCCGCATCTGAGTGCAGCTTTCCAGCAACAGAGTCCCGCATCTGAGTGCAGCTTTCCAGCAACAGAGTCCGGCATCCGAGTGCAGCTGTCCAGCATCCGAGTGCAGCTTTCACCATAGCTGCCACTCCACCAAGCTTTGCAAGAACTCCTCACTGACACCATAGCTGCCACTCCACCAAGCTTTGCAAGAACTCCTCGCTGACACTATAGCTGCCACTCCAACATGCTTTACAAGAACTCCTCGCTGACACCATAGCTGCCACTCCTCCAAGCTTTGCCAGAACTCCTCGCTGACACCATAGCTGCCACTCCAGGATTCTGACTGGGCTGCCCGGGACTCTTCTCAAGTTCCTTCCTTCACCAAGGATGGTTGGAAAAGACCAATATCCTCAACAGTGAGTGAGAACACCTGACACACCTTTATAGTTAGGAGCCAGAGTCTCACACCTGTTAGAGATTCCCGTGCAATAACGCTCATCACAACCGGGGGTAAACTAGAACAAAATACACCACTGTGTAATAACCCTAATGGCCACCGGGGCAAAACCAACTCTAAGCAACCAGCTCAAAGGATAAAAAAGGTTACTTATTCAAAACCTGTCATATCCAACCCGGATCTTGACACATCCCACAGTTTTTTGGAATTTGTTGGTTTTGCCCCAGAAACGGAATTTTTGATGTCACCTCACAAGTATGCTATTGGATTAAGGTTCAGGGATTGAGTTGGCTACTCCATAACCTCAATTTTCTTGGACTGGAGCCAAGATTTTGCTCGTTTACTGGTGTGTTTAGGGTCGTTGTCTTGTTGAAACACCTATTTCAAGGGCATATCCTCTTCAAGTATTTTAATATAGGCAAACTATTCCATGGTCCCTGGTATGCGGTAAATAGGTCTGGCACCATAGTAAGAGAAATATGCCCATATCATGATGCTTGCACCACCATGATTCACTGTCTTCAGAGTGTACTGTCGCTTGAATGCAGAGTTTGGGGGGTCATCTGACGAATTGTCTGTGGCCCTTGAACACAAAAAGAACAATTTTACTTTCATCAGTCCACAAAATGTTTCTCCATTTCTCTTTAGGCCAGTTGGTGTGTTCTTTGGCAAATTGTATCCACTTCAATACATGTCTTTTTTTTAACTGTGGGACTTTCCAGGGACGTCTTGCTAAGAGATTAGCTTCACACAGGTATCTTCTGTCACAGTACTCACAGGTAACTAGAGACTCTCTTTGATCATCCTGGAGCTGGTCATTGGCTGGGCCTTCGCCATTCTAGCTATTCTTCCATCCATTCGAATGGTTGTCTTCGGTTTTCTTCAACGTCTCTCTGGATTGGCTTTCCATTTTAAAGCATTGGAGATAATTTTAGCTGTGCAGCCTATCATTGTCTGCACTTTTTTACAAGTTTTACCCTCTTCAATCAACTTTTTAATCAAAGTACCCTGTTCTTTACAATGTCTTGCACGATCAATGTTTCTCAGACTTTCAAGGAGAAATGCGTGTACAACATGTCCTAGCGTCACCCTTAAATAAAGGCCACCTGATTCACACCTGTTTCTTCACAGAATGATTGACCTCACTAATTGATCTTGATATAGAAGGGTTAATGATTTGCCTTTAAAGGCCTAAACTGCCTTTAATTCTTGATTTGTCTTCTGCCTTTCATATATTCTTATGACGCTGCAGTTTTGCCTGTCTCCTCTTCAAGGGAAAAATGCTTCTTATCATATTTGTTCTCAATAGTCTGCCACAACGTGTTCTGGGTACATTGTAAACATGGTTTAACCCTGAAGGTGATGGTGGGGGCCACATGAGCTCCATAGAATTACATATTGTTGTAAATGGTATAAAAGATTTCTTTGTATTTCATTACGTCAGATAAAGTGATTTGACCACGGCTCGCGTGTGTTGAGTCTCTTTGTCTCCAAGCGCTTGTGAATTAAGGGCGAAAACTCCTAATCCGGCCTCACTGGTGATCTAGCATACCTGACTCTTGGTCAGAACAAAAAGCAGCTACGACAATCTCCACATTGCTATTATTTTTAACTCCTCCTTTAATTAATTATTCTAATACACAAACTCAAAAACATGCGGATCATGAATGAGGAGTCAGTTGGTTTTCTTAGAATCTAGTGCACCAACTGGTTAATTGTTTGGTAATATAATTTACTAGATGGAGGCCCGATGCTATCGCATCGGGAGGGCGGTAAAGTCACGATGGGGGCAGGCTTTGCAGCGTTGAGAATCTCTCCCCCCCCATGCGCTCACCCACCTATTTACTCTCTCTTTCCACATGTGCTGACTTCTCCAGTCTGTGCTCTCTTCTTTGACCTGTCTACACCATAATAATAATACATAATCTTTATTTCTATAGCGCCAACATATTCCGCAGCAGTTTAACAGTTTCAAAACACAAGTCATAAGTAGCAACATTAACAATACAATAATTAAAGCAAAATAAGACGAAGTAAGACGAAATAAGATGACTCTGTTCGTGAGAGCTTACAATCTACCATGAGGTGAGGGAGATACAAAGTACAGGGGTGTATTTACAATTGTATATTTACAATGAAGGTCCAGCCATCTTGAGGGAGTGAAGGATGGATGGAGCTAGTGAATGGGCTATACACGCACACTTACACATAGAATGGCTTCGATTAGTGAATGTGATAAGCCGCTCTGAACAAATGAGTTTTGAGGGAGTGCTTAAAACTATGCAAATTGTGGTTATTCCTAATTTCTTGGGGTAGAGCATTCCAGAGGATAGGAGCAGCATGGGAGAAGTCTTGGAGTCAAGAGTGGGAGGTACGGATTAGTGCAGAGGTTAGTCGAAAGTCGTTTGCAGAGTGCAGCGATCGGCTAGGCCGATAGACAGAAATGAGGGAGGAGATATAGGGGGGTGCTGCACCGTGGAGAGCTTTGTGGGTGAGAACAAGTACTTTGAATTGGATCCAATAATGAATGGGCAGCCAGTGTAATGACTGACGAAGAGAGGACACGTCCGAGTACCAATTAGCCAGATGGATGACCCTGGCTGCTGCATTAAATATGGACTGGAGAGGGGATAGTCGAGTGACGGGGAGGCCAATTAATAGAGCATTGCAGTAATCCAGGCAGGAGTGGATCAATGCTACAGTGAGGGTTTTTGTTGTTTCCATGGTGAGAAGAGGGCGGATTCTAGAGATGTTCTTAAGGTGTAAGCTGCAAGAGCGGGCAAGAGATTGTATATGGGATGTGAAAGAGAGATTGGTGTCAAACACGCGCCTGCTGCCGGGGAGTTATTGTGGTGCCACCCATGGAGAGGGAAATGTCAGATTTAGGGAGGTTAGTAGAAGGCGGGAGCAGAAGAAGTTCAGTTTTGGAGAGGTTGAGTTTCAGATAGAGAGTGGACATGATATTGGAGACTGCGGACAGACAGTCACTGGAGTTCTGTAGTACAGCGGGGGTAAGGTCGGGGAATGACGTGTATAGTTGTGTGTCATCAGCATAAAGATGGTACTGAAAGCCAAATCTGCTGATGGTCTGTCCAATTGGGGCTGTGTAGAGAGAGAAGAGAAGGGAGCCAAGGACTGAGCCCTGAGGTACCCCGACAGCGAGAGGAAGAGGAGATGACGTGGAGCCAGAGAACAAAACACTGAAGGAGCGGTCAGAGAGATAGGAAGAGAACCAGGAGAGAGCAGTGTCCTTAATGCCTAGTGACTGGAGCCTAGAGAGTAGGAGATGGTGGTCAACAGTATTGAAAGCTGCAGATAGGTCAAGAAGAATGAGCAGAGAGTGGTCACCGTTACGTTTTGCTGTCAGAAGGTCATTGGTCACTTTGATGAGTGCAGTTTCAGTTGAATGTAGGGGGCGGAAGCCGGACTGTGAAGGGTCTAGAAGGAAGTGAGTGGAGAGGTAATGAGTAAGGCGGGAGTAAACTAGGTGCTCCAAAAGTTTAGAGATGAATGGGAGATTGGAGACTGGTCTGTAGTTGTTTGTGCAGGATGGGTCGAGATCGGGTTTCTTTAGTAATGGTGTAACGATGGCGTGTTTGAAGGAGGATGGGAAAATGCCCGAGGATAGGGAGAGATTAAAGATTGTAGTTAGGTGGGTTGTGACGACTGGAGAGAGACTGGAGGAGATGTGAGGGAATGGGGTCGGCAGTGCATGTAGTCGGACGAGAAGAAGAGAGGAGTCTGGAGACTTCTTCTTCTGTGATGGGATCAAATGTGGAAAGTGAGCCAGGGGAGATGCAGGAAGGGATGGGAGTCACAGCACTTGGTGGTTGGGAGCAGATTTCCTGACGGATATTATCTATTTTTTCTGCAAAGTGGGAGGCCAGGTCATCAGCACAAATGTCTGTGATAGGGGCTTGTGCTTTTGGCCTGAGAAGGGAGTGAAAAGTGTCAAAGTTTCTTTGTGTTGTTGGCTATTGAGTAGATCAGGGTGGTGATTCAGGTCTGTTTGGCAAGGTGAAGGGCAGAGTTATAGGTTCTTAACATAAATTTGAAGTGGATGAAGTCTTCTGGTGTGCAGGTTTTTCTCCATAGGCGTTCAGCACTCCTAGAGCATCGCTGGAGAAGTTGAGTTTGCGATGTGAGCCAGGGATGTTTTTCTCTGTGCTTGGAGGTTCTGAGGGTGAGGGGAGCTACTTGGTCAAGGGTGCTTCTAAGAATATCATTGTAGTGATGAACAGCCAGATTAGGACAAGAAAAAGAGGAGATTGGGGACAGTGATCAGTGAAGGGAGTCTGAAAGTGTCTGAGGGTTAATGGCTTGTAGATTTCTGACTGTGTGGTAGGTAGGAGTGAGCTGGGGTGGGCAAGGATTTGTGAGCATGAAGGAGAGAATGTTGTGGTCAGAGAGTGGAAGCGGTGAGTTATTTAGGTGGGAAATTGAACAGAGCCGGTCGAAGACCAGATCAAGGGTGTTACCGTCCTTGTGTGTCTCAGAGGTTGAAAGCTGTGAGAGGCCTAGAGAGTGATAGAAGCTGGGATGCAGATGTGGAAGTAGGGCTGTTAATGGGGATGTTGAAGTCTCCCAGGATAAGGGTTGGAAGTTCTGAGGACATGAAGTGCGGCAGCCAGGCTGA
This sequence comes from Dendrobates tinctorius, assembly GCF_039654945.1. Taxonomy (NCBI): domain Eukaryota; kingdom Metazoa; phylum Chordata; class Amphibia; order Anura; family Dendrobatidae; genus Dendrobates; species Dendrobates tinctorius. Next base: position 9,876,767 of record NW_027361866.1, read on the forward strand.
AAAGTGGTCAAGGAAGTGGGTGGGTGAGCCTGGGGGCCGGTATATGATCGCTACTCTGAGGGAGAGGGGACGGAAGAGCCTGATGGTATGGACCTCAAAAGAAGGGAATAAGAGTGATGGAACTGGGGGGATGACCTGGAAAGTGCATTGTGGGGAAAGGAGTATGCCGACTCCACCACCATGTCTGTTTGTGGGTCTCAGGGAGTGAGAGAATTGTAAGCCACCATAGGAAATGGCAGCAGGAGAGACAGTGTCAGAATCCTGAATCCAGGTTTCCGTGAGGGCCAGCAGATTAAGAGAGTTGTTCAGAAAGTAGTTGTGTAGGAAAGCAAGCTTCTTACAAGCAGACCGTGGATTCCAGAGGGCACAATTAAAAGATGGAGGTGAGGGAGTGCAAGTAATATTAATAAGATTATTATGGTTTCAATATGAGGTAGGGTAGGGGATGAGGTTGGGGGATGGTGGACCAGGGTTGGGGGAGATGTCCCCTGAAATCAGTAGGAGTAGGAAGATAAAGAGCAAATAGTTGTTGGAATTGTAAGTAGTTTTTTTCTGCGATGTGTTTGGGCAAGATGGGCTGAGGTTTCTCAGGAAGGTGAGGAGTGCATGGGAGCTGTACATGGGAAAGGGAAGTATAGAGGGGCTGATGTGTATGAGTCATGATGGAGGGGGGACAGGGTGGTGAATGTGGATGGCAAAGGAGCACAGGAGGATAAAAATAAAGCACATGGTTAAAGGGGAGAGCAAAGTGTGGGTTACCTTACTCCTACCCTGACTAATTGCCATGTATAACTGCAGTTTTCCTGATGCTTAGCTTCTGTGATGCTTTGCTTATGGGATGCTTGCGTGCTGCACCCCACACTGCGTGCTTCCCTTTAGGAACTACTACATATATAGGCCACAAAAAGTATGCCTAGAAATCAACTTCTATATGGGCAAAAAATAAAAAACCTGAAGAAAATCAAGTGCGGTTTATTACAGTATACCATAATAAATGGCATCAATTTAGACAGATCATTTCCAAACACTGGTCAGTTCTACACACGGATCCAGTATTAAAAACAGTGTTGTTCCCTACTCCATCTATTGTGGCTAAAAGACCTAGAAATCTTCAAGACCATTTGGTACACAGCCATTACCAGCCTGTAAAGAAGAATAGTCAATTTGACGGCACAATGGCTGGATTTCACCCATGTGGCAAATGCAAAGTTTGTTCCAACTGCATTAAAGCAAAAAACTTCTCTAATCACGATGGATCTAAAAGTTACCAAATTAGAAAATGTATTACATGTGCGTCAAAAGGTGTTATTTATCACTCTACCTGCCCTTGTGGTAAGGTGTATATGTAGGCCTTACTACTAGAGAGCTAAGGCTTCGTGTAAGAGAACATCATCTGGATATAGTTAAAGCAAAAGAGGTTGAGGATGTGGCAAGTTTGAAGACGATCCCTAGACACTATAAGAGGTTTCATGACTGTAATCCCTACTGTATGAAGGTAAAGGGGATAGATATGGTTAATGTGGGATCCAGAGGAGGAGATCTGGGCAAATTGTTGGCCCATGTTGAAAGCCGCTGGATCTATAGATTAGGCACATTAACTCCCGAAGGTCTCAATGAGAATCTTGGCTTTGGAGCATTCCTGTGAGATTTGATGTTGATACTGTTGCATAGTTTTTCTTTCTAAGTATTCAGTTTTTTAATTATGTCCTTTTCTGTGTCTGTGTTCATTGTCTTGTTTTTAATTCATGTTGTTTTTAGTAACATAGGTCCATGTTTGTACAACTGTGATCGGTAATCTATGAAGTTGGGGGCTGACTTGAACGGCTGGTCAGGAGGAAGAATTATTACTTGTATGAAGAATTTTGGAAAATGTTATACCAAAGATGGAAATGATTTTATGAAGAGTCCTGAAAAATAATACACAAAGGATGGAAATAATGAATATCTGTTCGAGGATTTGGACATTTTTGTGATACGTTGCATATTTATTTCTTATCCTTGTGAATGGTAATGTTATATATACATGTATATAAATTATCTTCTACTATATGACTTAATTATAGTTCAGTTAGGATAGTGTGTTATATTTGTAACTTTAACATGGAGGGACATTACAAGAAATGTGGTATTGAAGGTTATCTTTTCACTATATTAAAGAAATGGAGCCGGGTACTGAGCTCTTTATAGTTGTATATGGCAAATGTAAAATTTGGTATACAGTTGTTGCCAAAAGTATTGACACCCCTGCAATTCTGTCAGATAACACTCAGTTTCTTCCTGAAAATGATTGTAATCACAAATTCTTTGGTATTATTATCTTCATTTAATTTGTCTTAAATGAAAAAACACAAAAGAGAATGAAGCAAAAAGCAAAACATTGATCATTTCACACAAAACTCCAAAAATGGGCCAGACAAAAGTATTGGCACCCTCAGCCTAATACTTGGTTGCACAACCTTTAGCCAAAATAACTGCGACCAACCGCTTCCGGTAACCATCAATGAGTTTCTTACAATGCTCTTCAGGAATTTTAGACCATTCTTCTTTGGCAAACTGCTCCAGGTCCCTGATATTAGAAGGGTGCCTTCTCCAAACTGCCATTTTTAGATCTCTCCACAGGTGTTCTATGGGATTCAGGTCTGGACTCATTGCTGGCCACCTTAGAAGTCTCCAGTGCTTTCTCTCAAACCATTTTCTAGTGCTTTTTGAAGTGTGTTTTGGGTCATTGTCCTGCTGGAAGACCCATGACCTCTGAGGGAGACCCAGCTTTCTCACACTGGGCCCTACATTATGCTGCAAAATTTGTTGGTAGTCTTCAGACTTCATAATGCCATGCACAAGGTCAAGCAGTCCAGTGCCAGAGGCAGTAAAGCAACCCCAAAACATCAGGGAACCTCCACCATATTTGACTGTAGGGGCCGTGTTTTTTTTCTTTGAATGCCTCTTTTATTCTCCTGTAAACTCTATGTTGATGCCTTTGCCCAAAAAGCTCTACTTTTGTCTCATCTGACCAGAGAACATTCTTCCAAAACGTTTTAGGCTTTTTCAGGTAAGTTTTGGCAAACTCCAGCCTGGCTTTTTTTTGTCTCGAGGTAAGAATTGGGGTCTTCCTGGGTCTCCTACCATACAGTCCCTTTTCATTCAGACCCCGACGGATGGTACGGGTTGACACTGTTGTACCCTCGGACTGCAGGGCAGCTTGAACTTGTTTGGATGTTAGTCGAGGTTCTTTATCCAACATCGCACAATCTTGCATTGAAATCTCTTGTCAATTTTTCTTTTCCGTCCGCATCTAGGGAGGCTAGCCACAGTGCCATGGGCTTTAAACTTCTTGATGACACTGCGCACGGTAGACACAGGAACATTCAGGTCTTTGGAGATGGACTTGTAGCCTTGAGATTGCTCATGCTTCCTCACAATTTGGTTTCTCAAGTCCTCAGACAGTTCTTTGGTCTTATTTCTTTTCTCCATGCTCAATGTGGTACACACAAGGACACAGGACAGAGGTTGAGTCAACTTTAATCCATGTCAACTGGCTGCAAGTGTGATTTAGTTATTTCCAACACCTGTTAGGTGCCACAGGTAAGTTACAGGTGCTGTTAATTACACAAATTAGAGAAGCATCACATGATTTTTCGAACAGTGCCAATACTTTTGTCCACCCTCTTTTTTATGTTTGGTGTGGAATTATATACAATTTGGCTTTAGGACATTTCTTTGTGTTTTTTCATTTAAGACAAATTAAATGAAGATAATACCAAAGAATTTGTGTTTGCAATCATATTCAGGAAGAAACTGAGTATTATCTGACAGAATTGCAGGGGTGTCAATGCTTTTGGCCACAACTGTATATTTTATATAATAGGGTTTTTACTTTAGAATTTTTTATGAGGGTATATTATTTTCAACATTTCTTTCCATAGTATTTTTATATTTTATTTTTTGCACCCTAATAGGCACCTTTCACAGTCAATTCACTGTATTCACTATGATTCAATCTTGGTGTATATTTATTATCAACATTTATATGTCACTGATTAGCTTTTGTTATACTTTTTTAGTATTATTTTTGTCAATTTATACACTTGCAATAATATAAATATTAGATTAATTACACATTTCACATCCATCACATATATTACACATTGTGCCTATAGAGATGATTGGTCTTGTCCGATCTTTTGATACATGGAATGGCTGATTTTGGTTCCTACCTGCAGGGGAGCCAGTCAGTATCCATATTTTCACTAGACAGCCAGGCTAACATTTTTTCTATATGGAGTATTTATATTTATTTTGTTTACTATTTTTCTTTTGTTTTTTTCATACATTATCATTTTTTTATTAATATTACTTTATATTTTTCTTTCATTTTTTTTATTGATTTGGGTCTGTATTATAATTTTTTAGAAATAACATCTTCAATATTTATCAGAAATCAAATATCTACTGCTGTGAAACTATATAAATAAAAAAGTGGAAAAATATTTTTTATTGTCTTTCTGTTGCAAGTATGTTGGATGTTAAAATTAGCAACATTTGCTCCCTGATTTTTTTGAATTTAGTGGACAACTATTATAGAAACATATATATGTGTTTTCATATGAATGAATATATTTTAATATACTGTGCTATCCATTTACAACTTTGGAAGTGTATATAACATAGACATATTTAGTTGGTCCAAATACATCAGTAAGGCTGGTTTCACATTTGCGTTTTTTAGCGCTGGAAAAAAACGCATACCTGCGCATGCGTTTTTTCCCCTATATTTAACATGGGTGCGCATACCTGCGCGCTGGTAAGCGCATGTATGCGATTTTCATGCGCTGCGTTTTTTGGGGTGTGCGTTGGTATTTTCCAGACGCAACATGTTGCATTTTTTGGCCCTTGAAAAAAGCGCATGCGCACGTATGCGCACGTTTTGCGCTAAAAATGGCCATTATAGCCTATGGATGCGCATACGTGCCACTGGCATGCGCAGGTATGCGTTTTTTTAGCGCTGCGTTTTTTTGGTGGTGTCCACTTGTTGTCCTAGTTATAATCTTCTAAAGTCAAAAAAAAAAAGTCTATATAAAGGAGGTGCCTGCCAAAACTCTGCCACTACTACACTGACAGATTGAAGAGCAGACAGTCAACCAAGAACCCATTATATCAGCGAAGAATGTGAGTATATTACATTATATGCCTGTCCTTTTAAATTATGTATGTACTAATGATTTTTATTATTTTTACATGCAGTATGTCTTCAGAATCAGAGTATTCCCCATCGCGGCAGGAATTGGCGCAAGCAGACCGTGAGGTGATTATTTTGGTGCATCTGGTAAGTATATCTGCTGCTTCTCCAAATCTCTTACGTTTTTTTAAACTTTTTTAAGACATCGTCATCATCCTCTTCTGTGGACGGGACTAGTGAGGGCGAAGAGCAGGAGCAGCGAAGCCAAGTCCCGGTGGTGATACGGAATGTAAGTATCAAATGATTTGTAATGTTCTTTATTTTTTATCTTCTATTTTTACTCTTTTTTATGTTTCTTTTTTTGTAACTTTTTATTCAATTTAAATTGGATTATTCTAATGAATGTGTTTTGTCTAGGTTCCACAACGAGATGAAGACGTGTACCTGGATAATGAGCAGCTCATCAGCCTGGTCCAGGAGCGTTCGCCGTTGTGGGACAGCCGTGACCGGCTGCACAAGGACATTGTGGTGACCCGGCGGCTATGGAATGAGGTGGCCGCAGCGTTGATGGATGGCTGGGACAGCGCCACAGCATCCTCCAAAAAGGCGTTTAGTGAGTATTTCCCTGCTCTGTATTGTGCCGCAGTGACTGTTGTCCTTGATGGCACTGTTGGGTTTCGTGCTAGGCATATTCTAGCAGGAAACCCAACAGTGTCATCGGGGTCTACAGTGACTGCTTTGAGTATTGTATTGCTACATTGTGCCGCAGTGACTGTTGTCCTTGACGGCACTGTTGGGTTTCATGCTAGGTGTATTCTAGCAGGAAACCCAACAGTGTCATCGGGGTCTACAGTGACTGCTTTGAGTATTGTATTGCTACATTGTGCCGCAGTGACTGTTGTCCTTGACGGCACTGTTGGGTTTCGTGCTAGGTGTATTCTAGCAGGAAACCCAACAGTGTCATCGGGGTCTACATTGACTGCTTTGAGTATTGTATTGCTACATTGTGCCGCAGTGACTGTTGTCCTTGACGGCACTGTTGGGTTTCGTGCTAGGTGTATTCTAGCAGGAAACCCAACAGTGTCATCGGGGTCTACAGTGACTGCTTTGAGTATTGTATTGCTACATTGTGCCGCAGTGACTGTTGTCCTTGACGGCACTGTTGGGTTTCGTGCTAGGTGTATTCTAGCAGGAAACCCAACAGTGTCATCGGGGTCTACAGTGACTGCTTTGAGTATTGTATTGCTACATTGTGCCGCAGTGACTGTTGTCCTTGACGGCACTGTTGGGTTTCGTGCTAGGTGTATTCTAGCAGGAAACCCAACAGTGTCATCGGGGTCTACAGTGACTGCTTTGAGTATTGTATTGCTACATTGTGCCGCAGTGACTGTTGTCCTTGACGGCACTGTTGGGTTTCGTGTTAGGTGTATTCTAGCAGGAAACCCAACAGTGTCATCGGGGTCTACAGTGACTGCTTTGAGTATTGTATTGCTACATTGTGCCGCAGTGACTGTTGTCCTTGACGGCACTGTTTTTTTTTTATCAACAGTGGACAAAGTCCGAACACGTTGGCGTTCGATCAAGGACCGCTTCAACAGTGATGTTCGTGCTGAGGGCCAGGTTCGCAGTGGATCTGCGTCAAGGACCAGAACTAGATACCGTCACTATCACGCGTTGCAGTTCCTAAGACCGGTCCTTGCCACGAGATCGTAAGTATTATAAATTTTGGGTTTTTATTTTTATTAATCTGTGTTTTTCTAATCCACAGCTGATGCTTCTTGTAAAGGCATGGTAGTAATGATTTTCCTTTCTTCAACAGCACCTGGAGCAGCACCCTGCAACCTGGCCCTGGAGCGGTCCTTCCTCGGACGTCCTCTGACCCGTCCCAGCCATCCGACAGCCAGGAAGCACCTTGCAAGTCAACCACACACACAGCTGGTGACCAGGAAGCTGGGCCATCAGGTGTTCCCCTGTCCCAGGTCTCTGCCACTGGTTATGCGGGCACTACCCGCCAGCGGCAGAGGGCCTTGGACAGGAATGTCTTGCCCGAGTTTATGCATTTGAGCGAGACATTTAATTCCAGCCTCAAGTCACTGTCCGACAGAGTTGAAAGCGGTTTTGCACTCATGGAACGTGGTTTTAACCACTTTGAACACCGCTTCAATTCTGTAGAACAGCGCCTTGACCGTCTGGAGGCCGACCTCAACAGACCAGCACACCATTTTTTTAGTAAGATTGAAAAGGGCATGGCTGAACACCTTAGTCCTGATCAACAGCTGAATGTGCTGCAGGCCTGCAACAATGCTTTCTTGCAGGCTATGCAGCATAATCGGTACGGTCAGCAGTCAGTGGTGTCCTTTCCACCTGTGCCACCATTGACTCGCTTCACCTCACTACCGACTTGTGCTGCATACCACTGCACGGACACCTCTATTCAAAGCCAGGACACCCACCGTTACACCACCACAAGTCTGAGTGCAGCTGGTCACTTCACCGACACCACCATGGCAAGCGCTGCTCCTGTCTGGAGCACCACCGCCACTCCCATGCATGCGTGGAGCTCAGCCACCACTAGGCAAACATGGAACAGCCCTGCCGCTACAACAACATGTAGTAGCCCTGCCACCACCACTCTGCAAACCTGGACCATCACTGCCGCCACCAGTCCTCCTGCAAGGACGAGCACTGACAACGAAGAGCAGCAGCAGCAGCCACCTCAGCAGCAGCAGCCACCTCAGCAGCAGCAGCCACCTCAGCAGCAGCAGCAACCACCTCAGCAGCAGCAACCACCTCAGCAGCCGCCGCCACCTCAGCAGCAGCCGCCGCCACCTCAGCAGCAGCCGCCGCCACCTCAGCAGCAGCCGCCGCCACCTCAGCAGCAGCAGCCGCCACCTCAGCAGCAGCAGCCGCCACCTCAGCAGCAGCAGCAGCCACACCTGCAGACGGGGGACCTACACTCAATATTTGCCCCTAATTCAAGGCGAAATCTATCAAGGCGGGCATTGGGCCAAAGTCGGTCCAGGCACACAAGCCTACGGCGACATGCCATTACAACTAATGTACCTGAACAGATTTCCTCTCCTCCAAGTGTTCCTAGTTTAATTCCCTTAACTGGACTACCTTCCCCCACAAGTTTTGTTGCCCCTTCCCCTCAAACACCGTCTTCAACAGCAAGTGTTGCATATTCCCTGCACACCCCCAAATTGAAACCATCTGCCCCCAAACGCCGGAAAAAATAATTTTTTGGTTTATTTTTGTGATAAAAAATAAATTTACATTTGTGGTTCACCATTACTAAGTTTCATTAATGTTGTTTGCGCCGCTCACACACACTGATGGGTAAATACATGTTAAAAACCAACCCAAGGCCTAGTATAGTCATATGTGAAATAATACACGGACTAGTATAGTCATACCAAGGCCTAGTGTAATAACTCGAGTTTTACCAACTTGGATCTGGTTTCATGAAAAACCAACTGTTGAAACTTGTCTTAAAAATAAGTTTCTTTCTAGTTTCACCAGTTTGTTTTTTGTGAAACAAGATGCTAGTTGTTAAAAATCGAGTTATTACAGTAGGCCTTGGTATGACTATACTAGGCCGTGGTATTTCACATATGACTATACTAGTAGGCCCAAGGCCTACTATACTCATATTTGAAATACCACGGCCTAGTATAGTCATTCCAAGGCCTAGTGTAATAACTCTAGTTTTACCAACTAGAATCTGGTTTCATGAAAAACAAACTGTTGAAACTTGTCTTAAAAATAAAGTTTCTTTCTAGTTTCACCAGTTTGTTTTTTGTGAAACAAGATGCTAGTTGTTAAAAATCGAGTTATTACAGTAGGCCTTGGTATGACTATACTAGGCCGTGGTATTTCACATATTACTATACTACTAGCCCAAGGCCTACTATACATACTCATATTTGAAATACCACGGCCTAGTGTAGTCATTACAAGGCCTAGTGTAATAACTTTATTTTTACCAACTAGAATCTGGTTTCATGAAAAGCAAACTGTTGGGTTCAAGTTTCACCAGTTTGTTTTTCGTGAAACAAGATCCTAGTTGGCAAAAATTGAGTATGCCTTGTTATGACTATACTAGGCCGTGGTATTTCACATATGACTATACTAGTAGGCCCAAGGCATACTATACTCATATTTGAAATACCACGGCCTAGTATAGTCATTCCAAGGCCTAGTGTAATAACTTGTAAGTTGGAATGGAGCAGATTACATTCATCCACTCAATGCTGACTTGTATTCCCCATGGACTTTCATTGGGGTTGGGTTTTGAGGGTTGTGTTTTGAGAAAATCACATACTTTGTTTTCAACTAGTTGCACAATTTTCTCTTGAAAAAAAAATGGTTTCCTGATTCATGGCCTGCAGCTTTGCTCGTTCCAATATATTTCACGCAGACTAGCAATGCTGCATTTTAACTCATATGTGTATTTACCTGCCCAGGTGTGTGAACATAAAAAAATTCAGTTATACATGGGAAGTTTTTTATTAAATTGGAGTTTAAAAAATATAGTGCACTCAGTAATGGTATCAAATAAGGTTTTTTATTACCATAAACAAACAAACATTACACCATTTCATCTTGCCAGTGCACCCGTCCTACATCAGAAATAAAGTAGGCCGCAAATTGGTCCCTCATTTGGCCAACTTCAACGGATGACCTGAGAGTGTGCTGAGTGAATTCAGGCAATGGGTTAGGAGCATCATCGTCCAGTTCAAAGGTCGGGTGCTCTTTAGCCATCACAAAGTTATGTAGAACCACACAGGCCTTCACCACCTCATCGACTGTTTCAAGTTTAAGATTAATGGCCGTGCCCAGAATTCGCCATCTGGAAACAAGAATCCCAAAAGCACACTCGACAGTTCTTCTGGCCCTGGTCAGCCTGTAATTAAATATTTTTTTGGTGTGGTCCAAGTCCCGGCTGGAGTAGGGTTTCAGTAAGTTTCCGCACATTTGAAAAGCCTCATCGCCAACCATTACAAAGGGCAGTGGCGGAGCTTCGGTGTGAGGAAGAGGCCGTGGCATAGGGAAATTAAATTGGTTGCCATACAACCTACGGCCCATGTCTGAGTTTTTAAAAGCCTGTGAGTCATTACCACGGCCAAATGCTCCAATGTCCACTGCTACAAACATACATCCGGCATCCGCAATCGCAATGAGTACTATTGAAAAGTACTTTTTGTAATTATAGTACTCAGATCCCGTTCTTTGGGGTTTGATGATCCGTATGTGTTTACCATCAACAGCTCCCAAACAGTTGGGAAAATTGCATACTGTCCAGAATTTGTCAGCAATTTCCATCCACTTTTCAGCGGTGGGCAGGGGCATAAATTCTGGGCAAAGAACATTCCAGAGAGCCCGGCAGGTGTCAGCAACAATTCCAGACAAGGTAGAGATTCCAATATGGTACTGGAAGTGTAGTGAAGATAGGGTTTCTCCAGTCGCCAGGAATCTGTGAACAGACAAAGAAGTAAAATTAATATTTATGTATATTATTTTAAAAAACTATAAAATAAAATATTAGTACATTCACGAAAACTAATTACCCACGGTTTTGAATACTAAATTTAAAAAAAAAAAACATCAGACCGCACCCCTTGGTTTTTAAAACATACCGTAATGTCACCAGTAGCCGTTCCTCAGGAGGAATCGCACGACGGAGCTGTGTGTCCTGTCTCCGGATGGATTGTTGGACACGAGCAAGCAAATCCATGAAACTTTCGTGGGACATCCTGATATAATCTGTAAATTTCTCCGGGTTTGCCTGTAGCTCGCTGTAGAGGGTGTGGTATGCCCCACGGCTCTCCCGGAGTTCAACAATCGGATGTATCCACATACGCCGCCGTCTTCGCTGCCTCTCTCTCTTCCTTTGTTCATGGCAAGCAACTGCATACGCCTGAGCCATCGCGATGTCCAAATCCAAGTTGAAGTGAAAACTCTTCCAGCGCAGATCCATGGTCACGAGAAGAATCAAGCAAATGTGAAGAATACTGTAGACAGGGTCTATATATTAACATACCACACCCACAATGAAGTCCCATTGGTCTTGTGTGTTGTTGAATGGTTGTTTTTTCATTTTTGTGGGGTTTTTCCAAAATCTGTAAAAAAACGCAAACGCACAAAAAACGCATACAAACGCGCAAAAACGCTGCGTTTTTTTCCTGCATGCGCATAAAAATGCTTGAAAAAACGCAGCGTTTGTATGCATTTGTATGCGTTTTTTTAATGCGTTTTTTTGCGGGAAAAACGCGCTGCAAAAAAAAGCAAGTGTGAAACTAGCCTAAGGTTGGAAGTTGCAGGTGATCAAGATGGCTAGTAATGACCTGTTATAGTATGTCAGCATTATAGTAGTGGTTAGATGTTATGTGGCTGTAATTTATCATCTACTCTATTTTGTATAGATTGGCTGATCTGTGAAATGGTTAACTGAAATTGGAGACATTTTCCAGCATGTTAACATCATACTGCTGTGATTTGATTGAATGGGTTATAAGCAACAGCCAGTATGTTATTCAATTTTGAATTTAATTTGGCTATAAATACTGAAAATTTGTAAAAGGAATTAGATAATATTTGCCGCATGTTAACATCACTCTGCTATGATTTAACGGGATCTGGCGGTTGTCATCGCTGCTTTGTTATAAATAAATGCGGTGCAATGCTGTGCACTGCTATGACTGAATGTATTGCAAGAAATTGGAGAGGATTTGCAGCATGTTAGCATCACATTGTCATGATTTAATGTGGTCTGGCAGCTGTTAGCACTGCTGAGTTATAAATCAATGCGGTGCAACGGCGGTCAGTACGCCACCTGCCCCCTAACCTAATTTGGCTGCAACTAGTAAGAAAACTTATGAATGAACGAGCTACTATGGCCAAACCCTCCTTATTAGGATTGTCAGCAGTTGATACAAATATGGTGGCGGCCCATTACATAGACACACCCCCTGGAGGAAGCATTGACAGCGAAACGCGCGTCGGGGTTTAGGATCTTTAGCGGGCCATTTGGCATCTATGTAGTAAGAGCTGGGAACAGGTAATATGCATCTTATGAGACATTTATAGTGTGATTTGTATGTCTGGTCGTGAGCCGTGATATAGCGTAGCTTTATGTGTAATGTAACGGCAACATTTGCAGCCGTTGCTATATGCTTCGGTCTACACTTATGATGAGACTTTGCAGTGTGCAGAGCACATGGCAGTATTGGATACGGCCTTAGTGTGATTTTTGTCTTCTTTGTGCAAAATATTGAATTCATTAAATGGTGTGGCCTTGTCATCATATTGTGCCTCTATACTGAGGCACATTTCTAAGTAGGTTAAATATGGTAAATTACAGTTTAAATTAGCAACAAGGAGTACGCTATAAGGAATCTGCTACATTATGTGTCTATATTGAGGCACTTTTTCTGTAAGCAGACTATGTGGTAAAGTATAGTAAGGAGCACGCTATAAGGAATTTTTTTCTAATGAACAAATAAGCAAAATAGAAGGTGGATAAATTTTGGTGGTACTTTCTCTGTATTATAAACAGGAGTATTTTTATACAGTGGGGCAAAAAAGTATTTAGTCAGTCAGCAATAGTGCAAGTTCCACCACTTAAAAAGATGAGAGGCGTCTGTAATTTACATCATAGGTAGACCTCAACTATGGGAGACAAACTGAGAAAAAAAAATCCAGAAAATCACATTGTCTGTTTTTTTTTCATTTTATTTGCATATTATGGTGGAAAATAAGTATTTGGTCAGAAACAAGCAATCAAGATTTCTGGCTCTCACAGACCTGTAACTTCTTCTTTAAGAGTCTCCTCTTTCCTCCACTCATTACCTGTAGTAATGGCACCTGTTTAAACTTGTTATCAGTATAAAAAGACACCTGTGCACACCCTCAAACAGTCTGACTCCAAACTCCACTATGGTGAAGACCAAAGAGCGGTCAAAGGACACCAGAAACAAAATTGTAGCCCTGCACCAGGCTGGGAAGACTGAATCTACAATAGCCAACCAGCTTGGAGTGAAGAAATCAACTGTGGGAGCAATAATTAGAAAATGGAAGCCATACAAGACCACTGATAATCTCCCTCGATCTGGTGCTCCACGCAAAATCCCACCCCGTGGGGTCAGAATGATCACAAGAACGGTGAGCAAAAATCCCAGAACCACGCGGGGGGACCTAGTGAATGAACTGCAGAGAGCTGGGACCAATGTAACAAGGCCTACCATAAGTAACACACTACGCCACCATGGACTCAGATCCTGCAGTGCCAGACGTGTCCCACTGCTTAAGCCTGTACATGTCCGGGCCCGTCTGAAGTTTGCTAGAGAGCATTTGGATGATCCAGAGGAGTTTTGGGAGAATGTCCTATGGTCTGATGAAACCAAACTGGAACTGTTTGGTAGAAACACAACTTGTCGTGTTTGGAGGAAAAAGAATACTGAGTTGCATCCATCAAACACCATACCTACTGTAAAGCATGGTGGTGGAAACATCATGCTTTGGGGCTGTTTCTCTGCAAAGGGGCCAGGACGACTGATCCGGGTACATGAAAGAATGAATGGGGCCATGTATCGTGAGATTTTGAGTGCAAACCTCCTTCCATCAGCAAGGGCATTGAAGATGAAACGTGGCTGGGTCTTTCAACATGACAATGATCCAAAGCACACCGCCAGGGCAACGAAGGAGTGGCTTCGTAAGAAGCATTTCAAGGTCCTGGAGTGGACTAGCCAGTCTCCAGATCTCAACCCTATAGAAAACCTTTGGAGGGAGTTGAAAGTCCGTGTTGCCAAGCGAAAAGCCAAAAACATCACTGCTCTAGAGGAGATCTGCATGGAGGAATGGGCCAACATACCAACAACAGTGTGTGGCAACCTTGTGAAGACTTACAGAAAACGTTTGACCTCTGTCATTGCCAACAAAGGATATATCACAAAGTATTGAGATGAAATTTTGTTTCTGACCAAATACTTATTTTCCACCATAATATGCAAATAAAATGAAAAAAAAACAGACAATGTGATTTTCTGGATTTTTTTTTCTCAGTTTGTCTCCCATAGTTGAGGTCTACCTATGATGTAAATTACAGACGCCTCTCATCTTTTTAAGTGGTGGAACTTGCACTATTGCTGACTGACTAAATACTTTTTTGCCCCACTGTATGTTTAATGTGCAAAGCATGCAATCTATAGATTGATGCGGTTTTTCCATTATTTTATTTTGTTGACATTGTAGCGTTAGTCTGAATCAACATTATGTGAATTACAACCAATTAGGCTATGCGGTTTGTTGCAATATTCATGAAAAAAGGAAAATTTTATTGGGAAATACAAAAAATAAATTGAAAGAGGATAATTTATCTCTATATAACAATTATATGGTGCGCTTTCAACAATATGAGATAACAGTGATGTCTTTGGTCTTATATTTATTTCTCTAAAATATTTTTACAGACATTATAGAAAATATTCATGCACAATATGTCTCTTTTTTCATGTTCCTTGAACTTATGTATATGCTAAATTTTGATCTTGTTATGGTATGAGGCACTTTATTTTAAATTTACATGTTGAAATAAAAATTGGAATTTTATTTAATGAGTGTTTCTATCACACTTTTTTGATCTAGATGTAGCGTATTGTCTACAAAGATCAGTATGTTTCATTCATATATAGGCCACACTACAGGGTCAGGAGAGAGGGATTGTGGGAGCTGGTTGGGTATAATTTGGCGGCTGGGGCCAGCACACCAGGGGATGGTTAGATGATCAAAAGCACTAGACCATGCTGTGTCAATATGCTATAGCACCTTCCACCTGATAAGATCTAGAGAGGCCCCAGTCACGGATCTAAAGCAGTAAGTATTACATACAGTGCAACAAATGAATTATACCAAAGCTTTAGCAAGCACATTAAAATATGCAGCAAAATGGTAAAGCAGCAGAAGTACAGAGTTGTACAATTTAGATATATTGCAGCAGAAAAGAAAGGCAGCAGAGGTGGGAAGGTGTACCATTCAGGCTGCTTGCTAGCAGTGAATGGAGTAAATACATGCAGGTTGGTTCAGTTGATTACCATTTGGATATATTGCAGCAGAAAAGAGAGGTGCTATCCCCCTTGTCTGCTGCCTCTCTCCTTCCTGTTCTGTGTTCTCCCCTCATGTGCTGTCCCATTTGAGCTGTTTCCCCCTGTGCTCTGTCTCTCTCACCCCTGTGTCTGACCGTGTACAGAACATACCACAGCTCCTGGGCAGGGGAGGAAACAAAAGACAATACTGACATTACAGAAGGAGATCGCAGAGGATACATTTTGTGAGGTAAAATATTGCTTGAAAACAGTCAGTGAAATATTTTACCTCACAAAATGAGCCCTCTGTGATCCCCTGCTGTAATGTCAGTATTGTGTTTTGCTTCCTTCCCTGCCCAGGAGATGTGGTATGCTCCGTACACGGTCAGACGCAGACAATTTTTAAAAAGATCTTTCGTTCATGGGAAACCCCTTTTAATGTGACCGGCTTCCTCTGCCTGTAAACACGTTGCGCATCTGCCGCCGGGATCAGCCGAATGATTCACTGCGCCTGCGGCGTAAAGAGTGTGTGGTGCGATGGTGATTCGCTGGTGGTACCGCACAATAGGTTGGTACCAGCAGTAGTTTTCATATTGAGACACCCATCACTTGGGTGTCCCAATATGGCGGTTGGTGAACTTCCTCCGCTTGGAATTCTGGGATACAGTGACATCTGGACAGAACAGGAAATGAAAACATTACAAGGCAATTACAGTATATAAATAGATACCAAAACCAGTGATTAATCTGGTTAGTCATATTGTACTTCTATTAATTTTAACAGTAACTCTAAATAGGAGAAACCTAAAATTACAATGTACTGCAACATAAAAATAGCACAAAACATGACTTCATTGTTTTCCTATTTCTTACATAAAGATATGAAAACTATGAAAAGTAAGTACATTTGGTACTGATGTGTCTGTAATGTTCCAAATTATAAAAATATTGAGCTATTTATCCCCCATGGTGAACAGAAAAGGAACTACCAGAATGACTGGGTTTTGGCCACTTCGCTTCCCAAATAATAGAACAGAAAGAAATCAAAATGTTGCATGTATTGTATATGTGTACCAAAAAGCTTACTAACTACAAAATTGCATAATGATGCCAATAGAAAGTATAGCATGCCCTGCAAAAAGTATGCATGATTTATGGCAGCCAACTATTCTTTCATTTTCTAAAATAGTAAAGCATAGAAAAACTTTATAAATAAATTGTCAAAATCGTACTGACCCACATAATAGTTAGCATCTGATTTTTACTGCACAGTTAACACTATAAAAACAAAACTCTAAAAATGAATTTGTTGAATGACTGTTTTCTTATTGGTCCATGCAAAAAAATTTTAATTTTTTTTTAATACATCATACAGTTAAATAGTATTAAGAGCAGCTCTCTTGCCTTCCAGCGCTGTAGTCCTTGATTCAAACCTGACCAAGGGGTTTGTATGTTCTCCATGTGTTTGTGTGGGTTTCCTCCGGGTTCTCCAGTTTCCTCCCACACTCCAAAGACATACTGATAGGGATTCTAGCTTGTGAGCCCCAATGGGGTCAGTGATTATAGCTGTAAAGCGCTGTGGAACCAATGGCTCTATAGAAGGGAGTAAAATAAATAAAGGCCTCATATGGCTGTGTCAATAGAAAGTTATAACTTGTGACAGCAGGGAAGAAAAAAATAAAAGTGAAATAACAAAAATATGTTTTGAATTGCAGGTCCCTGGACAATGGCGTCTTACAGCACTGTTGTGTGTAACTATTACATTTCCATATGACTGCATGAAGAAATGAGAGGCTTTTGATAACAGTCATAGGAATGCTATGAAGTACTGGATAGACCCAGGAGGAGACTGGTGTTACCTGGGAAATAGAGCACAATGACGCGGATATGTTGCATCACCATGATGTCTGGTTGTGGGTCAGCATACAGCTCATATAAAGGTGACCTGTGCACCATATAGTGACTGGGCAGTTTAATACTAAACTAGACTTGGGTACAGTTGGTCTGAGTAAGTGATAGACTACAAGGGTGGAAATAAACTAATGTAGGTTAGGGTTTGAGAGCAAACCCATGGAACACTGATTGCAGCACAGCTCTGTAGTTGGTGGGGGGGGAGACTGAAATAATCCTTGCTAGTAAGTGGAGGTTTGATTGCCTTGTAGGTCTAAGATATGGCCTTTGAATCACCATCCTGGCTTGTATTGAACTATAGAGAGTGGACAGTAAGCAGGGAAGCCTACTTAAAAAAGTTAAAAAAAAAAAAGTCTTAGTGTTGTGCTGCTTAGCTGCACATGCATTGGTTTGAAAGTAAAAGACCTAAGGCATGGTCTGGAAGAGATGGAAATTAAAGAGGCTTTGTGTCATCAGCAAATTTAATCAGTTTACCCTCAATTTCTTCACCTAAATCACTGATAATGATAAAGATGTTGAACAATACAGAGCCCAGGAAAGAACCCTGTGATACCCCACTTGAGACATTCTTTCAACTGGATGTGCAGCCATTTACGACCTCTCTTTGGGACCGATAACTAAGCCAGTTATGAATCCACCTAACCGTTGCCTTGTCCATTCCATACTTAGTCATTTTTTCAATAAGGATAGTATGAGATACTTTGTCAAATGCTTTGCTAAAGTCAAGATATACTATATCTACCACATTTCCCTGATCCACCCAGTCAGTGATTCTGTCATAGAAGGAAATTAAGTTAGTCTGACATGACTTATTAGTTACAAACTCATGCTGACTCTGGTTAGTCACTTCATTCTTATCCAGGTACTTACATACATTTTGTTTAATAATTTGTTCAAAGATCTTTCCTGGTATAGAAGTCAGACTCACTGGCCTATAGTTCTCTGGGTCCACCTTCTTGCCATTTTTGAAGATAGGAACATTTGCTCTTCTCCAGTCTTCGGGGACTTCCGTTCTCCGAGAATTTTGAAAAATTATGGAGAGTGGTTCAAAAATGTCTTCTGCTATCTCCTTCAGTACTCTGGGGTGTAATTCATCTGGACCTGAAGACTTGAATTTATGTTAGCTAAGTATTCCCTCACCATCTCTCTGTTTATGGATAGTGTGGATTCTTCTATTCCTTTAATAGGATAGTGAAGATCAGTTGATGTTGCATTTCCTTTCTGAGAGAAAACAGATGCAAAATAGGAATTTAAAAGTTCGGCCATCTCAACATCCTTTCTTACAATTTCATCATTTTCACCCTGTAAAAATCCTATAGCATCTTTGACTTTTCTTTTACTTTTGACATATCCCCAAAATCCTTTTTTATTGCTATTGACATCTCTTGCAAGCCTAAATTCATTGTCAACTTTAGCAAATCTGATTCCTGCCCTGCAGGTTCTGCAGACAGCATTATATTCTTCTTTAGATATGCCTCCCTCTTTCCATTTTATAAACATGTCTTTCTTCCTTTTAAGCATTTGTTTAAATTCTGTGTTCATCCTTAAATGCTTCCTATTCTTCCCTCTTTTCGGAATTGTAAATGATTGTGCTTTGAGAATCTCATTTTTCAAGATTTCTCATCCTTCCTGGACATTTTTGTCCTTAAGGATATCCAGCCATTGGACCCCTCCGATTTTGTTTCTGAGTCCCTTAAAATCTGCCTTTCTGAAATCTAACCTTGAAGTCTAAGTCTTCACAGGTCTTCATCCTCCGGTTATCCAAAATTCTAAAATATCATGGTCACTTCCTCCTACGGTCCCAGCCACTCTTACCTACTCAACCATTTCCTCCCTGTTTATAAGGAATAGATCCAAGGTAGCAAATCCCCTTGTTTTCTCCCCTACCTTTTGGATGATAAAGTTGTCAGCAAGAGAGGATAAGAATTTGCTTGACCTGTTAGTTTTGCCTGAGAGAAATTCTGGATAGTTGAAATCTCCCATGACCACTATGTCATATTTTTGGAGAACTTGGCCATTTCATGCATAAAGAGTTCATCCATATCTTCAGTTTGCACAGGTGGCCTGTAGTAAATGCCTACATTGGTGTTCTTTCCATTGTTCTCTCCTTGTATTCTTACCCAGTTTCCACAGCACTCCAAGTCTCTGAAGCTTCAAACTCTGTGCAGATACATGCTTTTCTAACATACAAGGTGACACCTCCTCCTCATTTATCAAGTCTGTTTCTTGAAAATAAGTTGTATCCTTCTAGTATTGTATTCCAATCATGTGTATCTTTCCACCAAGTTTCAGTGATTCCAATGACATCATATTTCTTTTCCTGTGTTAGTAGTTTCAATTCTTCTTGTTTGTTGCCCATGCTTTGTGCATTTGTATAGAAACATTTTAGTTTGTGATTGGTTTCTCTTTCTCCAATATTTTTATTATTTAGATTTTGTGTCTTTGTTTTTCCTTTCCACATCTAATATCAGAGTTCTCAATAGTATTTGTCAGGTGGATGGCTTTTTCTGGCCTTTTGCTTCCCTTCCCATGTTGTTCTAGTTTAAAGCTCTCCTGATGAGTGAAACAAGGTGACTTCCAAATACATGTTTTCCAGTCTTCGTAAGGTGCACCCCATCTCTAGCAAGTTGTCCATCATATAGGAAATTCACTCCATGATCCAGAAATCAAAATCCTTGCTGACGGCACCATCGATGTAGCCAATTGTTCACCTGCAGAATCTTATTCCACCTCCTTGTTCCATGGCCATCCACTGGGAGGATGGAAGAGAAGACCACCTGCGCTCCCAGTTCTTTCACTTTCTTACCTAAATTTTCAAAGTCACTGCAGATGTTTTCCTGTTTGTTTCTTGTGGTGTCATTTGTCCCCACATGTATTAGTAGGAATGGGTAGTCGTCTGTAGGTCTGAAGAGTCCTGATATCCTGTCAGACACATCTTTAATTTTTGCACCTAGAAGACAGCACATTTCTCTTGAGGTTATATCCGGTCTGGAGATAGCGGCCTCTGTTCCTCCAAACAGGGAATATCCCATGACCACAACTCTCCGTTTCTTCTTCACAACATTTTCTTTTTCCATCCAGGAGGACTCTGAGAGTGTACAAGGTTGTTCTTTGTGGGTAAAGTCTTATCTTCGTGTATTTCTTCATCAGTCTCCTGCATAAGAGCCTGGTACTGGTTCCTGAGCAGTATGGGTGCTGACTGCCTCCCGATCCCCCTGCTTCTCTGGGTCACATGCTTCCATTCCTCTATTTCTTCAGGTGCACTTCAAATTTCTTCTCTTTCTGTAACATGAAGAGGTAATTTGGCTCTATCTAAGAACTCTTCACCTTCCTTAATGATCTTCAATGTAGCTAACCTCTCTTCTAGATTTTGCAACTTTTCCTTCAATAGGGACACAAGCTTACATTTCTGGCATGTGAAGTTTGACTTTTCCACTGGTAAGTCTGTGAACATGTAGCAAGAAATGCAGCTCACCAAATGGCTCCTGGCCACTTCCATGTTCTTGTTGTTAATGAAATATGAAAGCGGTGAAAAATGTACCAAAATGATCCCCTCAGGACTCCTCCCCTGGTTTAGCAATGTCCTCCTCCCCTGACTTGAATAGGAGATGAGGCACATTACTTAAAAGCGGCCACTAATAAATTACTTACGTCTGGCTAATGCTGGACCAGATATTAGCTGATTGGTAATGGTGTCGAGTATCTGCCTTCACCAAACTCAGAGTTATTTTTTGGATAGGTCATCAATATGGAAGTGCAAGACAACCCCTTTTAATCCTTTAGATGCATGAGGTGATGACTCTCTGCTCTCCTGATCTCACTGCAGAGCTGTGTGTGATTATAACTGACACATCTGCAGGTTCCTCTCAGCTTCAGCTTCCATGTCACAAGCAGACAGGGTTGCAATATTACTGAAATACAGCAGAGTTCAGAGAGCTGAAAAAAATGTGTTTGCAAGAAGACAAAGTTAATTTCTCCTGTTCTTTGTTAGCTTCCTGTCACACACTGGAAACACCTCCTTTTATTGAATGTAATCTCTGCAGGCAAAGTTATATTCCAGACAACAGTCTTCCAGTCAACAACCTCCCCATAGCCTAGAAGATATCATCTAAAATATAAAGCTCAATGTGGGTGTGTGTGTGTGTATGTATGTATGTATGTATGTCCGGGATTGGTATCCTCACCGTCGCAGCTACAGCCACAAAATTTGGCACAGTCACACGTCTGGACCCCGAGAGCATCATGGGCTATGTTGTGAGGTGAAATTTTAACCCCGCACGTTCCAATTCACCAAACAATTTTACCCCTATCTACATAATGGGGAAAAAGTGTATGTATGTATTGGCATCTGCACCGTCGTAGCTACAGCCTCAAAATTTTGCACAGTCACACGTCTGGACCCCGAGAGCATCATAGGCTATGTTGTGAGGTGAAATTTTAACCCTGCGCGTTCCAATTCACCAAACAATTTTGCCCCTATCTACATAATGGGGAAAAAGTGAAAGGAAAAATGTTGGAGGCAAATTGACAGCTGCCAGATGTGAACAAGGGGGACTTAAAGAATGAGAGCGATGGTGTCAAAGACTATATACCGTACAGTTGCTAAGGTGGGGCCCTGACATGGGATACTCACCTCACACGGGGATATGAACACACACACAAAATGTGCC
Organism: Dendrobates tinctorius; assembly: GCF_039654945.1. NCBI lineage: Eukaryota > Metazoa > Chordata > Amphibia > Anura > Dendrobatidae > Dendrobates > Dendrobates tinctorius. The sequence continues at coordinate 9,898,606 of NW_027361866.1, forward strand.
ACACACTACCACGTGCGTCAACACATATACCACCCTCAGCACACATTTCACCACAGATACACCAACCTCGCCCCATAAAAGTCGACACACAAAAGTCACCACTCAAAACTCGCCACGCTGTCCCAGAGCTGTTTAAAAGATGAAAAATGAGCTGTGATTGGTTGCTATCAGCAACAGTTTTCTTTGTAGACTGTTGTGGTAACTGAGGCCTATTATTCTTATCATTTCTATGGTGTTATCGTCCTTCTGTACAGCTGGAATAACACAATTTATTACCGTGCCAACACAGACCACCCTCTGACACAGACTGCAGGGGGAGCCCAGTATCACACAGGATAGGATTAGATACTTGGCTCCGCAGTCAGTATCACACAGGATAGGATTAGATACACAGCTCAGCAGTCAGTATCACACAGGAGAGGATTAGACACATGACTCAGTAGGCAGTATCACACAGGATAAGATTAGATACACAGCTCAGCAGTCAGTATCACACAGGATAGGATTAGATACACAGCTCAGCAGTCAGTATCACATAGGATAGGAATAGATACACGGCTCAGCAGACAGTATCACACAGGATAGGATTAGATACATGGCTCAGCAGTCAGTATCACACAAGATAGGATTAGATACACAGCTCAGCAGACAGTTCACACAGGATAGGATTAGATACGCAGCTCAGCACACAGTATCACACAGAATAGTATTAGATACACGGCTCAGTAGACAGTATCACATAGAATAGGATTAGATACACAGCTCAGCAGTCAGTATCACACAGGATAGGATTAGATGCACAGTTTTTATGTGCAATATAATCATTATAATTTGTTATAACTAACCACAGTTGGTTACTATACCCAGGCAATGCCGGGCTCTTCAGCTAGTTTACTTCTAAAAAGACATGGATTTCTCTGGAAAAATACATCAGATCACAGATATCAAGGAATCATTTTATTCAGCTTCCTATGAACTGCATGGGCATATAGACGGCTTAGTTAATCCTACTGACAGATTCACTTTAAGGCTCATTCAGACATTTGGTTTTTTTTTTCTTGTTGTTGATCCCATTTTAATCAGTTTTTCTTGGAGGAGAAAAAAAGAAAGGTTTCGCCAGCTACTTCAATCAGCCAATCTGTGAAAAATGGACATCATAAATGTCATGACTCAGTTGTTGGGTGTCCAGGAACCAGGGGCACCCTAGCTAGTCCTGTTCCCCAGATTACTTCTGATGGTTAAGACGCTAGGGCCATGTCCCTTGCCTTTTCTCCTGAATCTGCCCTCAATCTGTACTCTTCCCTCACCCAGGGAAGAGGGGTAGAAGTGTACCACAATACACCAACCAGACTAGCAAGGTAATACGAACAGATATAACAAAAAATAACAAACATATATAGATATACACACACATGTAACAGAGGAATGCATCAGGAAATGGAGGAGGGGGTTAAATCAAAGTAAGAGAAGAAAAAGAATTATCAAACATTCAAAACTTAGCACAGATAAATCCACCAAGCCCCAAAGTTATGATGTGCAGGCAGCATACACTGTTTACTTCTTGAAGTTACAGGACCTGCAGAAAGCTGAGGAACGTTGTGCTGGACCCCTTCTATCCGATATTTATGATTTATCCTAAGGATTGGACATTATTAACACAGTCCTCTTTCTTCTGCAGCATGGTGCGCTTCTCCTTTGCTGATGTAGACCTTTAAAACAAAGAAAACAAAAACAACCTACAGTCTAAATCATACGTGATGGCAACAGTTTATCGATGTTATTTACTATTGTGTATGTCATATACGCTCATCGGTTCCAAGGGTTACATTGCTGTCGGTGAAGCAATGGAACAAAAGACAGAGCATCTGTTTGTCATTACTGGAAACAGTTAAAAAAAAAAAAAAAAAACGAGGAAAAACCAGAGATGTGGACGGGGTGAATGCTGAGCAAGAGGCGATTAATTCATAGCAGCTGTACCAAACCCCTCCCCAGCTCTTTCATTTTATTCCACATTTAATGTGGATGGAGGTCAAACAAGGGGGACCCCACGTCACCCTCAATAAAATAAATAAATATTTATATGCTTCGAGGGACAGACAAAACAGTCCCTGAAAAGCTTCCCAAAGCCTCTAATTTTATGTGATCGGTTTCCCTCTACGAACATCTAGGATCCTTCCCTAGATATTGCTAGCTATTTTGTGCGGTCACGCTCCTTACTAATTTACAATAGCCCCATAAGCCATACAGTATAGTTATGTTGCACATGGTGATGTCATGAGGGCACTGAATAGTTTCCACCATTGCCAGTAAATTACACTGCTCAAACAAAGAGAAAGGAAAACTCAGCCTGGATTTATGGGAAAAGTTCATATAAATCTTCAGCTACTTCAGCCCCAGGCTCATGGAATATCACTGGTCTTCTGGGTCTTACTGAAAAATATTTGCTTTGTACTTTTATGGAACGTGTGGCTGTGATAGAAAAAAAAAGGAATAGAACAAAACAACACGTCTTTGAGAAAAATGGATAGGATCGCAGGTAATTCAAATTGTGTATCCACCTGATCATTTTATTTCATGTGTTTTTTTGCTGATAATTTTGCAATATTGATGCAAATAAACATGGGCATAAGGTACTAATGTGAAATAAATGTAGGGTGTATAACCCAATCTTCAATAAGATCCATACAGACTACTCACAAAAGCCAGGGATCAGCTGCAGCCCAGAACTTCCTCCTCATGTTCCGTTTGTCCGAAGGCGGAGACAGTGACGCCAGGGCTGATTGAGCGCCGGGAGTCACGTGTCATTCCACCGCATCACAACCCCAGGGAGAGAGAGTGCCAACACAGCTGGAACGGAGCCGGCACAGGAGGTTTTATTATGTTATCGGGGCATAACATTTAGTTTAGGAAGAGATTGCTCTAGTAGTGGAGAACCCCTTTAAGGCTGGAGTCACACTGGCGAGGAATACGGGAGAGTGAGAGGCCCAAAAAGCACGCATTAGACACGGACAAATGATTTTCTATGGGGTCACTCGCACCAGCCGTATATTTCTCATCCGTATCCTACGTTCCGTGCCACTCGCAGCATGCTGCGATTGTCAGCATACTACGGCCGTAATACGCCAATGCAAGTCTATGGGCGCGCAAAAAATACGGATTACACACGGACCACACGAGTGACTTGCGAGAAGTACGCACCCGGTGTCTTTTAGAAACCCTGTCATAGGGCTCCATTATATGTCCATTTTGCAAGCCTGCGAGAAAATCTCGCCATACGGATGCCATACGGATTGCATACGGATGCTGACATGCGCAAAATACGCGACCACACCTTGATTACGGATGACATACGGAGCACTATTTAGGGGTCTGTCATCCGTATTACGCATGTAAAATACTGACCGTATTTTGCGCAGGTTAGTGTGACTCCAGCCTAAAACTACAACTCTCATTTAACCATTTTGCAGAGGTCTATACAGGAGGGAGGTAAGCCAATATAAACGCCATTTTCACCTGAATGCATACTCAGATACACCATCAGCTAAAATGTATTGTGGTGCTGAGAGCCACCGACTCTCTGCACCGCAATTGCTATACACATTGCTGGCCAATCAGAGGCTGAAAGCTGATGTCGGCTTGCCATGTGTAGTCGCTCCCCGTACCAGCTATGGAGAATGAAGAAGACATTTCACCATGGGAGCGAGGACAGGTATGAAGAATAGCTTTTGTTTTCCAAATGTGTTGAAGAAGATGATGAGGAACACATTCTAAAGAGAGGGGCAAGGACGAAGGACTTTTTAAAGAAAAGTGCCAGGACAGGGGCCATTATTACAGCATGGGGAACAATATTACAGGATGGGGCACAGGCCAAGGGACATTATTACAGGATAGGACCCAGGACAAGGGACATTATTCCAGGAATGGACCAGGATGGGGACATTATTACACAAAGGAACAAGGATGGGGGACATTATTACATGATGAGCGCCAGGATGGGGGACATTATTACACAAAGGGACAGGGATGGGGGACATTATTACACAAAGGGACAGGGATGGGGGACTTTATTATAGGTTGAGAGCCAGTATTGGGGCATTATTACAGCATGGGAGTGAAGACAAGGGACGTTAATATGGTTAGGAGCCAGGACAGGGGACATTATTAAAGAAAGGTACCAAGATGAGGGAGATTACTAAAGAAAACCTGTTAGGGCCCCCATGCCCTACAACAGCAGAATTAACCTATGTATAATTAAATTCCCTAATGAGGGCTTTAGCTAGTCAATGGAGTGTTAGTTACCCCCGACTAGTCTGCTCTTTTTCCATGTTATCACAACCCTGTGAGCATGATAACATAATTTGCACGAGCTTGCCTTATCGCCAGCTCGTGCAAATCTAGCACATGCACGCCGCTCATTTTGGCAGCGTCAATGTGACTCTAAAGCCGGGAGTACGCACCCTGGCTTCAGAGGCACACTGTGCATGACCAGAAGCCATCTTCTGAACTTCCGTTCATACGCTGTAAAGCGGGGAAGTGTACACCTGGCTTCTGAGACGCATTAGCTCTGCAGAAATGAGCGTTGCGCATGCACTAGATTTGCATGAGCTGATGATGAGAGAAATCTTTTAAAGGAGTTGTCCAGTGCTGCCTCTGCAAGAAAAAAAAGTGTTCAGCTCACTCTTTATACTTCCATGTTGCTTTCAATCACGGGCCACAGCTCTGTCAGGCAGTAGACAAAATACGGAAAGGACGGTCCAGCTCAAAAGGGTAAAATCCAAAGCATTTTATTTAGATATCCATAACATAGGTATGCAGAATCCAAAAATGCATGAACCCGACCAGAAAACCGGAGGGAAGGTTGAGGAGACACTGTATGCGTTTCGATCGAAAAGTTCTTAAAATCAGTATAGCTCCAAGGGCAGGGATGTGGGAATATAACTAGTACACACAGGTGGCACCAATTAACATGAGATGGACATTTAAAACTGTGGGGAGGTTGAATTGACGGACAGGTCTGCCTGTGGAGAAAGGCAGAGGGATAGCGTGGTATAGGCTGAGATACAGAGAAAGGGGTGTCATGTGGTAGTTTGACCATTAGAGGGCAGTGGGGAGTGTAGGAGAAAGTGACTGTGTAACTGCCATGGGTCGAGGTAACTGTCATTGGTCAAAGGTAACTGTCAGGTGATAGTGGGCGGAGCTACCGTGACTGGGAGTATAAAGGCTAGGGAAGGTTCTGGAAAGTCCAGTCAGCCAGGGGAGCTCACTAGAGAGGAAGATCTGCCATAGAGAGAAAGACGGTAAAAGCCTTCTGAGAGTAACTGACAGTGCAGACGGTCATGGGGGGTGACCCAAAAGGACAGTAGCCGCAGACGGAGACGGTCTGGGGGTACCAAGTGGACGGTGTACTTTGAAGGGTGAAACACTGTGATGGAAGTGCCTAGGGCAGCCACGGTGGGAAGAGCCACAAAGGACGCCACGACGGTGAAACTAAGAAGTGAAGGTAACCGAGTCTGTGAGCAAGAGAATGGTGAAATTCCTGTGATGAAGTGCTGTGGTGATCACAGAGGCCGCCAATAAAAACGGACCTGTTGAATATAACTCCTTTCTCTGTCTCGTGTCTGTCGGCGGCAAGAAGTGGGTCACCCCACATTCCTGTTGGATCAGCGCCCCCCTCGCCCATCCTACAAAACCACCAAATAAAACTAACACAATCAATAATGAAACATGAGTTCTTTCCTTAAATTCAATCCAGTGGGAGCACATGCATCTAGAAGAAGAATCCATAAGGCTTCTTTATCCCGTAGCTGTTTTTCTCTATTTCCTCCACGAATGTGTCTCTTTACCTGTTCAATAGCAAAAACATTGAAAAACTACAAATCTCTATTGTGTGACATAATAAAATGTTTGGAAGCATTAGATATGCTGCGCACCGTAGGATTAATAACATCATAGATGTGTTCTCAGACACGTTCCTTTCATTTTCTTATGGTGGAACCTACATATTTTAAATTGCATTGTTTGCATTCTATAATATACACTACATGATCTGTGTTACAATTCAAATAATCATTAATAAAAAAAACCTTATTGGTTAAACAATTAAAAACACAGCGTTTGAGTCGAATGAGAACAGGTTTTACATGGAAAATGACCGCATTTGAAAAAAACCTTGGTTGCCAGCCAATTCGTTTTAGTGCGCTTATTGGATCTAAGAAGACTAGGTGACAGAAAATTACAGAGTGTGGGGGCCCTTCTGGAAACAATTTAAATCCCATTTGCTAGAATTTTGTCCATAGTGTTATCACTTCTGAGTAAATTTAAATTGCGAGATACTATATCTGAGACTTAAAAAAAAGTAATATAAGTAAGTAATAAAGTAGGGCTATTATTTTTAGACCTAATTAGATCCAGAATTAGATCTGTTTCCTTCATTAGACAAAGACGCATCATGTGAACCTGGTTTAACATTTATAAGGGAATCATGTGTTTTTTTTTCCACAATTTTATATGCTCTTTGGAGAGACCATTTGGGATAATTGCGATTCCTCAATCTGTTCTGGATGCAGACACTTTCCTGTTCATAGGAGAGAGAATTGCTGCAATTGCGTTTTGCTCGAATAAACTCACCAACAGGAATTGATTTGATAGTGTGAATAGGGTGGAAACTGCATGCAGAATGGTGTTTCCTGCAGTTTTTTTTCGGTAAGTGGAACTCGCAATAGTACAAGAAGGTATTCCTACTAAACACAGATCCATAAAACACATAGTTTTACTGTCAAACGAAAACGTAAATTTTAAATTAAAAGGATTAGAATTTAAATAATTCATGAAAAAATGTATGTGGTTCACGTCTCCCTTCTAGATTAACAGGAGGTCATCTATAAATCAGGAATAATATTGAATAGAATCTGCAAAAGGGTTAATAATATTGTAAATATACAACTCCTCCCACCACGACATAACAAGGTTTGCAACAGAAGGGGAGAATTTCGCCCCCAATGGAAACACCTGAATTCTGTAAAAAAAAATGTGTACCATTAGAAAATTAAAGGAACGTGTCCGAGAACACATCTATGATGTTATTGATCCTACGGTGCGCAACATATCCAATGCTTCCAACACTTTATTATGTCACACAATAGAGATTTGTCATTTTTCAATGTTTTTGCTATTGAACAGGTAAAGAGACACATTTGTGGAGCAAACAGAGAAAAACAACTACGAGACAAAGAAGCCTTATGGATTCTTCTTCTAGATGCATGTGTTCCCACTGGATTGAAATTATGGAAAGAACTCATTTTGCATTATTGATTGTGTTAGTTTTATTTGATGGTTTTAAATGTGCATCACATGTTAATTGGGTGCACCTGTGTGTACTAGTTATATTCCCACATCCCTTCCCTTGAAGCTATACAGAGTTTAAGAACTTTTCGTTCGAAACGCGTACAGTGTCTCCTCAACCTTCCCTCCGGTTTTCCGGTCGGGTTCATGCATTTTTGGATTCTGCATACCTATTTTATGGATATCAAAATAAAATGTTTTGGATTTTACCCTTTGAGCTGGACCGTCCTTTCCGTATTTTGTCTACTGCCTGACAGTGCTGCCTCTCCAGTCTCTGTTTACTACCTGCAGCATTGACTACAGAGCACATCACCACTGCTGCCAATCACTGATCTCAGAAGCTCATGCTGTCTGACGGAGCCGATGAGCTCAGTGAAGAGCATCACTACTGCAGACAGTAAATAGAGACTGTAGCAGCAACATAGAGCCAGTGCTAGACTCAGGGAGGTTGTGACAAATACAGTTTTATTATTTTAAGCCAATGTTGGCCATTAGATGCCGGAAGTCTCCAACTGGAAAACATCATCGAATAAAACAAGTACATTGTCCTCCTGCACCATTCATCAGCTCTGAGGCTTGTGTCCCCCGTGGCTTCTGTGACATATACAATATCACGTGATAGCTGCAAAGATCAGAGTCTACTGTCTCTGGAAGGAGACGTAGGCCTCAGTACAGATAAATGGTGGCTGTGTTGGAGGCAGGTATACTTATTTTTTTCATTTAATGCAGTGGTCTGGGAGGTATTTATGACTATGTAATTAATATACATGTGCATTTTTCAGCTTGAAAGATATTTGGGCCCCTTGCACATGTGACATACATTCATTCCATGTTCCAGAATCTCACTTTGGGTCAGGAGTAAAGATATTTGGGCCATTTAGTATGACTAAGTGAATGTTTACCATGGACCTGCTACAATATAGAAGATTAACAAACTTTATTTGTGTAGTAGGGGTGTTAGGTGAAAAAAAATGTGGGAAAGTTCCAGGGTATGAATAGTTTTTCAAGACACAGTATCTGCTGTTCAGGCAGCATTGTGGGGACTTCAGGCAGCATAGAGATGAAGTTTCTGTGTGCTGCCATTGTAAGCAGTCACACAACGGAACCAGCACTGGCAGACAGAGCGCACATTAAGGATACCCTCAGTAGTTAGGGGCACACATTGTGCTTCATACTGTGTGCACCTGACATGCGTATCTATGCAGGTCAGGTGTACAGTATATTGCCATTGAACTCCAGGATTGCCCCCCACAGCTGCCAGAACAGAAACTATGGTTTCTTTACCCCAGTCTATGGGCTGGACAGGGACAGCCAGAGGGCTGTATATGGGTGGCTGGTAGCACTTTGGCCACATTTGCTCTAGATGATCGTATACGATCATCATAGCTGGAGGTTCAAGAAGTAGGACTAATCCTGATCATCCTAGCAGTATGTGGAAAATGGCATGTCTCCATTAGGATGGTTTCCCACAATCCATATCATGTTGCAGTTTTGTAACTGTAACATATTTTTTTGATACTCAGAGAGTGGAAATTTCTAAAATTACCATTCGCACGCTGGACATTTTGTTGCTGTGGTTTAGAGTATCCTGCTGTTATATGATATGTCTGTAGGTCTGGTGGTCTGGTATTTCCCCATTAACTTGGTAATGAACAGTATAAAATATGTTCGGAAAGTGTTTTGTTTTAGAACAATGTGCATTCACCCTTGTTGACCCTTATATGTCTGAGGCCTTAATGTGACCCTTGGGACAATATCTGAACATTCCATTTTTGCCCAGAGATGACTCAATATTTTACCATCAGACTCTTACTCACCGTCCTATGATATGAGGACTCTTCTTCGTCCTCTGATTCATGATGATTGCTGCGTGCACATTTCCTTTCTTGGGAGGACCAACATTACTTTCATTGGTCATTTGTCTTTAGCTGTTACATGCAAATATAGCATGTCAAAGGGAATTCACTGATTTTCCTTTTGGAAACATCTGGTCGAATTACACCATCAATCTTTGCTTCCATGTTAGAAATCAAAAAAGTCAAATTGTCGCTCATGGTGTTTTAAAGGCAAGTTTAATATCATAATAACAAAATATATGATATTTATTATATTTAATTGACAAAATATACTTACGGTAGCCTATTTTTGATTTATGTAATAAAAATTGATATTTTTATATTTAAATAGGTCTCTATTATTAGTTCATAGTTTCTTTGGGTTACTTACTCCTTTTTTTCTGTAGGATATCATCTATAGGCTTATGCCTTCGATAGCATCCTATTGCTAAGATACCTCTATAGCAGTCAAGTAGGGGTTCGACAAGATGTTTTTACTCTCAAAGAAAATTGACAAAACATATACCGTAAGTTAAAATCATAGTTAATGACTTTAACAACACAAAGTACTTCCATAACAGTGCCAATCATGTGGTCCATTAATAACGGCATCAACAGAGTCCTCACTAAAGTCACCGTTACATATGTCCTTGCCTGTTGATCTCCATTATCCTTTGCTAGTTGCATTAAGCGTTTTTTTACTTGATCTATATAGTGCTTCTCAACCTTTTCCAATCCCTCCTCCCAGCAGATTCATCTGTCATTGTGTAACAGGACCACACAGATGGAGGTTCAATTGTGCTTTAATAACAATGGAAGATGAGAACTGCTAAAGGACAACTTTCTTCAACTTTTGACCTACAATAATTCTAATCACAAGTTTAAAATAGCACAGCAATCTAGACCCTCCTGATTTTTTTCCCTGTCAGGCACCAACTTTCTGTGTAATTGGAAGGTGGATAAACCATGACCAATCATAGCAGGAATCAGTGTCGAACTGGGGAGCCAAGAGCCAACCAATAATCAAATCCAGGGCCCCATTTTCAGCTTCATGCAAATGTGACATTATCCTCAATCACAAATTTATATAACAATGAACTGGGGAGATTGTTAGATGAATAAGATAATGCTTCTGTCTGTACGTAATGATTCAAGTATATTGTGCCAAGTACTTCTCATATAAGAAGGTGGTAGCCCGTTCCTGCAAAGGGGCCCACCTGAGGATTCTCCTGTTCTCCTGTGGGCCAGTCCAAGCCTGGCAGGAATGATCCGCTAAAATATGAATTCAAGAGGGATTAGAGCTTTATTCTCAGCGTCTGACTATATTGTGGCACCTTTTACCTTACATAATCCACACTGTGGTAAACAGCTCACTACGAGAACGCTAGAGACAAGATTTGGCACCGTAGTTTGAGCACAACAATTATTGACTTTCTGGTCTCTTGTATAGTTCATTCAAGCTCATAGGTATGAATGTAACTAGTCCTTAAACACTCGCTCGTCAAATATCTTGTCCAGTTGAAACAGAAGAAAACTTCTCAAGATTATCACAGTGAACTTGGCAACATAACAATAGGTGGAAAGCTTCATACACATCTTACAAGATACAAGTGCGCTCCGTCCTCAGTATAAGGCCAGAGTCACACTACTGTATAAGACAGCTGTGTGCTATGCGAAAAAACATTGCATAGCACTGGGCCCAGTGTTATTCCCTGGGGTGGCTCACATCTGTGATTATTTTCTCATACTGATTCTGCGTGCGAGAACAATCGCAGCGTGCTGTGATTGGCAGCGAGACTCTGCTCACTTGCACCCATACGCCGGCAGCAGAGGAGATGGAGACATTAATTTCTCCGCCTCTTCCGCAGATGTGTTGCGATCCTGTCATGCAAGAGGATCGGAGCACAGAGCACTGACACTCAACTCCCGCTTGCAGTAGAGCAGGAGCCGAGGGTCATTAGCATATCGCATCCGATGTTCCTCGCATTGGATGCCACACGCTAGTGTGACTCCAGGCTAAGACTCTAAATTTTGAGTTCTTGAATGGCTGAGCAGAACAAGATGTTCACACCTTCAAAATATGCAAACACTAGCTGAAATCCCCTGTCTCTTTTCTTTTCCAGGAGCTTTTATGATGGGTTCCTTATGAAATATATAAGAAACAATGGTCCTTGATGGTGCAGTCTACTTATAGTTTGCATAAGGAATGCAGGATAATAAGACCATTCAATAACAATATTACTCACAAAGAAGTTTACAAAGTAAAAGTCCATAAATTCAAGTAGGAATTAGTGGCACCCGGTACTAAAAATATGTGCAGACTTTATTCATATATATAACTTGCCCTGGGAAGACACCACCCCCATCGGCTGATGGACTGCTGCAGGTTTAATAAGAGTTCATCATTTACTCAATGTTAAAGGTCTTTTTTCAATGTTTGAAAGTTATCCCCTATCCATAGGTTAGGCGATAACTTCCCAATTGCCTTGTTTACGATAGCTGGAACCCCTACAGATCCAGAGAGTGTGAACAGAATGGTGATTCATCATGGACACCTCTGTTCCTTTTAATCTTAATGGGAGTGGAGAAGACCAGATGAGTACAGACTCTGGCTATTTACAGCACTACCATAGAGAATGAATGGGGTGGAGGCACGCATGATTGACTGGGGCATTTCAGATCAGATTGGCTCAGGTCAAAAAGGGTAGGACTCCCAGTGATTGGGAAATTATTACGGGCAGGAGCTGTCTGTAACACTTCTGTGCCAACAGACATCAGAGCCGGGCACAACATGCAGGGAGTTAGCAACTACAGTACTGGATAACCCCTTTCAAACTAATTACAAGGTCCCGGTATGATGGTACTTAACTCCTGCCAGAAGTGCAAAGGCTGTCCCCATTCCTCATTTACTCTCCATTTTGGCAGCGGATTATTCAGGATACTCTCCAAGCATGTGACAACAGAGCTTCTTTATTCAGGAACAATATATGATAAGCTTAATAGATAATAATAATAATAATCTTTATTTATATAGCGCCAACATATTCCGCAGCGCTTTACAGTTTAACAGTTTCAAAACACAAGTCATAAGTAACAATGTTAACAATACAATAATTAAAGCAAAATAAGACGACCCTGCTCGTGAGAGCTTACAATCTACAATGTGGTGGGGGAGATACAGAGTACAGGTGTGTATTTACAATGATGGTCCAGCCATCTTGAGGGAGTGAGGTATGTGGATGGATATAGTGAATGGGCTACACATTCGCACTTACACATAGATTGACTTTGATTAGTGAACATGATAGGCCTCTCTGAACAAATGTGTTTTTAGGGAGGGCCTGAAATGATGCAAATTGTGGATAGTCCTAATTTCTTGGGGTAGAGCATTCTAGAGGATTGGTGCAGCGCGGGAGAAGTCTTGGAGTCGAGAGTGGGAGGTACGGATTAGTGCAGAGGTTAGTCGAAAGTCTTTTGCAGAGCGCAGTGGTCGGTTAGGCTGATAGACAAATGAGGGAGGAGATGTAGGGGGCTGCCGCACTGTGGAGAGCTTTATGGGTGAGAACAAGTACTTTGAAATTTATTCTTTAGTGAATGGGCAGCCAATGTAAGGACTGGTGAAGAGCGGACGTGTCCGAGTACCGATTAGCCAGATAGATGACCCTGGCTGCTGCATTAAGTATGGACTGGAGGGGATAGTCGAGTAACGGGGAGGCCAATTAATAGAACATTGCAGTAACCCAGGCGGGAGTGGATCAATACTACAGTGAGGGTTTTTTGTTGTTTCCATGGTGAGAAAAGGGCAGGTTTTAGAGATGTTCTTTAGGTGTAAGTGACAAGAGCGGGCAAGAGATTGTATATGGGATGTGAAGGAGAGATTGGTGTCAAACATAACACCTAGACAGCGCGCCTGCTGCCGGGGTGTTATTGCGGTGCCACCCTTGGAGAGGGAAATGTCAGATTTAGGGAGGTTAGTAGACGGTGGGAGCAGAAGACGTTCAGTTTTGGAGAGGCTGAGATCAGGAATAAATCATTTGTGTGTCTCTATCTGTGCAGCATCTACAACAGGCTGCTTCTCTCATACACAGACACAGGAAAAGCAGGAAATACAGTCACATGCTCTCTCTCTCTGTGAGCCTCTATGAGCTTTTTTGTTCTAATTTTATGAACAGCATACAAATCTAGCAACTAAACACTCTTTGACAGGAATGGAGTTGTTACACCAAACATATTCCAACACTCCTGTTTCAGAGGCTATCATAACACAGATGATATGCATCATATCTGGTGGCTATTTCCAGAAGTATGCAGACTATAAATCAGGGTCCACTCCCTTATTTTTTCTATCACTGGCCATAGCCTAGTCAAAAAACTCTGGGACCCTTACTTAAACAGGTCAGGGAGTCCCAAGACATACTCAAACCTTTATTTGTAACTATCAAGTCAACTATTCACTATGCTTGAAAGACGCCAGGACCATATTTCTCAGAAATGAAAAGATTTCGGTCATTGTGCATGATCAATGACAAACTCATAGCTCTATTGAAAGACAGGGTCGATAGGTGAGCAGGTGCGGGTTCCCTGAACCAAGTATCCACACATTTTTCATCATATCTCAACTTCACCACTACACCTATCAAAGGCTAGGCTGTCTCAACTGACCCAATAATCTCTTCTTGGAATAATATTTTCTTCTACTCTGTCTTGAATTCTTCCGTTACTATATATAATTGTTGCTTCACCCTCCTGTTCACTGTATCCAAATTTACACCATTCTTCCTACTTTTCAAACATACAGAATGATTATTGTCCCAATACAGTCTCACTGATTGTGCTCAGATTTAGTATACAACACTGCCCTCTGCTGAAAACCTGATGTAAGCTCCAGATACAAAATAATAATCTTGTAGTTATGATACCTTTAAATGGCTAGCAAAAATAAAGTAAGTGATGTGACAAAGCAAGCTTTCAAGAGTACTTAGGTCTCATCAGGCAAGATATAAAAAATTATCTGAAGAAACACAAATGTATACACAAAAAGAGCAGAGACATGACAATAAATTGACATTTAGAAAAACAAACCGAGCTCAGAGGATGAATCCTTCATTAGCTTAGCTAAGTCATGTGAAAGTTTTATCCTCCCAATATCCATGTAAAATCAGAGACCTAATGTCCTCACTGTCTCTGGAGCAGATTCCTCAGATCATATAGCAAGTCATAAATCCTTTTGAAAGATTTAGTCCTCTGTGGAGGGTATCAAAGACTGTCAAATACATTTTTGTTCACAGACCCTTTTGTGTTTTTGTGATTCAAAGCTGCCTTTCATATTGTTTATGTTGTGTCCTGGACCACAGAAATGTTTAGCCATAGGCTGATGTTTTTTGCCTGTAATTGTGTTGGCGATGAGACCTCTTCCTTGCTCTCTGATTCTGTCCTGTGCCTCCAACGTAGAGACTCCCAGTAGGACAAATAGTGCACAAAATTACCGTATATACTCGAATATAAGTCGAGTTTTTCAGCCCCCTTTTTGGGCTGAAGAAGACCCCCTCGACTTATATTCGGGTCACGGTTCAAACTTACCTGGTCCCCGTCGTCTCCGTGGTCCCCGGTATGTGTCTGCTGTCAGCGGCGGCGGTGGCGTTACAAGTCACTGCGCGCCGCTCTCTCCCGCCTTCCGTCTTCTGGCAGTGACGTACAGGGGACGCGATGACGAGGATAGCACGTGCCCCCTGCCTGAGTCACTGAAGAGCCGGCAACGCTCAGGAGCAGCTGTCAGCAACGGAGGTGAGTATATAGTGTTTTTTTTTTTAATTCCAGCACAGGCAGCATCAACATGATAGGATTACCGGTAATCCTATCACTTGGCCAATAAATTATCATGCATTGAGGCCACTATTACGGTACTCACTGTGCAGCATTTATGGGGGCATATGTTGTGCAGCATTACGGTACCGGTATTTGGGCCACCATTATTCACTGTGCAGCATTTATGGGGGCATATGTTGTGCAGCATTACGGTATATGGGCCACCATTATTCACTGTGCAGCATTTATGGGGGCATATGTTGTGCAGCATTACGGTACCGGTATTTGGGCCACCATTATTCACTGTGCAGCATTTATGGGGGCATATGTTGTGCAGCATTACAGTATATGGGCCACCATTATTCACTGTGCAGCATTTATGGGGGCATATGTTGTGCAGCATTACGGTACCGGTATTTGGGCCACCATTATTCACTGTGCAGCATTTATGGGGGCCCACACATGTTCAGAGCCCACACATGTGATGACATAAAAAAATTGGCAAAGTCTTGTCAAATTACTTTGGCGGTTATTCCAGGTGGACTTACATCTGTATTGCAGCCCCTAGATGTGTGTTTAAATAAACCTTTCAAAGACCGTGTGCGGAGGATGTGGCATGAATGGATGTCATCTGGTCAAGCCCGACTAACAAAACTTGGAAATCTGATGAAGCCGGACACAGAATTAATAGCAAAGTGCGTTCGTGATGCATGGGAAGAGATTCCAGAGTACATGGTGCAATGCGCCTTCAAGAAATGTGGCATTAGTAATGCTATGGATGGCAGTGAAGACAGCGCTTTGTATGAAGCTGACAGCAGTGACGGTGATGACCAAC
Source organism: Dendrobates tinctorius (assembly GCF_039654945.1). Lineage (NCBI taxonomy): Eukaryota > Metazoa > Chordata > Amphibia > Anura > Dendrobatidae > Dendrobates > Dendrobates tinctorius. Next base: position 9,914,422 of record NW_027361866.1, read on the forward strand.
TCAGTGATGTTGACGACAATGTCTATGCTGATAACCTCTTACCAGCTGAAGCTGAAGCTCTGTTTGGACATACAGATGATGAGGAATTCAGTGACTGAAGGATTTTAACTCTTGTGTTTTACATTGAGCTGAGGTTTTTGTACTTTTAAAGTCATTGTTGTTGCCATATTGGTTTTGTTGACCCTCTTTTCAACTTTTTTTCAAGATTTTTTTATATAGCGTTAACATACTCCACAGCGCTTTACAGTTTGAACACATCACTGTCCCCGATGGGGCTCACAATCTAAATCCCCTATCAGTATGTCTTCGGAATGTGGGAGGAAACTGTAGTACCCGGAGGAAACCCACGCAAACACGGGGAGAACATACAACATGCAGATGTTGTCCTTGGTGGGATTTGAACCCAGGACTCCAGCACTGCAAGGCTGGAGCTACTGTGCTGTCCTAGACAGCTTTGGATCCTCTACACCCCTCTCTGATACTTAGGGTGAATGGTCTCGCTCCCCAATGTTCCCTGGCAACTCTTCACTGTTGGCCATGAGAGGCTGCATTTTCTAAAACCTCTAATGGACAAATGGCACCAGTTTCCTTGCCACTTGGCATCCTACATCACTACTATGCCCTTTTCTGAGTGGGGTCTTCTCAAGCACACCATCCCGTTTCTCTGTCACCTCTTCCCACTTTCCTTTGTCATGTTTCACTGGGAGGGCCTTCTCTCATGGCAGGCTGGCACTTCCTTTGGTAGACGTAACCTCTAGAGGGCTGGACGCTTCTTCATGCTCTTTCGTACCTTCTACGCCCACGATGGACAGGACCTTTTTGTTGTACTGTGCCAATAATCCCCATTTCAAGGTTTATGCACTGCACCATTTAGACTGTAAAGGTCGACATCCTCCATGCAACTCGAGTCTTCCCCACATATCTTCGTTTTTCCTGGTGTGTCTCGATCCTGCCGACTACACCAAGTGTAATGTGGCCCGGGCGGTAGCCATGAGTGAGGTAACCGTCTCTTACGCCCCAACACGTTACATGAAGATGGGGGTCCTGGCTGGGTGTGTAGATTTGTGCTATGACGCTCTATGCCCTTGCATGCTGCATGATGCCGGTGACGTCGCCTGTCCAGGAACGGATATTGAACAGTTCAATGAGGGAGACCACCACTCAAAAATAAACAGCAACACGGTGGGAACTATGTACAGTAGATGGCAGTTGCAATACTTCATAAATGCTTCCTTTAACACATGTAGCATCTTCACATACATGCTCTCTGTTCTTCTCCAAATGTGTCGGTTCTATATTTCACGCTCTCCTACATAAGTCATGTCAGACTAACTTAATTTCCTTCTATGACGGTATCACTGATTGGGTGGATCAAGGAAATGCTGTAGATATAGTATATCTTGACTTCAGCAAAGCATTTGACAAAGTCTCTCATACAATCCTTATTGAAAAAATGACTAAGTATGGAATGGACAAGGCAACTGTTAGGTGGATTCAAAACTGGCTTAGTGATCGGACCCAAAGAGTGGTCATAAATGGCTGCACATCAGTTGGAAGAATGTCTCAAGTGGGGTACCACAGGGCTCTGTCCTGGGCCCTGTATTGTTCAACATCTTTATCAACGATTTAGATGAAGGAATTGAGGGTAAACTGATTACATTTGCTGATGACACAAAGCAAGGAGGGATAGCTAATACTAGAGAAGAGAGAGAGAGGATTCAAAAAGATTTAAATAAACTGGAGAAATGGGCAGCAACTAACAGAATGGTTTTTAACAGGGAGAAATGCAAAGTACTACATCTGGGCAATAAAAATGAAAAAAGCATATATAGAATGGGAGGAATAGGGCTAAGTGACAGCACATGTGAAAAAGACTTGGGTATACTAATAGATCACAGACTGAATATGAGTCAACAGTGTGATGCAGCAGCAAAAAAGGCAAATACAATTCTAGGATGTATTAACAGAAGCATACAGTCTAGATCACGTGAAGTCATTATTTCCCTCTACTCCTCTTTGGTCAGACCTCATCTGGAATATTGTGTCCAGTTTTGGGCACCACATTTTAAAAAAGACATCAACAAACTGGAGCAAGTTCAGAAAAGAGCGACCAGAATGGTGACCGGTCTGCAAACCCTGTCTTATGAGGAAAGGTTGCAGGATTTGGGAATGTTTAGTTTGCAAAAGAGAAGACTGAGAGGAGACTTAATAGCTGTCTACAAATATCTCAAGGGCTGTCACATTGTAGAAGGATCAACTTTATTCTCATTTGCACAAGGAAAGACTAGAAGCAATGGGATGAAACTGAATGGGAGGAGACACAGATTAGATATTAGAAAAAACTTTTTGACAGTTAGAGTGATCAATGAGTGGAACAGGCTGCCACGAGAAGTGGTGAGTTCTCCTTCAATGGAAGTCTTCAAACAGAGGCTGGACAGACATCTGACTGGGATGATTTAGCGAATCCTGCTTTGAGCAGGGGGTTGGACCAGATGGCCCAGGAGGTCCCTTCCAACTCTACGATTCTATGATTCTATGATTCTATGATATTCATCCCTACTCAGTACAGTACTACAGTCCAGTAGCTGAGAGTCCTATTCGCAATCCACAGTTATGCATCCTCCCTTCCTCTTAAAGGTACTAATTTGCCAATATGGCTGGTACTTCATTTCTGATGCCTTGCAACTCTTGCCTTGGGCACGCTTCATCTTTGTTCTGTCCTGTTATCTCTTTGAGTTTTAAACTCGGGGCCGTTATGATGGGCGTTGTGTCCCAGGACCCATCTCCTGTTTAACCTTCTGTCCTTTTGTAATATATATGAAGGTACTATGGAATCTGATTGCGTGGGATAAAGGTGGATCGCCCTCACCCAGGGCAGCGGGGTACTTGGAACCGGGCCCGGTGGATTTCAATGGGAGATGTCACTGTAGCTGCGACCCGGTCCGTTGCCCTGGGCGTCCATTGTAAAAGGGGAATAGCGTGGATGATGATGTTTAAAGTTTATAAGTGAATGATTCGTGACGCCACCTGTGGTATTCGGCAATGAAGATGTTAAGCCGATGCTGCAGACACATCCTCTGGGACAGATGGTGTGGTGCAGCAATGATGGTGTAGCCCTCCACAGGTAGGGCTGTAGTCCCAGGGCAGAGTATATGAAGAAGATAGGTGTTAAGGAAGAGAGTGTAGTGTCCGGCACCAAGTTGTAGCAGTGCTGAGTGTGTTGGCGCAGGAATAAGTGGAGCACACCAGGGCATGTAGTTCCAAAGCTTTACTCATAGTCTGTTGTGCATACAGGTGCCCACATCGGTGCCGTGTCCTCCAGGTCAGGAGCTCAGTCAACCTCCAGGCAAGATGAAGTACTCCGTTCCAACACTCCACCAACATATGTGCCTTTACTGAACGTCTCCCTTTTGCGCCTATAGTGAAGTACTCTCAGTACTGAGTTACACTAAAGTTCCTCCTGTCAGATGTTCCTATGAACTCTACTTGTACGGCAGACAGCTGTAGCCTGCTTCGGGGACTTCTTGCTACCAAGTCCCGGCTCACTGTCGTTGCTGTTGTGCCCCCAAGTCTTGTGTGGGAATAAAGTGGTGACAACTTTGTGACGAACAGCCCACCGCCGTTCGTCCACTTACGGGCGACACTAACGGGAGTCCCGCTGCCACCAAAACGCGACGGACAGCGGACCCTGTGTCACCACTATGTCACAGTCCCACCACTGACACGGGTGTATCAGCGGACGGAGGGGCGTGACACAATGCCGGCACACGGCTATCACAGGCGCAGTGGGGCTTATCTTAGTTATCCCAACACTGGCACCATGTGACCAAAAATATCCAGCAAGCTAATCTCGCTCTACAATTTGCCGCAGGGGGAGTTTAATTTGGATGCCCCACCACTGCTATCAATCTTCCAAGTACTGCGGGGATTTATGTATATCCCACTTTCCCAGTTCCACTTTGGAACTCGCAGCTCTCCGGCGCCCCCCTTACCCTCAGGTCAGTCAGGGAACTGCACCTAGGATAATTAGTCGCCGGACGGGCTGCCTGTTGTGAACCGGCAATTAGGCTTCTGCAGTAAGGGAATTATCAATGCTGTGGCTGAAGCCCCTTACTCAGCAATATAAGACCCTTCTAGACTGCCAGCAAGCCGTAATAGCCGTACACAACGCGCTGCCACCAGTCACGGTTACTTAATTCACAGTGTTAAATTAAGAGGGTCCGTGGCAAACCCTTTGAATTAGTAGCGATTATCTATCAAAGGCGTATAGTTCGATTCTTAGAGCATGGAGACAGATCTAAATAATTTCATTTATTTTCCGAAAGAGGACAGTGATTACAGATAAAAGTTGCTATAAAATTGAGACATAAAATATGTACAGTACAGGTATAAAATAAAAGTGGAGAAAACAAAGAGATTACACTCACAGTTCCATATTGTTCCTTAGGCAGACCATGCGGCTTTAAGGGGGGAGGAGCCACACGTCTCCATTCATCTGGAGTTCTTGTCAGCACCGACTCTGCAGCTGTTCTGAGCTGGTTTGCCCAGGAAATGCCTTATAGACTTTCCTATGTGACATCACGGAGAGGTGCATTCTGGGTTGATCCCACCTCTCTTATCCAAGTTATGTTTTGGCTACAAAACTTAGATTAGCTATAACTTTATGGGAGAAGCTGGTATGGACTCATCAGTGGTATCATGTTTCCCAGCGTAATGAGCCTATCAAGAAAACATCAAACATCTATGCGATATGACCGTCCATTTGGGCGCAAATCCTATCTCAGGTTCTGGACATCCGAGAGTTTTGCAACAGGCACCACAGCGAAGCTGGGTCTGCTCGGATCGCAGAAATATGATTTTTATATCTCTGCTTGGTACGGTTTTCGCAGGGCAGGCTCTTATAGTTTTATTCAAACCTCTTTGTTTCAAACAAAGAACCATCCCGCACTTTTTCTCTCAGCTGTGGAGAGGAAACAAATGGTTGTAACAGCAGGGGGTCTCCTATTACTAGTGCGAACACAGGCTGTAGAGGAGGGGGGTGGCACTGCTCTGTGTGTGTGTGAAGGGAGGAGGGGTGAAGCTGCAGAGCTAGCAGCCTGGATTGTCATATGTGCCGGATCTTTCTGGAAAGTTACAACAGAAAACATCATATTTTGTAGACAAAACCCCATACCTCACAGACATTGTACATCACACCTCCCCCCTTAAGAGGGCGCTAAGGAGGCATTACCTCTCGGTAATCGGCCATGCGCACCTCAGCGGGTTCGCCCCGGCGGGACAACCCATCGGCATTGCCGTTTTCACTGCCCTTCCTGTGTTTTACAGTAAAATCGTACTGTTGAAGGGCAAGGCTCCAGCGGAGCAATCTTCCATTGGTTCCCGACACGGTGTGCAACCAGCTCAGTGGGTTGTGGTCGGTTACCACCGTGAAGGCGCGCCCATACAGGTAGGGCTGCAAACGCTGCAGTGCCCACACCATGGCCAGACACTCCTTCTCGATGGTCGAGTATGCCACTTCCCTCGGCAAAAGTTTCCGGCTCAGGTACAACACGGGGTGCTCTTGGTCCCCCGAGTCGACCTGGCTAAGCACAGCACCGAGGCCAAACTCGCTGGCGTCGGTCTGTACCAGAAACGGGCGACTGCTGTCGACTGCTCTCAACACTGGAGAGTTGCACAGGGCTGCTTTCAAAGCTTGGAAAGCCGCCTCACAGTCATCTGTCCAGTTGACTGTTTGGGGTAGCCTCTGCTTGGTGAGGTCAGTCAAGGGTTTGGCAAGGGCGCTATAGTCCTGTACGAACCGCCTATAGTACCCTGCAGTGCCCAAGAAGGACTTCACCTGTTTCTTGGTCCTGGGGGTGGGCCAGGACACGATTGCGTCCACTTTTTCTGGCTCCGGACTCATGGAACCCCCGCCTACCCGGTGCCCCAGGTAGTGGACCTTGCGCATGCCTATCTGGCACTTCCCCGGCTTGATGGTCAGGCCTGCCTGGTGAAGACGCTTGAGCACCTCCTGGAGGTGCTGAAGGTGTTCCTCCCAGGTGGAACTGAAGACGGCAATATCGTCTAAGTACGCCACGGCGTACTCCTCCAGTCCCCGAAGCAGGTGGTTGACCATCCGCTGGAAAGTGGCAGGGGCATTCTTCATGCCGAAGGGCATGACCGTGGACTCGTACAGTCCAAAGGGGGTGATAAAGGCGGATTTCTCCTGCGCCTCAGGGCTCAGGGGAATCTGCCAGTATCCCCGACTCAAATCCATGATGGATATGTAGTTGGCGTTTGTCAACCGCTCGAGCAGATCCTCGATGCGCGGCATCGGGTGGGCATCAGAGGTTGTGATGGCGTTGAGCCCCCTGTAGTCCACGCAGAACCGGGTGGTTCGATCCTTTTTAGGCACGAGGACTACAGGTGAAGCCCACGCACCTTTTGACCGTCGAATCACCCCCAGCCTTAACATCTCATCGATCTCTTGGCGCATGACTTGTTGCACCGTTTCAGAGATCCGATAAGGTGTTCGCCGTAATGGGGCATGATTCCCGGTGTCCACCTCATGAACCGCTAACTCCGTCCTCCCAGGACGGTTGGTGAACACGGGCCGGAAGAGTTCCAGGGTGGCCATCAACTGCAACCGCTGGGACACGGTGAGCGAACCACTTATCTCCATGTCCTCAATGGACCCATTGGCCTTGGCCTGGGCCAGCATGTCCAGGAGGGAATCTTCCTCCCCATCCTCTGGCAGATTGCAGACCGGTAGGACGCAAGCTTCACGTTCGTAGTGCGCCTTCAGCATGTTGACGTGAAAGGCCTTGCGCCTACCCCGAGCATGGTCAAGCGTGACCACGTAGGTGACCGGGTTGAGCTGTTGGTGGACGACGTATGGGCCTTCCCAGGCTGTCTGAAGCTTATCCGTTGGTACAGGGACCAGCGCCCACACCTTTTGACCCACCTGGTAGGTCCGCTCCCGGGCGTTCTGGTCGTACCAGCGCTTCTGGTCAGCCTGAGCCTGCGTCATGTTGTCATGCACCAACTGCGTCAAGGTCTGCATCTTGTCACGGAAGCGCATGACATAATCCACGATGGACACTTCTGTGGGGTTTGGCTCATCTTCCCAGGATTCTCTTATCAACCCAAGGGGTCCCCGGACTCGCCTGCCATACAGGAGCTCGAAGGGGGAGAACCCGGTCGAAGCCTGCGGAACTTCTCTGTAAGCGAACAGTAGGTGTGGGAGGTACCGCTCCCAGTCGCGCCCTTGGGTCTCAACCAGTATGCGGAGCATCTGTTTGAGGGTACCGTTGAAACGTTCACACAAACCGTTAGTCTGTGGGTGATACGGACTCGATACCAGCTGCGTCACCTGCATTTTCTCACAGAGAGCCTCCATTAGGCGAGACATGAATTGGGGCCCTTGATCGGTAAGCATCTCCCTGGGAAATCCTACTCTCGAAAAGATGGTCACCAGTGCGTCAGCCACCTTATCTGCCCTGGTTGAAGACAGAGCTACTGCCTCTGGGTACCGGGTAGCGTAGTCTACCACGGTGAGAATGTATCGCTTTCCGGAGCTGCTGGGGACGGACAGCGGTCCTACAATGTCCACCGCGATTCTCTGGAAAGGCTCCTCTATCACCGGCAAAGGAATAAGGGGAGCCTTAAGAGCAGGCCCCGCCTTACCCACTTTTTGACAGGTGGCACAGGAGCGGCAGTAGTGTGTTACATCTGTCCCCATCTTGGGCCAATAGAAGTGTTGAGACAGCCGTGCCTTTGTTTTGCTGATCCCCAAGTGTCCAGCGAGTGGAATCTCATGGGCAATCCGCAACAACTCAGTTCTGAACTGATAGGGGACGACCAGCTGTCTTTCCCTCAACCACTCCTTTTTAGGATCTCCGGGTACCGTCTCCCGGTACAACCTTCCTCGTTCCCAGAACACCCTCTCCTTATCAGACTTGGAGGTGGGCGTCTCGGCGAGACCTCTCAATTTCTCCAGGCTGGCATCTGAGTACAGAGCAGCCTGGAACTCCATGCTGGAGGCTGCCAGAAGGGACGTCAGGGTCCCCTCTTTACTGGGACCCTCTGGAACCGGCTCTGGGTTCACCTCTGGTTCAGTCTCTCCTGTAGCAGCAGAGGGTCCAGAAGACAGTGCGTTACCTGCGATCTGGGCACTCTGACTGCGTGTGACAGCTGCTATGTATGCTGTCTCCCTGGGGATTTCTGCAGACCCACCAGCTGGTGCTGCCCTGGGCTCTACCTCCCCATCCACCCCCAACACTTTAGGAGCAGTGCTACTTATGGGCCAGTTACCTTCCTCGGTGGCACTGGTCAGCTGCATGGCATTACCTTCCTCATGGTCCCCATGCACCTCCCCATTCTCTTGAGCACCGTTGCTTGCTCCTGCCAGGGGTTCCTCAGCCGTCTCACTCCGCAGAGTGACGGGGCTGAGCACCTCGGTACCTGTGGACACATCTACCGTTTCAAAGAAAGGGTTAACGGGTTCAGTCGGCACAGATACATCAACATCATCATTCCTAGGAAAAGAATGGTTATCAGTTTGCTTTGGTACAATCACATCAGCATCATACCTTGGGAAAGAATGGTTGTTAGTTGCATCATTACTCATCAAGGCATTAGCAGGTAACACATTCAGTTTCCCATCATCAACATCATCAGGGTTAACGTTACCCTTATTATCAGTTTGGGGAAGGGTGTCAGGGACATAGTATGCAACCATCCTCCCCAAGTCAGTCCCCAATAAAACATCAGTGGGCAAATTTTCAGACACTCCCACCTCCCTCAACCCGCTCCCGGCACCCCAATCAAGAAAAACTCGTGCCACTGGCAAGGGACAACGGGTGCCTCCAATCCCGGTGACAGTCAGGGTTTTCCCCTCAACAAACTCTTCAGGGGCCGCCAGTCCAGGACGGATGAGGGTTCGTTCAGCCCCGGTGTCCTTGAGGCCTGTAGCAAGACGGGCCCCCACCTGAACAGGTTGAACGTTGTCGTCAGCCCTCCCAACCACACCTCCCACCAAAAGAACAGAGGCGTTGGGCCCGGGGGCCTTGGCTGGGGGGTTCTTCGGCCTATTCGGACAGGTGTAAGAGAAGTGACCAGGCCGCTGGCAGTGGTGACACAGGCGACTGTCAGTAGCCGGCCTGTTGTTGGCAACAGGGACAGGGCCTCCGGAGGGACGGCCAGCTGGGGCATTGGGGTTGGTTGCTGGCTTACCCCCTTTCCAGCTGGTGGTGACTGGCCTCCGCGTCTCGGGCTTCCGGTTGGCCTCGTGGTTGTCGGCGATCTGCGCCGCTTTGTCCGCGTTCGTTGGTTCGCGGTCCAGGATGAACTGTCGGACCTCAGCTGGGCAGAGATGCAGGAACTGGTCTTTGATCATCAGGTCCCGTAGCTGCTCAAAGGTTTCAATGGACAGTCCATGGATCCACTGGTCAAAGTGGGTCCTGAGTCCTTGCACCACATCACTGTAGCTATCGTGTGGGCCACGTTGGAGGTGTCGGAACTTCTTTCGGTATACCTCAGGTGTCAGCCGGTATTTGGCGATCAGCGCCTGCTTTATGGCGTCATAGTCGTCATCGGCTTCTGGCGGAAGAGAAGCAAATGCCTCCAGGGCTTTGCCTTTTAGCCCTGGGGTCAAGTACCTTGCCCATTGGTCTCTAGGCAGCTGGTACTGTCTGCAGGCTTTCTCAAAGGCTCGCAGGAACGTGTCCAAGTCCCCATCCTTTTCCATCACGGGAAAATGCTCTGGCCGGGGTTTAGGAGTCTGGACGCTGCTGGGCTCACGGCTTCGGGCTGTGGGGGCATTCCACCCCCGCTGGAGCATCTCCAGCTCATGGGCCCTCTGAGCTTCTGCATGGCGCTCAGCTCTCTCAGCCTGGGCTTGACGCTCGACCCTCTCAGCCTCAGCTTGGCGCTCACGTTCGGCTTGGGCCTCCTGCCGATATTGCTGGATCAGCCTCACCCGCCCATCCCTGTCTTCGGCGGGGAGTTCGTCCAAGGCCATTTGCAGATAGGGGTCCACCCCGTTCTGGTTGAATGTGGGGCCAGCGCTCAGGAGTGGAGCCTCTGCTGCAGCCCCATGGCAACTTGGGCCAACTTCTGCGCTCGCTGGATTCTGGCCGTTGTCCAGCTGCACTAGAGCCGCGATCATTTGATCTTTGGTTCCTCCTGCGGCGTCTATGCCTCGGTACGTGCATAACCCAGCAAGGGTGTCCTTTTTCTGCTTCTGATACCACTCCACTGTCATCGCCGCCATGGTTGCCAAATAAAAGATAGAAAAAGAAAAACGAAGAAACGGGAGGGGGATACTTGCAAGTACACACTAATGTCTCAGGACTAGTAACCACTGAGTCTGTTCTCCAAAACCTATGATGCAGGATTCCCGCAGGAACCGTGCAGGTCTTTAGTGAGAGGAATGATTGCTCAAACCAAATCACTAATGCTCTAGGATTATCCCACCGCTCTGCCACCAATATGTGACGAACAGCCCACCGCCGTTCGTCCACTTACGGGCGACACTAACGGGAGTCCCGCTGCCACCAAAACGCGACGGACAGCGGACCCTGTGTCACCACTATGTCACAGTCCCACCACTGACACGGGTGTATCAGCGGACGGAGGGGCGTGACACAATGCCGGCACACGGCTATCACAGGCGCAGTGGGGCTTATCTTAGTTATTCCAACACTGGCACCATGTGACCAAAAATATCCAGCAAGCTAATCTCGCTCTACAATTTGCCGCAGGGGGAGTTTAATTTGGATGCCCCACCACTGCTATCAATCTTCCAAGTACTGCGGGGATTTATGTATATCCCACTTTCCCAGTTCCACTTTGGAACTCGCAGCTCTCCGGCGCCCCCCTTACCCTCAGGTCAGTCAGGGAACTGCACCTAGGATAATTAGTCGCCGGACGGGCTGCCTGTTGTGAACCGGCAATTAGGCTTCTGCAGTAAGGGAATTATCAATGCTGTGGCTGAAGCCCCTTACTCAGCAATATAAGACCCTTCTAGACTGCCAGCAAGCCGTAATAGCCGTACACAACGCGCTGCCACCAGTCACGGTTACTTAATTCACAGTGTTAAATTAAGAGGGTCCGTGGCAAACCCTTTGAATTAGTAGCGATTATCTATCAAAGGCGTATAGTTCGATTCTTAGAGCATGGAGACAGATCTAAATAATTTCATTTATTTTCCGAAAGAGGACAGTGATTACAGATAAAAGTTGCTATAAAATTGAGACATAAAATATGTACAGTACAGGTATAAAATAAAAGTGGAGAAAACAAAGAGATTACACTCACAGTTCCATATTGTTCCTTAGGCAGACCATGCGGCTTTAAGGGGGGAGGAGCCACACGTCTCCATTCATCTGGAGTTCTTGTCAGCACCGACTCTGCAGCTGTTCTGAGCTGGTTTGCCCAGGAAATGCCTTATAGACTTTCCTATGTGACATCACGGAGAGGTGCATTCTGGGTTGATCCCACCTCTCTTATCCAAGTTATGTTTTGGCTACAAAACTTAGATTAGCTATAACTTTATGGGAGAAGCTGGTATGGACTCATCAGTGGTATCATGTTTCCCAGCGTAATGAGCCTATCAAGAAAACATCAAACATCTATGCGATATGACCGTCCATTTGGGCGCAAATCCTATCTCAGGTTCTGGACATCCGAGAGTTTTGCAACAGGCACCACAGCGAAGCTGGGTCTGCTCGGATCGCAGAAATATGATTTTTATATCTCTGCTTGGTACGGTTTTCGCAGGGCAGGCTCTTATAGTTTTATTCAAACCTCTTTGTTTCAAACAAAGAACCATCCCGCACTTTTTCTCTCAGCTGTGGAGAGGAAACAAATGGTTGTAACAGCAGGGGGTCTCCTATTACTAGTGCGAACACAGGCTGTAGAGGAGGGGGGTGGCACTGCTCTGTGTGTGTGTGAAGGGAGGAGGGGTGAAGCTGCAGAGCTAGCAGCCTGGATTGTCATATGTGCCGGATCTTTCTGGAAAGTTACAACAGAAAACATCATATTTTGTAGACAAAACCCCATACCTCACAGACATTGTACATCACAAACTTCTATTCCTCCGGTGTCTGCTGCAGGACCATTAGTATTCATACAACCTCGGGGACCGGACCCCGGCCTTGTGCTGTGAATTTGGGAAGGGTTCCGCTCTAACCCTAATCCTTAGTCCTCCTCTCCTCACGTTCCGTACTAATCCTTCCTTCTTAGGCCTCTTTCACACATCAGGTTTTCGCCGTCAGGCGCGATCCAGCGCTTTTGACAGAAACTGGATCCGGCGAAATGCAATGCCGGATCCGGTTTCCCCCCCATTGACTTGCATTTGCGCCGGATCGCGCCTGATGGCCATGCGTTTCATCCGGTTATCGCCGGATCCGGCAATGTGTCGCAATGTGTCGCGATCCGACGTCTGGAAAAAACGTCTACTGTAACGTTTTTTGTCTCCGGCGAAAAAGCCGGACACGCCGGATCCGGCGCGTCCGGCTTTTTCACACAATGAAAGCCTATGAGCGCCGCAATGCGCCGGATCCGGCGAAAGCCGGATCCGGTGGCCGGATCCGGTTTCTTTGGTCTGAGCATGCTCAGTAGCTCTGCCCACAGGAGATATATAAAAGCAAGACAATGGGACCCTCAGCCACACCCAACATGCCACCCAAGACAGCAACCAGGCGCAGGAGAAGGCAGCAGACATCTGCAGCAGCAGCACCATCAGCAACACCCCAAATGGAGCAGCATGCTGAACGGGAGGGGAGTCCAGAAGCAGATGAGAGACGGTAATTATCAAATCCCCCATTCCTCCAAACTAGGGCCATGGAATATCAAGATATTCATTGGCCCTTTGTTTCTCTTTATTCAACAGCCGCCAAAGAGATGCAGCAGCAGCACCATCAGCAACACCCCAAATGGAGCAGCATGCTGAACGGGAGGGGAGTCCAGAAGCAGATGAGAGACGGTAATTATCAAATCCCCCATTCCTCCAAACTAGGGCCATGGAATATCAAGATATTCATTGGCCCTTTGTTTCTCTTTATTCAACAGCCGCCAAAGAGATTCAGCAGCAGCAGCAGCAGAAATGGCATCACTGGCAGCAGCAATACCCACAGCCATGGAGTCTGGCCATCAACAGGACAGCACATCTTCTTCTGGGAGCCCTCCCTCGCATCGTCAGCGTTTGACGGTAAGTTTTTATTTCCAAAATCCATCATCTCTGTAATATATGTCTATTCATTGCCTTTTATTTCAAAACAGGAATCACAAGATGAAGAGGAGCTCCCAGAAGAAGAAGGAAGGGGTGGACAGATGCTTGGAGTGGGCTCACAATTCGTAAGTTTTTTGCATCAAACGCAGAAACACAACATCACACTACACACAACACATAGAAAACAATGTTCTGCAGACCACACACAGCAAACAAATGCCTACATCCAAACTCATAACATTTTTTGTTTTCTTCTCTAGTCTTCCCAATCTGGTGCTCGGCCAAGAGGTCCTCGCAGTGCCTCCCAGGGTCGTCGGCGACAGCAACGCGGCGGTCACCAGCGTGTAAGTATAAATATTTTTGCTTTGTTTTTTGGCACTTTTTATTTCATTTCTTTTGTGGAGGCTAATTATGTTATTTTTGTCTTTTTCTTTAACAGCCTTCACAGCGTGCTCCCGACTCTGACGGTGAGGATGGAGGGATTGATGTGGACCGCCTCATCGATCTCGTCAGAGAAAGGGAGCCGCTCTGGAATATGGCTGACCGCCGCCACGCTGACCTGATCATTACCCGACGACTCTGGGAGGAAATCTGTTCTCTCCTTGTGGGCCGCTGGGAGGACCTCGAAGCTCGGGACCAGATTAAAGAGCGTAAGTATATACAGTAACGGTTGCTTGATGTAAACCAGTGTTTCCCGAACTCCAGTCCTCGTGGTCCCCATGGATCATGTGTTCAGGATTTCTATTTACTATTGAAATCCTGAAAACATGACCCCTGGGGACCATGAGGACTGGAGTTTGTGAAACACTGATGTATACTAACCACTCCTTTCTCGTTTCAGGGAACAGAATTGTGAATCGGTGGCGGTCTGTGAGGGATCGTTTCAAGAAGGAGTTCAATAAAGAGATGCGGGCCCTGAGTGGATCTGGAGGACGCAGGAGCAAGTACAAGTACGCAGAAGCCCTGTCGTTCCTCCGGGAAACAATGCTCACCAGAAGGTAAATATTACACACCACATGTGAAAAAGATGTAACTTTTTTTTTTCAGCCAGGGCCATACCATGTCAGTATTTTAATTGTTTTTTTTTCTCTTTATTCCACAGCACGGTGAGCAGCACTCGGGAGCCTGCACGATTGGACCCTTCTGAGGCGATCCCTGAGGAGACCGGCACCAAGGGACACTTCGACCACCCCGGTACATCTGCACCTTCCCTGCCTTCCCACACATTCGACCCATCTGTCCCATCCACCAGCACAGGAGCATCGTGGCCGCCTACATTACATGAAGCTGCTGGTGAGGAGATCGCTTTCCCTTTACCCCACCCTTCTGCCCCTGCCGCCTCTAGTACACCTGCGGGTACTGGGCGGCAGCGGCAGAGGGGTCAGGAAAAGAGTTATGCGCAAGAGTTATTGCATCTGAATGCATCTTTCCAGAACTGTCTCAAAGTCTTGTCAGAGCAAATCTCCGCAGGCTTTCAGCAGATCAACTCCAGCATTCTGGAGGTGAAGACACTTCTGCAAACCATGCATTCAGAAGCAAGATCTTCGCCAAACCACACCTTTTTCAGGTCTGTTGTGGAGCGCATGGAAACGCTCTCTCCTGCCCAGCAGATGCATGTAATGCATTCGTGCCACGGTGCTCTACAGCAGGTTACCTCCCAACCTCCACCTCCCACCACTGTAGTTCCTCCACCTGCACCCCCTCCAGCCACTTTTCATCCTCCCCCTCCTACTACATACCAGCAACCTCCCCAGTACCAGTCATCTCCCCACTTCCAGCAACCTGCCCCGTACCAAACTCCTTCCCCGTACCAAACTCCTTCCCCGTACCAAACTCCTTCCCCATACAACTTTCCATCAACATCATCTGCTCCTACAGTCCCTGCCCAACCCTCCACTCCACCACCCACCACCTCTTCTGCTTCCCACATGTCCACCCATTCTGTAGTTTTTTCCACACCTTCACCTCTAACTGTTCCTTCCCCACCACGATCCCAGTCCTCTCTCCACACACCCAGTGTCGAAGTGTCCCGCAGCCCCTCCAGCAGTATTTCCACCCCACAATACACAGATTTGTAATGTGTGTTTTTTAATAAAAATGCCCATTGGGTTTAAAACCTTTATTAAAAAAGTTTTTTGCACTTTAAAAACATTTTACAAAAAAAAAAAAATTTTAAATAAAAGTTAAATTATCGTTTCACAATGGTTGTCTGTCTTTTCTTTCTGCGGCGAACTATGTTTAAAAAAAAGGTTAAATACAGGGTATTTCAAAGGTAAAAAGGTATTCAAAACCAGGTATAACTGTGGGTAAATTTTAGCTTTTTGCCACAGTTGTGTTCCTGGTTGTGTTTGAAGCAAAGTATTTCACCTAAAAAGTTGTGTTTATTGTTGGTGATTTCCTAACAATGTACACAACTTTTGTTAAAAGGTGAAATACTTTGCATAAAACACAACCAGGTACACACCTGTGGCCTAAAGCTAAAAATAGTAGACCATGACAAGATAGCCAACTTTGGTTGGCAAAGGTATATACTGTTGGTCCAGAAGGTACACAAGTTTAGGGCAAAAATCTTTCACACTCTGTCATCCTGCCAGTGTACTCTGCCTTGAGGGGCCACAAGGGTCAATTTTAAAAACCGGATCCGGCGTAATCCGTCGAAAAAACGGATAGAAAAACGGATGAACCGGATGAGACGGATCCGGTTTTGTCTGTCAAGAACAAGACGGATCCGGCAGAAAACCGGATCCGGCACATCAGGTTTTACAAAACATTTGCCGGATCCGGCATTCCGGCACGACGCCGGATCGCGCCTGACGCCGAAAACCTGATGTGTGAAAGTAGCCTTATGGAGAGAGTCAGGCTTTCCATCAATGTCTCTTTCCTGTGCCAGCGGACCCAGGTCACTGAGGTCGGCTGCAGCACTTCCTTCATCCATCCCACTCCGGGCATGTTCACTCTTCCACTGACTCTGTCAGACTGACTAAATCCTAAACTCTTCCTGCTCTTTTGGTGCAGACTAAACTCCACCCGCCTCCCAGCACGCTTTGTGTTCCGAGCAGGGAGCCACCAAAGGGTGCTTTGCTACACTACTATGTTGTTTGGGATGCAGGTGTTGGAGTGTGGTCAGGTGTCTCCACCTTACCTGAATGGTGGGGCACCACACCTCAGGAGGAGGTGCTGTACCTCTGTGGCGACTGAACCCTCAGGGGCGCCACAAAGAAATCTGAGACCAAAGTTGGGACAAACTGTATTAACAAAGCAAAAGTAAGCATAAACTAACAGAAGAGTTACTGAAATTACAGTGAAGTGCAAAACAGCACAAAACAGAAATGTTCAGCAGCTATGCTAGCGGAGCACGACCGCTAATGCATGCAAGTCCAGGAACTATATGCAGTAAGAGTGCGACCAGTACTTATACGTACTTGGTAGTCCAGAAATATGCAAACAGTGAAGCCAACCCCTTTCATGGAAGTCCAGTAATATGAAGATAGTGAACCACAAGGAGGTTTTCCAATGTACTTCCTTTAGGGCTGAAAAAGTCCTGCTAAGGTCCAGCATCGCAGCCGCACAGACACAATCCAGGAGTTAAGGTTCAAAACATAATAATATCAAAAGTCTTATGGACCAAAGCAGTTCCAGAGATGTGTAACTCTACTCTTTAGAAGTCTGGTTAGTAGGTAATCACAGTCAGGATTAGGAAGCAGCACAGGGGACTGAAGGCAGTTCAAAATGATGAGGCAGAGCACAGAGTAAACGAGCAGCAGTAAGAACTCCAGAAGCAAGTCAGGAGGAAGCTCAGAAGCCACCAGCAACAAAATACTCAGGCAAGGAGTCTTTCCTGACCCGGACTTAAATAATAGGACTGATAGGAAGTTCAAGGACAGGGCAAAGTACCAGACTCCCATCTTGGACGAGGGCAAAATAGGCTCCATGGAACATCTGGAAACCTTAAACCTTTGGTTACTTTTCTTTGTTCAGTGTGACAACACAGCTTTTAATGTTAATTATCCAGATGTGCATTTTCAGTAAGCCAGGAGGCATAGACTATTATCTTTATGTTGATTTTTCAGTTATTGTTTATTGTAACTTATTGGCTGCTAACTTTGCAAGGCAGGGACCCAGGGTCATTGAACAATGGATGTTTGCTTAATATGTTGATTGACCATTGTGTGGGTCCTGTGTCTTGTTGACTTGCAAAACAGAGGACTAAAATTTATGCAAATTGGTTAAATACTCAAACAATGCGTGTTAATCTCTCATCACATCTTCCTATTGAGTTCTGGATGATGGCTTCATAGAATCATAGAATCGTAGAGTTGGAAGGGACCTCCTGGGCCATCTGGTCCAACCCCCTGCTCAAAGCAGGATTCACTAAATCATCCCAGACAGATGTCTGTCCAACCTCTGTTTGAAAACTTCCATTGAAGGAGAACTCACCACCTCTCGTGGCAGCCTGTTCCACTCATTGATCACTCTAACTGTCAAAAAGTTTTTTCTAATATCTAATCTGTGTCTCCCATTCAGTTTCATCCCATTTCTTCTAGTCTTGAGAATAAAGATGATCCTTCTACAATGTGACAGCCCTTGAGATATTTGTAGACAGCTATTAAGTCTCCTCTCAGTCTTCTCTTTTGCAAGCTAAACATTCCCAAATCATGGGCTAAAGCACAACAGTTGTGAACTATATAAGGACTGGATATGCCTCTGTAAAAGAGATCCAAAAGAACCGGAGACACTTTACAAAAGTACAGCCAGGAACACTATACAAGACAGCAGCCAGGACATCATAGCTCCATCACTAGGGACACAGATTTGACATTCAACAGGATGCCAGCTTAGGTGTAGTTATAAGCAAATTTGTTAGGAAAACGATTGCCAAACATAAATTTGGTTAGAATAGGGCACACTCGGAAACATGATCAAAATTTTATAAAATCGGGAAGCCTCAATAACCTTTGGTAAAAAGTTCTGGAAAATATTTACGTTGCAACAAAAGTATTTTCAGCACTTTTTCAACGATAATGGTGGTGTATCATGAGCGCGGGGCATGTGTTTGATGAGGGGAGGGGGTTTGCAAAGCTCAGAGGCGCGGCGTTCTTGTAAACAGCATTTTTTCCCCCTATCTTTATGTGTGCACATTGCGGCTAGCCAATCAGGGCGCAGGAAATATCCACAATGTCCTGGCACAACGGTTTGTGCCATTGGCAGCTGAAATCACATGTCTCTCTCGAAATAAAAAGTGGACATCTTGTTTTAGCACCATTTTTACACTGCAACAGGGCAGAGAGGCTGCTCCTGGTATTGGCAGTGTTAGCAGCTAGATTTTAGCTAGTTACCTAGGCGGTTGTTTCTTTTTCAGATAATTTAGCTAGCTAGTGTCCTGTGTGGCTGTGAAATCGACCTTCCAGCAATTTTTATTTTAGCCATTACTGAGGTCCACAGACAAAGCCAGCAGGGAATATGTCATACAAGTGTGTTGTGCACTGCTTCTATTGTGCTCCATGCACGAGTATAGCGTTCTAAATCTTATTTTTTCATCTAAATGTGAAAGAGCATGGCATATCCACCTTATAATTTAGTGGTGTGGTGACATTATTCTGTGACTTGAGCTGTTGTGTGTGAAGAAATATTTTTTGAGGGCAGTTGTTACCGTGATTCACCATTCCATATCTCACCTAGTTAATTAGTGGCAGTGAAATTCCACAGTGTGCATAGCTCATGCACATAAAAAGAAAAAATGTTATTTTTTTCTGGTGCTAAATGTGATACAGCTCACCGTATTCCACATTGTGATTTTGTGGCGGTGATATGAAGCTGTCTGCAGACCTAATGCAAATTAACCCCTCCATGACTGGAGGTATTTTAGCTTTTGCATTTTCATTTTTTGCTCCTCTTATTCTCAGAGCCATAACTTTTTTATTTTTCGGTCAATATGGCGATGTTAGGGCTTGTTTTTGGGGATGAGTTGTACTTCTGAACGACGCAATTGGTTCTAACATATCGTGTACTGGAAAACAGGAAAAAAAAATGTGCGGTGAAATTGCAAAAAAAAGTGCAATCCCACAGTTGAGTTTTGTTTTGCTTTTTTTTACTATGTTCACTGAATGCTAAAACTGACCTGCCATTATGATTCTCTAGCTCATTACTAGTTCATAGACACCAAACATGCATAGGTTCTTTCTTATCTAAGTGGTGAAAAAAAAATTTTCCGATACCCGTAGCTTCTCCATTTTTTGTGATCTTGGGTAGGGTGAGAGCTTTTTCTTTGGATGCTGAGCTGACATTTTTAATGATATGATTTTGGTGCAGATGCGATCTTTTGATCGCCCGTTATTTCATTTTAATGCACTGTTGTGGTGACCAAAAAAAACATAATTCTGGTGTTTTGATTTTTTTTCTCCCTCCGCCATTTAGCAATTAGGTTAATCCTTTTTTTATGGAATGATCGGGCGATTCTGAACGCGATGATACCACACATGAGTATGTTTGATTTTTTTTTTAATGTTTAGTTTTGAAGTGGGGGATTTGAACTTTTATATATTTTTTTTCTATTTTTAAAAACTTTTTTTTAACTTTTAGCATGCTTTAAGAAGCTGCCATAATCTGATCAGCTTTGCTACATACAGGTAATGATCAGATCGCCTGTATGTAGCAGAATTAATCACTTGCTATAAGCGCCAACCACAGGGCGGCAATCTGGCAGTGAAGTAATAGCAATCTGGCAGTGAAAACCATAGAGGTCTGCTGGAGACCTCTGGTTGTCATGCCAACCCATAGGTGACCCGCAATCACGTGATGGGGGCTACCGATGGGTGGATTTCCGGCATGTTACTTTCCGCTGTCAGAGCTTGACAGTGGCATTTAACGAGTTAACAGCCACAGGAGCATCGCGATTCCTCCCACGGCTGTTAGTGGCACATGTCAGCTGTTCAGAACAGCTGACGTGCTGGAGAAGATGTCGGCTCAATGCTGGAATGCACAGCAAAGACAGGGTGTCCAACATCGGCATACTATTATGCCCGATGTTGGAAAGGGGTTAAGAAAACTAAATAATATTTTTTTCTGTTGCAAAATGTGATACAGCCCGCCATATCCCATGTTGCATTTTGTGGCTGTGATATGAAGCTGTCTGCAGACCTAATGCACATTTCAAAAAAATATACTTTTTTTCTGTTGCAAAACATGATACAGCCCGCCGTATCCCATGTTTTAATTTTATGGCGGTAAAAAGAAGCTGTCTGCAGATGTAACGCACATTAAAAAACAAAAATTATAATTTTTTTCTGTTGCAAAACATGATACAGCGCGCTGTAGCCAACATTGTCATTTTGTGGCGGTGATATGAAGCTGCCTGCAGACCTAATGCATATTAAAAAACTAAAATTATATTTTTTTCTGTTGCAAAACGTGATACAGCTCATCACATCCCATGTTGTCATTTTGTGGTGGTGATATGAAGCTGTCTGCAGACCTAATGCTCATTAAAGAAACAATTATAATTTTTTCTGTTGAAAAACATAATACAGCCGCCATATCCTACGTTGTAATTTTGTGGCAGTGAAATGAAGCTGTCCGCAGACCTAAGGCACATTTTAAAAAAAATTATAATTTTTTCTGCTGCAAAACGTGATACAGCACATTGTCATTTTGTGGCGGTGATATGAAGCTGTCTGCAGACCTCACGTACATTAAAATATATATTTTTCTGCTACTAGACGTGGTACAGCACACTATATTCAACCTTGTCATTTAGTCGAGTTGAAATTATTGTGTCTGCAGAGCTGTTACACATTAAATTTTTATTTATTTATTTTTACAAACGTGATGCAGCAGCCGAGATATGAGTTTGAAATTGTTTTGAGCTTGTCTTCTAGATTATGTGCATCTCTGGCAACCAATTTCTCATGGGCAACTTTTATGCCTAGCTTGAGACGAGCATCTGTTACATCTGTCTTCTGACGAGCATGAAAAGCTCTCTGGTAATTGGTGCTGGGTAAACGACTAATCATTGTAGGCTGAATCCTGGATCTCATACCTCCCATAGCCGCCCTGTTAATGATCTTGTTGTACGCTCCCATTCCCACCGTCGTCGTGCCCCTTTTCCTGATCAGTGCACCTAACGGCACGTCGGCCATATTTGTCCAGCAAACCTGCACCTTACCAACAGCAACTGTAGGAAAGAGGGTGTTCCAGCACCATGGCCAATCTTCTACATTAGATTATACAGGCCTCATCCACACTAAAAATATTTTTTTTTATGTTACTAATGTGATACAGAAGGGGAGAGCTCAGTTTGAAATTGTTTTGAGCATCTGGTCAATGTTATACAGGCCTCATCGAAAGGCCAAAAAAAATTCTTCTGTTACCAACGTAATACAGTAGGGGACATCTCACCTACAAATTGTTTGTAGCATCTAGTCATTGTTATACAGACCTCATGCACAGGCTCCCCAAAGTTTTGCCGGTTACTAACATCATACAGTAGGGAATATTTACTTAAAACATTTTTGGGAGCATATCTTCTTTGTCATCCAGCCCTCATCCACACTTAAACAATTATTTCTTCTGTTACTAAAATCGAACAGTAGGGGACATCTCACTTAGATATTGTTTGCAGCATCTAGTCAACGTTATACAGGCCTCATCCATAGGCCCCCCAAAATGTTGTCTGTTACTATTGCCATACAGTAGGGGACATGTATTAAAAATTTTTTGGGAGCATATTTTCTTAGTCATCCAGCCCTCATCCACACTTAAACAATTCTTTCTTCTATAACTAACGTCATACAGTAGAGGACATCTCACTTAGAAATTATTTGTAGCATCTAGTCAATGTTATACAGGCCTCATCCACAGGTCCTGAAAATTTTTTGTTGGTTTCTAACGTCCTACAGTAGGGGACATCTCACTTTGAAATTGTTTGGAGCAGATCTTCTTTGTCATACAGGACTCATCCACACTGAAGCAATTCTTCTGTGAGTATAGTGATTAATCACGCCACATTTCACCTTCTAATTTTGTGCTGCTGAAATTCATCTGTGTGCAGAGGTTGTGCAGAGTAAAAAAAAAATCACATTTTTAGTTCCTAATAGTGTGCTTCTAGCACACTATCTAGCAACATGACTGGGAAAAAGCGAGGTCGTGGTGCAAGGGAGATTAAGCTTGGTATTGAAGGCGTATGTAGGATAGGCGTTAATGTTTCTGAAAGCACTAGTGAACCAACATTGTAACGTCCTATCCAAAGACAACTGGCAACTTCTGTTACTGGATGTTGTAGTTTTAAGTGTTCTGCATTGTTCTCGCGTAATTGCAGTCTCTGATATCTTTAGTGGGGCTTATGTGCATGCTGTTGCTGCTGCTGTGGAAATGAGAAGAGTCCTACTTGGTTGTCCATTTTATTATTATTATTATTATTATTATTATTATTATTATTATTTATAGCACCATTGATTCCATGGTGCTGTACATGAGAATGGGTTACATACAAATTACAGATATCACTTACAGTAAGCAAACTAACAATGAGAGACTGATACATAGGGGAGAGGAAGGAGACAGTAGGCTGGGGGTTGCAGCAGCTCTGGTGTTGGTGAGGCGGTAGCTCCGGTAGTGGTGAAGAGGCAGCGAGGTCATTGCAGGCTGTAAGCTTTCTTTAAGAAGTGTTTTTTCAGGTTCCGTCTGAAGGATTCAAATGTGGTTGCTAGTCGGATGTGATGGGGCACAGAATTCCAGAGGATGGGGATATTCGGGAGAAGTCTTGGAGGCGATTAGGTGAGGAGCGAATAATTGTGGAGGAGAGAAGGAGGTCTTGGGAGAACCAGAGATTGCGTGAGGGGAGATATCGGGAAATTAGTTCAGAGACATATGGAGGAGACAGGTTATAGATGGCTTTGTAGGTCAGTATTAGTAATTTGAACTGGATACGCTGAGGGAATGGGAGACAGTGAAGAGATTTACAGAGGGGAGAAGCGGAAGAGTAGTGAGGAGAGAGATTAATTAGTCGGGAATCAGAGTTAAGGATGGACTGGAGAGGTGTGAGAGTGTTAGCAGGGAGGCTACAGAAAAGGATGTTGCAGTAGTCAAAGCGGGAGATGATGAAGGCATGCACAAGCATTTCAGTAGATTGAGGGCTGAGGAAAGGATGGATTCTGGAAATATTTTTGAGTGTCCATCTGCTGAGTTGGGTATAGTGGAAGACCTATCAGTCCCTATTAGACTATTTCTACTGTGGTGAAATTGATGCACTTTGTTGGTGTCTGCCACTAATTTTTGTAAATGTGTAGACTCCTGGTTGGGTCTCCTTCATGTGTGTCACCTGTAGCAGTAGGCCTCCAATACCAGCAGTCCTCCACGGTCTGTGAGTCAACTACCCATGTTACTATCCTTACATTTCTCTGACAATACTACTCTACGAAATGGATGTGTCTGCCACCTGAGTGTGGCTGAGCATCAATTTCATTTTTTTTGTTTTATCACTTATATAGCACCAATAAATCAACATTCGCTTTACAGACATTACTGGCACTGTCACCATTGGGATTCACAATCTAAATTTACTATCTGTATGTCTTTGTGGTATGGGTAGAAAAATAATTACTCTGAGTAAACCCTCACAAACACGGGTAGAATATAATAACGTGCAGGAGATATATATGTCACCACAGAACAGGCAGACCAACAGTAAAAGGGGAGGTTTATTTACAGGGGATAATACTGGTAAAACATACAGTATACCAGAGAAAATAATGTGATTGGGTTATATCGACAGCAGGAGAAATATACGGGGTTCAAACAGTAGAAAAGTTATTCTCTTATGAGGCAAACTTAGTTCTCAGGGATCTTGATTGGAGGGATCACTCTTGTCCCACTTTGGCACCGAGGCACCAGCTTGATGTCCTCTGTCTCTGGGGTCCTTGATATAGTCCAGCTGTAGTATGGGGGGTTTACGCGGGAGCCCAAGGGGTATGAGGATGGTGCTATCCCTCTGTGCTCAAGGACCTTGCCTCTGCTACGACAGCGGTGTTCTCCCACCGGGGTCAGGGGCTCTGCCTCACACAGTCTCTCTTTGCAGGTTAGTGTCTTGTTACTGAACGCCCCTTTGTCACAGGGGAGCATCCCCGCATATGTTCCGGTCTCTCTGCAAGGGAGCGTCTTGTCAAGGTACGTGGTCTGTCTGTGGTGCAAGGTCTCCTCAAAGAGGGGAGTCAACAGCCTGCCTGCCAGTGCGGTGACATGCTTCATGTACTCACTGTCCACCGCCTGTGTCCGCGGTCTCTCAGTCTCCAGCCGCTGCACACGTCTCCTCTCCCCTCCTGTGTCAGCGTCCTCCCACTTCTCCTCTCTGCTGAAAGTGTGCACAGTTCTCCAGCTCCCAGTCCTGACCTCTTCCTGTTCCTGGTTTCAGTCCAGTCCCCTAAAGCATCCCCCGGGGAATCTAACGTCCTGCTCGATGGTCCGGGCACGGAGCTAAGAAGGCAACTCCCCCTCGGCTCCTTCGGTGCTTCACCCCCTTACATTAACATGCAAACTCTTTGCAGATACTGCCCTTGGTGGGGTTGGAACACAGGACTACAGTGCTGCAAGGCTGCTAATGTTTTTGCATTGACAGCTGAACGTTTCTGTGGTTGGAAGGCTAT
The DNA here is from genome assembly GCF_039654945.1 of Dendrobates tinctorius. NCBI lineage: Eukaryota > Metazoa > Chordata > Amphibia > Anura > Dendrobatidae > Dendrobates > Dendrobates tinctorius. The sequence continues at coordinate 9,939,271 of NW_027361866.1, forward strand.
CACTGCAATGCAAACTGTGTGCCTCACTGCTGTCTTCGGGTAAACCATTGTCAAGATTGTCTTCCAGCATGTTTTGATACTGCAGCATGGGCACATCCCTTTCCATGGGGGAAGCAACTGGCAAAATTTACTTTTGTATTGTGGATAGAACACACTGGCAACCCAATAGTCAGCACTATTTCGAATTATAACTATATGGGTAACAATCATGTTGCAGAGAGTGCTGCAAGATGGTCCTCATAGGTCAGTCTCTTTTATGAGGTCCAATTCCACAGTGTGTTGGTGGTGGGATAACACTCAAGCTTTCTTCCTCCACCCTCTACTGACAACATAGAGGGAATCATTATCGCCTTCATCTCCTAACTATTGCAAGTCCATCACCTCTTCCTTCTTGTCCTTTTCATGGTCCTTCTCTATTTTTTCCTCCCATGTCAACCACCTGTGAGCTGACAGATCTGAACTTATAGATATTGTTAACCCTAAAGGTATCATCCTCCGCTTCCTCCTCTTCCCTTTGGACCACCAAAACCACCTCCTCACCCAGACTATTTAAAGCGTGCTCCAGCATGTAGATGACAGTAATAGTGATGCTGATAATGGCATCGTCACCGCTAACCATCTTAGTAGCCATTAAGAAAACATGCAGAAGGGTGCAGAGGTCCTTCATCTGTGTCCACTACGCGAGTGTGAATTGCACCACGTCCGTGCTCCATTATGCCATGCTATGAAAATGTCATACTGCACCAGGTCTCAGCGCTACTACCTGAGTTGCTGCAACATGTGCAGAGTTTAATTCTCTGGTGTGGTCACATCACATATCAACTGGTTAACCGGTAGTCCGAAAGATCTCTATACCAACTGAAGTGGAATGGTGGAAGTGAGCATACAATGACAGTGCTTTCTACAGCAGCGCATCCAGGCTGGAACAGTGGCGAAGGAATTGCTGTACCATCAGGTTGAGGATGCGAGCCGTGCTACTCACGTGTGTAAGGTTGGCCAGGTGTAGGGCCTCTAACAGGTTTGCACCATTATCGCACACAGATTTCCCTGCCTCCAGGTTGAGTGTAGACAGCTATTGCTCAAACTCGGCATGGATAGCTATCCACAACTGTTGATCTGTATGACTGCGATCTCCATGGCATATTAATGTAAACACTGCCTGATTGCGGTGAGCCTTGGCTGCGCAGTACGGAGGTGGGGGAGGATTCTCTCTGCAGTGTTGGAACGTGCATTTCATTAAGGCAGAGGTTGAGGGTGCAGGTGGAGGCCCTAGTGGAGGTGGAGGAAGCAGATGTACTGGAGGAAATGTTACATACAGAGTATTTTTCCGCAAGCCCTGGGGATTCCAAGACTTGGTGTTTACTTTTGTGGTTCTCCATCCCCTGATGTGTACTAGTTTAGTTCTCCAACCCAAGCTGCTTATTAGTTTAGTTCTCCAACCCATGTTGTCTATTAGTTTAGTTCTACATCTTATGGTGTGCAGTGGTTTAGTTGTCCAACCCTAGCTGTTTAGTAGTTTAGTTATCCAACCCTTGTTGTCTATTAATTTAGTTCTCCATGTTTTTGCATGTATTTCTTTCCTTCTGCAGCCATAGCTGTTTAGTAGTTTAGTTCTCCAACTCCTGTTGTCTATTAGTTTAGTTATCCATCTTATGGTGTGTAGTGGTTCAGTTGTCTAACCCTAGCTGTTTATTAGTTTAGTTCTCCAACCCCTGTTGTCTAGTAGTTTAGTTATCTATCTTTCGGTGTGTAGTGGTTTATTTCTCCATCCCCCAGCGCCCTGCAAGCTTTGGGGATTACAAGCCTTGTGGAGCAGCCCTTTCCCCAACTGGCCCCACAGCCACCAGAGTCACCCTGTGCTCAGTCATCAAGATGTAACTTCCCTATCCATGGTTGCTCATCCAGGTGTCAGTGTTGAAATGCACCCTGGCAGACATTGAATTTTTCAGGGAATGGGTGATGTTATCTGCGACTTGCTGCTGTAGTGCAGTCACATCTTTCTTAGAGAAGTAATGGTGCCTGGGCAACTGGTACTGGGAGACTGTGACAGCCATCAGCTACCCCTCTGGGACAGTCACAAACATTAAAGCCAACTCTCTCTACTGTTGGGCAGAACACAACATTATCACCAATAATCTCAATTCACATTATATTCCACAACAATACTCGTGTCTTCAAGTGGACGGGTGTGTAGTATGTCCATCTCCTTACATATCAGAGGGCATTGAGGATCTTACCACAATATTTCTTAAATTTGGGGTTGTCTTTAGCATAGCAAGGGAGGTTCTTTGAATATTATTTTTAGACTTAATCTTCGTGTAGGATGCAGTGAGGTTTTTTGGCAGTTTTTCTGAGCACTTCAAGCTGTGGGCTGTAGGTCTCTACCAGACGCTATTATTCTCCTCCTTTTCTCCATATTGAAGTAGCTGACTTCTTGGAATCCTTGTGGCTCTTTTGATCTAACCATCAATAGATGTGGGGTGGCAGCATTGGTTTAAAAATGTCTTTTTAAGATGAGTTACAGGTGCTTCTCACAAAATTAGCATATCATCAAAAAATTCATTTACTTCAGGTTTTCAATACAAAAAGTGAAACTCATATTGCATAGAGTCATTACAAACAGAGTGATCTATTTAAATTGTTTATTTCTGCTAATATTGAGGATCATGGCTTACAGCAAATGAAAACCCAAAAGTCATTATCTCAGTAAATTTGAATACTTTATAACACCACCTTAAAAAATTATTTTAAAATCCGAAATGTTGGCCTACTGAAATGTATGTTCAGTAAATGTATTCAATACTTGTTTGGGGCTCCTTTTGTATCAATTACTGCATCAATGCGGCATGTCATGGAGGCGATCAGCCTGTGCCACTGCTGAGATGTTATAGAAGCTCAGGTTGCTTTGATAGCAGCCTTCAGCTTGTCTGTGTAAGGAGGTTGATGAGATCATGGGTACCTGCATAGCGGGTCCGGAAATAAAAAGGGCTGCATCCTTTCCGGGGGGAAGACAGAGAGGCAGACCTTCCCCTGCTGCCGGGGGGAAGCCTGAGGGAGCTGGACCAACCTCTGGACCCAGGAGGGTGGGGAGAGCCTGAAAAGGGCACACAGCGTCAGAGGCAGAAAAAGAGAAAGTGCGCGAAGCAGGGGAGTCTGGTGCCAGCGGAGTGCAGTGCAGAGGGCAGTACGGTGAAGAGCACGCGGAGTGGTGAGCGGCCCGCTCTGCTTCCCCCACCAGAGAGGACTGGCTTGGCGATGGGCCATATAGAAGGAGTCCCCATTGCCTGCAGAGAGAGCAGTGCAGAGCAGAGTCGTGCCAGCAGAGCAGAGCTGTGCAGAGTAGAGCCGTGAGGAGCAGAGTCATGCCAGCAGAGCAGAGCCAAGCCGGGTGCAGCAGCAGGCAGGGAGAGGAGTGCTCTGTCCGGGGAGCACCAGTGCCACACAGACCAGCGACCGCTGTCACCCACCGTCAACAGCGGAGACCAGAGAGAGAGACGGGCACTGTGTGCCCGGTGACCATCGTAAAGCCAGGTGCCAGATGCTTCAGGATCGTGAGTATCATGCGTGGGCTGCCTGAAAGAGACCGGGAGCATGACCATTATCCACACCCTGACTGTGCTAGAGAATATCTGCCCAGACACGTTTCACCTGACTTTACCAGCGCATGTTTTGCAGAGCCATACTGGGCTTGTATAGGACTGTGGCCCTCACCGTTGTTTATCCACTACAGTATATGGACTAGGGGGCAGTGGAAGGTACCGGAGACTGACCACTGTCACCAGAAGACAGGGTATTGTTGTTTGCCGGACCCCACTAGAAAAGACACCGCGCCTGCCGTTGCCGGCGCTATTAAGTTCGTAGCAGGAGCTAGAGTGTTAGGTCTTCCTAATACGTTTGCTACCAAATTGCCATTATTTGAACTGTTGCACTTCACTTTGCCATTTATACTGTTTAATTCTTTACTTCCCTGCGTGGAGTATTCTTCTGTAAATAAACCTGTTCACCTTTGCTCTGCCTCTCGTCCATCACTGCCTGTGATTTTTACATCTGCATTGTTGGATCTGGTGACTCATCTTCCTCTTGACAATACCCCATAGATTCTCTATGGGGGTAAGGTCAGCCGAGTTTGCTGGCCAATCAAGCACAGTGATACTGTTGTTTTTAAACCAGGTATTGGTACTTTTGGCAGTGTGGACAGGTGCCAAGTCCTGCTGGAGAATGACATTTCCATCTCCAAAAAACTTGTCGGCAGAAGGAAGCATGTAGTGCTCCAAAATTTCCCTGTAGATGGCTCCGCTGACTTTGGTCTTGATAAAACACAGTGGACCTACACCAGCAGGCGACATGGCTCTCCAAATCATCACTGATTGTGGAAACTTCACATTAGACCTCAAGCAGCTTGGATTGTGTGCCTCTCCACTCTTCCTCCAGACTCTGGGACCTTGATTTAAAAATGAAATGCTAAATTTACTTTCATCTGAAAACAACACCTTGGACCACTGAGCAACAGTCCAGTTCTTTTTCTCCTTGGCCCAGGTAAGATGCTTCTGACATTATCTATTGCTCATAAGTGGCTTGAAACAAGGAATGCGACACTTGTAGTCCATGTCCTGGATATGTCTGTGTGTGACAGCTCTTGAATCAATGTCTCCAGCAGCAGTCTACTCTGTTATGAATGGGTCACCAAGGAGGAAAACTAAACAAGCTAAGTCACAGAAAACATGTTTCTGACATTATCTATTGCTCATGAGTGGCTTGAAACAAGGAATGCGACACTTGTAGTCCATGTCCTGGATATGTCTGTGTGTGATGTCTCTTGAATCAATGTCTCCAGCAGCAGTCTACTCTGTTATGAATGGGTCACCGAGGAGGAGAACTAAACAAGCTAAGTCACAGAAAACCAGAGAGGTTGGTAACTTTGCAGATTGCAGACCCCTGATCCTAACCACACAACTAGCAGCAGCCATGGAGCGTTCCTACGATGAATCTAGATGCCTCGTCACAGCTGGAGGACTAAATAAGCCTAAAGCAAGAAAAGAAGAAAAGGGGAAAGCTAAACTGCCCCAGAGCAGACCCAAAAGGAATAGACAGCCCCCACACATGTATTGACGGTGAAACAAGATGAAAACACAAACACAGGCAGGAAAATAGGCTGAGCAAATAATGGGGCCCAAACTAACTAGAAAGGATAGGAAAGGAAAGACACTGTCTGCAATCTGCCCAAAAAACCCTACAAAAATAATGTCCAACACTTCTGAAAACAAAATTAACCCTGAAGTCACTAGACTTCTCCCACTATATCAGCACTCTGAAATATTCTGAGACAGCGCAAAATAGAGGCCAATCTAATAAGGGACAAAAAGCAAATTGGCAAATACAGATAAATAAGAGTGGAAAATGACTGGAACAAAGCTGAAAGCCAAGACCTGAAAAGCCAGAAGGAATCACCAGCACCAGAATAGGGCATCGGCTGTCTTAAATCCAGTCTGAGATTCCAGAGATCCAATCGTTATCCTCATCATCAGGTGGCAGATCTCTACTAATTAAATCAACCTCATTACCTCCTGTTACCACTAGAGGGAGCCCAGAAGGAGAACTCACAACTGGTAGACCAGAAAATGAGTTCACAACACTGCTCCTTGTGAATCTCCCCCAAATTTTTGAATGGCCTTTGCTTAACAATCCTTTCAAGGCTGCGGTTATCCTGGTTTCTTGTGCACCTTTTTCTACCACACTTTTTCCTTCCACTCAACTTTCCATTAATATGCTTGGATACAGCACTCTGTGAACAGCCAGCTTCTTTAGCAATGACCTTTTGTGGCTTATCCTCCTTGTGGATTGTGTCAATGACTGCCTTCTGGACATCTGTCAAGTCAGCAGTCTTCCGATGATTGTGGAGCTTACTGAAACAGACTAAAAGGACCTTTTTAAATGCTTAGGCAGCCTTTGCAGATTTTTTTTTGTTAATTATTCTAATTTACTGAGATGATGACTTTTGGGTTTCCATTGGCTGTAAGCCATAATCATCAACATTAACAGAAATAAACACTTGAACTAGATAACTCTATTTGTAATGACACTATATAATATATGGGTTTCACTTGTTGCATTGAAGAACTGAAATAAATTTACTTTTTGATGATATTCTAATTTTGTGAGAAGCACTTGTAAGTGTTCATCCCTGTCTATTGAGTTGAAGCAGATACGATTACCGTATTTTACGGATTATAAGATGCACTTTTTTCCCCAAAAGTTTGAGGGAAATGGGGGTGCATCTTATAATGCATTTATAATGCTGCTGGGGTGTCCGGCGGTGCTGCCGTGGGGGTCTCCAATGCTACTGCACTGAAATCTCATCTCCCGAGATCTTGGTGCTGAGATCTCCATCTGTGCATGCGCCACCCCCACGTGGCCATTTTCCTGGAGTCCACCGCTTTGGAAACCACTGAACTGCAAGGGCTCTGGCCTTCCACAAAGTGTTGGAAGAGCCCCCCACAGCAGCACCAGAGACCCCCGCAGCACCACCAGGCACCCGCAGTGCCTGAAACCCCGCAGCACCGGACACCTGTAGCGGCGCACTGCATATCGGACTCCCCCTCATCCCAGCATGCGGCCTGCAGCATATACCCATGCCTGCGTCCTCCAGCAGCGACCCTTGGACCCCGCTTCACCACAATCACCATCCCTGGTAAGCAGTAAGACGCATGGATTATAGAAAACACCACCATTTTATTACATACATTTTTTTTTCAAATTTTTCTCCTCAAAATTTGGGGTGTGTCTTATAATTCGGAGCGTCTTATAAATCGAAAAATATGGTATATCTGATGGCCTGGCTGTAGACAATGAACTTTTTAAAGTGTTTCAGGAGGAAGCGGTCTGTTTTCTGCAGCCCTGGGGGCTACAGTGCTTGGACTGGAGGCCACGTTGTGCCGGCCATCAGCCCTTTAATTGCTCCAGTCACAGTGAGCATGTGCTGTGTGATTTGCATACATGTGATGATGTGCCCGCTAGACTTGTTAAGGCCCCGTCACACACAGCGAGATCGCTGATTTTGTGATGCAACAACGATCTCGCCAGCGATATAGCTGAGTGTGACATGCATCAGCGACCGGCCCCACCTCCGAGTATCGCTGATCATGCTCTATTATCCTGGGCCATGTTTTGATCGTTGGTCTCCAGCTGGACAGCACGCATCGCTGCGTGTGGCAGCGGGAGACCATCGATCAGCAAGCTCCCAGCACTGTAAGCAGACGCTGGGAGCTGGTATCCAAGGTAAATATCAGGTAACTAAGCGTGTGCGTCGCTTAGTTACCTGCTATGTACCTTGGATACCTGCGTGCTCACGCTGGGAGCTGGTATCCAAGGTACACAGCAGGATACTAAGTGACGCGCGCTTAGCTACCCGATATTTACCTTGGATACCAGTGTCCTCGCTGGTCCTGATCGCTGATGAGTCTGCCTGTTAGACAGCTCACCAGCGATCATGTAGCGAGGCACCAGCGATCCTGACAAGATCGTATCATTGTCGGGATCGTTGTTGCATCGTTTAGTGTAATGGCAAGTTTAGACTTCTAATCAATAAAAATGTGAAATGAGAGAAGCTGGACAAATCTAGTCTGCATGATTAGGCAATCTTTCGTCCCAAGACTGGACAATCCCTTTAAACATAAAAATCTGATTTAAAACAATAGGAAATTTGTCACATTCCCTTTACTAGAGGTGAGCAATACCACACAACTCATTGAAAGGCATGGTGGAGTGTTGGAATTTATTTTAGTGCATGTATATGCTTATGTGCAGTAATTTGTAATACTGAACTTTTCCTTTTTTCTTAGTAAGTTCTAACAGGTCTTATAACACATAACAGCCCTTTGCTGGTGGATATCCCTAAAATCCTACAAAAAAACTGTGCAATAAAGACAAAAAATAAAAAATTTAAAAATTAATTTCATTGAATTATAATAGAAAGTAAAATAAAAGATATACAGCTGAATCAAAATGGAGCACGTTTGAAAAATATATATAAATTTCATATAATGAAGAAAATAACATGGTAAAAAAAGCCACAGTAGCCATAATTAGTACATAAATTAATCAATATCACCGGGAGCTGGAAGATTTGATTTAGGTAAATAAGCCGTTGTACCTATACCTAATATTTCGGCACCTTATTTATTACCTTGTATATTGCACTGCAGCACTTTTTGTATTGTCTGTGGCAAGGCATTACTTTGGATTAACTCTTGGTATTCTGTTGTAGCACTTTCTTCATTTGCACTACAGCACTTTTTTTTTTACACCACAGTGCATAATATTTTGCACTCCGTCACTTTGTGAGAGTAATTTAGGTTTTGCTTTTTCTTTGCCATTTTGCACTAAAATGTTTTTTTTAATATCAACAGTATTGCACTTGTGTTACCTTTTTAATGCTGTGCATAATTATTTTGGTATTATTAAGGTGCATTCTTTGACATCTGTACAATATATTTTTATTTATTCAATTATTCGGTAGCGTGGTCAAGATTTTGTATGATATATAGCCATATTTTACATGATATTGATTACGTTTATATTAATTATGGCTATTGTGGCTTTTTTTGCTGTGTTATTTTCTTCATTATATGAAATTTATATATATATATATATTTTCAAACATGTTCCATTCTGATTCAGCTGTATATCTCTTATTTTACCTTCTATTATATTCAATAACATTTTTTTAATTATTTTTATTTTTTGTCTTTATTGCACAATTTTTTTTGTAGGATTTTGTTAATTTTGTGCTTGACAGATCATTTTATGTACAATTGGTTTCATTTCTGATAATGGTGGATATCCCCTAAGTACACTTTTGTTTTTAGCATATACATAAGTGTGCAGTTTCAGCCACTAAAAGAGACATATAAAACGTACTGTCACATGAAGCTCTTGTATTTAAAGCGAAACACCTATAGAAAAAGAAAGAGCACAAACGCTATAGTTTCCTGTAAACACTAGCTTTATTACAGATTTGGCACCTTTTTTTCTGACCTTGGGAAACAAAGAAATCTCAGTAAAGGTAATTGTCACACTTTAGTTTTGATACACAACTGTATAAGAAGAAATATAAAATATTTGCAATGCACAACAAGTATAATCTTTACAATATTATGTCCTAAATATATGTATTATTATTAGGGCAGTTTAGCGAACACTTATAAGAACATAATAATAATAACAAATAGTTTCTAGGGCCTTGTTCATGGCTGTAACGGTAACTGACAGAGGTTTGCAGCAGATGACTAGACATCAAGACTTTTCCAGGTCTGAAGTGATAATGTTCACCTAAAATTTAGTCATTCATTTCTGCAGCTTTATAATGGTCATAATCAATAATAAAAATGAAAAAATATTTCCATTATAAACATTGCAAGCTTATACAATGAATAGCTAAAAAGCATGGTATCCTTTTTCTTTAGCCATGTACATCATGATTAAGAGAGGCCACTTTACCTTTTGGCAGTGATTAAATCATTCTTTTAAAAAAAAATGTCAATATCTATAACTAGAGGTGTAACTCGCGTCTTCTGGGTCCAGCGTAAATTTGAGCGGGGTCTCCCTCCACAGCATACTATTAGTCAGTGCCCAGCTGACATACTTTATTACAGAACCTCCCACTTCCTTTATGCAGTATACACTCAGCTGGCATTGGCACACTTTACTACAATACCCCATAGACACCCCCAGGCACAGCAGACAGTCAGCACACTTTATAAAACAGTCACAAGCACTCACGGTGCTGCACTCCAGAAGAGCCCAGCATGGTGCATAAGGCTAATCAGGCAAAAGTTCTCACCACTGCAATTTCATCAGTTTGGCAACTTGTTGAAGAGAATTAGTATTTTAACTGCAGAGGAGCACCCCAACACCTAAACTGAGCATGTCAACTTCACAAGCATGCTCACTACACATGGGAGGTGAGACACAACTAATGTTAGTTCTGCATATTGTTATATGAACCCGCCACACCAGGTTGCACCTATTATTGCTACACCCTTGCCTATAACCATATGGTAAAACATTACAGATTTTTTTTTTTTTGTATGTTGAAAGTTTTTCTAGGCCACCAGCTGAGATTATCTGCAATGTAAAGGTTGGATAAAACATGGAAATATGGTCCACCATAGTGTCTATAAATGTAATCAAGAGAGATAAAGGGGATACAATATTACAATTTTTTTCATAGTTACAATTCACATTAAGGAAACTTCTGATACCAGGAAGAACAATCATAAGGTAAAAAGTCACATGTGTGGTCAAGACTTCTGGCATCGTAGCATTGAAACAGAAATGATTGACATTTTTTTGTAAAATATTTGGAATACATATTTTCAAACAACGGCAAGTTCTTAAGACTAACAAGTGTCAAGTCTATGGAAGCTTCTTGGAGGTTACGGCAAGTATGCCAGCAATGCAGCAGCAGGGGCAACGAGTTTCAGTAAGTAAATAGTATTGATGTCATATCTGCTGAACAGACAGAAAATCCTGGGATGAGTAATAAGGATTCTGCATCCATAATACAGAAAGAATTGTTTCTATGCAAGATGCAAATTGAAAAGTTTTCGTTGATTCAGATCGGCGTTTGCATCCAAAATACAGAAAAGCCTCATTTGTTCTGAGGTCGGGTAGAAGGCCATGCCAATGGATCATCATCACTTTATCCTCTTAGTTCCCGTTTCCTCATGCGTTTTAGGAAATCTCCTGTGGGCGATGTTAAGGAAATCTTCCACTGCATCAAGACAGATCAGTCGGTCCTGTGTATGGAAACAAACAGTTAGAATGTTATTTCCAGCTTCGTAGATCACCATTAGTAGCATGAGATTACCATTATATAGAGGTATCTCTCTGGCAGATCCCACCCAGCTGGGAAGATGGTTGTATCATCCGCAAGTCTCAGGAGGAGCTCCATTGCCTTCTTCATATTTTTAGGGTTACTGATAGTACTTTGCTTTGTAACAGACAAGAGGGATTCAGCCTCTTTCTGGAAACCTGGAATAATAATAATAATAGAAAAAAAAACAGTTGAAATTTTGAATAGTATATGTATATACCAATGGCGCTAAAGCGTACAACCACAGAGCACAAAGCGGCAAGTATTAGGACAACACACCACTCACATTGTCTCCATAAAAATAATAATAAATAAACCTTGTATAGACTTGCGCTAATTGAATGTGTCCTGGTTAAAAACCCAAAATTGAAAGGAAATATCTTATGAAGAGATCTGTTACCTTTACTGGAGCTAAAACTGGCGAGCACGGAGAAGAGTCTTCAGAATACAGATAAATTTCCAGGTCCTTCCCAAAGATACTCCCCGACACAGCAATATAAAAAGTTACTGGAGCTAAAAGGTGCTACCTCCTAGCATGCTGCCGTCCCGGCAGGTGACTGGCGTGCAGCTGGAGGTATGTATCGGCAGGCTGTAGAAGTACCAGCCGCCGCTTGCAAAAGCAGGCCTGCAAGGTTCGAAAACGCTGAAGGACCTTGCGTGACGTCACAGTCACGTGGGAGGTCACGTGACAGGCAAAAAAGCGCTATGAGGCGCTGAAGGGGCCAGAATACAATGGCAAATCCTACGCGTTGCGGAATTCACTGACTCCTTCTTCAGGGATGGCCCCCTGGGACAAGAGTAACCCTTATATAGCCTCCAGTATATAGCCTCCAGTGACAAAGCATCATATTATACATTAAAAGCAAATAGCTCAATTTCGCTATTTAAACCATTTGGGATCAGAGTATTCAATTCAAATATCCATTTAGAAAGTAAATGGATATTTGAATTGAATACTTTGATCCCAAATGGTTTAAATAGCGAAATTGAGCTATTTGCTTTTAATGTATAATATGATGCTTTGTCACTGGAGGCTATATACTGGAGGCTATATAAGGGTTACTCTTGTCCCAGGGGGCCAACCCTGAAGAAGGAGTCAGTGAATTCCGCAACACGTAGGATTTGCCATTGTATTCTGGCCCCTTCAGCGCCTCATAGCGCTTTTTTGCCTGTCACGTGACCTCCTACGTGACTGTGACGTCACGCAAGGTCCTTCAGCGTTTTCGGACCTTGCAGGCCTGCTTTTGCAAGTGGCGGCTGGTACTTCTACAGTCTGCCGATACATACCTCCAGCTGCACGCCAGTCACCGGCCGGGACGGCGGCATGCTAAGAGGTAGCACCTTTTAGCTCCAGTAACTTTTTATATCGCTGTGTCGGGGAGTATCTTTGGGAAGGACCTGGAAATTTATCTGTATTCTGAAGACTCTTCTCCGTGCTCGCCAGTTTTAGCTCCAGTAAAGGTAACAGATCTCTTCAGAAGATATTTCCTTTCAATTTTGGGATTTTAACCAGGACACATTCAATTAGCGCAAGTCTATACAAGGTTTATTTATTGAAATTTTGAATAGTAACTACAGGTATGCAAGCAGTATTGAACTACGAGGTATGTGGAGGTGTGAATGTGTGTCTGTGTCCATGTGCGAGTGTCCTGTGAGCCGTTTATGCCACTAGGTGGAAGTATTGCTCCATCTGAGGATGTATGATAAAATTTACAAGTTATGTGTGAGGCCCGAATTACATTCATACATTCTTATACCTCGTATGTCTCTGTTTGGGAACGAACACACATGCATAAAACTAAACTGCCACCAAATACATAATCTAACATGGCCAAATATAATTATATGGAATGCAGTACCTACTGCAGTTAGAGGGAAGAAAATTTGGGGTCATCCTCATGTTGAGGGAAGTAATGTACGGTGATTAATGTTTCTGTATTTTTGGACCATAACCAGTCCATATGTAATAATAATCTATTGATATGTTTGTTACTACTACTTTGTGATATATTGATACTGATCCATGACTGGGTTTCTTTCTGTGAGACAAGACTCACACTGAGACAACTCTGGGCAAAGCACATATGCAGTGCACTGGTTTATGCTTTGAGTTAGGGCTCATGCAGACAACTGTGCAAATCGGTCCAATCTCAGACCGCAATGCACAGACTGGCCGAAGCTCCCTGATAGGAGATCTACAGCTCGTAGAAATATATGGAGCTGTCATGCTCCTGTCGAGAGAGTCGGGGTCAGCCCTTGCATTGTGGTCCGAGATCGGACCGGTTAGCATGGATGTCTGCATGAGTGCTAATGCTGAGTCATTCCAACTCTGCTACAGCTTTGGGGTTAAAGTGGTTGTCCAATAAAAACAAGTTCTAGCAGAATAGGTGATAACTTTCTGACTGGTGAGTGTCCCACAGCTCAGGATTGGCAGATCAGGGAACTTTTCTACATGTTACAAATTGGCACAGCAAAGCCACGCCATTCATTCTCTATGAAACTGCCACAAAAAGCTGATCACAGTGGTTGGCAGCCCTATAGGGAATGAATGTAGCAGTGGTGGAGCATGTCCATTCCAATGTGGGAAAAAGTGCCCATCTGTATGGGTCCTATCAGTTGGACCACCACCAAATCAACAAGTTATCACCTATCCTGTGGATAGGAGGAGCGGTAATCAGTGAGGCTGCGCAGAGTCCCTGGCTGATCGGAGGTGAACTAATGAGCATGGGAAAAAGTTCAGAAGCTTTCCCACACTTATTAGTTCATCTCCAGTCAGCCAGGGAGGCTGCGCAGAGATGAACTCATTCATTCTGCAGTGGTTTACAGTGGGGCCGTTCGTATTAGCATCGGTCCCCGTTGTAAACCAGTTAACCCCTTGTGATGGATTGCAGTGGGGGACCTGACTGAACAGTGGAGAGGTATGTATCTTGTTGTTTCTTTATTTTCTTTTTTTTACAGAACCATGGCTTTTTTGGATTAGCAGATTAATAAATGTGGTCAAAAACTTGGTGTGATTATTTCATTAAAAGAATTTTTAATTAATATGTGTGTGTGTGTGTGTCTTTTTTTAACCCTTTTCTATTTTAGGGTTAATAATGGATAGGTGTCTTATTGACACCTCTCCATTATTAACCTGGCTTAATGTCACCTTTCAATAGCAAGGTGACATTAACCCATTATTATTAATCCATTAGCCACCGCTACAGGGCAGTGGGAATAAAGAGGCTAAGTGCCAGAAAAGGTGCATCTTATAGATGCGCCTTTTCTGGGGTGGCTGGGAGCAGATTTTTTTTAGCCGGGGGGGGGCAAAAACAATGGTCCCTCTCTAGGCTATTAATATCTGCCCTCACTCACTGGCTTTCCCTCTCTGGTCGAGAAATTACCGCGGGAGCCCATACAATTTTTTTCAACTAATTAACCCCTTAAGTTAACACTTACATGTCCCAAATTTTACACCCATACCCTAATCTAATTATTAGGCAAAGACTTATAAAAAACTAAATTAAAGGTAATGGTTTACTGTATGTAAACCATGTGTCATTTCATGTCGGGTTTTGTAATGATTTTACAGAAGCCGGCAATTAATTTTGTGGCTATTCTGCTATGTAGAACTCTATGAAATATATATATATATATATATATATATATATATTCTGTGTGTATATATCTATTCTTTTGATTCTTTATTAAAGGGACTCTGTCACCCCTTTTTTGAGATATCATATAATGATATAATTCAATTGTGTGTCAAATAAGGATTCTCTTAGTACTTTTGTTTCCCCCTGACCACGCACCTTTCATGCATAAATACCTTTTTATATCGGTTCAGATGTATGTAAACTGCCACGGTTCGGTCCGATGGGCGGGGCTTATTCAACAGCTCCCCCCCTCCCTGTCTTGCTCTTCACAAGAAGAAATGCATAGAGCAAGAAAGGGAGGGGGGGGGAGCAGGTGAATAAGCCCCGCCCAGCGGACCAGACCGTGGCAGTTTACATACATCTGAACCGATATAAAAAAGGTATTTATGCATGAAAGGTGCGGGGTCAGGGGGAAGCAAAAGTACTAAGAGAATCCTTATGTGACACACAACTGAATGATATCATTATATGATATCTCAAAAAAGGGGTGACAGATTCCCTTTAAACATGTCAGTGTGATTTTACTGTATCGCAAAATGAATTGCTGGCTTTTGCTAAATGACACCGATGCGCATTTCTCGCAAGTCACACTTGTGGTTCGTGTGTAATCCAACTTGCATTGGCGAGTCAGGGCCGATAATCGGTGACAATCGCAGCATGCTGTGATTTTCTCAGCCTGATTAAAACGGGCGAGAAAAAAAAAAAAAATCGGATGATGGGAGCTGCCCCATAGATTAACATTGGGACGAGTGCAATGCAATGTTTTATCGCATTGCTCTTGTCCGTTTTTCTTGCTAGTGTGACTCCGGCCTTATACCGAGTCACTTGCAATGTGATGAAGGCCTCAGCAGATGGAGCGTGTACACCAGAAATGGCAGAGAGGCGCTGTTCAGTGTTTACAATTTAGAAAGCCCAGAGATCTGTTGTTCTTTGGATGAAGGAAGATAAGAAATAAAATAATACAAAGTGGCATCCTAGCAGACAGCAAGGTTACCCTCACAGTAATTTTAGTTGCAGATCTGTGGTTACGATACTAAATATCAGCAAGTGACCGACATGAAATTCCATCAGTGTAATGGAGAGCAGTCAGCTGGTAAGATAATAACCTGGAGAGCAGCAACCAGGATAGGGTCATAAGACAACAAGTAAGGTAGGTGAGCAACCTATTGGGGCTGCAGAAGAGCCTGAAGAATAATTGTGCCTCTATAGAGGAGTGTTTCTGCAGTATAAGGCTAGTTTCACATTAGCGTTTTTTTGCGCAGCGCATCGTGCGCACCTATGTTTAACATGACGTGCGCATGGTCTTGCGCACACTTGCGTTTTCGTGCGCATGCGTTTTTTTGTCTTTTGCGCCAGGCACGCCAGACGCAACATGTTGCATTTTTTGGTGCGCCCTGTCTCGGCAAAAAAACGCATGCGCACGCTTGCGCACGGAATGCGCAAAAACAACACATTGAAGTCTATGGTAACGCATGCGTGCGCATGGTCTTGCGCACGGTTGCATTTTTTTGCGCATGCGTTTTTGAGTGAAACAAGTCTAGAATGTTCTCTAGACAATGGAAAAAATGTCACACCTAAAAACGCATGTGCATAAAAAACGCAAACGCATGCAAAAACGCATGTAAAACGCAAGCAACGCTGCGTTTTTTTGACGCATCAGCGTGCGCATGACGTTAAAAAAACGCGCGTTTGTTTTGCGTTTTTCTTTGCGTTTTTTATGCGCACGATGCGCTGCGCAAAAAAACGCTAATGTGAAACTAGCCTAACTCAGTGAAAGACGTCTCACCAAGGCACGGTGAGTGAGCGGATAAAGAAAGAAGGTATAGGTGGTCTCAAATTGGTGCACAACATTTCATTGAGGGAAGAACAGAGCTGTTGAAAACATTTCCAAAAATTGTGCCCGTTTACTGTAGCGTTCCAAGACATAAACCTCCATATTGCAAGAAATGTGAAAAAAGTTCAATATTGTGTCATGTTGTCCTGTCATGTGTCTTGTCAGGGAGCCAGTTAGTCTCCAGTCTCCTATGTTTCTTCCCTACCCTGGTCTTACATGGCAAAAGTTACACACAGTTGAGTATCTTCCATGTTTTAGTGCTGTACAATGTGTGTGAATACAATTTTATAGACCCTATACACCCCCACAATATTAGGCGATGTGACAAAAATCTTTTTGCGACCAAATCTTAGTGCATTTTGCTTCACTTTTAGAAACTGGCTTAAGCTGATAGAGAATGAAGATCACAGGAGTCTTATTCTAAACAAGGAGAATAAGGGTTGTATAGATTGTATACGGTGGGCCACAAGGAGACCATAATTTCCCTTGTGTGGTTTGAACAGTGTAATATTTATTGGGTCTCATTCATCACAATCATAATGTAAAACTACGGTTTTTGCCAGGGTTGTTAATCGTCCAGAAGTTTCAGGACAGTCCGCAAAAATTGGACTTTTTTACCTGCCCGTAATAAAAAAAGGCTTTTTTTTAAAGTTGAAGCAACTTATACTGATTATTTTGATTGATCATCATCCTTTTAAAGTTCATTGTGAATGCCACTAATATCAGAATTAGGAGCTGCAGACATGTATTACTTATAATCATAATGATTTAGTGTGGTTTTCCAATCTGGCAACCTCCAAATAAACTTTATCCACCCTTTATCCTCTGGTTTAAAAAATCTGGTCTTACATTGGGATTCAGTGGATTGCTTCCACAAGAGGGCTGCTGTCTGGGAGTTTGAACTAGAAGCTACAATGGGTTTATTAAGGGAGCCCTGCCCATTTCTCCCAGCAGAGAGCCAAATACCTACCAGCTCATTGCAGCAAAACACAAGTGAATAGCACATGGTTTCAAAACTAGTCTAAGCTTTCTGAAACTTAAACACCCACCAGTGACCAGCAGGAACTGTAGTGTTACTGTGATGCAGCCTAGTAACCAGGGTAGGGGTTACAGCAGCATATTCAGACACTGATGAGAGAGGAGTTGTGTGTG
Source organism: Dendrobates tinctorius (assembly GCF_039654945.1). Taxonomy (NCBI): domain Eukaryota; kingdom Metazoa; phylum Chordata; class Amphibia; order Anura; family Dendrobatidae; genus Dendrobates; species Dendrobates tinctorius. Next base: position 9,956,768 of record NW_027361866.1, read on the forward strand.
GAAATGAGAGAAGGCTATAAGCAGGTAACAAGTTCTTAAGTAATAAAGTGTCAAGGAGCTTACTTGCCTACCGCAAGCATAATCTATACAAGATAAGCAGTCCAAGTATATCCAGACAGAATGTCATAATGAAGATTTACCGGATTTTTCGGACTATAAGACAGACCGGACCATAAGACGCACCCCAAATTTTCAGAAGGAAAATAGGGAAAAAAAAATGGGTCAAATGGGGGTCCATCTTACTGTCCTGAATTCAGCTTACCGGGGGGAGGAGATTGGCAGCGGAGTCACGGGGGGTGCTTGGTGGTCCGGCGATGATTTGACCTAGACTGGTGTGCAGGTTTGGTGGTGCTTGGCGGTGCGGGGGGCTACGGGGACATTTTGTGAAAGCCCAGAGCCCCCGCACATTCATTTGTGCGATGCGGTGGTCTCTGGGAAATTCCATCCCAGTCTGGTGCTGCAGGGCGATGATCTTGCTCCAATCCCAGCCTGGTGCCGCTGGTGCTGCAGGGTCAGTGGTGCTCCATGGTGCGCAGTGGTCCTGGGTCTATGGCGACATTTTGTGAAAGCCTGAAGCCCCTGCACGTCTATTTCCTCGATGAAGTGGCCTCCGGGAAAATGGCCGCAGGAGGTGGCGCATGCACAGATTGAGATCTTGCAACGAGATCTCGTCCCAAGATCTCGGGAGATGAGATCCCGGAGCCGAGATCTCAGTTTGTGCATATGCCACAGCATGGATGCAATAGAAGTTCGGGGGCTCTGGGCTTTCATAAAATGTCACCTGAGTTCCCCGCACCACCACGCACCACCAAACCTGCCGCAAGAGGCTGGGAGCAAGATCACTGCCCTGCAGTGTCGGACCACTGGAAGAATCGCCCAATTCCTGCTGCCACAACGCTAACTGTAAGTACATTCTGACTATAAGACGCACCCGTTTCCCCCCCCAAATTTTGGGGTGAAAGAATGCGTCTTATAGTTTAAAAAAATATGGTATATTTCACAGAAAAAAAATAAGATTTGGGAGACATCAGTGGTTGATACTTTTTAATAGCTAACTGAAATGTCGGTAACAAATTGCAAGCTTTCGAAACTACTCAGGTCACTTCATCAGGCATAGAATAACACAAAATCTGAAGAGTCACATATTTATGCACAACAGAGGATAGGAATGATGACATAGATAAGACAAGTGATGTGAAGCAGAACTGTCATTTTTGGAGAGGGATAAACAATTATCACCGTATTTATTGGAACAGTTCATAGATAAGGAGTGTGAAAGTTTTATTGTACTGTGATTGAAGTCTGGTCCATGATTGCGATGCCCCAAAAAGTCTGAGGAGCACATTCCTTAGTTGATACATGCAAATTGTCTCTTCAGAGAGGAAGAGGACTAGAACTCTAGTGCCTTCTATTGGAAGTAGAAATCCTAAAAGTCAATGTTGACCCTTTAATGAGCCTTGTTACATGACTTAGGATAAAAGCCAAACCAGAATCTCAATTTGCAGACCCTGTGTTTCAGTGTACTGCCCCTCATTAATGCAAAGTGTCAGATCTGGTTTGGCGGCATGAGAGGCTTCTGACCGGAATGCAAGAAGTATCGTTTCTCCTTGCGAAGAGTGACATGTTAAGCATGCCGAGATGAGAAGACTTAAAGCTGCAATGCTCATCTAGGAAATATGCAAATTTAGAGATAATTTGCATATTTCCCAGAGGAGCATTGCGGATTTAAGTCTCCTCATCTTAGCATGCTTAACATGTCACTCTCCGCAAGGAGAAACAATACTTTTTGGATCTTAGTTGATACAGAGACAATTCCATGCGCAAATTCATTTCTGCCCTGAGTGTGTCAAAAGATGTCATAAGTCAAACTGTCAAACTGGAGCAAGTTCAGAAAAGAGCGACCAGAATGGTGACGGGTCTGCAAACCCTGTCTTATGAGGGAAGGTTGCAGGATTTGGGAATGTTTAGCTTGCAGAAGAGAAGACTGAGAGGATACTTAGTAGCTGTCTACAAATATCTCAAGGGCTGTCATATTGTAGAAGGATCATCTTTATTCTCATTTGCACAAGGAAAGACTAGAAGCAATGGGATGAAACTGAATGGGAGGAGACACAGATTAGATATTAGAAAAAACTTTTTGACAGTTAGAGTGATCAATGAGTGGAACAGGCTGCCATGAGAGGTGGTGAGTTCTCCTTCAATAGAAGTCTTCAAACAGAGGCTGGACAGACATCTGTCTGGGATGAATTAGTGAATCCTGCTTTGAGCAGGGGGTTGGACCAGATGGCCCAGGAGGTCCCTTCCAACTCTACGATTCTATGATTCTATTAGTTTACACTCCCAGACTTTTCTGTCTCAGAGATTTGAAGTTAACTTTTTATACTACTAATTAAACTAGTACTAGTGATCAGGGAAACAAAATGTTTGGCCACATGTAGATCTAATGTTTTTTTTTATTGTGTGGCAATGAGAATTTATCCTTGTTCTAAGTTTTTGCCCGGTTTACCCCACATAGAGAGCTCCAGCTGGACATTTGATACATATAATTAAGTACATCACATTAGATGTGATGCAGTTGAAATTACCTGGGATCTTTATCTTGTCTGTGGTCATTAAAAAATTGAAAAAAATTGCATTTTTTGGGTTGTAGGGAAAGGTGATGAAATTCTTACAAAATCTCAGGTACTTTCAGCTGCATCACATTTTATATGGTGTACTTATTTATATGCACCAAATGTCCTGCTGAGTTTCTGTATGTGGGGGAGAGAGGGCAAAAACTTAGTACAAGGATAAATTCTCATTGCCACACAATAACAGAAAAAAAAAGAATAGATCTACATGCGGCCAAATATTTTTGTATCACTGGTCACAACATATTGGACTTGAAATTACTGGTATTAAAAGGTACTTCAAATCTCATAGAGACAGAAGAGTCTGTGAGTATAAACTTATGATAACCTTTGACACACTCAGTGCAGGAATGAATGTGTCGCATGGATTTAGGTCTTTCTATATCAACCTGACCTCAATCACAGGACAATACAATTTTCACATGTTCCAGATATATAAATGGTTTCAATATTTATGGCCACAACTGTTTATCCCTTTCCAAAAATGACAGTTCTGCTTCACGTCACTTATTTTATCTATTATTCTTGCACTCTGTTGTGTATAAATCTGTAACTCTTCAGATTTTGTGTTATTCTATATCTGATGGAGACCAGAGTAGTCTCGAAAGCTTGCACTTTGTTACCATCTTTTCAGTTAGCCATTAAAAGGTATCAACCACTGAGGACTCTCAAATCTTAATATGTTTCTATCTTGCAATTTTCGCACTGGCCACTGGATCCTTCCTTCCTTCACTCTTTCCCTTCCTTTCTTCAACACACATACACAGCCACAATGGTCAGTGTTAAAGGGGTAGCAGGGTCCGCTGTGATTTCACCTATTGAAATTGGCTGTAAATAGGGACTTTACTGGTTATTGTAATCCTGATTGTAATTCTGATAATATGGAACCATGATGTAAACTCTTCCTGAGAGGATGGAACTTAGGAGTCTAAAAAAGCCTCGGTGTGAAAATTGCAAGATAAAACCTTTTTTATCATAATAAAGATCGTGATAGCTTTTATATCATCAAAACACCTATGCTGGCATTTAAATAAGAGGCAAGTATCACTATTGATGCACAAAAGTGACCAGCATAATTCAGGTGTGATGGTGGAAGATTTGGTTGGGGAAACAAAATAGAGTTGATTTCCATGGAATCTGAGTATATATTTTTTATCAAAACTTACACAATTATAGAGCCTCAAGCCCAGCATAAGCCAATATGCACAAATGTATAATATAAAAATATATCTTTTATTAGAAGTCATATAAAAACACAATAATCACAGTAATTACAGATGAAGTAATTTTTAGAGGAAACAAAAATGACACCTGAAACCCACTCAAAAATGGACACTTGTCAAAGCTCCAACCAATCCTAAAGGAGCTATCAGAGAAGGAAAGTGATAAGCTCAGTAGACATACTGCAAAATTGAATTAATGTTCCACTATCTCCAAAGCAATCCATGCCATAATGTATATTTTTATTATTTTCAAGTGAAACCATGAACACTAAAGAGGCTCTATAATTGTGCAAGTTTCGATTATGTAGGGAGTTGCCCATTCCGCTGGTGGAATATGAAGATTCTTGTTACCCATTGTGTCGGCTAAATTAAATATATATTTTTTATATGTAATTATCTATTTCTACACACACCCATCCAAACCTTCCCAAAATATTTATGTTTTACTTTATTTTATTGGAACATACCCAAATCTTCAAGAATCCGTCTCCACCTGGATCTTACTTCTCTTCTTGCTTGCCTTAGAGTATAAATTTCATAGTTGAGTTTTTGCCATTCCTAGATAGAGATTACAAAGTAAATACAATTATTTCTAGTAAGCTGATGAAAGAGGAGATGTGCATCACTAACACTGTTTTCTCAAAGAAAAGCGCCCAGTAGATCTGTGTAAAAACATTATATATCATTAGTAGATTGTATCACATACCTTTAGATTCACTCATATGGGTGGCGCTTTTTACCCCGGCAGTCATGCTTCTGTTCAAATTTCTTCACGGCCATCACATTGTAATTGAATTGTAATTGAATGCCGTGAGTTGCCTCTGAGATCCCGTGCTTGTGCACAGCCCATCGGCTTCCTGGGCATGCGCACTGAATCTTGGTGTAGGACCCCAGCTTCTTTCCCCTTGTACGCATGGTGCGGTGCCGTTGTGCAACAGTGGCCACATAGTTTGTGAGTGCGCTGCTATGCGGGTCACTGTTTCTCCCATAGAGCATGTGCACATGGGAAAAGAAACTGGGGATATACACCCAGATTCAGTATGCCAATGGGCAGTGCGCAAGCGCGGGATCTCTGAGGCAGTTGCCATGACGTCAGGCACCTCACGGCATTCAATCACAATGCAGTGGGCGTGAACAGCTTTGAAAAGGACAATTACTGATCGTGACTGAACAGGTGAAAAGCATCACTCCAATGATTGAATATAAAGGTATGTGATGCAATCTACTAATGATCGAATAGTGAAATATTCGGATTCGTGAAATTTGTACCGAATAACTAATCCAGTGTAAGTCAATGGGAAAGCTGAATATTTTTCTGCTGGACCCAACAAACAGGTCTGGGGGCCTGAAAAAAATGCTGAAATGTATGGGAAATAGCTAAAACTAGATGGGAACAGCATGGAGAAGATGCCTGCATGCCTTTCTGACTCACATAAGGTATCTGGGAATAATGTTGTCAGACTATTGTGTTGGTTTTACAGATTTTTAAAAAGACCTATTAAACCAAACCAACATTTATTTTTAAGGGAAAAATGCTAAGAAACATTTTTTCCTTCATAATTACATGTATATAAGGCAAAGTAAAAAATTATACCTCCCCTTTAGCATATGTTTTGGCTATAGTTTTTCATTTAACATTTGTGAGGGCTCTCACTCCTACATTTGGGAGGACCTTTCCTCATTCCCAATAGTTAGTAAGATAGTGGAATACATATTCCCCATCCCTTTACAATGCCATTTCAAAGATGCCCATTTGAGTTTTGGGCTTCGCCTGCCGCCACCACCACCACAACCGCCATCTCATTATGCAGCGCTCAATTTACAGTTTCAGAGGACCAGCAGGTGCTGGGAAACCGGTGTTTTTTAATCTCAACAGTTCATCCTTGCCACCGGATCTCAATGGAACAACGGTCATAGTGGGTGAAGCCGGTGTAAGGTGAATATAATACAGGAGTTGGGGAAGCTGTATGATCAATGTCAGGAAATTTGATTCTACCAGACAGCAAAAGCATTAGAAATAAATTCTGAGTACAGTGTATGCAAGCGAGGGCCTCTATAGTAAGTCTGTCAGGCTTGAAACCCATGTCACGCACATGTACAAGCCTCAGTCATTTTACATGGAAGCAGCCTTCCCAAGGGAAAGAGCCTGGAGTGCCTTTGACCAATCTGCACAAGCCTACGCACTTCTTCTGGAAACTATCCAACCAGGCAGAATGTGTCTTTTTCATGGTTTTGAGCAACAATAGAGTAATTCCAGGATTTGTCCCAGAGAGTGATGAGGTCTGTGGAGTGTATTAACCAGGTGACACGCAGTGCTACAGAGCTCAGGTAAAGGCCTTAGCGTGGCAATTACCATGTTCCAATTTGTGTAAGGCTGCAGCCTGAATAGTTCTATGGAGCGTATTACCCAGTCTCTTAGATGTGCTTAAGATGTACAGAAACTAGCCACCATTTTTTTTGTAAGGACCCAAATTTAGAAAATGTACGGGAGGCAACAGTTTAATAAAGAAACACAAGTCTCATTTAGAAGCCTGGAAAAGTCAGCAATGGTCTTTGTCCAGCACCAGACAATGTAAAGTGCTAACTAGAGTTGAGCGAAACGGGTCGAAAAATTTCAAAAGTTGCCGACTTTTGGCAAAGTCGGGTTTCATGAAACGAAACCCGACCCTAGGATGAGGTCGGCGACTTACGCGCCAAAGTCGCGTTTCAAAAGTTTGTTTTGCGCTCTTTTTCAGCCAATCAGGATCCACGGACACTGTGGGCAACGTGATGACATAGGCAGGGGTCACCACCATCTTTCAGAAGGGCATGCAAGTGATTGGCTTGCTTTGGTGGGCGTCACAGGGGTTATAAAAGGGCGTGCACGCCGACCGCCATCTTACTTCTGCCGATCTTAGCATAGGTAGAGGTTGCTGCTGCTGATTCTGTAGGGAGAGCGTTAGGCAGGGAAGAAGAAAAAAAAACTGCTTCTGCTGCTAGTGATTTTGCCTGTACAACACACCAGTCACTGTGTGTGCAGTGCAAGGGGAGGCTATATATAATAGAACACCACAACGCAGACGGCGACAACCCTGGCACACGGTGCAAACACGTTTCCTGCAGCGGTGCTCCAGGTGCGCCGAACGTCTGTGGAGAAAATCCAATCTACACGAAGATTTCATCCATTTTAAGTTTATGCTTAGAACATACAACACTGCCCTTCACCTCTCCAAACAAACCTATTTCAACACCCTCATCATCTCACTGTCTAATAACCCGAAACGTCTCTTTGACACTTTTCATTCTCTACTCAATCCAAGAGTACAGGCCCCAACCACTGAGCTCCGAGCTGACGATCTGGCCAATTACTTCAAAGAAAAAATTGACCAGATCCGACAGGAAATTATCTCCAAATCCCCTCATACCATGCACTGTCCTCCCTCCCCCACTGCATCTAACTCACTCTCTGATTTTGAACCAGTCACAGAAGAAGAAGTAAGCAGGCTCCTTGCATCTTCTCGCCCAACTACTTGCACCAGTGACCCATTTCCGTCACATCTCCTCCAGTCCCTTTCCCCTGCTGTCACCCCTCACCTAACTAAAATATTTAACCTCTCTCTCTCTTCTGGTATTTTTCCCTCCTCATTTAAGCATGCCATCATACATCCACTACTTAAAAAACCATCCCTCGACCAAAATTGTGCCGCTAACTATAGACCTGTCTCTAATCTTCCCTTCATCTCTAAACTCCTGGAACGCCTGGTCCACTCCCGTCTTATCCGCTATCTCTCAGAAAACTCTGTTCTCGACCCTCTCCAATCCGGTTTCCGCTCTTTACACTCCACTGAAACTGCCCTCACTAAAGTCTCTAATGATCTGCTAACAGCTAAATCAAATGGTCATTACTCCATGCTAATTCTCTTGGATCTCTCTGCAGCATTCGACACTGTGGATCATCAGCTCCTCCTCACTATGCTCCGTTCCATTGGCCTCAAGGACACCGTTCTCTCCTGGTTCTCCTCCTATCTCTCCGACCGCTCCTTTACTGTTTCTTTTGCCGGTTCCTCCTCCTCTCACCTTCCCCTTACTGTTGGGGTCCCTCAAGGATCGGTTCTAGGCCCCCTCCTCTTCTCCTTGTACACTGCCCCTATTGGTCAAACAATCAGTAGATTTGGTTTCCAGTACCATCTCTATGCTGATGACACCCAATTATACGCTTCTTCTCCTGACATCACGCCAGCCTTCCTAGAAAACACTGGCGATTGTCTAAACGCTGTGTCTAATATCATGTCCTCACTATATCTGAAACTGAACCTATCAAAGACTGAACTCCTTGTGTTTCCTCCCGCTACTAATGTACCTACACCCGACATTGCCATTTCCGTCTGTGGTTCCACTATTACTCCCCAGCAACATGCCCGCTGTCTTGGGGTCATACTTGATTCCGAGCTTTCCTTTGCCCCCCACATTCGATCACTGGCTCGCTCTTGTCATCTGCACCTCAAAAACATTTCTAGAATTCGACCTTTTCTTACTTTTGACTCTGCAAAAACTCTTACTGTTTCTCTTATTCATTCTCGTCTCGACTATTGTAACTCTCTTCTAATCGGTCTCCCTCTTACAAAACTCTCCCCTCTCCAATCTGTCTTGAATGCTGCAGCCAGGATCATATTCCTCACCAATCGTTACACCGATGCCTCTACCTTGTGCCAGTCATTACACTGGCTACCCATCCACTCCAGAATTCAGTATAAACTTATTACCCTCACCCACAAAGCCCTCCATGGCTCAGCACCACCCTACATCTCCTCCCTTGTTTCAGTATACCACCCTACCCGCGCCCTCCGTTCTGCTGATGACCTGAGGTTAGTATCCTCAATAGTCAGAACCTCCCACTCCCGTCTCCAAGACTTTACACGTGCCGCGCCAATTCTTTGGAATGCACTTCCCAGGTCAATACGATTAGTCCCCAGTCCCCACAATTTTAAGCGTGTCCTGAAAACGCATTTATTCAGACTGGCCTATCGCCTCAACACATTAACCTAACCTATCCCTGTGTGGCAGAGCCAAAAATTTTACCATAACCAGGTTCCCAGCATCATGTTCCCACATGCTTTATGCATCCATTAGCCCTCTGTGTCTGTACTGTTACACACTTAACATTATGGCTGGTCCATACAATCAGGGCAACTGTTACCACCCACCTTTCGTGTCTACCTCTTTCCTCATAGACTGTAAGCTTGCGAGCAGGGCCCTCACTCCTCTTGGTATTTGTTATAATCTACTGTATGTGATTATTGTTATGCTGTAATGTCTATTGTCTGTACAAATCCCCTCTGAAATGTAAAGTGCTGCGGAATATGTCGGCGCTATAAAAATAAAATTTATTATTATTATTATTATTATTATTATTATTATATTGTGGTGGATCAGCGGTGTTGGTTGTTAGGCTGCCTTCTAAGGCTTCCTGACAGCTGCATTGCTGTTTACCCACTGCTCTGCAAACTGCTTTTTTAAAAGCAACCCCAATTTTTTTTTTTGTCCTGCTGAGGTACTGAGTGTGCATTTTTTTATACCATACAGCGGTGTATGCTCCTCACACAGTACCGTGTAAGGCTGTTATCACAGCCACAGTGAAGCTATCTGTGTGTCACTCTGTGAGAATAAGTCGAGGACATGTTCCGTTCTTACAGACCTGCACCTACTAGTTTTGTCTAGCTTTCAAACAGTTAAATATATTTTCTGTTTGATCACATTCAAAACTATAGAGAGACAGCGTGTGTCAGTCCGTATACTTAAAAAACATGGAGCTTGACAATTTTACGTACACCGGACAGCCGTGTACGTGCACGCTCCTCTCAGTACCGTGTAACGGCTGTTATCACGGCCACAGTGAAGCTATCTGTGTGTCACTGTGGAAGGATAAGTGGAGGACTTGTTCCGTTCTTACAGACCTACACTCTAGGGAGATTCCTATTCTGCCCAATTCTACATACACCTTGTAGTTTGTGATACACTAGCCAATTTCTGCCTGTGACATAGCGCTCTGATATTCAGTGGGCCTCACACAATCCAAAAGTGTCCACTGTCCACAAGTGTGTGCAGAAATTCAAAATCTCTGTGATCCTGTAGTCACTTTTTTCACACCTGTGCCATCGAGCCTGTGACATAGCGCTCTGATATTCAGTGGGCCTCACACAATCCAAAAGTGTCCAGTGTCCACTAGTGTGTGCAGAAATTCAAAATCTCCCTTATCCTGTAGTCACTTTTTTCACACCTGTGCCATCGAGCCTGTGACATAGCGCTCTGATATTCAGTGGGCCTCACACAATCCAAAAGTGTTCAGTGTCCACTAGTGTGTGCAGAAATTCAAAATCTCCCTTATCCTGTAGTCACTTTTTTCACACCTGTGCCATCGAGCCTGTGACATAGCGCTCTGATATTCAGTGGGCCTCACACAATCCAAAAGTGTCCAGTGTCCACTAGTGTGTGCAGAAATTCAAAATCTCCCTTATCCTGTAGTCACTTTTTTCACACCTGTGCCATCGAGCCTGTGACATAGCGCTCTGATATTCAGTGGGCCTCACACAATCCATAAGTGTCCAGTGTCCACAAGTGTGTGCAGAAATTCAAAATCTCTGTGATCCTGTAGTCACTTTTTTCACACCTGTGCCATCGAGCCTGTGACATAGCGCTCTGATATTCAGTGGGCCTCACACAATCCAAAAGTGTCCAGTGTCCACTAGTGTGTGCAGAAATTCAAAATCTCCCTTATCCTGTAGTCACTTTTTTCACACCTGTGCCATCGAGCCTGTGACATAGCGCTGTGATATTCAGTGGGCCTCACACAATCCATAAGTGTCCAGTGTCCACAAGTGTGTGCAGAAATTCAAAATCTCCCCTGTCCTATAAACACCTTGTACCTTGTTTTACATTACTATATAGTTTGTTGGATTTTGTCTACACTTCTACAAAAAATGAGGAAGGCTGGTGGAAGAGGCCGTGGAATTGGGCGGGTTTGGCAGCTGGTAATGATGGTGTTGGTGGTGGATCTGATGGTAGTGGCAAGAGCAAAATAGGACCGAATGCAGGAGGTGTTGAACCTGCGTCATCGTCTGGCTCCATAAGGCTTCGAAAGCTTAGTTTTCTAGGAGTTGGCAAACCGCTTTTAAAGCCAGAGCATCAGGAAAAAGTTTTGTCTTACATTGCTGACTCAGCCTCCAGCTCTATCGCCTCCTCTTCTGAAGTTGTAAAAAGTAAAAGCACCGAGTCGTCATTGGAGGCTCATGTTCATGAACCACACCTTTCCTTGTGTCCTTCACCCCAACCAAGATTGAAGGATGACGCAGGCCATACTACTGATTACTCCATGGAGCTGTTTTCACATACCATGCCTGGATTATCAAGTGAAATGGTGAATTACCCAGGCCAAGATGAATCTGACCTGGAGTGCACTGATGCACAGCCGCTGATGGATGATTCTGCTGGTACATTCACTCAGAGCACTACATTGTCCTCGCAGTGTACAGAGCCAGATTCTGACCCTGATGAGACTCAGGTGCCCCTTCCCGCACACTATACCACCATACACGGTGACACAGAGGAAGGTGCACATGACATTGAAGAGGAGGTGATGGATGACCCAGTTGTTGACCCAGATTGGCATCCATTGGGGGAAGAGGGTGCTGCTTCCAATAGCTCAGATGAGGAGCATCCACAGCAGACATCGACATCGCAACAGCTGTTATCTGGCAGGCCCGGAGCACTCCAAAGACAGGTTCCAAAAATCAAAAGAGTTGCTGGACAGCTTGTCCAGAGGGTCAAAACATCACAGCGTGCTAGGCCGCAAAATGTCTGCCAAAGTAGGAAGAGTGCAGTGTGGCACTTTTTTGAACAAAATCCTCATGATCAGGCCAAGGTTATCTGTAAGAAGTGCGCAAAGACCTTTAGCCGAGGGAAAAATCTGAAAAATTTGAATACCAGTTGCATGCTTAGACATTTAACCACCATGCACTTGCAAGCGTGGACACAACACCAAACCTCAAGTGCCACATGTGCAACTGATCACAAAGAAGGTAGTCAGCAACGCTACATTGTTTCCCCCACTGTAAGCCCACCGGTTAGCACAGCAGCAAATGTTGAGGTGTCGTTGCAAGGCCACAGCAGTCAGGGAATCCCACTGTTATATCAACAAAATACTGAATCTAGGCCATCAGAAAGAACACCAACTCCATCACCATCATCAACCCTCTCTCAGTCCGCCCTGTCCACCGCTACTTCCACCATATGCAGCTCTCAAGTCCAGCTCACCCTCCCAGACACTATGAGTAGGTCAAGAAAGTACTCAGTCTCTCATCCGCGTACACTGGGTTTGAACGCCCACATTGCCAAACTAATCTCGTTTGAGATGATGCCCTATCGGTTGGTGGAAAGCGCAGCTTTCTGCGAACTCATGGCCTATGCAGTACCACGCTATGACCTACCCAGTCGCCACTTCTTCTCTCGCAAAGCCATCCCAGCCCTCCACCATCATGTAAAAGACCGCATTGTCCATGCACTCAAGCAGTCAGTGAGTGGAAAGGTGCACCTCACAACTGATGCATGGTCCAGTCGGCATGGCCAGGGCCGTTACGTGTCCATCACTGCGCACTGGGTTAATGTGGTGGATGCAGGGTCCACAGGGGACAGCGGTGGTGGGACAGTGCTGCCTAGCCCACGGTATAGGAAACAGTTGGCTGTAGGCGTTCGACCCTCCTCCTCCAGAAGCGAAAGCTCATCCACAGAGCGCAGTCGTACGAGCACTCCATCTGCAGCTGCCACTGTTGCACACGAGGTGTCCCCCTATCGAGCAGCTAGTGGAAAGCGTCAGCAGGCTGTGTTGCAGATGATGTGTTTGGGCGACAGACACACCGCCGAGGTGCTGGCCGAGTACTTGAAGCGACAAACTGAGTCATGGCTGGGCAGTGTACATCTTGAGGCAGGCAAGGTAGTTAGTGATAACGGCCGTAATTTTGTGGCAGCCATAGCCCTTTCAAAACTCAGCCACATACCTTGCTTGGCTCACACCTTGAACCTGGTGGTGCAGTGCTTCCTCAAAAATTATCCGGAGTTAACAGCACTGCTCCAGAAGGTGCGAAGACTGTGCGCGCACATCCGCCAGTCGCCTGTACACTCCGTTCGTATGCAGAAGCTGCAGCGATTGCTCCACCTTCCCAACCACGCCTCATTATCGACATTGCAACAAGGTGGAACTCCACCCTGCAGATGGTGGAGCGGCTGTGCGAGCAGAGGCAGGCCATAATGCATTTGTGGGAGGATACACGGCCAGGCACTTTGAGAGCAGACATGGAGTTGACAGGTGTGCAGTGGACGAAGCTGAAAGACCTCTGTAAAGTCCTTCAGTGTTTTGAGGAATGCACACGGCTGGTAAGCGCAGACGACGCCATCCTAAGCATGAGCATCCCACTTATGCGTCTGCTCATGCAAACTTTGACGCACCTTAAGGAGCAGGCGTCTGCAGCTAATGTTGATGAGGAGGAAGAGGAGGAGGGAATCCTTGATGACATTCAGCCATTGTCTGCTCAGGGACCTCTCCTGGACGAGGTGGAGGAAGAAGAGGAGGAGGAGGATGATGATGGGGATGATTACTTAGGGGAGGAGGATGCATCTCGTGGGGCAAGTGAAAATGTTGGCGTGGCAAGGTCTGGTACAGGGTTTGTGCGTGACTGGAGGGATGTGGATTTGCCAGAAAGTGCTCCTCCAACCAGCACTCGCAGTGCATCATCGACACCGGGAACATTGGCCCACATGTCAGATTATGCCTTGCAGATCCTAAAAAGGGACCCCCGCATTGCCAAAATGATGAACGATGACGACTACTGGTTGGCCAGCATCCTGGATCCACGCTATAAAGGCAAATTACAAAACATCATGCCACAGGAGAACCTTGACCTAATATTGGCTAATAAACAAGCAACTCTGGTAAATCGGTTGCTTGAGGCATTCCCAGCACACAGCAGCGGTGATGGTTCTCACACGAGCCGTACGGGCCGGGGCAGCTTGGCAGAGGTGTTCATGGTGCACACAGCAGAAGTGGCGTTGGAGACAGGGGTTTCATGACAATGTTGTGGACTGATTTTTCAAATACCGCTCACACAACTGGTAATACTGCATCGATGGAAAGTGACAGGAGACAGCAGTTGTCAACTATGGTTACAAACTACTTTTCCTCCCATATCGATGTTCTCCCACACAGGTCATTCCCCTTTGACTATTGGGCCGCTAAACTGGACACCTGGCCTGAATTGGCACAATATGCCTTACAAGAGCTCGCTTGCCCAGCTGCAAGTGTGCTATCGGAAAGAGTCTTCAGTGCAGCTGGATCAATCCTGACAGAAAAAAGGACCCGTCTGTCAACCCAAAATGTGGATGATCTAACCTTCATTAAAATGAACCATGCATGGGTTTCCAAGGATTTTGTCCCACCTTCCCCTGATGACACATAGGGTGACAGAAAAATGGCTTGCTTTGGTCCACCTCTTCCTGGGACTTGACCTATTTTGCCTTTTGCATCAGCTGAATGTCCAACATCAACATATGCCACTTTCTAAAACTCCCTAACTGTGCTGCCTCCCCCCCCATGGCCGGGGTCACCACCTAGCGCACGACACCGTGCGAGTGCCGGTGCCCTGGACAGGTGGGTAGGCCGACTCTTGGGCGCGGGCACTGGCACAGGGTCCCTCATAGTGCAATCAAGTGTCTCTGACGGTGGTGGTGCACACCCGCCGTCAGACACACCGCCGTACTATGAGGGGCCCAGTGCCAGTACCGACGCCAACGAGTGGGCCCCCCTTGCTTGGGCAGGGCCCCAGCATTTGCAATCTTTACCTCTCCCTGCTCCTCCGCTGTGTAGTCTGGGCCGTCAAATCCATACTGTGCCTGACACCGTCTGAGCCTGCCTCCTGATGTCTAGACATATATTTTGAATGTGTACGCTATCCATACATGTTATTCGGGGATACGGTACCCTTTCTCACCTTTGTGCAATCACGTGCAATCCATACTGGGCCTAACACTGTCTGAGCCTGCCTCCTGATGTATAGACATATATTTTGAATGTGTACGCTATCCATACATGTTATCCGGGGATACGGTACCCTTTCTCACCTTTGTGCAATCACGTGCAATCCATACTGGGCCCAACACCGTCTGAGCCTGCCTCCTGATGTATAGACATATATTTTGAATGTGTAAGCTATCCATACATTTTATCCGGGGATACGGTACCCTTTCTCACCTTTGTGCAATCACGTGCAAGCCATACTGGGCGTGAGAACGGCTGGCGAGCTGTTAAGCAAGCTACAGCACCTGTGTTTTGCACACGCAAGTTTTTCATTTTTTCAGGAATGACGGTTAGGCCTAATTCCGGAACTGCGGTTGATCTGCACTTACTGGGAAATCATCGTTCGCGGGTAATAATTGTAATCAGTGATCCCCATCACTAACGTTGTTCAGCGGGTTATCTGCACCTGTAAGCGACAAACGCTGGCCTTTTCAGTGTAGCGCACATGCAGCCACGGACATGTAAGGGCATGACATACCAGTTATTGGCCAATCTCATGTGCCAGAGCCTCACGTGTCCCTCTAGTAAGCCGGACTCGGACGGCGGGGCATGACGGAGTCTCGTTCGTTAACGGAATTAAGCTTGCAATGTGTGCATCTTTTCTGTAGCTGGCATGGTTGAGGTTTCCCAGGTGGAGTCGAATTTAACCGTAGGCTCCACTCCTGGTGGTGCCCTTCTGGACATTCCTTTAAGGTTCAGCTTTGCAACCATACTGCCCACGTAAAACAAACACTTTGCCTTCATGAACGCTGTTTGGAGGGTCATGACTCGTGGGAATAACGCCGCCCAATCAGTTAACCTGCTAGAGAGATCCTTCGTTGCTCCCAAGCATGACATCACACTCCCTAGGAGGAAGGTAATGCCACTGTGGCGACCGTACTCCTGGGGGCGACACAAGTGCACTGATGCCCAGCCACTGCTCGATGAATCTGCTGGTACATTGACCCAGACCACTACATTCCCCTCGCACGCTACACGGCCTGAATCTGACCCTGATGAAACTCAGGTTACCCTTCCCATATACAGTTCCATATTACACAGTGACAAAGAGGAAGCTGCAGATGAAAGTGCAGGTTCGGCCCAGCCGCCATCAGACACACCACCGTACTATCAGGGGCCCTGTGCCAGTGCCGTCGCCAACGAGTGGGCCCCCCCTGCTTGCTCAGGATCACAGCACTTGCAAGGTTGAAATACTGTGCAGTGAGATGGAAGATGGGAACGACGAGGAGTCCAGACTAGTACAGGGATTCCCTAGCGAGGAGACTTATTTGATTGTTTTCAATGTTGGGACAGCAATTTTTGGGGAGCACTATACTCTGGAGAATGATAGATGGGGCCCACCATACACTGGAACATACCAAAGGTGGACATCAGACACTGGAGCAGCATTTACAGGGCCCATTATACACTAGAGCATTAGAAATCGGGCCCATTATGTTTGGAGCATTATTTGGGCCCATAAGACAGTGGAGCTTCATCCATGGGGACCAACATATACTGTAGCATTATGTGGAGCTCATCATATACTGTTTCAAACATTATATGGGACTAGGGATGGGCGAGTCTACTCGCTAGGACTCGTTACTCGGCGAATAGTAAGGGACTCGCTGGACTCGTTACTCGGCGAGTCTCCCAGTGATTACTCGCACAGTAACGAGTCCAATGCAAGTCAATGGCAATCCTAGTTTTGTCAGAGTTTTTTTTTCTCACTCGCTAGACTCGCTATATCACATCGCTGTCAACAGCGAGTCTGAGCGAGTCTACGATTCCGAGTCCTGTATACTGGATTCGGGACTCGCTTTTACAGAATCTGTTATGTTCCTACAAGTTTCCAAGACAGCCTATGTCAACACACAGCGATTGTGAGCGAGTCTGAGCGAGTCTACGAATCCCGAGTCCTGTATACTGGATTCGGGACTCGCTTATACAGAATCTGTTATGTTCCTACAAGTTTCCAAGACAGCCTATGTCAACACACAGCGATTGTGAGCGAGTCTGAGCGAGTCTACGAATCCCGAGTCCTGTATACTGGATTCGGGACTCGCAAATATAGAATCTGTTATGTTCCTTTGTAATTTGTAAATCGCACATTACTCGCTAAGGCTAGTTTCACACTTGCTTTTTTTTGCAGCGCGTTTTTCCCGCAAAAAAAACGCATTAAAAAAACGCATACAAATGCATACAAACGCTGCGTTTTTTTCAAGCATTTTTATGCGCATGCAGGAAAAAAACGCAGCGTTTTTGCGCGTTTGTATGCGTTTTTTGTGCGTTTGCGTTTTTTTTACAGATTTTGGAAAAACCCCACAAAAATGAAAAAACAACCATTCAACAACACACAAGACCAATGGGACTTCATTGTGGGTGTGGTATGTTAATATATAGACCCTGTCTACAGTATTCTTCACATTTGCTTGATTCTTCTCGTGACCATGGATCTGCGCTGGAAGAGTTTTCACTTCAACTTGGATTTGGACATCGCGATGGCTCAGGCGTATGCAGTTGCTTGCCATGAACAAAGAAAGAGAGAGAGGCAGCGAAGACGGCGGCGTATGTGGATACATCTGATTGTTGAACTCCGGGAGAGCCGTGGGGCATACCACACCCTCTACAGCGAGCTACAGGCAAACCCGGAGAAATTTACAGATTATATCAGGATGTCCCACGAAAGTTTCATGGATTTGCTTGCTCGTGTCCAACAATCCATCCGGAGACAGGACACACAGCTCCGTCGTGCGATTCCTCCTGAGGAACGGCTACTGGTGACATTACGGTATGTTTTAAAAACCAAGGGGTGCAGTCTGATGTTTTTTTTTTAAATTTAGTATTCAAAACCTTGGGTAATTAGTTTTCGTGAATGTACTAATATTTTATTTTATAGTTTTTTAAAATAATATACATAAATATTAATTTTACTTCTTTGTCTGTTCACAGATTCCTGGCGACTGGAGAAACCCTATCTTCACTACACTTCCAGTACCGTATTGGAATCTCTACCTTGTCTGGAATTGTTGCTGACACCTGCCGGGCTCTCTGGAATGTTCTTTGCCCAGAATTTATGCCCCTGCCCACCGCTGAAAAGTGGATGGAAATTGCTGACAAATTCTGGACAGTATGCAATTTTCCCAACTGTTTGGGAGCTGTTGATGGTAAACACATACGGATCATCAAACCCCAAAGAACGGGATCTGAGTACTATAATTACAAAAAGTACTTTTCAATAGTACTCATTGCGATTGCGGATGCCGGATGTATGTTTGTAGCAGTGGACATTGGAGCATTTGGCCGTGGTAATGACTCACAGGCTTTTAAAAACTCAGACATGGGCCGGAGGTTGTATGGCAACCAATTTAATTTCCCTATGCCACGGCCTCTTCCTCACACCGAAGCTCCGCCACTGCCCTTTGTAATGGTTGGCGATGAGGCTTTTCAAATGTGCGGAAACTTACTGAAACCCTACTCCAGCCGGGACTTGGACCACACCAAAAAAATATTTAATTACAGGCTGACCAGGGCCAGAAGAACTGTCGAGTGTGCTTTTGGGATTCTTGTTTCCAGATGGCGAATTCTGGGCACGGCCATTAATCTTAAACTTGAAACAGTCGATGAGGTGGTGAAGGCCTGTGTGGTTCTACATAACTTTGTGATGGCTAAAGAGCACCCGACCTTTGAACTGGACGATGATGCTCCTAACCCATTGCCTGAATTCACTCAGCACACTCTCAGGTCATCTGTTGAAGTTGGCCAAATGAGGGACCAATTTGCGGCCTACTTTATTTCTGATGTAGGACGGGTGCACTGGCAAGATGAAATGGTGTAATGTTTTTGTTTGTTTATGGTAATAAAAAACCTTATTTGATACCATTACTGAGTGCACTATATTTTTTAAACTCCAATTTAATAAAAAACTTCCCATGTATAACGGAATTTTTTGATGTTCACACACCTGGGCAGGTAAATACACATATGAGTTAAAATGCAGCATTGCTAGTCTGCGTGAAATATATTGGAACGAGCAAAGCTGCAGGCCATGAATCAGGAAACCATTTTTTTTCAAGAGAAAATTGTGCAACTAGTTGAAAACAAAGTATGTGATTTTCTCAAAACACAACCCTCAAAACCCAACCCCAATGAAAGTCCATGGGGAATACAAGTCAGCATTGAGTGGATGAATGTAATCTGCTCCATTCCAACTTACAAGTTATTACACTAGGCCTTGGAATGACTATACTAGGCCGTGGTATTTCAAATATGAGTATAGTATGCCTTGGGCCTACTAGTATAGTCATATGTGAAATACCACGGCCTAGTATAGTCATAACAAGGCATACTCAATTTTTGCCAACTAGGATCTTGTTTCACGAAAAACAAACGGGTGAAACTTGAAACCAACAGTTTGCTTTTCATGAAACCAGATTCTAGTTGGTAAAAATAGAGTTATTACACTAGGCCTTGTAATGACTACACTAGGCCGTGGTATTTCAAATATGAGTATAGTAGGCCTTGGGGCTAGTAGTATAGTAATATGTGAAATACCACGGCCTAGTATAGTCATACCAAGGCCTACTGTAATAACTCTATTTTTAACAACTAGCATCTTGTTTCACAAAAAACAAACTGGTGAAACTAGAAAGAAACTTATTTTTAAGACAAGTTTCAACAGTTTGTTTTTCATGAAACCAGATTCTAGTTGGTAAAACTAGAGTTATTACACTAGGCCTTGGAATGACTATACTAGGCCGTGGTATTTCAAATATGAGTATAGTAGGCCTTGGGCCTACTAGTATAGTCATATGTGAAATACCACGGCCTAGTATAGTCATACCAAGGCCTACTGTAATAACTCGATTTTTAACAACTAGCATCTTGTTTCACAAAAAACAAACTGGTGAAACTAGAAAGAAACTTATTTTTAAGACAAGTTTCAACAGTTTGCTTTTCATGAAACCAGATCCAAGTTGGTAATACTCGAGTTATTACACTAGGCCTTGGTATGACTATACTAGTCCGTGTTATTTCACATATGACTATACTAGGCCTTGGGTTGGTTTTTAACATGTATTTACCCATCAGTGTGTTTGAGCGGCGCAAACAACATTAATGAAACTTAGTAATGGTGAACCACAAATGTAAATTTATTTTTTATCACAAAAATAAACCAAAAAGTTATTTTTTCCGGCGTTTGGGGGCAGATGGTTTCAATTTGGGGGTGTGCAGGGAATATGCAACACTTGCTGTTGAAGACGGTGTTTGAGGGGAAGGGGCAACAAAACTTGTGGGGGAAGGTAGTCCAGTTAAGGGAATTAAACTAGGAACACTTGGAGGAGAGGAAATCTGTTCAGGTACATTAGTTGTAATGGCATGTCGCCGTAGGCTTGTGTGCCTGGACCGACTTTGGCCCAATGCCCGCCTTGATAGATTTCGCCTTGAACTAGGGGCAAATATTGAGTGTAGGTCCCCCGTCTGCAGGTGTGGCTGCTGCTGCTGCTGAGGTGGCGGCTGCTGCTGCTGAGGTGGCGGCTGCTGCTGCTGCTGAGGTGGCTGCTGCTGCTGCTGAGGTGGCTGCTGCTGCTGCTGAGGTGGCTGCTGCTGCTGCTGAGGTGGCTGCTGCTGCTGCTGAGGTGGTTGCTGCTGCTGCTGAGGTGGTTGCTGCTGCTGCTGCTGAGGTGGCTGCTGCTGCTGCTGAGGTGGCTGCTGCTGCTGCTGAGGTGGCTGCTGCTGCTGCTGAGGTGGCTGCTGCTGCTGCTGAGGTGGCTGCTGCTGCTGCTGAGGTGGCTGCTGCTGCTGCTGAGGTGGCTGCTGCTGAGGTGGCTGCTGCTGCTGAGGTGGCTGCTGCTGCTGCTCTTCGTTGTCAGTGCTCGTCCTTGCAGGAGGACTGGTGGCGGCAGTGATGGTCCAGGTTTGCAGAGTGGTGGTGGCAGGGCTACTACATGTTGTTGTAGCGGCAGGGCTGTTCCATGTTTGCCTAGTGGTGGCTGAGCTCCACGCATGCATGGGAGTGGCGGTGGTGCTCCAGACAGGAGCAGCGCTTGCCATGGTGGTGTCGGTGAAGTGACCAGCTGCACTCAGACTTGTGGTGGTGTAACGGTGGGTGTCCTGGCTTTGAATAGAGGTGTCCGTGCAGTGGTATGCAGCACAAGTCGGTAGTGAGGTGAAGCGAGTCAATGGTGGCACAGGTGGAAAGGACACCACTGACTGCTGACCGTACCGATTATGCTGCATAGCCTGCAAGAAAGCATTGTTGCAGGCCTGCAGCACATTCAGCTGTTGATCAGGACTAAGGTGTTCCGCCATGCCCTTTTCAATCTTACTAAAAAAATGGTGTGCTGGTCTGTTGAGGTCGGCCTCCAGACGGTCAAGGCGCTGTTCTACAGAATTGAAGCGGTGTTCAAAGTGGTTAAAACCACGTTCCATGAGTGCAAAACCGCTTTCAACTCTGTCGGACAGTGACTTGAGGCTGGAATTAAATGTCTCGCTCAAATGCATAAACTCGGGCAAGACATTCCTGTCCAAGGCCCTCTGCCGCTGGCGGGTAGTGCCCGCATAACCAGTGGCAGAGACCTGGGACAGGGGAACACCTGATGGCCCAGCTTCCTGGTCACCAGCTGTGTGTGTGGTTGACCTGCAAGGTGCTTCCTGGCTGTCGGATGGCTGGGACGGGTCAGAGGACGTCCGAGGAAGGACCGCTCCAGGGCCAGGTTGCAGGGTGCTGCTCCAGGTGCTGTTGAAGAAAGGAAAATCATTACTACCATGCCTTTACAAGAAGCATCAGCTGTGGATTAGAAAAACACAGATTAATAAAAATAAAAACCCAAAATTTATAATACTTACGATCTCGTGGCAAGGACCGGTCTTAGGAACTGCAACGCGTGATAGTGACGGTATCTAGTTCTGGTCCTTGACGCAGATCCACTGCGAACCTGGCCCTCAGCACGAACATCACTGTTGAAGCGGTCCTTGATCGAACGCCAACGTGTTCGGACTTTGTCCACTGTTGATAAAAAAAAAACAGTGCCGTCAAGGACAACAGTCACTGCGGCACAATGTAGCAATACAATACTCAAAGCAGTCACTGTAGACCCCGATGACACTGTTGGGTTTCCTGCTAGAATACACCTAGCACGAAACCCAACAGTGCCGTCAAGGACAACAGTCACTGCGGCACAATGTAGCAATACAATACTCAAAGCAGTCACTGTAGACCCCGATGACACTGTTGGGTTTCCTGCTAGAATACACCTAGCACGAAACCCAACAGTGCCGTCAAGGACAACAGTCACTGCGGCACAATGTAGCAATACAATACTCAAAGCAGTCACTGTAGACCCCGATGACACTGTTGGGTTTCCTGCTAGAATACACCTAGCACGAAACCCAACAGTGCCGTCAAGGACAACAGTCACTGCGGCACAATGTAGCAATACAATACTCAAAGCAGTCACTGTAGACCCCGATTACACTGTTGGGTTTCCTGCTAGAATATGCCCAGCACGAAACCCAACAGTGCCGTCAAGGACAACAGTCACTGCGGCACAATACAGAGCAGGGAAATACTCACTAAACGCCTTTTTGGAGGATGCTGTGGCGCTGTCCCAGCCATCCATCAACGCTGCGGCCACCTCATTCCATAGCCGCCGGGTCACCACAATGTCCTTGTGCAGCCGGTCACGGCTGTCCCACAACGGCGAACGCTCCTGGACCAGGCTGATGAGCTGCTCATTATCCAGGTAGACGTCTTCATCCCGTTGTGGAACCTAGACAAAACACATTCATTAGAATAATCAAATTTAAATTGAATAAAAAGTTACAAAAAAAGAAACATAAAAAAGAGTAAAAATAGAAGATAAAAAATAAAGAACATTACAAATCATTTGATACTTACATTCCGTATCACCACCGGGACTTGGCTTCGCTGCTCCTGCTCTTCGCCCTCACTAGTCCCGTCCGCAGAAGATGATGATGACGATGTCTTAAAAAAGTTGAAAAAAACGTAAGAGATTTGGAGAAGCAGCAGATATACTTACCAGATGCACGAAAATAATCACCTCACGGTCTGCTTGCGCCAATTCCTGCCGCGATGGGGAATACTCTGATTCTGAAGACATACTGCATGTAAAAATAATAAAAATCATTAGTACATACATAATTTAAAAGGACAGGCATATAATGTAATATACTCACATTCTTCGCTGATATAATGGGTTCTTGGTTGACTGTCTGCTCTTCAATCTGTCAGTGTAGTAGTGGCAGAGTTTTGGCAGGCACCTCCTTTATATAGACTTTTTTTTTTGACTTTAGAAGATTATAACTAGGACAACAAGTGGACACCACCAAAAAAACGCAGCGCTAAAAAAACGCATACCTGCGCATGCCAGTGCGCACGTATGCGCATCCATAGGCTATAATGGCCATTTTTAGCGCAAAACGTGCGCATACGTGCGCATGCGCTTTTTTCCAGGGCCAAAAAATGCAACATGCTGCGTCTGGAAAATACCAACGCACACCCCAAAAAAACGCAGCGCATGAAAATCGCATACATGCGCTTACCAGCGCGCAGGTATGCGCACCCATGTTAAATATAGGGGAAAAAACGCATGTGCACGTATGCGTTTTTTTCCAGCGCAAAAAAACGCAAATGTGAAACCAGCCTAAGACTCGCTTCCCCATTCATTAACATTGGACTCGCTAGACTCGCAACGAGTAGCGAGTCCCGGGCTCGGACTCGCTAGAATCAAGCGATTCCGAGTAATTTAGGACTCGCCCATCACTATATGGGACCAATGATTCTGTATGGAGAAATAGATGGGCCTCGTCATGAGATGTAAAAAGTGAAGTATTTTTCATTGTACTATACCGCTATTTCTCTGCCGTATCGGAGCATGATGAGGTGTGGTATGTGTTAAAGGGGCGCTCTTTCGCCCAGGGCACATGAAAGCCTGGAGCCAGCCCTACCCCCCCACAACTTTAGCCAAATAACCCCCATTTTTCAGTGCGTAACTTGTATTATGAAGTTAATTAAGGTTGACAAGCTTAAGTAAGAAGAATTGATGCTTTTGGCATTCAAATGGGCACTGTAGGTGTGTTTCCTGTCCTCCTCTCACTGCCGACTTTTATTCCCCATTGACTTACATTGGGTTTCGTGTTTCGGGACGACCCCGACTTTTCCCTATAATCGGCCGATCTTGCTCGACCCGACTTTTGGAAAAGTCGGGTTTCACGAAACGAAACTCGACCCTAAAAAAACAAAAGTCGCTCAACTCTAGTGCTAACAAATATTTATGCCCTATCTATCTAACAATTAGTGAACAGATCTATATGCTGACAAGGTACAACTGAACATTGCACTGGGACAACGAACTTGACTTGGTTGCCGACTGTTGTGTCTGTGCAACTGCAGGTTGTGGACAGGAGGCCTCAACACCTCTTCCTGGACAGCAGAATGGGAAGGACGTAACACAGGGAAAAGGCCAGTGTTTCACCGTCAGAAACAGATTTTGTATCCAGGCGTTTTGCCCACCTATTGGGGTGTTGAGTATATGAGCCGTGTATGGTGTATGCTAACAGAGGTATTATGTCGCATTTCCCTTTATAAAACAATGTCTGGGTAAGATTTTCATGATATATATTTTATGTAGCATGTTACTCATTGTTATTTTGTGCAAGGCTGAAACCTGAAGAATTGTGTGCAGCATATTGATGCATTCATGTACCAAAAGAAGAAGAGCAACCAAGGTTATTAGAGCACTGGGGGTCTGCAATACCAAGACAGGTTATTACACTTGGGGTTATTTAGTTTGGAGAATCGAAGGCTTAGGGGTGATCTTAGTACAATGTATAAATATATGCAGGGACAATACAAAGACCTTTCTAATGATCTTTTTACTCTTAGACCTGTGACGGGGACAAGGGGGCATCCTCTACATCTTGAGGAAAGAAGGTTTAAGCATACTCACAGACGCGGATTCTTTACTGTAAGAGCAGTGAGGCTATGGAACTCTCTGCCATATGATGTGTTAATGAGTGATTCCCTACTAAAATTTAAGAGGAGACTGGATGCCTTTCTTGAAAAGTATAATATTACAGGGTATATACACTAGTTTCCTTAATATTGCGTTGATCCAGGGAGCTAGTCTGATTGCTGTATGTGGAGTTGGGAAGACATTTTTTTCCCCAATGTAAAGCTTATTGTTTGCCGTATGTGTTTATTTTGCCTTCCTCTGGATCAACATGTTAGGCTATGGGTTTAACTAGGTGGACTTAAAGTCTTCCTTCAACCTTAAATGCTATGTATGTTACAAAATGTCCAATAATAATAATCTTAAATAATAATCTTTATTTTTATATAGCGCTAACATATTCCGCAACGCTTTACAGTTTTGCACACTTTGGAGTGGGGGAGGAAACCGGAGTGCCCGGAGGAAACCCACGCAAACACGGGGAGAACATACAAACTCCTTGCAGATGTTGTCCTTGGTGGGATTCGAACCCACCACTGAGCCACCGTGCTGCCCGGTGCCAAGCACAAAACCAAAAATCAACATCAGGCTACCAGATATACGCTTCAAGAAACCGTGAAAAGGGCAACACAATAAACAAATTATAATAACAGACTATATAGAGATTTAGAGTAGAAATTTGTACAATGTACAAAGGTTTCCAAAAATTAACCCAATTGGTCTGTATCATACACGCTGAAAGACGCTGTGATGGGATCACCACAATACACTTTGCAGATACAACAAGAGGTATATAAAAAAATGTAAAAAAAAAAAAAATCATAATTTTCTATTGGTTTAATAAATATTACATCTTTATCTAGCAGTTGTGCGACTGGCGCAAAAGGCTGCAGAGATACGCAAACGTAAATATTTACCTCTAGTTTTTGTGAGTCTGCTGTTGCCGTGTGTAATAAAGCTGATATCTTAAAAAAAAATTGCCACACATTGCTAGATATACTGAATTTGTACATAACACTTCTGTGAGCGTATTTGTCAAAAAATAAAGCCAGGGAAATTTTTTTTCATAAGCATAAAGCATTCAATATGAGAAAGGGTGATGTTAAGGGACATGGATGTGGTGGTGCCCGCCAAGGCCGTGTTACAGATCAGAAGGTGACTGGATCTTGTTCTAGCTTCATGTCAAAATGTGGTCAGCGCGATACACCACTGACAAAACCAGATAAGTAGAAGGATGTTGTGGGTTGGATGGCAGACAAAGGCTCCAGTGTGTTATTCTGTATGGAGCACTATGTGGTGGACTATACTGTCTGGTTTCTAAGCTATTTTAGAATTTACAATACGTATCACTCATGCAATGTAATAAGTAAGTAAACTCTTTGGCACTGGGCAACACGGTGGCTCAGTGGTTAGCACTGCAGCCTTGCAGTGCTGGAATCCTGGGTTCAAATCACACTAAGGACAACATCTGCAAGGGAGTGTTTATGTTCTCCCCATGTTTGCGTGGGTTTCCTCCCACATTCCAAAGACATACAGATAGGGAATTTAAATTGTGAGCCTTGAGTGTCCTGCCCCATATTTTACATACTGTATATCTTAATGTTTTGAAAAAAAAAAAAATTACAATCATCATGCAGACACCAGTGGCGGCGATTGTGCTGTAGCATGATTGGATCTATAATTTCCAAATATTCTTTTTATTTAATGATACAAATTCCTTTAGAAAAAAAAAAAAAAAAAAACTTCTTCCAAATGGCACTGATGGAGTCTGCTCAGTAGCATCTATCGACAATCCGATAGATGCTACTGCACAAGCGCCCCTCCAGCACCATTTTGCTATAGGAAAAAAATTGTCTCCACCAAGATGGTGCCTGCGCAGTAGTATCTATTGCGTTCCGAATTATGCTACTGTGCAGGAGCGACCGGCACCATTTTAAAAAACATTTCATTTTTTTCCTGAAGAAATTTATATTACTAAATTAAAAGAATATACAATTGTGCTGAAAAGTTTACATACCGTGGCAGAATTTCTGCTTTCTAGGCCTTTTTTCAGAGAATATCAATGATAATACCAAAACTTTTTCTCCACTCATGGTTAGTGGTCATGTGAAGTCATTTGTCAAATTACTGTGTTTTCCCCTTTTTAAATCATAACGACAACCCAAAACATCCAAATGACCCTGATCAAAAGTTTACATACCCCATTTCTTAATACCTTGTATTATCCCTTCTAAGTAAATGACAGCTTGAAGTCTTTTGTTGTAGTTGTGGATGAGGTTCTTTATTTTCTCAGATGATAAAGCTGCCCACTCTTCTTGGCTAAAAGCCTCCAGTTCCTGTAAATTCCTGGGCTGTCTAGCATGAACTGCACGCTTGAGATCTCCCCAGAGTGGCTCAATTGTATTGAGGTCAGGAGACTGAGTTGGCCACTCCAGAACCTTCGCTTTGTTCTGCTGTAGCTAATGACAGGTCAACTTGGCCTTGAGTTTTGGATCATTGTCATGTTGGAACGTCCAAGTACGTCCCATGAGCAGCTTCCTGGCTGATGATTGCAAATTTTCCTCCAGTATTTGCTGGTAACGTGCTGCATTCATCTTTCCTTCAACTTTGACCAAGGCTCCTGTGCCTTTGTAGCTCTCACATCCCCAAAACATCAGCGATTAACCTACGTGCTTTACAGTAGGGATGGTGTTCCTTTCATCATAGGCCTTGTTGACCTCAATATGTTGACAAAAGGGATTATTACAAGAGTTTCTATCTATTAGGGCTATCAAAATGCAATTTATGTAAATATATGGTTAGAACCAGGCCCAGATTGCTAATCTGCCCTTCCGGGCATTTACCTGTTGGGCCGCGGTGTGCCACCTCTTGGGGGGCTGCCAGCACATTTTCCGGCTGCCGGCCCCTTTAATTTTTCACGCACCTGGAGGTGCCGCATCACTGGGGTGGGACACGCAGCATGCACAATGTGGCTAGAGTCATGGCTGGCTTCAGCAATGTGCATGCAGTGGTGAGAGGGGGCAGCTCCTGGCACACAACTAAAACAAGAGGAGGGTGCATTACTTACACCATGATCACATGCACAATCCTCCTCTTCCACGTGCACTGCAGATCTGTCTCTGATGTCCAATCAGCCAGGACCAGGAGGGGGGAGCATAAGTGTGCAGAACAGCAGCACAGGATAGCAGGACATGTTGAGAGGTAACTGCCCTGTGTGCCCACTGCCCAGCACACTTCAGGTAACCTCTCCAGCAGCCCATCTCAGCTTTTGCTGTGCTGAGATAAGTAGCAGGGGTTGTTTGACAAATGATAAATTAAACATGGCAGGTTAGAGTATGTGTGTTCTCCTGTGTGTGAACGTGCATGTATTTTTTCCTTTGTGTGTGAGTGTGCATGTGTGTTTGTGCAGTAGCACAAAATGGCACTGTGGGATCGGAGCGGTGCTGAAAAGACGCCTGATGGTGAGAATATCACTGGGGTTAGGGGGCTTACACTTGAAGTGCCACTCCAGCGTTGAAAAAAAAAAGAAAAAACTGCTGGAGTAAGTAAATAAAAATCTACTAATCGGAGGTGGGACGTGCTATAGTATGTGGGCTGGAGGGATTTGTGTGGCAGGGCTGCTTTTTTGCCCCTGACCGCCCCTGGTTAGAACACATCAATTTTCTTCTCATGGTTCTCCTGCATTGTGCAATATTAATTCTTTTATAAATTCGTACACCACCCATGTCATTTATTTGGCTGAATGTAACAAATGCGCTGTACAGCACGTGATGTGCACAACACAAAAATTAAAAGCGGGAATATCAGAACATATAGACGATGCCAAATTCAATCCACTGAAAATCAAACGTTCCATGTAAGGCATTTACAAACATTTTTTAGATAAGCACCAGGGAGATATGTCCTCCCTGGTAGTCATTAGTATTGACAGAGTGAATTGTGATTGCAGAGAAGGGAACTGTACAAAAATTCTGCTTAAACGAGATACAGGAAAGATGTATATCTTTGTACCGTGTTAGCCAGTAGATAGAAAAATATTCAGAATAATATTCAGAATTGAGAGTCCTCAGTGGTTGATACCATCTATTCAGTTAGGCATTAAAAGGTAACAAATTGCAAGTTTTTGAGACTACTCAGGTCTCTTCATCAGGCTAGACTAATACAAAATCTGAAGAATCACATATTTATACACAAAACAGCACAGAAATAACGCAATGGATAAGACAAGTGACGTGAAGCAGAATTATCATTATGGGAGAGGGATAAAAATAAATATTGGAACAATTCATAGATAAGGAGTGTGAAACTTATATTGCCCTCTGATTGGGGTCTGGTTCTGTGTTGTGTGATGACCCCAGATGGTCTGAAGAACAAATTCCTTAATTGATGTAAAGAGACCCTAGTAGTCTCGAAAGCTTGCAATGTGTTGCCATCTTTTCAGTTAGCCATTAACCCCTTTCTGCCATTAGACGTACTATCCCGTCCATGTGCCCTGGGACTTAATTCCCAAGGACAGGATAGTACGTCTAATGCGATCAGCGGCGCCCACGTGGTGAGTGCCGCTGATCGCGGCCGGGTGTCAGCTGATTATCACAGCTGACACCCAGCACAATGTGTCAGGGGCAGTCACGGACCGCCCCCGACATGTTAACCCCTTGTACACCGCAATCAAACACGATCGCGGTGTACCGGGAGTTAAAGGGAAGCATCGGCAGGGAGGGGGCTCCCTCCGTGCTTCCCTGAGCCCCCCACAGCAGCGCAATGTGCAGCGCTGCTGCCGGGGGCTCTTTCCCTACAGGCCCCCGGATCCAAGATGGTGACGGGAGCCTTCGGGGGCCTGTAGGGAGCTGACTTCCTCACTGCCTGCAAAGCGCAGGCATGAGGAAGTCTGCAGAACTGCCTGTGACAGATTGCTGATCTGTCACAGTGATCTGTGATGTGACAGATCAGCGATCTGTCACAGGACAGTGATGTCCCACCTGGGACTATGTAATAAAGTAAAAAAAAAAAAAAAAGTGTAAAAATAATTTAAAAAAAATTGCTAAATAAATTAGTAAAAAAAAAAAAAAAAAAAAAAAAAAAAAATATATTCCCCAATAAATTCATTTTTTGAAAATTAAAAAAAAAACCAATAAAAGTACACATATTTGGTATCGCCGCGTCTGTAGCGACCCGCCCTATAAAACTGTCCCATTAGTTAACCCCTTTAGCGAACCCCTTAAAAAATAAAAAACGAAGCAAAAAATAATGATTTATTATCATACCACCGAACAAAAAGTGCAATAACACGCGATCAAAATGACGCATATAAATATCCATGGTACCGCTGAAAATGTCATCTTGTCCCGCAAAAAACGAGCCGCCATACAGCATCATCCGCAAAAAAATAAAAAAAGTTATAGCTCACAGAATAAAGCGATGCAAAAATAATTATTTTTTATATAAAATTGTTTTCATTGCAAAAAACCGACAAAACATAAAAAAAACCTAAATGAGGTATCGCTGTAACCGTACCGACGCAAAGAATAAAACCGCTTTATCAACGTTACCGCACGCGGAACGGTGTAAACGCACACCCCCAAAAGAAATTCATGAAACGCTGGTTTTTGTTCATTCTGCGTCCCAAAAATCGGAATAAAAAGCGATCAAAAAATGTCACTTGCCCAAAAATGGTACCGATAAAAACGTCAACTCGTCCCGCAAAGAGTAAGACCTCAGATGACTCGGTGGGTCAAAATACGGAAAAATTATAGCTCTCAATATGTGGTGATGCAAAAACTAATTTTTACAATACAAAGCGTCTTTTAGCGTGCGACAGCCGCCAAACATAAAAACCGCCATAAATAGTAAATCAAACCCCCCGTTATCACCCCCTTAGTTAGGGAAAAATAATAAAATTAAAAAAAAGCATTTATTTCCATTTTCCCATTAGGGTTAGGGCTAGGGTTAGGGCTAGGGTTAGGGTTAGGGCTAGGGTTAGGGCTAGGGTTAGGGCTAGGGTTAGGGCTAGGGTTAGGGCTAGGGTTAGGGCTAGGGCTAGGGTTAGGGCTAGGGTTAGGGTTAGGGGTGTGTTGGGGTTAGGGTTGGAGTTATAATTGGGGGGTTTCCACTGTTTGGGCACATCAGGTGCTCTCCAAATGCAACATGGTGTCTGATCTCAATTCCAGTCAATTCTGCGTTGAAAAAGTCAAATGGTGCTCCTTCCCTTCCAAGCTCTGCCATGCACCCAAACAGTGTTTTACCCCCACATGTAGGGTATCGGCATACTCAGGACAAATTGCAAAACAACTTTTGGGGTTCAATTTCTCCTGTTACCCTTAGGAAAATAAAAAATTGGGGGCAAAAATATCATTTTTGTGGAAAAAAATGATTTTTTTATTTTCACGCCCAGGCGTTATGAACTTCTGTGAAGCACTTGGGGGTTCAAAGTGCTCACCACACATCTAGATAAGTTCCATGGGGGGTCTAGTTTCCAAAATGGGGTCACTTGTGGGGAGTTTCAATAGTTTAGGTACATCAGGGGGCTCTCCAAAAGCAACATGACACCCGCAGACCATTCCATCAAAGTCTGCATTCCAAAACGTCACTACTTCCCTTCCGAGCCCCGACGTGTGTCCATACAGTAGTTTTCTCCCACATATGAGGTATCAGCGTACTCAGGACAAATTGGACAACAACTTTTGGGGTCCAATTTCTCCTTGTACCCTTGGGAAAATGAAAAAATTGGTGACTAAAAGATCATGTTTGTGGAAAAAATACGATTTTTGTATTTTCACGCACGGGCGTTATAAACTTCTGTGAAGCACTGGGGGGCTCAAAGTGCTCACCACACATCTAGATAAGTTCCTTGGGGGGTCTAGTTTCCAAAATGGTGTCATTTATGGGGGGTTTCTACTGTTTTGGTACATCAGGGGCTTTCCAAACGCGACATGGTGTCCGATCTCAATTCCAGCCAAAAACGTCAAATGGCGCTGCTTCCCTTCCGAGCTCTGCCATGCGCCCAAATAGTGGTTTACCCCCACATGTGGGGTATCAGCGCACTCAGGACAAATTGCACAATATCTTTTAGGGTCCTGTTACCCTTGGAAAAATAAGAATTGAGGGTGTAAAGATCATTTTTGTGGAAAAAATATGATTTTTTAATTGTACGGCTGTATGTTATAAACTTCTGTGAAGCCCTTGTGGGTTCAAAGTTCTCACCACACATCTAGATAAGTTCCTTGGGGGGTCTAGTTTCCAAAATGGTGTCATTTGTGGGGGGTTTCTACTGTTTTGGTACATCAGGGGCTTTCCAAACGCGACATGGTGTCCGATCTCAATTCCAGCCAAAAACGTCAAATGGCGCTGCTTCCCTTCCGAGCTCTGCCATGCGCCCAAATAGTCACTTACACCCACATATGGGGTATCAGTGTACTCAGGACAAATTGCACAATAACTTTTAGGGACCTATTACCCTTGGAAAAATAAAAATTGGGGGTGAAAAGATCATTTTTGTGGAAAAAATATGATTTTTTAATTGTACCGCTGTACGTTATAAACTTCTGTGAAGCCCTTGTGGGTTCAAAGTTCTCACCACATATCTAGATAAGTTCCTTGGGGGGTCTAGTTTCCAAAATGGGGTCACTTGGGGGGGGGTTCCACTGTTTATGTACATCAGGGGCTCTCCAAACATGACATGGCGTCCGATCTGAATTCCAGCCAATTTTGCATTGAAAAAGTCAAATGGCGCTCTTTCCCTGCTGAGGTCTGCCATGCGCCGAAACAGTGGTTCCCCCCCACATATCAGGCATCGGTGTACTCAGGACAAATTGCACAATAACTTTTGCAGTCCAATTTCTCCTGTTACCCTTGGTAAATTAAAAAAAATTGAACCTGAAGTATTTTTTTAGTGAAAAAAAGTTAAATGTTCATTTTTTTTTTTAAATATTCAAAAAATTCCTGTGACACACCTAAAGGGTTAATAAACTTCTTGAATGTGGTTTTGAGCACCTTAAGGGGTGCAGTTTTTAGAATGGTGTCACTTTTGGGTATTTTCTATCATATAGACCCCTCAAAGTGGCTTCAAATGTGATGTGGTCCGTAAAAATAAAATGGTGTTGCAAAAATGAGAAATCGCTGGTCAACTTTTAACCCTTATAACTTCCTAACAAAAAAAAATTTTGGTTTCAAAATTGTGCTGATGTAAAGTAAACATGTGGGAAATGTTACTTATTCAGTTTTTTGTGTGCTATATCTCTGTGATTTAAGGGCATAAAAATTCAAAGTTGGAAAATTGCAAAATGTTCAAAATTTTCACCAAATTTCCGTTTTTTTTTCACAAATAAACGCAAGTTATTTGAATGAAATTTTACCACTAACATGAAGTACAATATGTCACGAGAAAACAATGTCACAATCACCGGGATCCATGGAAGCGTTTCAGAGTTATTACCTCATAAAGGGACAGTGGTCAGAATTGTAAAAATTGGCCTGGTCATTACCGTGCAAACCACCCTTGGGGCTTAAGGGGTTAAAAGGTATCAACCACTGAGGACTCTCAATTTTAAATATTTTGCTTAAATGAGAAGCACACTGGATTCTACAATTAAACACTAAATATCCTAAAGGCTTGAATTATAAAATGGATCTATTAAATTTATATTAATTTTATTATATCTTTGTTAAATCAGTGTTTCTTTCTATATTCATAGTGATGCAATTTTGTTTGGCTGATAGTGTTTTTGATTTTTTTTTTGCATATTTATATAATTTTTTTTCTCTTGTGCATGCTTTTTCTTGCTATCCTTGAATCCATTCTGGTTGCAGCATTTGTCTTTCTTGCAAAGTGTTTCTCTCCTTTCTTATTAGTGATTATTAATTTCATGGTGTGTTTCCTCTACCCATTGTTTTTTCCCAGTTTGCTGCTTGTTGGACTACAGACACATTAAGATTAGAGATGAGCAAATATGTTCGAAAAACAAATCGCCAAACAAATTCGTCATGAATATGGTATGCTTGGATTCGTGATTGGCAACACAAGCATTTTTCTTAAAATCGGAAAAAGTCGGCAACATTCGGTAAAGGATGTAATAAAAGCCAGCAATTCATGTGCGGCGTTCAGTAAAATCACAGCGTGACAGGTTAGAATAGTACTATATACTGTATATATTATATATTTATTACATGCATGGATAGATGAAAAGCTGGCAATTCAGCAGCTGCGTAGTGTAAAATCAATTAGTGATGAGCAAATTTGTTCGGCAAACGATTGCCAAACATAAATTCGGCACAAACAAGGCATATTTAGATTCGTGATTGGAAAAACGAGCAACATTTTATAAAATCGTAAGAAAAAAAAAAAAACGGTAACATTTGGTAAAAGTGTGAGAAAATATTTGCATTGCCACAGAAGTATTTTCAGCACTTTAGCAACGATAATGGTAGTGTATCATGAGAGTTTGGCACGTTTTTGTTGAAGGGAGAGGGTGTGCAAAGCTTAGAGGTACGGCGTTCTTGTAAACAGTTTTTTTTTTCCCTAACTTTATGTGTGCACATTGCGGCTTGCCAATCAGGGTGCAGGAAACACCCACAATGTCCTGACACAATGGCTTGTGTCATTGACTGCTGAAATCACATGTCCCTCTGCATATCAATAGCGTACATCTTGTTTTAGCGCCATTTTGACACTAACAGCGCAGAGAAGCTGCACCTGACACTGGCACTGTTAGCAGCAAGATTTGAACTAGTTAGTTAGGCGGTTGTATATCAGTCAGATAGTGTAGCTAGTGTCCAGTGTGGCTGTTAAATTTACCTTCCAGCCCTATTTTTTGGTATTACTGAGGTTTACAGACAAAGCCAGCAGGGCACATGTCCTACCAGTGTGTTGTGCACTGCTTCTATTGTGCTCCATGCACGAGTATAGCGTTCTAAATAATATTTTTTCACTAGCTAAATGTTAAACAGCCTGCTGTATCCCACCTTGTCATTTAGTGCTGTGGTGATATGAAACGGTCTACAGCCCTAATTCACATAAAAAAAAAAAAAAAATATATATATATATATATATATATATATATATATATATATATATATATATATATATATATATACACACACACACACACACATACATACATACACTCACTGGCCACTTTATTAGGTACACCTGTCCAACTGTGTGTTAAGACTTAATTTCTAATCAGCCAATCACATGGCGGCAACGCAGTGCATTTAGGCATGTAGACATGGTCAAGACAATCTCCTGCAGTTCAAACCGAGCATCAGTATGGGGAAGAAAGGTGATTTGAGTGCCTTTGAACGTGGCATGATTGTTGGTGCCAGAAGGGCTGGTCTGAGTATTTCAGAAACTGCTGATCTACTGGGATTTTCACGCACAACCATCTCTAGGGTTTACAGAGAATGGTCCGAAAAAGAAAAAAAATCCAGTGAGCGGCAGTTCTGTGGCCGGAAATGCCTTGTTGATGCCAGAGGTCAGAGGAGAATGGGCAGACTGGTTCGAGCTGATAGAAAGGCAACAGTGACTCAAATTGCCACCCGTTACAACCAAGGTAGGCAGAAGAGCATCTCTGAACGCACAGTGCGTCGAACTTTGAGGCAGATGGGCTACAGCAGCAGAAGACCACACTGGGTACCACTCCTCTCAGCTAAGAACAGGAAACTGAGGCTACAATTTGCACAAGCTCATCGAAATTGGACAGTAGAAGATTGGAAAAACGTTGCCTGGTCTGATGAGTCTCGATTTCTGCTGCGACATTCGGATGGTAGGGTCAGAATTTGGCGCAAACAACATGAAAGCATGGATCCATCCTGCCTTGTATCAACGGTTCAGGCTGGTGGTGGTGGTGTCATGGTGTGGGGAATTTTTTCTTGGCACTCTTTGGGCCCCTTGGTACCAATTGAGCATCGTTGCAACGCCACAGCCTACCTGAGTATTGTTGCTGACCATGTCCATCCCTTTATGACCACAATGTACCCAACATCTGATGGCTACTTTCTGCAGGATAATGCGCCATGTCATAAAGCTCGAATCATCTCAGATTGGTTTCTTGAACATGACAATGAGTTCACTGTACTCAAATGGCCTCCTCAGTCACCAGATCTCAATCCAATAGAGCATCTTTGGGATGTGGTGGGACGGGAGATTCGCATCAGGGATGTGCAGCCGACAAATCTGCGCCAACTGTGTGATGCCATCATGTCAATATGGTCCAAAATCTCTGAGGAATGCTTCCAGCACCTTGTTGAATCTCTGCCATGAAGAATTGAGGCAGTTCTGAAGGCAAAAGGGGGTCCAACCCGTTACTAGCATGGTGTACCTAATAAAGTGGCCAGTGAGTGTATATGTATATATATATATATATATATATATATATATATATATAAAATTTTGTCTGTTGCTAAATCCTCAAAGATGGAGACTCCACAAAGATGGTGTGTGGTGATGATGACACCATAGTCAGAACAATGATCCCGCTCTTATTCCGTCACAGAAGAAGAAGTAAGCAGGCTCCTTGCATGTTCTCGCTCAACCACTTGCACCAGTGACCCATTTCTGTCACATCTCCTCCAGTCCCTTTCCCCTGCTGCCACCCCTCACCTAACTAAAATATTTAACCTCTCTCTCTCTTCTGGTATCTTTCCCTCCTCATTTAAGCATGCCATCATACATCCACTACTTAAACCATCCCTCGACCAAAACTGTGCCGCTAACTATAGACCTGTCTCTAATCTTCCCTTCATCTCTAAACTCCGGGAACGCCTGGTCCACTCCCGTCTTATCCGCTATGTCTTTGATAATTCTCTTCTCGACCCTCTCCAATCTGGTTTCCGCTCTTTACACTCTACTGAAACTGCCCTCACTAAAGTCTCTAATGATCTACTAACAGCTAAATCAAATGGTCATTACTCCATGCTAATTCTCTTGGATCTCTCTGCAGCATTCTACACGGTGGATCATCAGCTCCTCCTCACTATGCTCTGTTCCATTGGCCTCAAGGACACTGGTTCTCCTCCTATCTCTCTGACCATTCCTTTACTGTATCTTTTGCTGGTTCCTCCTCTCATCTTCCCCTTACTGTAGTGGTTCCTCAAGGATCAGTCCTAGGCCCCCTCCTCTTCTCTTTGTACACTGCCTCTATAGGTCAAACAATCAGTAGATTTGGCTTCCAGTACCATCTCTATGCGGATGACACCCAATTATACATTTCTTCTCCTGACATCACGCCTGCCTTTCTAGAAAACACCAGTGATTGTCTAAACGCTGTGTCTAACGTCATGTCCTTACTATATCTGAAACTGAACCTGTCAAAGACAGAACTCCTTGTGTTGCCTCCTGCTACTAATGTACCTATACCCAACATTGCCATTTCCGTGTGGGGTTCCACTATTACTCCCCAGCAACATGTCCGCTGTCTTGGGGTCATACTTGACTCCGAGCTTTCCTTTGCCCCTCACATCCGATCATTGGCTCGCTCTTGTTATCTGCACCTCAAAAACATTTCTAGAATTCGACCTTTTCTTACTTTTGACTCCGCAAAAACTCTTACAGTTTCTCTTATTCATTCTCATCTCCACTATTGTAACTCTCTTCTAATCGGTCTCCCGCATAACCAAACTCTCCCCCCTCCAATCTGTCTTGAATACTGCAGCCAGGATCATATTCCTCGCCAATCTTTACACCGATGCCTCTACCCTGTGCAAGTCATTACACTGGCTACCCATCCACTCCAGAATCCAATACAAACTTATTACCCTCACCCACAAAGCTCTCCATTGCTCAGCACCACCCTACATCTCCTCCCTTGTTTCAGTATACCACCCTACCCGCACCCTCCTTTCTGCTGATGACCTGAGGTTAGCATCCTCAATAATCAGAACCTCCCATTCCTGTCTCCAAGACTATACATGTGCTGCGCCAATTCTTTGGAATGCACTTCCCAGGTCAATATGATTAGTCCCCAATCCCCACAATTTTAAGCGTGCCCTATAACTGCATTTATTCAGACTGGCCTACCGCCTCAACACATTATCTTAATCTATCCCTGTGTGGCACAGCCAAAAGTTTTACCATAACCAGGTTCCCCGCATCATGTTCCAAAATGATTTATGCATCCATTAGCCCTCTGTGTCTGTACTGTTACACACTTAACATTATGGCTGGTCCATACAATCAGGGCAATTGTTACCACCCACCTTTCGTGTCTACCTTTTTCCTCATAGATTGCAAGCTTGCGAGCAGGGCCCTCATTCCTCTTGGTATCTGTTATGATCTATGTGTTTATTGTTATGCTGTAATGTCTATCGTCTGTACATGTCCCCTCTGAAATGTAAAGTGCTACGGAATATGTCTGCGCTATAGAAATAAAATTTATTATTATTCCTACTTAAACAGTTGTTGCTCACAATTTAACATGAAGCTATGCATGCAGACCAGGTGGAGGTGGAGGAAGACATAAGACAGAGATTCTACCCAGCCCAGCTTTATCTCATCTGCTCAATTCAAGTTGGGTAAAATGAGAAGGTGGACTTGGAGGAGGAGGAAGAGGAGGAACAGAAGCTGGTGGCTAGCACAACAGACTAGTACCAACACAACATTTGTCCTGTCTCTCCGATGTGGATGAGCTGAGGAGAAAGAGAGGGAAGAGGAGGATGAGATTGAGAGGTCATGGTGGAGACAAGAAAGTGCTGTCTGTAGGGACCTTGGCACATATGACAGACTTTATGTACTGCTGCCTTCACCATGACCCTCGCGTTTCATTTTGGACAAAAAAATGGAGTACGAGTTGTTTAATCTGCTAGACCTATGCTACAAAGAGAACTTTACATCTTTTCTTACAGAGGTGGAGAGGTCTTCTAAAATGGTAGTTTATCAGAAGGTCATTGTTGAAATAGGTTGAAAAAATTCCCATCAGACAATGCTAGCGGCAGGGAGCAAGCTTCCATGCCTATCCAAGTAGGAAAGGCCAAGAAGACACACAAGCAAAGGCAGCGGTACACTGTCAAAAGGTGTGGGCCACTTTCACAACACCAGCCCAGCGCCTAGGGCCTGATAACCAGGTATTTTTGACAAGAAAGTAAAAGTTTAAAGATGGTCAAGTAATACCTGGCTGACCAAACCAGTGTACTCCCTAATTCCGCTGTGACTTTCATCTATTGGATCTCAAAGCTGGACACCTGGCATGAGCTGTCTCTCCATGCCTTGGAGGTGTTGTGCTGCCCTGCTGCAAGCATCTTGTCTGATCGAGGCACTATAGTTGTTGCCTTCAAGGGTGTATGGATGACCCCAGATGTAATTTTTGGCATGATCCCTACTCATAAAGGCTATGAAGTGGAAGAAACCACTACATGACAATTTGAATAGAAAGTGTATGAGGTCCTCTTTTATATGTCTAATACATGGTGTATCAGAGTCCCTAATTTTTTGCAGTTGCAGTTCTTGCTTCCTTCATAAAATTATACTGAAATTTCTATTTTTTCCTAAAGAACTCCATTTTGGAATACTTGAATTATATATTTTTTCAAATACTTTTCAAATTTTGCCTTATGTTCAAGTAATTATACAGGAAAATGTTTTTTTAATTTGTTCCTGTCAACTGCAATTTCTCATTGATTTGGAATATTTTATCATGTCTTTAAAGTGGAGTAAAAGTGTGACAGCATTGTTCTTAGCAGTGATCTGGGTGGGAGTCAGAGTTGCTTCCAGGGATCTTCCCCATGCTATTCTCCTTCTATTCAGCACTTTTCCCATCCATTTGAACATTTTCACCTCCTTGTTAGGTCTGCCATAAAAATGCTCGAATTTCCCATTGACTTCCAATATACTAGTTACTTGAAACGCGCATACGAGCATTAAGAATTGGTCTGTCCGAGTAACAAGAACCGAAACATTTCAGTGCTTGCTCATCTTTACACACTATTTGCATAGACAGAGCAGTAGAATAAACTTTTTTCATCCCACAAATGAGAAACATGGCTGCATAGTAGAAAATTTGTATAGGATGGAATAAAATATTTTTTTCAGCTTATAAATCTGAAAGAGGCAGCTGCACAGTAGAATAATTTTTTGAGCACACTACTCACACACTGCTGCAGAGTACACAGAGGCTTTTTGGAACAGTACTTTCACAGGCTTTTTGGCATAGTACTCCCACAGATATGGGTCACACAGCAACTTTTTGGTACAGTACTATCACAGACACAGGTGCAAAAGAGTAGAAATATTTGTGTTGACGCACATGAGTCTCAGTGACACAGTTGCAGATTAGAAAAACTTTTGAGTCTGTGTAGAAGGGAGGACCGGGCTACTGCGGCTGCTGAAGCATCGGGTCCAGAAATGCTGGGGCCAAACCTCCTGTTCCTGGGGGGAGCGCGATTCCTGCTGGAGCGAGCCAGTAAGCGGGGTGAAGGGGGCCTGGCAAGTCAGTGTGAGGTAAAATAGGTTGCGCGGCAACGGAAGCATTTTTCCCGCCAACACCATGAATGAGGGGCAGATCACAACCGCTGTGAGGGGAGCGTCAGGCCGCGGTGTGAATAGAAAGGGCGGCACCGTGAGGGACTCATCGAAATTGGCGGCTGCACAGGGCAGTGTGCGAATGACGGTGCATCCCAGTACGAACGTCTAGGTGTTGGCCGATATCCAGAGAGGCGCACACCAGGCAAAGCATTGCAGCACAGCCCTACAGGTCACGGTGGCTGCTCAAGGAGACCCATGCTGAGAGGAATCTTTTGGGGAGCTCTACTCTTACTCCACGGATATATGGACTAGGGGCTCAGCGGGCCAAACCGGAGACCGTCCGCTGCCACCAGAAGGACCGTGTGCTAGACGATGATGCCAGCAGACATTACACAGAATACCACCGGCATTCTGCTACCCACAGGGCCTTCAGAGAGTGACAGGCTGTGGAGTCACGATAAGTGAAACCATTAACAACAGACTGTTTAGTTAACCATTAGAGTTGAGCAAAACGGGTCGGTCATATTCAAAAGTCGGCGACTTTCGCTGAAGTCGGGTTTCATGAAACGAAACCCGACCATAGCGTGAGGTCAGCCACGAGGTCGGCGACCAGAGCGCCTAAGTCGCGTTTCAAAAGATGCTTCCAGCGCCCTTTTTCAGCCAATGATGGAGGGCGCACACTGTGGGCAACGCGATGACATGGGCATCGGTCACCACCATCTTTCACCATCTTTGAGAAGGGCATGCAAGTGATTGGCTTGCTTTGTGTGGCGTCACAGAGGCTATAAAAGAGCGTGATCGCCGACCGCCATCTTACTTATGCCGATCTTAGCATAGGGAGAGCTGCTGCTGCTGATTTTGTAGGGAGAGCGTTAAGCAGGGAAGAAGAACCAAAAAACTGCTTCTGCTGTTAGCGATTTCCACTTACAACACAACACTTTGTGTGCAGTGAAGGGGAGGCTCTATTTTTGTGCATCAGCTCTGTTGGTTATTAGGCTGCCTTATAAGACTCCCTGATAGCTGCATTGCTGTTTGCACACTGCTGTGCAAACTGCTTTTTTAAAAGCAAAAATACTTTTCTTCCTCTTTTCTGCACAGTTACCAAGCGTTCATTTTTCCACCCTTTTGTGTGCAGCAGTCCTGCTTATTAGGCTGCCTGCGTCCATACTTGGACTGAGAGCATCATTGTCAGCCTCCTAAAATCTCTAGTGATATCCAAATTCTCACCAATACTATATACACCCTCCACCTTGTCATACACCATCCAATTTCAGCCTGTTACATTGAGGTGTAATCTCTCCTGGACCTGAGACAATAGTTCAGCGCCCTCAAATCTCTAGTGAGATTCAAATTCTCACCAATAGTAGATACACCTTCTACCTTGTTTTACAGTACCATAAAGCTGGTGGTATTTTGGGTACTGTGATAAAACACTCCGGGATCGCCTTTGCTGGGGTCAAAGGTCACGTGCGTTCAGCATGAAACTCAGGCGCAGAGCTGGGATTCGGGTATAACTGACACTGGGTCAGGTTTATTAACGGTGGAAGCAATGCATAAAGGAAATAAAACATAAAACAAATCCTTAACTGTCCGGCACTAACTAAACAAGGTACAACCTAACTACCAACTGGCGGGCTTCTCTCGTCCA
Organism: Dendrobates tinctorius; assembly: GCF_039654945.1. Lineage (NCBI taxonomy): Eukaryota > Metazoa > Chordata > Amphibia > Anura > Dendrobatidae > Dendrobates > Dendrobates tinctorius. The sequence continues at coordinate 9,998,774 of NW_027361866.1, forward strand.
GCCAAACCACAGTTGCAGTGGGCACTGCTTTCACTCACGTGTATCTCTCACACAGACAGGCTCTCTGTGTTCCCAGGCTGAGACACTCACACAACCACCTGGCATCCTTTTATATCCGCCTCCCATTATTCATTAGTAACCAGGTGTGATAGTGACCAGACTAGGCCACCTAGGAAAGGTATCTGGGCGAGATATACCTGCCCTCATCCACTATTCCCACATGATTCTCACATATCCCCCCCCTCTGCTCAGACCACTCCGATCGAGCAATGACACCCGCCAAACAGTGCACTCGGGACAGGGCATCTGCATTCCCCATCTGTACCCCTGGGCGGTGCTCCACCGTAAAAGTGTAGGCCTGCAGGGTAAGGAACCACCGGGTCACCCGGCTATTCCGTTCCTTGTTCAAGTGCATCCACTTGAGAGGGGCATGGTCAGTGATCAGCCTGAACTTTCGGCCCACCAGGTAATATTTGAGGGCCTCTAGAGCCCACTTAATGGCTAGGCACTCTTTTTCGACGACTGCATACTTTTGCTCATGTTTGTTCAGCTTCCTGCTGAGATAGAGGACTGGGTGTTCCACTCCGTCCCTCACTTGTGACAGTACGGCCCCGATACCGGTATCAGAGGCATCCATTTGTACCACAAACTCGCTGCAGAAGTCCGGAGTCACCAGTACTGGTTGAGAGCAAAGTGCCCGTTTTAGGCTATGGAAGGCTTCTTCAGCCGCTAAACTCCATTTAATCATGACGGAGTCTTTCCCTTTTGTAAGATCCGTCGGGGGGTAGCGATGGCTGCAAAATTGGGTATGAACCGGCGATAATAGCCGGCGATCCCCAGAAAGGCTTGCACCTGCTTCTTGTTGACAGGTTGCGGCCAGTCCTGAACCGCCTGAATCTTATCGAGCTGGGGTTTAACAATACCCCTCCCAATTACATACCCCAAATACCGGGCTTCTTCTAGCCCGATGTGACATTTCTTGGGGTTCGCGGTTAGACCTGCCTCCCACAGGTCGTCAATCACAGCTTGTACTTTCTGGAGATGAGTCTCCCAGTCCAAGCTGTAAATGACAATGTCATCTAAATAGGCCGAAGCGTACCGCCTATGTGGCCTCAGGACTCGATCCATCAGTCTCTGGAAGGTCGCCGGTGCCCCGTGCAGTCCAAACGGCATATACACATACTGAAATAAACCTTCCGGCGTAGTAAATGCCATCTTTTCTCTGGCAGCCTCAGCCAGAGGGGTCTGCCAATACCCCTTTGTTAGATCTAGGGTCGTAATATACCGGGCTTTTCCTAACCGATCTATTAACCCGTCGACCCGGGGCATATGGTAGGCATCAAATTTTGAGACCGCATTCAGTTTCCTGAAGTCATTGCAGAACCGGATGGTGCCGTCCGGTTTAGGAATTAGCACAATCGGGCTGGACCAAGCACTGTGCGATTCCTCAATGACTCCTAACTCTAACATTGCCTTCACTTCTCGGGAAATGGCTTCACGGCGCGCTTCCGGGATTCGGTAGGGTTTTACGTGAACTGTGACACCAGGTTCCGTTACGATGTCATGTTTCATTAGCATAGTCTGCCCAGGTTTTTCTGAGAAAAACTTTTGGTTGTGAAGTAGAAACTGCCTGACCTCAGTCTTTTGCTGCTCTGAGAGAGTCTCTGCAACCCGTACCTCCGGTACGGTATGCGATCAGACGGGACGGGCCAGCTCTGCTGACAAGGCAGACCGATCTTTCCAGGGTTTTATCAGATTTACATGATAAACCTGTTCAGGTTTCCGTTTACCTGGCTGGTATACTTTGTAGTTTACTTCACCAACTCTTTCCTTAATCTCAAAGGGGCCCTGCCACTTTGCTAGGAACTTACTGTCCACCGTGGGGACCAGGATCAACACCCTATCTCCGGGTGCAAACGTACGGATCTTGGCGCCCCTATCAGATTCTTTTTTGGGCTCCCTGAGCCTGCATCATGTGTTCTTTGATGATAGGCATAACAGCCACAATACGGTCATGCATTTGGGATACGTGATCTATCACTGTTTTAAACGGAGTGACCTGACCCTCCCAGGATTCTTTGGCGATGTCTAACAGTCCGCGAGGACGTCGGGCGTACAATAACTCGAAAGGCGAGAACCCCGTGAAAGACTGGGGCACTTCCTGATGGCAAAAAGCAAATATGGAAGTAAATAGTCCCAGTTCTTCCCATCCTTGTCTATCGCCTTTCTCAGCATCTGCTTCAGAGTTTTATTGAACCGTTCGACCAACCCGTCTGTTTGAGGGTGATACACGGATGTGCGTAACGGTTCGATTTGTAACAATCGGCAGAGCTCCTTCATTACCCTGGACATAAAGGGGGTCCCCTGGTCGGTGAGTATCTGTTTTGGTATACCGACCCGACTAAACACATGCACCAGTTCCTTGGCAATCGTCTTGGTGGCCGTGTTACGCAAAGGGATGGCCTCCGGGTAACGTAGCATAATCCAAGATGACCAGGATATGTTGGTGTCCACGTGCAGACCGTGGAAGGGGCCCAACTAAATCCATCCCAATCCTCTCAAACGGGACTTCAATAATAGGTAGGGGTACCAAAGGGCTACAGAACCGGGGCTTAGGTGCAGAGGCTTGGCAGTCAGGACAAGACTCACAATATACACGAATGTCGTGATGCATGCCTGGCCAAACAAAACAGTGTAATATCCTTTCGGTGGTTTTCTGGACTCCCAGGTGACCTCCCATCACATGTCCGTGGGCCAGGTCCAGCACCTGCCGCCGGTAGGGTTTTGGCACGACTAATAGTTGCACCGTGTCTTCCCCCTTTTTCTCTATCTGATAGAGTAAATCATTCTCCAGAACCATGTAAGGATATGCCAGCCTAGAGCCAGGTTCTACGGGTACCCCATTTATCACTTTTACATTTGTCCTAGCCTGAGAAAGGGTAGGATCCTTTATTTGCTCGCTTTGGAAGTCATCTTTCTGAACTTCTAAATCCGGCAAACGGGGAGGTGGACGGCTGTCGGCCTCCTCCTCTTCCCCGGTCTCCTCCGTATCACCCGCCATGACTGAAAACGGGAACTGAGGTTATTTCCAGCAGACTCTTCCCCCGAGTCTTCCAGGGAGACCTCTTCCAGGGGTTCGGGACCCACACGCGCCCTGTGAGAAGAATTATGTACACTATTACTCTGGGGTATCAACTGATTCTCCCACAATTGCCAGAAGTGGGGAAAATCCCGGCCCAGGATAACATCATGCAACAACGCCGGGACGAGTCCCACTTTATGTTGCACAGACCCATAGGAAGTAGTAATGCATATGACCGTGGTGAGGTATGAACAGGTGTCTCCATGCACACACGTTACAGAAAATTTGTCTGATGGTCCAGTCGGGGCTGACACCAGACTGGCCTTCACCAGGGTCACCACACTTCCCGAGTCTAACAATGCCACCACATTTTTTCCATCAACAGTTAAATTACACAAGTGTTTTGCCACCTCCTTTTGACCAGCATTCAGACTCACTACCCATGCAACCATAGACATGCGGTTTTTAGAGTCTGTGACGTCGCACAGAATGGGTTCAGTAGTGAGCGGACAGTTCGCAACAATGTGTCCCATCTCTTGGCAGCGGAAACACCTAACGGGCCCCTTGCTTAGACCATAGTTTGTTACTCTCGGCCTCGCAGTGCGGGCAGTCCCGTTTTCCTCCCCCACTGTCTTAGGGATTTTTCCATCTCCCCTACTCCCTGGAACAGTCTTACCGGTCCAACGTGGAGACGATGAAGAACGAGGTGGGGTAGTGTCGTCTCGGAGTCCTTCCGCCACGGAGTAACGTTCAACCAGATCCATCAGTTGATCTGCCGTCGTAGGATTTCCATGGCTTACCCACTTCCTCAGGGCTGGTGGTAGAGCTCTCAGGTACTTGTCCATGACGACTCTCTGGATTATCTCTGGCGCTGTCAACACCTCGGGTTGTAGCCACTTCTTCGTCACCTGGATCAGGTCGAACATCTGTGACCGCGGTGGTTTATCCGGCTGATAAGTCCATTGATGCACTCTCTGTGCACGGACAGCGGTCGTCACTCCTAGCCAGGCCAAGATCTCGCCTTTCAGTTTGTCAAAGTCCTGCGCAGCTTCAGGCTCCAAATCATAATAAGCCTTTTGGGCCTCACCGGAAAGAAACGGGGCAATCAGGCCGGCCCATCGTGCCTTCGGCCATTTTTCTCGCACCGCCGTCCGTTCAAACGTGGTCAGGTATGCCTCGACGTCATCTTCGGTCGTCATCTTCTGCCAGTACCGACTCACGTGAATCACTCTCGACTCGGCTTCCAGGTTAACCTCATGTAGGCTTGCCAGGCGCTGCGCCACCTGCTGGAGAAGCGAACGATCGGTAGCTGTCATGTCCACCAACTCCTTCAGCTGGGCCATCATCACCCGATTAGCTTCTTGCTGGATGGCGGTGGACTGTACCAGCACTTTCACCACGTCCTCCATGCTCATGCTTGCAACGTGATGCCCGCGTTATCCACCACAATGTGATAAAACACTCTGGGATCGCCTTTGCTGGGGTCAAAGGTCACGTGCGTTCAGCATGAAACTCAGGTGCAGAGCTTGGATTCGGGTATAACTGACAATGGGTCAGGTTTATTAACGGTGAAAGCAATGCATAAAGGAAATAAAACATAAAACAAATCCTTGCCTGTCCGGCACTAACTAAACAAGGTACAACCTAACTACCAATTGGCGGGCTTCTCCCGTCCAGCCAAACCACAGTTGCAGTGGGCACTGCTTTCACTCACGTGTGTCTCTCACACAGACAGGCTCTCTGTGTTCCCAGGCTGAGACACTCACACAACCACCTGGCATCCTTTTATATCTGCCTCCCATTATTCATTAGTAACCAGGTGCGATACTGGCCAGACTAGGCCACATAGGAAAGGTATCTGGGCGAGATATACCTCCCCTCATCCACTATTCCCACATGATTCTCACAGTACATTTTCACAAAAATGAGCAAGCATGGTGGAAGACGCCATGGAGTGGGCGGGGGTTGCCAGCTGGTCCCGATGGTGGTGGTGTTGCATCTGTTGGTAGTGGCAAAAGCACAATAGCACCTAAGGCAGGAGCTGTTGAGCCGGCGTCATCGTCTGGCTCCACAAGGCCTCAAAGGCTCTCTTTTCTGGGAGTAGGTAAACCACTTTTAAAGCCGGAGCTTCAGGAACAAGTTTTAGCTTACATTGCTGACACAGCCTCCAGCTCTCGTCTCCTCTTCTGAAGTTTAAAAAAAATAAAAAGCACTGAGTCGTCAGTGGAGTCTCCTGGTCAGGAACAACACCTTTCCTTGTGTCCTTCACCCCTACCAAAAGTGAAGGATGTGGCAGGCCACACTACCGATTACTCCATGGAGCTCTTTTTGCATACCATGCCTGGGTTAGCAGGTCAAATCATGAATTCCCCAGTCCAAGATGAATCTGACATGGAGTGCACTGATGCACAGCCACTGCTAGATCTTTCTGCTGGTACATTCACTCAGAGCACTACATTTTCCTCGCAGTGTACTGAGGCAGAATCAGACCCTGATGAAACTCAGGTGCCCCTTCCCGCATACTATACCACCTTACACGGTGACAGAGGAAGGTGCACATGAAATTGAAGAGGAGGTGATGGATGACCCAGTTGTTGACCCAGATTGGCATCCATTGGGGGAAGAGGGTGCCGCTGCCAATAGCTCAGAAGAGGAGGAGGAGAATCCGCAGCAGGCAACGACATCGCAACAGCTGTTATCTGGCATGACCGTAGCAATCCAAAAACGTGTTACAAAAACCAAAAGAGTTGCAGGACAGCTTGGCCAGACAGTCAAATTAGTACAGCGTGCAAGGTCTCAAAATGTCTTCCATAGTAGGAAGAGTGCAGTGTGGCACTTTTTTGAACAGAATCCTAATGATCAGGCAAAGGTTATCTGTAAGAAGTGCGCAAAGACCTTTAGCCGAGGGGAAAAATCTGAGAAATTTGAATACCAGTTGCATGCTTAGACATTTAATCACCATGCACTTACAAGCGTGGATGGACTACCAAACCTCACGTACCACATGTGCACCTGCTCCGAATGAAGGTAGTCAGCAACACTACATCGCTTCCCCCACTGTAAGCCCACCGGTTAGCACATGTCGAGGTGTCGTCGCAAGGGCAAAGCAGTCATGGAATCACAATGTTATTGCTACGAAAGACTGAATCTAGGCCATCAGCAACACCACCAACACCATCACCATCACTCTCTCAGTCCACCATGTCCACCGCTACTTCCACCATATGCAGCTCTCAAGTCCAGCTCACCCTACCAGAGACGCTGAGTAGGACAAGAAAGTACTCATCCTCTCATCCGCGTACACTGGCTTTGAACGCCCACATTGCCAAACTAATCTCGTTAGAGACGATGCCCTACCAGTTGGTTGAAAGCAAAGCTTTCCGCGAGCTCATGGCCTACGCAGTACCACGCTATGACCTACCCAGTCTGCACTTCTTTTCGCGAAAAGCCATCCCAGCCCTCCACGTGCATGTCAAAGACCGCATTGTCCATGCACTCAAGCAATCAGTGAGTGGAAAGGTGCACCTCACAACAGATGCATGGTCCAGTAGGCATGGCCAGGGCTGTTACGTGTCCATCACTGCGCACTGGGTTAATGTGGTGGATGCAGGGTCCACAGGGGACAGCGGCGGTGGGACAGTTCTGCCTAGCCTACGGTATAGGAAACAGTTGGCTGTAGGCGTTCGACCCTCCTCCTCCTCCAGAAGCGAAAGCTCATCCACAGAGCGCAGTCGCACGAGCACTCCATCCACAGCTACCAGTGTTGCACACGAGGTGTCTCACTATCGAACAGCTAGTGGTAAGCGTCAGCAGGCTGTGATGAAGATAATGTGTTTGGGCGACAACAGACACACCGTGGAGGTACTGGCCAACTACTTGCAGCGACAAACTGAGTCATGGCTGGGCAGTCTACATCTTGAGGCAGGCAAGGTAGTTAGTGATAACAGCCAGAATTTTGTGGCAGCCATAGCCCTTTCAAAACTCAGACACATACCTTGCCTGCCTCACACCTTGAACCTGGTGGTGCAGTGCTTCCTCAATAATTATCCGGAGTTACCACCACTGCTCCATAAGTTGCGAAGACTGTGCTCGCACATCCGCCGGTCGCCCGTACACTCCAGTCGTATGCAGAAGCGGCAGCGATTGCTCCACCTTCCCAAGCACCACCTAATTATCGACGTTGCAACAAGGTGGAACTCCACCCTGCACATGGTTCAGAGGCTGTGCGAACAGAGGCAGACTGTAATTCATTTGGGGAGGATACACGGGCAGGCTGTTTGCAGGCAGACATGGAGTTGTCTGGTGTGCAGTGGTCGAAGCTGAAAGACCTCTGTAAAGTCCTTCAGTGTTTTGAGGAATGCACACGGCTGGTAAGCGCAGACGACGCCATCATAAGCATGAGCATCCCACTTATGCGTCTGCTCATGCAAACTTTGACGCACTTTAAGGAGCAGGCGTCTGCAGCAGAGGAGGAGGGAAGCCTTGATGACAGTCAGCCATTGTCTGGTCAGGGAAGTCTCGTGGACGAGGTGGAGGAAGAAGAGGAAGAGGAGAAGGAGGATGATGGGGATGATTATTTTGGGAGGAGGATGCTTCTCAGGGGGCAAGAAAAAATGTTGGCATGGCAAGGTCTGGTACAGGGTTTGTGCGTGACTGGAGGGATGTGGATTTGCCAGAAAGTGCTCCTCCACCCAGCACTCGCAGTGCATAATTGACACCTGGAACATTGGCCCACATGTCTGATTATGCCTTGCAGATCCTAAAAAAGGACCCCCGCATTGCCAAAATGATGAACGATGACGACTACTGGTTGGCCAGCATCCTGGATCCACGCTATAAAGGCAAATTACAAAACATCATGCCACAGGAGAACCTTGACCTAATATTGGCTAACAAGCAACTCTGGTAAACCGTTTGTTTGAGGCATTCCAAGCACACAGCGGCGGTGATGTTTTTCCAACGAGCCGTAGGGGGCAACATGGAAGAGGTGTTCGTGGTGCACACAGCCGAAGTGGCGTTGGACACAGGGGTTTCATGACCATGTTGTGGACTGATTTTTCAAGTACCGCTCACACGACTGGTAATGCTGCATCGATCAAAAGTGACAGGAGACAGCAGTTGTCAACTATGGTAATAAACTACTTCTCGTCCCATATCGATGTTCTCCCTCACAGGTCATTCCCCTTTGACTATTGGGCCAGTAAACTTGACACCTGGCCTGAATTGGCACAATATGCCTTACAGGAGCTCGCTTGCCCTGCTGCTAGTGTGTTATCTGAACGAGTCTTCAGTGCTGCTGGATCAATCCGGACAGAAAAAAGGACCCGTCTGTCGACCCAAAATGTTGATGATCTAACCTTCATTAAAATGAACCATGCATGGGTTTCAAAGGATTTTGTCCCACCCTCCCCTGCTGACACGTAGGTTTCCAGAAAAATGGCTTGCTTTTGTCCTCCTCTTCCACGGACTTCTCCAATTGCTCCATTTGCAGCTGCTGAATGTCCAACATCAACATATGCCATTTTTTCCACCTCCCTAACTGGGCTGCCTCACCCCACAGGGCCGGGGTCACCACCTGGCACACGCACCCCGTGTGAGTGCCATTGCCCTGGACAGGTGGGTGGGCGCACTCTTTGGCAATGGCACAAGGTCCCTCATAGTAGAATCAAGTGTCTCTGATGGCAGGGGTGCGCACCTGCCGTCAGACACACCGGCGTACTATGAGGGGCTCTGTGCCATTACCGCTGCCCACGAGTGGGCCCCCCTGCTTGCTCAGGGCACCAGCACTTGCAATACTTACCTCTCCCTGCTCCACCACTGAGTAGTCTGGCCTGTTAAATATTTCACTGGGACTGCCAATACAAATTTGGTGAAATGATAGATGATGGTTAAGATGTAGCTATGCCCTGTCCTGCTGTGCTCTATCTTCAGATGATCAATGGCTTCCATTTGTTATGGACGTCGACTCACAATGAGATGCAGTGGTGGTTTATCATCAGCTTTCACGGTTTTCCGACTCACAGACGTGTGACATTTCTGCCCACATTTTTAAATGTGTCCTCTCCTGCCAATCCAATAGAATTGCCTACGGCCTGTGGCTTGTGTCTTTTGCACTCCAAAGTTACGTGACAGATCATGATAGGCAGTGAGGACAATGTCTACATCTGTTCCTGTGATCACAATTTGATGGAGATGAGTAACAGTGATGGGTTCCACGAAACTGTTTTCGCTGTCTCCACAGACAAAGTAGTTGAGGGTCAGCATCACCTCAGAGAATTTTCCCGGGAGTTTTTACCGTGATTAGTAATTCTCAAATTTCGGCAATCAGTCGACTTTCCTTCTGTACTTGTATCCATCTCGTTTCCTCTTGCCGAGAGTCTGGACTGTCTTACTGAGACTGAAATATATATGAAGATTGAAAAATACACCAACAGTGTATACTGGTGTACGCTTCAACTACATAACCCTTTTTCTACTTTTTAGATTCTTGTCAAATCCATACGGAGGCTGTGAGTGTCTGTCGGACTCCGGAAATATACAAGCAGATTTTTAATGTTTAAACTATGCTATATATACCTGTTATCCGGTGATACTGTACCCTTTCTCAACTTTCTACAATCTTGTCGAATCCATACTGGGCCTGAGAATGTCTGAGTCTGCCTCCTGATTAGAGATGAGCGGTGTTCGAGTCGACCTGTTTGCCAAGTTCAAATTCCAGCTGTTTTGGGCAGTGTTCGAGCCGCTCGTCAAACTCGAACACTTTGCTTAAAACTCGGCTGTTGGAGGTTCCGTTCGAGAACGGTTCGTTCACCAAAAGCGTAACTTCATTTCCACATTAACAATGGTTTTCAATGTTAATAGCCTGTTTCATGGCATAGTAGCGGTGTGTGGTAGCAAGCGGTGTAGTACACCTGTCAAGGAGCTACACCGTGTGTGTTTCTAATTATTTTTTGCCGCAACTTGTCCAGAAAATCCTTTTGGGCCTTGTAGCACTGTCTGCTACTCAGCAGAGGAGCCCACCAGTGAACCAAGCTAAGCCGCCTGTTTATGTAAGAACTGCGTGCTACTCAGCATAGGAGCCCAGCTGTTAAGCAAGCTACAGCACCTGTGGTTTGGACACTTAATTTTTTCATTTTTTCTGGAATGACAGGCCTAATTCCGGAATTCCGGTTGACCTGCACTTACTGTGAAATCCTCGTTCGCAGGGAAGAATTGTAATCCCAGATCCCCATCACTAACGGGGTTCAGCGGGTTATCTGCACCTGTAAGCGACACACGCTGGACCTTTCAGTGTAGCCCACATGCAGCCCCGGACATGTAAGGGCATGACAGACCTGTTATTGCTCGATCTCGAGTGCCAGAGCATTGCGTGTCCCTCTAGTAAGCTTGACGCGTACCGTGGGGGCATGCCGGAGTCTCGTTCGTTAACAGAATTAAGCTGACAAATCGCTAGCACAACTAAAAACGGACATCCACCACCACCCATAGAATCAACGAAGCTTGCAAACTGTCAAACTTTTCTGCAGCTGGCATGGTTGAGGTTTCCCGGGTGGAGTCGAATTAAGCCGCAGGCTCCACTGGTGGTGCCCTTCTGGACATTCCTTTAAGGTTCAGCTTTGCAACCATACTGCCCCCAGAAGCCAAACACTTTGCCTTCATGGATGCTGTTCGGAGGTTTGTAGGAATAACACCGCCCGATCAGCAGTTGGCCTAATTTATGGTAGAAAGTCCGACGGTATATGATCGTCTTCGATTTCAGATTTTTACAGTTTTTTGGTATTTTACATTTTTATTCCAGCCTTTCTTGACTTCATAAGGGCATGACATGCCTATATCTGTGTCTCCTCCTCGTCCTTTTACTCCTCCACCTCTTTTCTATATGTAGTTGCCGTTTTCCATATGTTATTTTTGTATTCTGAGCATTTTGTCTGCTTTGGGACACCTTTTAAGGTGTTTTGTAAATGTTTTCTATCTGTTTGTCTGCCATTGTTTTCAATGGCGTTCGACGTTGTTCGTCGAACGTTCGACAAACATTCGATGAACCAAAACAAACTGGAACACTAGCGGGGTGGCTCAACACTACTCCTGAATATATAAACTTACATTTGTAATGTTTAAACTATGCTATATATACCTGGTATCTGGTGATACTGTATCCTTTCTGCCAGGAAATCCTTCTCCACCCACCACTCTAAGTGTATCATTGACACCTGGAACATTGGCCCACATGTGTGATTATTTCTTGCGGATCTTCTTGTTATATTGTGGTGTGATCCATCCTGAGCGTGTGACAGTCTGTGTGTTACTCCTGCAATTTAGATGTACATTTAAAAATTACCCCAACACTAGTGTATACAGCTCTACGCTTGTGATACATTACCCATTTACTGCTTTTTATATTCTGGTCTAATCCAAACTGACCAAGTGAGAGTTATTTTCTGACTGTGGAAATAAATACTGAGATTGACAGCAATGACCCCTACACTGTGTACAGCTATACTCTTCAGATCCATTATCATTTTATGGCTTTTTATATTGTGTTGTAATCCATATTGAGCCTGAGAGCGTCTGTGTCTGCCTACTGAAATATCTACGGAGATTTAGAATGTTTAAACTATACTATATATATCTGCTATCTGATGATACTGTACACTTTTTCTACTTTTTATATTCTTGTCTAATACATAATGAGCCTGTCAGCGTCTCTGTGTGACTGATGGAATATATAGGGAGATTGACAATCATCCTTTGACTGTATAGAGCTGTACGCTTCTGATACAGTACCATATATCTGATGTTATTTTGGGTTCATATTCTGAAACATTTTGAAGTTTGGTGGAAGAGGCCGCGGACGTGGGCGTAGGGGGGGCCAGCTGGTGCTGATGGTGGTGGTGCATGTGCTGGTAGTGGCAAAAGCACAATAGCAGCTAAGGCAGGAGGTGTTGAGCCTGTGTCATGGTCTGGCTCCGGAACGCCTGGAAGGCTACCTTTTCTGGGAGTAGGTTAGTTAACTGCTTTTAAAGCCGGAGCATCAGGAACTGGTTTTGGCTTACATTGCCGAAACAGACTCCAGCAAATATGCCCTCCTCTTCTGAAGTTTCAAAAAAATGCAAGCACTGAGTCGTCAAGTGCTGGCTCCTGGTCAGGAAGGACCCCTTTCCTTGTGTTCTTCATCCCCACCAAAAGTGAATGATGCAGCAGGCCACACTTCACATTAGTCCATGTAGCTCTTTCTATCTTACCATGCCTGGGTTATCAAGTCAAATCGTGAATTCCCCAGTCCAAGATGAATCTGACCTGGAGTGTGGGTGGCCAGCCAGGGCAGTGGGGTTAATCGGTACCGGGCCGGTGTCTCAGAGGGATGTGTCACGTTGGTGGTGATGACCCGTTCCGTGGCCCTGGGCGTCCATGAAAAGGGGTGAATTACGTTTATAGGTGAATGATACGTGACGCCACCTGTGGTTTCGGATCACATTGACCTGCGCTGCAGTGTCGCTTCTCTTGGACAGATGTTGTGGTGCAGCTAAGATGTAGAAGCCCTGCACAGGTAGGGCCGTAGTTGCAGGGCAGATGAAAGAGTTGGTAGATGGTGTGCAGTGCAGGATGTAGCAGAGCCGTGAGCCAGGTGCAGGAGAAAGAGGACAGACACAGTCGTGCAGTTCCTTTACCTGGACTTGGTAAGTGCCGTCCAAGACCCAGAGTACAGATGGAGAAGGAGTTGGTCAGCCTGGAAGCAAATTTGGAATTATCTCTCTGCAGATAGGTAGTGTGGCCTCCATTCTAGCGCTTATCTGAGGTACTCGCAGTACTGAGTTCACTGAAGTTCACCCTGTTGACTCTCTTTTGCAACTTTCTCACATGGCAGGCAGCCATAGCCTTTTCCTTCCGGCTCACACACGTCGCTGCTGGGGCCTCCGAGCCTTAGTTGGGAACAGAGCATTTACAGCTGCTACTTCCTCAGGTTTCTGCTGCAGGACCGTCAGTGTCCCTACAAACTTGGGGACCGGAATCCCGACCATGCACTCCAGCTAGGAGTGAGCCTTAACTCTGCTCATTCTCCAGCTCCCCTTCTCACGTCCACACACTTCCCCTTCCCTTCACAGACTGCCCTAACTTACCTCCTCCTGACCACAGAGAGCAGCTCCTCAGCAGTCAGGTTCAGAGGTCTCCCTGCTGGCCTGGAGTGGGAACTGTGTTGTGTGTTGGTTTAACTGCTAGAGAGATTCTTTGTTGCTCCCAAGCATGACATCACACTCCCTAGGAGGAAGGTAATGCCACTGTGGCGACCATACTCCTGGGGGCGCCACAAGCACACTGATGCCCAGCCACTGCTAGATGATTCTGCTGATACATTGACCCAGACCACTACATTCCCCTCGCACTCTACACAGCCAGAAACTGACCCTGATGAAACTCAGGTTCCCCTTCCCGCATACTATACCACCTTACACGGTGACAAAGAGGAAGGTGCAGATGAATGTGCAGGTTCCTTGAGCAGGTGGGGGCATAATCGTGGGCGACGGCACTGCCACAGGGCCCCTCATAGTACGCAAAAGTGTCTCTGCCGGAGAGAGGGCCCACCCGCCGTCAGACACACCGCCGTACTATGAGGGGCCCTGTGCTAGTGCCGTCGCCAACAAGTGGGCCCCCCTGCTTGCTCAGGATCACAGCACTTGCAAAGTTGAAATACTTACCTCTCCCTGCTCCACCGCCGTGACGTCTTCCGTGTTTCCTGACAGTGACATTCTGGTCAGAGAGCGCGATGACATCACGTCTGTATGCCCTCTGCCTAAACAGTCCAAGTGCAGTGAGATGGAGGATGGGGACAACGAGGAGTCCAGACTAGTACAGGGATTCCCTAGCGAGGACACTTATTTAATTGTTTTTAATGTTGGGACAGCTATTTTTGGGGAGCACTATACTCTGGAGAATGATATGAGGCCCACCATACCCTGGAGCATTCCAAAGAAGGACATCAGACACTGGAGCAGCATTTACAGGGCCCATTATGCATTGGAGCATTAGAAATGGTGCCTATTATATATGGAGCATTATTTGGGCCCATAACACAGTGGAGCTTCATCCATGTGGACCAATATATACTGTAGCATTATGTGGATCTCATCATATACTGTTTCAAACATTATATTGGACCAATGATTCTGTATGGAGAAATATATGGGACTCATTACTCTGTATGGCGCACTATGTGGTGGCCATAATACTGTATGGAGTAATATACTGTCCGTTTTTGGAGCTATTTGAGAATTTAAAATGGATATCAGTCATGAGATGTAAGAAGTGAAGTATTTTTCATTGTACTATACCGCTATTTCTCTGCCGTATCAGAGGATCATGAATTGTGGCATGTGTTAAAGGAGCCCAGTGACACTCTTTGGCCCAGACCATGCAAAACACAAGCTGCAGAGACACCATCACATGTTTCTCAACGCAAGCAATGACTAGCCAGGTCTTTCCCCAGGAAGGAACAACCACGGGAAGGGCAGTCTCCAGTGAAGGAAACCACCTATGCCAAAACATGGTATCCATCCACAGACAGCTGTTTCGGGGTATTGCCCCTCATCAGTGTGGAGTAGGAAACTGGCCAGTAGGAGCAATGCCTAGTAGAAGACTGTGAAAAATGAGGATGAATGAACTCATGGAGATCAACATCCAACACTGCGGAGACCCCATCACATGTTTCTCAACGCAGTGATTCTAGAGCAATGCCCCCATCCCTTATGGGAAATATGTAAAAACATGCAAAACACAAGCTGCAGAGACACCATCACATGTTTCTCAATGCAAGTAATGAATAGCCAGGTCTTTCCCCGGGAAGGAACAACCATAAGGGATGGGGGCATTGCTCTAGAATCACTGCATTGAGAAACATGTGATGGTGTCTCCGCAGTGTTGGATGTTGATCTCCATGAGTTCATTCATCCTCATTTTTCACAGTCTTCTACTAGGCATTGCTCCTACTGGCCAGTTTCCTACTCCACACTGATGAGGGGCAATACCCCGAAACAGCTGTCTGTGGATGGATACCATGTTTTGGCATAGGTGGTTTCCTTCATTGGAGACTGCCCTTCCCGTGGTTGTTCCTTCCTGGGGAAAGACCTGGCTAGTCATTGCTTGCGTTGAGAAACATGTGATGGTGTCTCCGCGGCTTGTGTTTTGCATGTTTTTACATATTTCCCATAAGGGATGGTGGCATTGCTCTAGAATCACTGCGTTGAGAAACATGTGATGGGGTCTCCGCAGTGTTTGATGTTGATCTCCACGAGTTCATTCCTCCTCATTTTTCACACTCTTTGGCCCAGGGCCCACGAAAATCTGGAGCCAGCCCTGCCCCCCTCACAACTTTAGCCAAATAACCGCCAGTTTTCAATGCCTAACTATTATTATAAAGTAAATTAAGGTTGACAAGCTTAAGTTATAAGAATTGATGTTTTTGGCATTAAAATGGGCACTGTAGGTGTGTTTCCTGTCCTCCACTTCCGGTTGACCTTGGTTCCCCATTGACTTGCATTGGGTTTCGTGTTTCAGTCGACTTTCGACTTTTCACGATAATCGGCCGATTTCGTTCGACCCGACTTTTGAGAAAGTCGGGTTTCATGAAACCCGACTCGACGCGAAAAAAGACAAAGTCACTCATCTCTATTAACCATCTTTTAGTTAGTTTCATCTTTGTACTCTTTGTTTACCCTGCTACCTCCCTGTGAGGAGTTCTCCCACTGTTAAATAATTAAATATAGTTGATCCCTGCTCTATAACATTTGTGTTACTGCATCCCAGCACCTGCTTATTACATTTGGCATAGTCAGCAGGATACAGTTGGGGGATACAGATGCTGCAGTCCAACTATGGGTACCCCCAGGACCAGTTTGCCATTGGGGGCAATGCTCGGTAATCTCCTGAAGTTCACGGGAGATAACATGATGTTGTAGGATTGAACTGAATGGGTCAGAAGCAAGCTGGGGATCCCACTAACGGAGAGTTACGCATGAATTTATTTGGTCGCGTCCAGCGAAAAGGGGAGATGGTGATGCAATATATCAACGCGTGGTAGGAGGTACCTGCACACATTACAAAAAGGAAAGATGTGTGAATCATGGGAGTGGGGACTCCTGATAGGATTTTGAGGGATCAATTTGCTTCAGGTCTTAAGAATACACCATTGAAACAGGCATTGCGGGAACGCTTATGACCTTCTTAGAGAGGGGGCAGAGGCACGTGTAAGAGAGCAGGAGCAGGGGGTGACTGCCCTGGCAGGGATGGTCCATAGCTATGAAGTGCCTACTCCACCTGCAGCAGAGCTGGAGTAGACCTGAGAGATAAGGAAAGAGATACAAGAGATGTGGAGATAATGGACCGGTCTCAGGAGAGACCCTGTTCCGGTTCAAGAGCCAACGAGGGAAGATACCTCAATCTGAGACAGAAATGATACTGAGGAACACAGCCCGGAGCTGGAAAGATGGAAGAGGTTGGAAGCATGTTCCGAAAATATAGTTTCTGTGAGTCCTATCTGGGCTGAAGTGAATAGGCGAGCTGTTCACTGCTTGATGGACAATGAGTCACAAGTGACTACTTTGCAGGAAGCCTACTTCAGACGACACTTTCTGAAGGTCTCGGGGCCCGAGTGAGGACCATAATAAGACTAACAGCAGCCAATCAGTTGCCTATTCCAGTCACAGGACTGGTCTGGATGGAGATTTAATATGTGGGAAGGATATAAGCCGCATGGGGGTTGTGTTGGTCACCAGGGATGCCAGTCGTGGACCCCTAATGACTCTGGGGATGAATGTGCTGAAGGAGATGGGACAACTACTGATTAGTGAGCCATAGGAACCTTTCTTGAACCAATGGAGCCCATGAACCCCCCAACAGAAGATGTTTCAGAAGCTAATCCAAGCAGCTCAAGCCCAGGAACTTCAGAAGATGGAAGAGTCTTGGGAAAGGTGATGGTGCCGGCGGCAGCAAAGATGACTTTACCGCCCAGCCAGACAGTGCTCACATTGCCTGTATGAGCTTGGGTAAGAGGAGGGCAGGAAGATAGTCGTGGCCGAGGACACCAGGGCCTTGGTGTCCTGACCTCCTCCCACAGAAATACCATCAGCATCTACCAGTGTAACTGTTCTTGTTGCTGGTCCATGGTCAGGGATTCCACTGCGGTGAGACCCAGCTCCTGCACACTTGTTTCCAGTGCATGAAGATGAAATAATGGACACAGATACCGATTCTGACGCAAAATCAACGCTTTTACTTTATTCTTCAACTGTTCCGGACACATCCGTTACATCACAGTCCACACAGCATTCCTCCTGCTATTTCCCTTTCTTACTTTCTTCGCCCTCACGTACATTACGGGGTACTAGCGCCCTTGGAGGCACCGCAGCTTCACTACTGTAGAACCTCAGTAGTTTTGCACCAGACTTGCCAGCTTCAGCCCTATTGAGGATCTGCCACATCATGAACATTCTGTGCCCTGCACAACTTTTGGACCACGTTTCCTTCTCCGTTCCTGCTGCTGACGTGAACTGTAACTTCCCTGGGTGCTCCGGTCTTATCCAACACCCGTCTTACTGTGCTCGTGCTTCTTCACTTAAACAACGTTGCGTAGCTGCTATGA
Source organism: Dendrobates tinctorius (assembly GCF_039654945.1). Lineage (NCBI taxonomy): Eukaryota > Metazoa > Chordata > Amphibia > Anura > Dendrobatidae > Dendrobates > Dendrobates tinctorius. The sequence goes on from NW_027361866.1 coordinate 10,016,488, forward strand.
TGTCCTGGGCTAAAGGGCATGTCACACTAAGAGATATCGCTAGCAATATCGCTATAACTAGTGACGTTATAGCGATATTGCTAGCGATATCGCTGTGTGTGATACTTACCTACGATCGGCTCCCCCGCTGGTTATCGCTGATCGCGCGAGAACGTTCAGGACTGTTTCTCGTCGTCAGCTTCCTGTGGCGCTTCCTGCTGTGAAGACGAGCGACGCGTGGAGCCGGGCGGGAGGACGCAGGATCGCCTGGTGTGACAGGTAAGTAGCGATCCCCGTCCCCAGCGATGTCGCTAGTGAGATCTGCCTGTGTGGCAGCTCACTAGCGACTACTTAGCGATGTACCAGTGATCCTGACCGCGTCATATCGCTGGTCGGGATCGCTGGTACATCGCTAAGTGTGACAGTACCTTTAGAGCCCTTGTGGACCTGTTGGATGTGCTCGCTCTTCTGACTAATTCCTACAGCCTACACTTGCTTAAACCATAGCAGCTCCTCCTACAGTTAACCATTATCTGAACTTCCTAACCAGCTATACCTATCAAGGACCCACTAGTGTGCCCCATCTAGTGGCCCGTTCCTATATTACACTTACCCATATCTATGAACTCTATACTATAAGTGCCCGCCTCTAATGTTCCAAAAGGAAGTACCATCTTACCCTAATCTGTACAAAAATACAATACAAAAGACATAATAAAGCATCATATCTTACAATATGTACAGTATGGTAACATCATGTGGCAATACCAATAAGACTGTCGGTAATACACAGCCATGTAGCAGTACCAAAGCATAACAGGATATTTACATTAAAGCTCTTAAAAGGGAGGAGGCAATAAAGGGATGTTCTATCCCAAACCCCTACACTTGTACTTGTGGAGGTACAGATAGAGCCAGCAGCGATGGACCAAATGCCAAATTGCTTGTCACTCGAACACTAGCCACAGTTCAAGACTGCAACGTTGTAGTGCGGTGTGTCAACCTGGGGACCGAAAGTATCACCCTTTTACCCAAGAGTGTGATGGCCCAAATCCTGGGCATGCCGGAGAAACTAATGCCACCTGAAGTAGTACAACTGGCCATTGTGCAAGGGGGTCCCTGGACTCTAGCAGTTGCAGCCACATCGGGGGTCTCCTCCTGGCCGCCAGAAAGAAGGTCATAGAATTTTAGAGTGGATGTGGGCAGAATTGATGGGACTGTTACCTCAACAAGTGCAACAAATAGAGGATGTACTGGAGCGCGGTATCAGGAAGTTTTTGCCTGCCATGAAGATGACTTCGGTTGCACTCAGACCGTAGCTCATGAAATTTCTACCGGGAGAGCCGCACCAATCAGAGAGAGATATCGCCAAATACCCACCAGTTATACAAGGAGATGCTGGCTCATATGCTGCAAAGTGGAGTAATACAAGCGTCAGAGTCCGTGGGCAGCTCCCATTGTGCTAGTCCGAAAAAAACGGGACTCTGAGATTCTGTGTTGAGTACAGGCAGCTAAACGCCTACCCTGTGCGGGACTCTTATCCGTTACTTTGAATTGAGGAGTCCCTCTCTGCCCTGGGACGGGCAAAATATTTTTTCACTCTTGATCTGGCCAGCAGGTACCAATGGCAGAACATGACCGGACCATGGGACTGTTCGAGTTCAATCGCATGCCCTTTGGTCTGACTAAAGCTCCAGGGATGTTAAAGCACTTAATGGAGCGATGTTTGGGAGATTGGAATTTTGAGGCTCTCTTGATCTACCTTAATGACATCATCGTCTACATCCGCACCTTTGAGGAGCACCTACAATGGCAAGAACAAGTGTTGACCAGTTACAGAATCTTGGCCTGAAGGTGAAGCCACAGAAAGGTTATCTTTTCCGTAAGCAAATTGAGTATTTGAGGCATTTTGTGTCGAGTGAAGGCGTAAGACCTGCACAAGAGAAAGTGGTTGTGGTGCAAGAATGGCCCACTCCTAAGATGGTGAAAGATGTAAGGGCTTTCCTAGGGCTTACTGGCTACTACCGGCAATTTGTAAAAAACCTCACCTGTATAGCAAACCTCTTGCTGGAACTGTTGAAAGAAGTGTCGGCCGACTCAAAGAACGAAACAATCTAGTGGGGAGACCAGCAAGAGGAAGCATTTCAAGCCTTGAAAATGGCCCTCACCATGGCCCCCCATACTTGCTTACTTGCTTCTGCCCTCCGGGGCTTCCTTCTATTTTCTCTCCCTGCAGCTCCTTCTGAAAGGGAGCTGCTTCACAACACGTCCTTCCACTTTTCTTCCACTCTCCCAACTGTTCTGTCCTGCTCTCTAAGCTCCGAGTCCTCACTCTTCCTACCTTCTCCACCCACTCCCCAACACCCTTTACAACCCAGCCAGAGATGAGACCATCCTCCCGTAGGGTACGTCCAGGGTGCCCTGTTGCTATAGTCTGCGTTGGGTGCAAGTGTTAGAGTCCTGGATTCCATCCTTACATGCAAGTGGGGTACCTCTGGGTGAGGTGCAGTACCTCTGTGGAGACTGAACCCTCAGGGGTGCCAAGGGCCCAGACGTGTGGCTGCCAGCTGCCCTTTGACAGCTGAACCCATGGACTGTGGGTATACTAGCTGCATGTCTATGTATGCCCAGCTAGTTTACATCACAACTACAGGCACTGCCTGCAGTGTACCCCAATTGTGCCAGGTACTCGTCAATGGTAATAAACGGAGGCTCTCTTGGACTGGGAGAGCTTAGCGGCTCTGGTCCATTGGTCACTTGTTGCCGGGGATAACTCCAATGGATGGAAAGTGGGGATGGTGTGTACACATGGGGATCTCCGAGAGTACCTGACTGCGGAGGTTACTTTTTCCACCCCATGTGGAGAAATAGAACATGGTGAAAACCCTTTCATATGTAACTGTGTTGGCAAGAGACTTGCCCCTATTCTGGTCCCTGTGGGACACCAGGGTTAACTATCCCAGGGTAAATATTAGTCCAGGTGTAGAACCTGAAGATTTCGAGTCAGGGATACCTGCCATAGGGGTCACCAACATAGGGTCAGAGTGTAACCCCGATAGGTTTCCCCTAAAAGTATTGGCAGGAGAGGTCGAGGAGACCCAACCGATCCCCGAGCTGAATTGTCCCCTGGTAAGTTTGGGACAGCTCAGCTCCAGGATTCCACTCTGGCCCAGGCAGGAGAAAAGGTGGTTGAGATAAATGGAGTGCCTCAGCAACCACATGCAGAGGCATTTTTTTCCCGCATGGCTATCCAACGGGATTTGTTATGCAGGGGGGATAAAATCCAGGATGAGGTGGTGGCAGTGCCCCAATCTTACCATCGGGCGGTGTTCAAAATGGCTCACACCAACATGCGAAGAGGGCACTTTGGGGCCAAAAAGATGCAGGAGCGCATACTGCAGCGTTTTTTTTTTTTATGGGCCTGCGGTCTACATGGAGGTCTAGAGGTAATGTGACATGTGTCCGGAATGCCAACTAACCTCATTCACCACAAACTACCGGAGTCACTTGGTACCTCTGCCCATCATAGAGGTACCATTTGAGTGGATAGCGATGGATCTGGTGGGGCCTATAGTGAAATTGGCCCGTGGCCATTTTCATATTTTGGTCATAGTGGACTATGCCACGTGGTACCCATAGGCGATACCTCTCCGCACACTTCGGCAAAACTAGAAGCTTGCAAGCTGTTTGCCATGTTTTGTCATCTTCGGCTACCAAAGGAGATCCTCACAGATGAGGGGACTCCTTTTATGTAAAAAATCATATGAAAAAACCCTAAAAACGATGCTTTATTATTAAAAGACCAAAGGTCACACCACAAAGTGAACAGAACAAAACAACAACGTGTCCAATTAGTACCCAAATACAAGAAACATGTAATGGGGGTTTCCTAGGAGTCCCTATTAACGTCTAATGCTCAATCCTTCCTTGCCGCGGAGGTTGGCACCCTAGGGGGAACGTTGTGGCGCCCCCGCTCAACGGTGGCTGTCCCTATGGACCCTGATGAACCCTACAGCCACTAGGGATCCCTTCCCCGATGCTAAAGGGGCCCCTATCATTAGACAGAGATCAACTATAGTAAGGAGGACCCTAATCCCCAAAAGGATTAAAATCAAAGGAACACATTAATGTACTGGCATTAAAGTGATGGCATCTCAGTGACATGAGTCAAATAGATACAACAGATAAAGTCCACAGCATATAGAGTATCCAATATCATTTACATGAGGTTAGATCAAAATGGCACAAAGATGCAAACTCCACAAATGATCAATCACTCAATAGCCAAAGATTTGCATGCATAGTGACAATAAACATGCCACCTGACTAGAGATACAGTGCCAATAAATACATAGTTCAAACGCTCAGTGATCAATGCTGCAGATACTCATCGTGTCAAACGCCTTCTGCCATGTACGTGAAGCGCCTTGGTGTACTATACCACATCAGGACACTATTTTTACCGAGACCGGCCCTCCTGATGAGCCCAGATGGGGCGAAACGCGTCGAGGCGCTTCACGTACATGGCAGAAGGCGTTTGACACGATGAGTATCTGCAGCATTGATCACTGAGCGTTTGAACTATGTATTTATTGGCACTGTATCTCTAGTCAGGTGGCATGTTTATTGTCACTATGCATGCAAATCTTTGGCTATTGAGTGATTGATCATTTGTGGAGTTTGCATCTTTGTGCCATTTTGATCTAACCTCATGTAAATGATATTGGATACTCTATATGCTGTGGACTTTATCTGTTGTATCTGTTGTATCTATTTGACTCATGTCACTGTGATGCCATCACTTTAATGCCAGTACATTAATGTGTTCCTTTGATTTTAATCCTTTTGGGGATTAGGGTCCTCCTTACTATAGTTGATCTCTGTCTAATGATAGGGGCCCCTTTAGCATCGGGGAAGGGATCCCTAGTGGCTGTAGGGTTCATCAGGGTCCATAGGGACAGCCACCGTTGAGCGGGGGCGCCACAACGTTCCCCCTAGGGCGCCAACCTCCGCGGCAAGGAAGGATTGAGCATTAGACGTTAATAGGGACTCCTAGGAAACCCCCATTACATGTTTCTTGTATTTGGGTACTAATTGGACACGTTGTTGTTTTGTTCTGTTCACTTTGTGGTGTGACCTTTGGTCTTTTAATAATAAAGCATCGTTTTTAGGGTTTTTTCATATGATTTTTTGCTCTGAGACCCTCTACATTTGATAGTTATTTTTGCTAGGGACTCCTTTTATGTCCAAGATGACCAATGAGCTATGTAAGCTACTCCGGATCAAACAGCTATGCACGTTGGTCTACCACCCACAAACCATTGGGTTAGTAGAGAGATTTAATATGACCCTTAAAACCATGGTTAAAAAGGTAGCCTCCAAGGATGGGAGAGACTGGGACATGTTATTACCCTATCTAATGTTCACTATCTGCGAGGTACCACAGGCATCCACAGGTTTCTCACCATTTGAACTATTATATGGCAGGCATCCGAGGGTATTGCTCGACGTAGCTAAAGAGATGTGGGAACAGGAGCCAACTCCACATAGGAGTGTGATTGAATATGTGGCAAGCATGCGGGACCGGATTGCGGCAGTCAGTCAGGTCCATAGTAAAAGAGCATCTAATGGATGCCCAGGCCGCGCAGAGGCTCCTGTAAAATAAAAGAGCCACGGTCAGGTCCTTTAAAGAAGGGATCCGGATGTTGGTACTAGTGCCCACCACGGTGAGTAAAGTTAAGGCCAAGTGGCAAACAGAGGGGAGGTATGTGAGGTATGTGAGGCAGTGACAGGTGTTATATGCGAGGGTCGCTACGTGTCCCTCAGGATGCGCATAGAAGTGTATTAAGACCGCTGGAGTGCATTGCAGTCACAGATACAGCTGTGATTGCAGTGCAAAATAAAAGTAAGTTTGGTCTTGGGCGAGCTATTTGCCCAAGGCAGATTTAAGAAAACCCAGCATGGGCTTTTATTTTTGGAGGGCTCTACAGGATGGTAGTGGTGCAGGTCACTCTCGCTAGGCCGAGTCTTACAAGTGGCCCATGGCCACAGATTCCATTTTAAAAACCCTGCAGCAGAGGGTTGGGTGTGTCAGTCTTGGTTTGCATTCTGCAGAGCAGGTGGCCCTGCAAAGCTTCAGCCTGTGTGCAGTAACCTGGAGCCAATTGGCCTGGCATCCCTCAGTATGACACAGCGGTGCAGTTGCCCACGGTAACAGTTTGTATACAGACTGTTGTGACGCCCCGGCTGCGATCCGGAGGATACCGTGTGCTGTTTATTTTGTGAGTTTTGGGACATTAAAAATAAATTTACTTTGCACTTTTCTGTGTCACTGCCTCATCACTGCACAGTGTGAACACCGCTGCACTATAGCTCTTATATGTGGGCAAAGTGATTATGGTTCATCAAGATGAAACAGAAATTGCAAAGAGGACTAAAATTCTAAATCAGCATTTTAAAACTAAAGACTTTCAAAATGCACATTATCTAGGAATCCAGATCCAAACAGAAGACGATGGAAGCTTTCTTCTAAACCAAAGTGCAAAAATGAACTCAATTCTGAATCAGTTTGGAATGTCAGAAGCCAAATTTATAATCAACCCCAATGAAACCACCCTACTTAAAGTACAGACAGGTAGGCAGTGAGGGAACTTCTTTACATAGTAAATATGACTTGATTGGACATCGTAGCAACAATTGGAATGCTCTGCAGATATGTTGAAAAACTGCACCAAAAAGACTGGAATACTGTTAAGAGATTTCTTCGATGTTTGAAAGAGACTTAAGACATACATTTAAGGATATCTGCAACAGAGGATGTAAAACTCACAGGATATGTAGATGAAAACTGAGCTGGTGCATGACTTTAGCGATCATTCTTAACCCCTTTACTCCCAAGGGTGGTTTGCATGCCCCTTCATGACCAAGCCTATTTTGACCTTAATGACCAGGCCATTTTTTGCAATTCTGACCAGTGTCCCTTTATGAGGTAATAACTCAGGAACGCTTCAACGGATCCTAGCGATTCTGAGATTGTTTTTTCGTGACATATTGGGCTTCGTGTTAGTGGTAAATTTAGGTTGATAATTTTTGCATTTATTTGTCAAAAAATCAGAAATTTGGTGAAAATTTAGAAAATTTTGCAATTTTCAAATTTTGAATTTTTATTCTGTTAAACCAGAGAGTTATGTGACACAAAATAGTTAATAAATAACATTTCCCATATGTCTACTTTACATCAGCACAATTTTGGAAACAAAATATTTTTTTGTTAGGAAGTTATAAGGGTTAAAAGTTGACCAGCGATTTCTCATTTTTACAATAAAATTTACAAAACCATTTTTTTAGGGACCACCTCACATTTGAAGTCACTTTGAGGGGTCTATATGGCAGAAAATACCCAAAAGTTACACCATTCTAAAAACTGCACCCCTCAAGCTACTCAAAACTACATTCAAGAAGATTATTAACCCTTCAGGTGTTTCACAGGAACTAAAGCAATGTGGAAAGAAAAAATGGACATTTTAATTTTTCCAACAAAAATTTTCTTTTAGCATCAATTTTTTCATTTTCACATGGGAAACAGGATAAAATGGATGATAAAATTTGTTGGGCAATTTCTCCGGAGTACAACGATATCTCATATGTGGTCATAAACCACTGTTTGGGCGCACGGCACGGCTCAGAAGGGAAGGAGCGCCATTTGACTTTTTGAATGGAAAATATGCTGGAATATTTAGCGGTTGCCATGTCGTGTTTGGAGAGCCCCTGTGTACATAAACATTGGAGCTCCTCCACAAGTGACCCCATTTTGGAAACTAGACCCCCCATGGAACTTATCTAGATGCATAGTGATCACTTTGAACCCCCAGGTACTTCACAAATTGATCTGTAAAAAAAAAAAAAATACTTTTTTTTCACAAAAATTTTCTTTTAGCCTCAGTTTTTTCATTTTCACATGGGCAACAGGATAAAATGGATCCTAAAATTTGTTGAGCAATTTCTCTTGAGTGCACAGATACCTCATATGTGGCCATAAACCACTGTTTGGGTGCACGGCATGGCCCGTAAGGCAAGGAGCACCATTTGACTTTTTGAATGGAAAATTAGCTCCAATCGTTATCGGACACCATGTCGCATTTGGAGAGCCCCTGTGCACCTAAACATTGGAGCTCCCCCACAAGTGACCCCATTTTGGAAACTAGACCCCCTAAGGAACTTATCTAGACGTGTAGGGAACACTTTGAACCCCCAAGTGCTTCACAAAAGTTTATAACACAGAGCAGTGAAAATAAAAAATATTTTTTTTTCCTCAAAAATGATTTTTAGCACACTATTTTTAATTTTCACAAGGCTAACAGGAGAAATTGGACCACAAATCTTGTTGTCCAGTTTGTCCTGAGTACGCTGGTACCCCATATGTGGGGGGGAACCACTGTTTGGGCACACGGCAGGGCTCAGAAGGGAAGGAGCGCCATTTGACTTTTTGAAATGCAAATTACTTCCAATCGTTAGCGGACACCATGTTGTGTTTGGAGAGCCCCTGTGTGCCTAAACATTGGAGCTCCCCCACAAATGACCCCATTTTGGAAACTAGACCCACTAAGGAACTTATCTAGATGTGTAGTGAGCACCTTGAACCCTCAAGTGCTTCATAAAAGTTTATGACGCAGAGCCGTGAAAATAAAAAAATTTTTTTTCCCTCAAAAAATTATTTTTTAGTGCGCAATTTTTTATTTTCACAAGGGTACCAGGATAAATTAGACCCCAAAATTTGTTGTCCAGTTTGTCCTGAGTACGCTGGTACCCCACATGTGGGGGGGAACCACTGTTTGGGCACACGTCGGGGCTCGGAAGGGAAGTAGTGACATTTTGAAATGCTGACTTTGATGGAATGGTCTGCGGGTGTCATGTTACATTTGCAGAGCCCCTGATGTACCTAAACTGTGGAACCCCCCCACAAGTGACCCCATTTTGGAGACTAGACCCCCCAAGGAACTTATCTAGATGTGTGGTGAGCACCTTGAACCCCCAAGCGCTTCACAGAAGTTTATAACGCAGAGCCGTGAAAATAAAAAATATTTTTTTTTCCACAAAAAAAAAAATGATTTTTAGCGAGCAATTTTTTTTTCACAGGGGTAGCAGGATAAATTGGCCCCAAAAGTTGTTGTCCAGTTTGTCCTGAGTACGCTGATACCTCATATGTGGGTGGGGACCACTGTTTGGGTACACGTCGGGGCTCGGAAGGGAAGTAGTGACATTATGAAATGCTGACTTTGATGGAATGGTCTGCGGGCATCATGTTACATTTGCAGAACCCCTGATGTACCTAAACTGTGGAACCCCCCACAAGTGACCCCATTTTGGAGACTAGACCCCCCAAGGAACTTATCTAGATGTGTGGTGAGCACCTTGAACCCCCAAGCGCTTCACAGAAGTTTATAACGCAGAGCCGTGAAAATAAAAAATATTTTTTTTCCACAAAAAAAAAATGATTTTTAGCGAGCAATTTTTTTTTCACAGGGGTAGCAGGATAAATTGGCCCCAAAAGTTGTTGTCCAGTTTGTCCTGAGTACGCTGATACCTCATATGTGGGTGGGGACCACTGTTTGGGTACACGTCGGGGCTCGGAAGGGAAGTAGTGACATTATGAAATGCTGACTTTGATGGAATGGTCTGCGGGCATCATGTTACATTTGCAGAACCCCTGATGTACCTAAACTGTGGAACCCCCCCACAAGTGACCCCATTTTGGAAACTAGACCCCCTAAGGAACTTATCTAGATGTGTGGTGAGCACCTTGAACCCCCAAGTGCTTCACAGAAGTTTATAACGCAGAGACGTGAAAATAAAAAATATTTTTTTTTCCTCAAAAAAAATGGATTTTTAGCCAGCAATTTTTTTTTTCACAAGGGTAACAGGATAAATTGGACCCCAAAAGTTGCTGTACAGTTTGTCCTGAGTACGCTGGTGCCCCATATATGGGGGGGAACTATTGTTTGGGCACACGTAAGGGCTCGGAATGGAAGTAGTGGCGTTTTGAAATGCAGACTTTGATGGAATGGTCTGCGGTCGTCATTACGTTTGCAGAGCCCCTGATGTGCCTAAACAATAGAAACCCCCCCACAAGTGACCCCATTTTGGAAACTAGACCTCCCAAGTAACTTATCTAGATGCCTGGTGAGCACTTTGGACCCCCAAGTGCTTCACAGAAGTTTATAACGCCGAGACGTGAAAATTAAAAAAAAAAATTTTTCCACAAAAATATTTTTTTAGCCCCCAATTTTTTATTTTCCCAAGGGTACCAGGAGAAATTAGACCCCCAAAGTTGTTGTGCAATTTTTCCTGAGTACGCTGATACCCCATATGTTGGGGTAAACCACTGTTTGGGCACACGTCGGGGCTTGGAAGGGAGGAAGCACCGTTTAACTTTTTGAACGCAAAATTGGCTGGAATCAATGGTTGCACCATGTCGCGTTTGGTGACCCCCTGATGTGCCTAAACAGTGGAAACCCCTCAATTCTAACTCCAGCCCTAACCCCAACACACCCCTAACCACAGCCCTAACCCCAACACATCCCTAACCCCAATTCCAACCCTAACCATAACCCTAACCCCAACAGACCCCGAACCCTAATCCCAACCCTAACCATAACCCTATCCACAAGCCTAACCCTAATTCCAACCCTAACCCTAATTCCAACCCTAACCCTAATTCCAACCCTAACCCTAATTCCAACCCTAACCCTAATTCCAACCCTAACCCTAACCCTCTTTCCAACCCTAACCCTCTTTCCAACCCTAACCCTCTTTTCAACCCTAACCCTCTTTTTAACCCTAACCCTCTTTTCAACCCTAACCCTCTTTTCAACCCTAACCCTAACCCTAACCCTCTTTTCAACCCTAACCCTAACCCTAATGGAAAAAAATAAATAAAAATATTATCTTTATTTTATTAGTTGTGCCTACCTATGGGGGTGATAATCGGGGGGTTTATTTACTTTTTCTTTCATTTTGATCACTGTGAGAGTGATCAAAATGAAAGAATGGAATCTGCAGCCGGCAGATTCGGGCGGGCGCATTTTCAAAGATGGCGGCGCCCATCATCCGGACCCGAGAAACACCGGGAGGGACGGAGGGACACCGGAGGTACCGGGGGGGGTGAGGGGGGATCGGAGGCTGGCGGGGAGCAGAGGGAATGGGAGGGGGGCAGATGATGACAGCGGCGGCAGATCGCCGCTGTCATTCAGTTGCGGGGGGGCGATCGCCGGTGGGGGGGTGGAATCGGTGTCTCCAGCCATGTCCGATGCTACAGCAGCGTCGGCCATGGCTGGATTGTAATATTTCATCAATTTTCATTGATGAAATATTACTATCGCTCTGATTGGCTGTTTCACTTTTAACAGACAATCAGAGCGATCGTAGCCACGTGGGGGCGAAGCCACGCCCCCTGTGGTGAATTACAAAGCCCCCTGTATCTGCGGGTCGGGTGACCTTTCAGTGACCCCGGTCACCCGACCCGCAGGGGGGCTTTGAAGTCATGACGCCACATAGGCGTCACTGGTCAGATTTGAACCAGGTTTCATGACGCCTATGTGGCGTCATTGGTCGTGAAGGGGTTAATGCCCAGGCCAATTTTTACAATTCTGACCACTGTCCCTTTATGAGGTTATAACTCTGGAATGCTTCCATAGATCCTGGTGATTCTGTCATTGTTTTTTCGTGACATATTGTACTTCATGTTAGTGGTAAAATTTCATTCATATAACTTGTGTTTGTGAAAAAAAACGGAAATTTGGTGAAAATTTTGAAAATTTCGCAATTTTCCAACTTTGAATTTTTATGTTCTTAAATCACAGTGATATAGCACTCAAAAAACTTAAAAAGTAACATTTCACACGTTTACTTTACATCAGCACAATTTGGGAACCAAATTTTTTTTTGTTAGGAAGTTATAAGGGTTAAAAGTTGACCAGCGATTTCTCATTTTTACAACACCATTTTAATTTTACGGACCACATCGCATTTGAAGTCACTTTGAGGGGTCTATATGATAGAAAATACCCAAAAAGTGACACCATTCTAAAAACTGCACCGCTCAAGGTGCTCAAAACCAGATTCAAGAAGTTTATTAACCCTTCAGGTGCTTCACAGGAATTTTTTGAATGTTTAAAAAAAAAAAAAAAATGTACATTTAACTTTTTTTTTTTTTTTGAAAAAAAAAAAGTACTTCAGGTTCAATTTTTTATTTTACCAAAGGTAACAGGAGAAATTGGACTGGAAAAGTTATTGTGCAATTTGTCCTGAGTACGCCGATACCTGATATGTGGAGGGGAACCACTGTTTGGGCGCATGGCAGAGCTCGGAAGGGAAGGAGCGCCGTTTGACTTTTTCAATGCAAAATTGGCTGGAATTCAGATCGGATGCCATGTCAAGTTTGGAGAGCTCCTGATGTGCCTAAACAGTGGATACCCCCCACAAGTGACCCCATTTTGGAAACTAGACCCCCCAAGAAACTTATCTAGATACGTGGTGAGAACTTTGAAACCACAAGGGCTTTACAGAAGTTTATAACGTACAGCCGTTCAATTAAAAAATCATTTTTTCCACAAAAGTGATCTTTTCACCCCCAATTGTTATTTTCCCAAGAGTAACAGGACCCCAAAAGTTATTGTGCAATTTGTCCTGAGTAGGCTGATACCCCATATGTGGGGGTAAACCACTATTTGGGCAGAGCTCGGAAGGGAAACAGCACCATTTGACATTTTTGGCTGGAATGGAGATCGGACGCCATGTCGCGTTTGGAAAGCCCCTGATGTACCAAAACAGTGGAAACCTCCCAATTCTAACTCCAACCCTAACCCCAACACACCCCTAACCCTAGCCCTAACCCTAATCCTGAGGTTAGCATCCTCAATAATCAACCTCCCACTCCCATCTCCAAGACTATACACGCGCTGTGCCAATTCTTTGGAATGCATTTCCCAGGTCAATACGATTAGTACCCAATCCCTACAATTTTAAGCGTGCCCTGAAAACACATTCATTCAGACTGGCCTACCACCTCAACACATTAACCTTAACTATCCCTGTGTGGCACAGTCAAAAGTTTTACCATAACCTGGTTCCCCGCATCATGTTCCCACATGCTTTATGCATCTATTAGCCCTCTGTGTCTGTACTGTTACTCACTTAACATTATGGCTGGTCCAAACAATCAGGGCAATTGTTACCACCCACCTTTCGTGTCTACTTTTTTTTTTTTTTTCCCTCATAGATTGTAAGCTTGCAAGCAAGGCCCTCATTCCTCTTGGTATCTGTTATGATCTATGTGGTTATTGTTATGCTGTAATGTCTATCGTCTGTATAAGTCCCCGCTGAAATGTAAAGTGCTGCGGAATATGTCAGCGCTATGGAAATAAAATTTATTATTATTATAACCCTAGTCCTAATGGGAAAATGGAAATAAATACATTCTATTTATTTTATTATTTTTCCCCTAGCTAAGGGGGTGATAACGGGGCATTTGATTTACTATTTATGGCGGTTTTTATATTTGGCAGCTGTCGCACGCTAAAAGACGCTTTTTATTGTAAAAATAGTTTATGCATCACCACATTGAGAGCTATAATTTTTCCATATTTTGAGCCACCGAGTCATGTGAGGTCTTATTTTTTGTGGGACGAGTTGACGTTTTTATTGGTACCATTTTCGGGCACGTGACATTTTTTGATCGCTTTTTATTCTGATTTTTGGGACGCAGAATGAACAAAAACCAGCGTTTCATGAATTTATTTTGGGGGGGGGTGCGTTTACACCGTTCTGCGTGCGGTAAAATTGATAAAGTGGTTTTATTCTTCGGGTCTGTACGATTACAGAGATACCCTCATTTATGTCTTTTTTTATGTTTTGGCGCTTTTATGCAATGAAAACAATTTTATATAAAAAATAATTACTTTTGCATCGCTTTATTCTGCGAGCTCTAGCTTTTTTATTTTTTTGCTGATGATGCTGTATGGCGGCTCATTTTTTGTGGGACAAGATGACGTTTTCAGCAGTGCCATGGTTATTTATATTCATCTTTTTGATCGCGCGTTATTGCACTTTTTGTTCGGCGGTATGATGATAAAGCTATTTTTTGCCTCGTTTTTTATTTTTTAAGGGGTTCAATAAAGGGGTTAACTAGTGTGACAGTTTTATAGGGCAGGTCGTTACGGATGCGGCGATACTACTATAATATATAATATGATATGTGTACTATAATATATGTGTACTTTTATTGTTTTTTATTTTCAAAAAATGAATTAGGGAATTTTTTTTATTTATTTAGCGATTTTTAAAAAATTATTTTTACACTTTTTTTTAACTTTATTACAGGGGGACATCACTGTCATGTGACAGATCGCTAATCTGTCACATCACAGATCGCTGTGACAGATCAGCGATCTGTCACAGGTAGTGCTGCGGGCTTCCTCATGCCGGCGCTTTGCAGGCATGAGGAAGCCGCCTCCCTGCAGGCCTCCGAAGGTCCCCGTTGCCATTTTGGATTTGGGGACCTGCAGGGATGGAGCCCCCCCACAGCAGCGCTACACATCGTGCTGCTGTGGGGGTCTCAGGGAAGCATGGAGGGAGCCCCTTCCCTGCCGATGCTTCCCTAAACCCCCAGTACTCTGCGATCGTGTTTGATCACAGTGTGCCAGGGGTTAACATGTCCTGACACATAATGCTGGGTGTCAGATGTGATAATCAACTGACACTCGGCCGCGATCAGCGGCGCTCCCCCCCGTGAGCGCAGCTGATCGCGCTAGACGTACCATTCCGTCCTTGGGACTTAGGTCCCAGGTCACGTGGACGGAATAGTACGTCTGATGTAGGAAAGGGGTTAAAATTGACAAGCGGCTACTGTATGTGTTCAAGCTCTGAGAAAGTTCAATTTCTTTAATTCACTGAATAAACTAAATATCTCCAAGAAATATTACCAAAAATTCAGTGTCAAATCCAATTGGAGTAAAATATAGAATTGTAAAGCCTAACTTTTAATATTTAATTTTAAAAGGGATAAACACGCATTACATCATCAATACAAATATGCAAAAGTACAAAAATTCTCACAGTACACAGATATTGAATGATCCCACAGCTGTAACAAGATAGTATTTGGGCCCAGGCATATTACGGTGGTTATTACATTAATACTCTGATCTCAAAAACCCTGGTCAAACATAACCCCCTTATTTACATTAAGGACACCCTAAATCTCCTGTCAACAAACTAGAAAATGCTATCCTTAATTTTTATATCAGCTATATTCAACACTATAATAACTGTTCGCTATAAATCAATACTATCTAGATCAATAACTATACCATAAGATTGGCGTCCAACTAATTCTTTGACAAATAGCCACCATTGCTTTTTCAATATGCAAAGGTGCTCTCTGACCCTTACAAGCACTAATCTCTGTCACAGGATCATAGCCCTAAGACTGTATGATATATCATTGCTTATCAGTATTCTAGTGACACACTGCTAGCTCATGAAGTACCAATTCAGTAAACTATGTTTGATGATACTCCCTAGGGCTATCTCCACAGCTGCCTTAGGCCGGTTTCACATTTGCGTTAAAGGCCTGCGCACGGCCGCCGCTAAGCCCCGCCCCCTGCCACGCCTCCGCCGGCTGCTCCGCCTCCAGACGCATGACGCTGCATGCGTCCCCTATCTTTATCACTGAGGACACAGGCCATGCGCAGTATGCATTTTGGCGGCACCTGTGTCCTTTTGACGGTGCGCCTACCAGCGCCAAACGCAACCTGTTGCAATTTGGTTGCGATCGGCGCACCGTAAAAAGGACGCAGGCGCCGCCAAATGCATACTGCGCACGGCCTGCGTCGTCAGTGATAAAGATAGGGGACGCATGATGCATGCAGCGTCATGCGCCTGGAGGTGGAGCTACCGGCGGAGGCGTGGCAGGGGCGGGGATTAGCGGCGGCCGTGCGCAGGCCGACGCTGCGGCCTTTAACGCAAATGTGAAACCGGCCTTACACGTTTCACAAGAGTGCAGTGGTGACAGCGAAACACATTAACCCTGTGGCCCTGTACCAGGAAGATGGAATTAGCCAATTTGTCCTGTTGTTCATCTGTATTGTTCACCACAAGTATTGTGCTGCCATCCAGAACCAAGAATCTGCCTCTGTATTGTGCAGAAGAAAACAGCAACTCATTTCCTCCTACCCTTTGTACATAAGTTTTATCGTTTGCAAAAAAAACAAAAACAAACAGTCCTTTTTACTAATTTGTCAGGTTTCCTCGTTGTGCGTTTAAAGGGGTACGGTGCCACATGAATTATGGCAGAACTGAACCCGAAGGTGTCTGCAGCAGCAACGCAACAACACACACAGACCCAGTGACCCCGGTGTAAGGTGTTCGGGGTGCAGAATTAGATGTCTGCCGGTTACCTCACTTACATGTTCAAAGGTATTAAAAATTCAGTTTTCTCATTCGGTCATTTTGCCGACAGGTGTAAACGTTCCACTCCCTTATCATGCTGTCTGCCAAAACTAGGAGATGGCTTTTTTCCACATTGCAAATATAGTGCTAAGACTATCATTAAGTAATGCGCTCAGTGTGGAAAAACCGGATTATCTTGTAGTTATGATGACTTTTAATGGCTAACAAAAACAAAATAAATGATGCTACAAAGCAAGCTTTCGGGACTCGCATGGTATAATAACACTTAATAACTTTCTAACACTATAATTAATTGCCATTTTCTCCTTTATAGCATGTAACCACCAAAGTCAGCAGTTCTTAAAGAAAATCTATCAGCAAGTTATTGCTATGTAATCTGAGAGCACAATAATGTAGGAACAGAGTCCCTTATTACAGGGAGATATATAGAGATAGGTCTGCACTCAGAACCAAAACGTCACCATTATGGGCGAAAATAAAATAGCTCCATTTCACATATCACGGTGTGCTGCTCCTATTTTTTGGGATCTCTGGATACAAGGTTTGGTTCTTGCCTAGGGGAGCTTTTTGCACCCAGACTCATTGCTTTGCTTTTGTGCTGTTCTAAATTTTTTCTGGATGGATGGATAGATTAGATAGAGCAAAAAATTGGAACAGCATACATATAAAAGTACTATGGGAGCAGGGCCTCTCAGCAAGGAGTCCCCTTCATGCAAAATGATATAAATTCAGAAACAAGAGGAAGCACTCCAGTATTTTCAAAAATACAAAAAGTGACTTTAATAGCCCTGGTGGCGCGGCAACGTTTTGGTTACAATGAACCTTTTCTTCCTGAATATATATATATATATATAAATAGATAAAGATACACAGTGTAGGAAATAAGTATTTGATCCTTTGCTGATTTTGTAAGTTTGCCCACTGACAAGGACATGAACAGTCTATAATTTTATGGGAAGGTTAAATTTAACATTGAGGTTATATCAATATCCAAATATAAAATATTCTACTGTGTACACCAATTAAAGAAATATGAACAAGGACGCCAAAAAGGATGCCAATAATTACTGCATATGCTATTATGGATAAACAGATGTCCAAGTATAATGTAACCATATGTTCATACTAATGTTATAATGGGATGTCATCTGTCTATAACATTTAAAAGTACCATAGGGTCAATATTAATATATATAAATTAGATGTATCACAAAATTGTGTAATCAGCATAAGAAGAAAATTGTATATTTCTAAACATAGTAGACAGGCATAAATAATAAATAGATTGATATAGTAAACAAGCATAATTATATATACAGTCATGGCCAAAAGTTTAGAGAATGACACAAGTATTAATTTTTACAAAGTCTACTGCTTCATTTTTTCTAATGGCAAGTTGCATATACTCCAGAATGTTATAAAGAGTGATCAGCTTAACAGCAATTACTTGCAAAGTCAATATTTGCCTAGAAAATTAACTTTATCCCCCAAAACACATTTCAACATCACTGCAACCCTGCCTTAAAAGGACCAGCTAACATCGTTTCAGTGATTGCTCCATTAACACAGGTGTGGGTGTTGATGAGGACAGGGCTGGAGATCAATCTGTCATGATTAAGTAAGAATGACACCACTGGACACTTTAACCCCTTCCTGACATGAGACGTACTATCCCGTCCACGGTACCCGGGCCCGTATGACCGGGGACGGGATAGTACGTCTACCGCGATCAGCGGCGCCCAGGTGGTGAGCGCCGCTGATCGCGGCCGGGTGTCAGCTGATTATCACAGCTGACACCCGGCACAATGTGTCAGGGGCGGTCACGGACCGCCCCCGACACGTTAACCCCTTGCACACCGCGATCAAACATGATCGCGGTGTACCGGGGGTTAAAGGGAAGCATCGGCAGGGAGGGGGCTCCCTCCGTGCTTCCCTGAGCCCCCCACGGCAGCGCAATGTGCAGCGCTGCTGCGGGGGGCTCCTTTCCTCCAGGCCCCCGAATCCAAGATGGCGACGGGGGCCTTCGGGGGCCTGGGGAAGCTGGCTTCCTCAGTGCCTGCAAAGCGCAGGCATGAGGAAGCCTTGTGCACTGCCTGTGACAGATTGCTGATCTGTCACAGTGATCTGTGATGTGACAGATCAGCGATCTGTCACAGGACAGTGATGTCCCACCTGGGACTATGTAATAAAGTAAAAAAAAAATAAAAAAAAAGTGTAAAAATAAATTAAAAAAAAAATCGCCAAATAAATTAGTAAAAAAAAAAAAAAAATATTCCCCAATAAATTCATTTTTTGAAAATAATAAAAAAAAAAAAAACAATAAAAGTACACATATTAGGTATCGCCGCGTCCGTAACGACCTGCCCTATAAAACTGTCCCAATAGTTAACCCCTTTAGCGAACCCCTTAAAAAGCAAAAATAAAAAACGAAGCAAAAAATAATGATTTATTATCATACCGCCAAACAAAAAGTGCAATAACGCGCGATCAAAAAGACGCATATAAATATCCATGGTACCGCTGAAAACGTCATCTTGTCCCGCAAAAAACAAGCCACCATACAGCATCATCAGTGAAAAAATAAAAAAAGTTATAACTCGCAGAATAAAGCGATGCAAAAATAATTATTTTTTATATAAAATAGTTTTCATTGCATAAAACCGACAAAAACATAAAAAAACGACCTAAATGAGGTATCACTGTAACCGTACTGACCCGAAGAATAAAACCGCTTTATCAATTTTACCGCACGCGGAACGGTGTAAACGCACCCCCCCCAAAAGAAATTCATGAAACGCTGGTTTTTGTTCATTCTGCGTCACAAAAATCGGAATAAAAAGCGATCAAAAAATTTCACGTGCCCGAAAATGGTACCAATAAAAACGTCAACTCGTCCCGCAAAAAATAAGACCTCACATGACTCAGTGGGTCAAAATACGGAAAAATTATAGCTCTCAATATGTGGTGATGCAAAAACTATTTTTACAATAAAAAGTGTCTTTTAGCGTGCGACAGCCGCCAAACATAAAAACCGCCATAAATAGTAAATCAAACCCCCCATTATCACCCCCTTAGTTAGGGAAAAATAATAAAATTAAAAAAATGTATTTATTTCCATTTTTCCATTAGGGTTAGGGCTAGGGGTGTGTTGGGGTAGGGTTAGGGTAGGGTTAGGGTTAGGGCTAGGGCTAGGGTTAGGGCTAGGGCTAGGGTTAGGGGCGTGTTGGGGTTCGGGTTGGAGTTAGAATTGGGGGTTTCCACTGTTTGGGCACATCAGGGGCTCTCCAAATGCAACATGGCGTCTGATCTCAATTCCAGCCAATTCTGAGTTGAAAAAGTCAAATGGAGCTCCTTCCCTTCCAAGCTCTGCTATGCGCCCAAACAGTGTTTTACCCCCACATGTAGGGTATCAGCCTACTCAGGACAAATTGCAAAACAATTTTTGGGGTCCAATTTCTCCTGTTACCCTTAGGAAAATAAAAAATTGGGGGCAAAAATATCATTTTTGTGGAAAAAAATGATTTTTTTATTTTCACGTCCGAGCGTTGTAAACTTCTGTGAAGCACTGGGGGGGTCAAAGTGCTCACCACACATCTAGATAAGTTCCTTGGGGGGTCTAGTTTACAAAATGGTGTCATTTGTGGGGGGTTTCCACTGTTTAGGTACATTAGGGGCTCTCCAAAGGCAACATGACACCCGCAGACCATTCCATCAAAGTCTGCATTCCAAAACATCACTACTTCCCTTCCGAGCCCTGACGTGTGCCCATACAGTAGTTTTCTCCCACATATGGGGTATCAGCATACTCAGGACAAATTGGACAACAACTTTTGGGGTCCAATTTCTCCTGGTACCCTTGGGAAAATAAAAAAATGGTGACTAAAAGATCATGTTTGTGGAAAAAATACGAATTTTTTATTTTCACGCCCGGGCGTTGTAAACTTCTGTGAAGCACTGGGGGGGTCAAAGTGCTCACCACACATCTAGATAAGTTCCTTAGGGGGTCTAGTTTCCAAAATGGTGTCGTCATTTGTGGGGGGTTTCCACTGTTTTGGTACATCAGGGGTTTTCCAAACGAGACATGGTGTCCGATCTCAATTCCAGCCAAAAACGTCAAGTGGCGCTGCTTCCCTTCCGAGCTCTGCCATGCGCCCAAATAGTGGTTTACCCCCACATGTGGGGTATCAGCGTACTCAGGACAAATTGCACAATAACTTTTAGGGTCCTGTTACCCTTGGGAAAATAAGAATTGAGGGTGAAAAGATCATTTTTGTGGAAAAAAATATGATTTTTTAATTGTATGGCTTTATGTTATAAACTTCTGTGAAGCCCATGGGGGTTCAAAGTTCTCACCACACATCTAGATAAGTTCCTTAGGGGGTCTATTTTCCAAAATGGTGTCATTTGTGGGGGGTTTCCACTGTTTTGGTACATCAGGGGTTTTCCAAACGAGACATGGTGTCCAATCTCAATTCCAGCCAAAAACGTCAAATGGCGCTGCTTCCCTTCCGAGCTCTGCCATGCGCCCAAATAGTGGTTTACCCCCACATGTGGGGTATCAGCGTACTCAGGACAAATTGCACAATAACTTTTAGGGTCCTGTTACCCTTGGGAAAATAAAAATTGGGGTGAAAAGATCATTTTTGTGGAAAAAATATGATTTTTTAATTGTACCGCTGTACGTTATAAACTTCTGTAAAGCCCTTGTGGGTTCAAAGTTCTCACCACATATCTAGATAAGTTCCTTGGGGGGTCTAGTTTCCAAAATGGGGTCACTTGTAGGGGGTTTCCACTGTTTAGGTACATCAGGGACTCTCCAAACGTGACATGGTGTCCAATCTGAATTCCAGCCAATTTTGCATTGAAAAAGTCAAACTGCGCTCCTTCCATTCTGAGCTCTGCCATGCGCCGAAACAGTCGTTCCCCCCCACATATCAGATATCTGCGTACTCAGGACAAATTGCACAATAACTTTTGCAGTTCAATTTCTCCTGTTACCCTTGGTAAAATAAAAAAAATTGAACCTGAAGTATTTTTTTTATGAAAAAAAGTTAGATGTTCATTTTTTTTTAAATATTCAAAAAATTTCATGTGACGCACCTAAAGGGTTAATAAACTTCTTGAATGTGGTTTTGAGCACCTTAAGGGGTGCAGTTTTTAGAATGGTGTCACTTTTGGGTATTTTCTATCATATAGACCCCTCAAAGTGGCTTCAAATGTGATGTGGTCCTAAAAATAAAATGGTGTTGTAAAAATGAGAAATCGCTGGTCAACTTTTAACCCTTATAACTTCCTAACAAAAAAAAATTTTGGTTCCAAAATTGTGCTGATGTAAAGTAATCATGTGGGAAATGTTAGTTATCAAGTTTTTTATGTGCCGTATCTCTGTGATTTAAGGGCATAAAAATTCAAAGTTGGAAAATTGCGAAATTTTCAAAATTTTCGCCAAATTTCCGTTTTTCTCACAAATAAACGCAAGTTATTTGAATGAAATTTTACCACTAACATGAAGTACAATATGTCACGAGAAAACAATGTCAGAATCACCGGGATCCATGGAAGCGTTCGAGAGTTATGACCTCATAAAGGTACAGTGGTCAGAATTGTAAAAATTGGCCCGGTCATGAACGTGCAAACCACCCTTGGGGGTGAAGGGGTTAAAAGGAGGCTGGTGCTTGGCATCATTGTTTCTCTTCTGTTAACCATGGTTATCTCTAAAGAAACACGTGCAGTCATCATTGCACTGCACAAAAATGGCCTAACAGGGAAGAGTATCGCAGCTAGAAAGATTGCACCTCAGTCAACAATCTATCGCATCATCAAGAACTTCAAGGAGAGAGGTTCCCTTGTTGCCAAAAAGGCTCCAGGGCACCCAAGAAAGACCAGCAAGCGCCAGGACCGTCTCTTAAAAGTGTTTCAGCTGCGGGATCGGGCTACCAGCAGTGCAGAGCTTGCTCAGGAATGGCAGCAGGCAGGTGTGAGTGCATCCGCGCGCACTGTGAGGCGGAGACTCTTCGAGCAAGGCCTGGTCTCGAGGGCAGCAAAGAAGCCACTTCTCTCCAGAAAAAACATCATGGACAGACTGATATTCTGCAAGAGGTACAGGGAGTGGACTGCTGAGGACTGGGGTAAAGTCATTTTCTCTGATGAATCCCCTTTTCGATTGTTTGGGACATCTGGAAAACGGCTTATTCTGAGAAGACCAGGTGAGCGCTACCACCAGTCTTGTCTCATGCCAACTGTCAAGCATCCTAAAACCATTCATGTGTGGGGTTGCTGCTCAGCCAAGGGAATGGGCTCTCTCTCAGTCTTGCCTAAAAAAACAGCCATGAATAAAGAATGGTACCAGAATGTCCTCCAAGAGCAACTTCTCCCAACCGTCCAAAAGCAGTTTGGCGATCAACAATGCCTTTTTCAACATGATGGAGCACCTTGCCATAAAGCAAAGGTGATAACTAAATGGCTCAGCGAACAAAACAGAGATTTTGGGACCATGGCCTGGAAACTCCCCAGATCTTATTCCCATTGAGAACTTGTGGGCAATCATCAAGAGACGGGTGGACAAACAAAAACCTTCTAATTCAGACAAAATAAAAGCATTGATTTTGCAAGAATGGACTGCTATCAGTCAGGATTTGATCCAGAAGTTGATTGAGAGCATGCCAGGGAGAATTGCTGAGGTCCTGAAGAAGAAGGGTCAACACTGCAAATATTGACTTGCTGCATTAACTCATTCTAACTGTCAATATAACCTTTTGCTACTCATAATATGATTGCAATTAAATTTCTGTATGTGATAAAAACATCTGACAAACACACATAAAAACCAGAGGGCAGCAGATCATGTGAAAATATAATATTTGTGTCATTCTCTAAACTTTTGGCCATGACTGTGTGTGTGTGTGTGTGTGTGTATATATATATATATATATAATCTTTTTTAAATAATAATGAATATATATATATATATATATATATATATATATATATATACATACATACACACACACACACAGTATATATATTTTATTTGTATGTACGATTTTGTAAGCTTTCGCACTCAAGAAGAATGGTGAAATTTGTAACTTTTTATCTTGTGTACACTTCAAAAGTGAGAGACAAAATCTAAAAATTAAAAAAGAAAATCACATTGTATGGTTTTCAAATAATTAAATTGCATTTTGTTACATGAAATAAGTATTTGATCAGCTACAAACTAGCAAGATTTCTGGCTCTCACAGACCTGTTAGTTTTTTTTTTTTTTTTAAGAAACCCTCCTACTCTGCACTCATTACCGGTATTAATTGTGTGAACTTGTTGCCTTTATTAAAAGACACTGTGACATCGGCGGCCGTGCCCGCCGATGCCCCTTCAGCGGCGGTGCCCGCCGCAGCTCCTCCTCACCTGCGTCCTCCTGTCCACTCGCACTTCCGCTCTGCTCCCCGCGCTGCTGCGGGTAACCGCGCCGGTCTTAGGCCGCGCACGCGCGTTCTCCCTCTCTCTTCTGCTAGAAGGGGGCGTCGCTGAGGGGAGGGTCTGTAGGGCGTACTTCCGGCCTCTGGTTATATCAGGCGTCCGCTCTATTCTGAGGGCGCCTGGTGATTGTGTGACCTCTTGCACCCATCGGCCCTTACCTTCTAGTGTACCCTGCCTATCCTTTGCTGTTCTCCCTGTGTGCTCTTTGGCCTGCTCCACTTCCGTCAGTCTGTCTCTGTCCCGTGGTCCCCCTCTGAACTCCTTCCTGTGGAATCCTGGCCAGTATTTTCCGTTATCCTTGCTCTGCCTGTCTATCCATCGAGTCGTCCCTCCTGGCACCGGCTGTCGCGGTTCTGCCCCCTGCGGCCCTGCCCCTAACGATCCCTGTACAGGGGTCGGTCTTCACCAGGTACGCTCGGCCCAGGGGCTCTGGATCCACGACCCAGAGGGTCCACTCTTGGACGTATTAGCCTAGAGTTGTCACAGTATCACCAGGCCATGGATCCCGCCGGTGCCGCAGCCGCCACACAAAAGGAATTACTTTTCCTTCGTGAAAACCAGACCCGGATAATGTCCTTTATGAAGTCTATGGACACCCGGCTATCCGCCCTGCAGACCTCTGACCCCGGGCACGCTCCCCTCCTAGTCAGTCTCCAGCAGGAGCTCGCGCAGCAGCACGACGCTCAATCCCACATCTTAGGTTACATGGCATCCGTGGATGATCGATTGCTTGCTCTGCAATCCTCTGCTGCCGCAGCAACTTCCCCCTCTGACGTGGTCTCCACCCCGGCTCCCCGTCTGGGTAAACCCCCCAGGTACAGCGGAGACCCTAAGTTATGCCGGGGTTTTCTAAATCAATGCAGGCTTCATTTTGAGCTTGCCCCCCTTCAGTATCCTACTGACCGCGCCAAGGTGGCGTTCATTGTGTCCCATCTCGAGGGTGAGGCCCTGTCCTGGGTGAACCCCCTGTGGGAGAGGGATGACCCCGTAGTGTTAAATATTCTGACCTTCTTGGAAACCTTTCGCAAGGTATTCGATGAACCGGGTCGCTTAGCATCCTCCACGGAGGCCCTTTTTAACCTCCGCCAGGGTTCCCTCACAGTGGGGCAATACGCCATCCGCTTCCGGACCCTCTCTTCAGAGTTGGGGTGGAACAATGAGGCTCTTGTGGGAGCCTTTTGGAGAGGCCTCTCCAGTAAGATCAAGGATGAGCTTGCCGGGCGAGACACCCCCACCACTCTGGAGGACCTTATTTCTCTGGCCACTCGTATTGATCTACGCTTTCAGGAGCGCGCTCGAGAGGTGGTCGGAGAGAGAAGGTCCTTTAGGCTGTACCAGGCTCCTGTCCCTCGTTTCTCTGCATCTCCTGTTAGTACCACTCCTGAGCCAATGCAGATTGATCGTGTCAGACTGTCCGAGCAACGGCGCAGGGAGAGGATGACCAAGGGACTCTGCCTGTACTGCGGAGGTGCCAACCATTTTGTGCGTTCTTGCCCGGAGAAGCCAGAGAGGTCGGGAAATGCCTCCACCTAGGTCAGGTAAGAGAGGACCCCCTAGGTGATCAAAATTCCTCTCTCCCCCTTACCCTTTCAGCTTTGATAATTACAGGTCGGGAGCGTGGATCTGTGGAGGCGTATGTGGACTCGGGTGCTGCTGGTAACTTTATCCGCCAGGAGGAGGTTGATAAACTCCGGATCCCAGTGATTGTATTAAGGAACCCTCGTGCTATTTCCTCCGTTGATGGTAAACCTTTACCTGGACTCATCACCACAGTTACCGTCGAAGTGGACCTTCAAATCGGAGCACTCCACCTCGAGAGGATAGCCTTTTATGTCCTGCCACAACTAGCCCATGCTGTTCTTCTAGGTCTTCCCTGGCTCAGACGGCACGAGCCGGTGATTGACTGGCGCTCTGGGGAAGTTCTCCGTTGGGGGCACTCCTGCCAGGAGCACTGCCTACGGGCTCTCACTCGTCCCCGTCCATGCTCGAAGCCTGCCGACCTTCCGGGCCTACCCGCACCCTATCACATGTTTGCCGATGTGTTCAGCAAAAAGGAAGCGGACTCCTTACCACCTCATCGCTCCTTTGACTGCCCTATTGACCTGGTCCCCGGAGCCAACCCTCCCAGAGGGAGAACTTATCCTCTATCCCCAGCAGAGACCACGGCTATGACGGAATACATACAGGAGAATCTGGCCAAGGGGTTCATCCGGAAATCCTCGTCTCCTGCGGGCGCAGGTTTTTTCTTCGTCCGGAAGAAAGATGGGTCCCTGCGACCCTGTATTGATTACCGGGGCCTGAACAACATCACTGTTAAAAACCGGTACCCGCTCCCGCTGATTCCTGAACTCTTCGACCGGCTGAGGGGGGCCAGAATCTTCACGAAGTTGGATCTGCGGGGAGCTTACAACTTAATCCGAATCCGAGCGGGGGACGAGTGGAAGACGGCCTTCAATACTCGGGACGGCCATTATGAATACTTGGTCATGCCGTTCGGTCTCTGCAATGCTCCGGCGGTGTTTCAGGAATTCGTAAATGAGGTGTTCCGGGACCTACTCTATTCCTGCGTGGTGGTTTACTTGGATGATATCCTCGTTTTCTCGGCCGATCTCTCCTCCCATCGGAGAAGTGTACGCATGGTCCTGCAGCGCCTTCGAGAAAATCGTCTTTACGCCAAGATTGAGAAGTGCCTCTTCGAGCAAACAGCGTTACCTTTCTTGGGATATATCATCACGGATTCCGGCCTTAAGATGGATCCGGAGAAGCTGTCCGCGGTACTCCAGTGGCCTCGTCCAGTTGGCATAAAGGCCATCCAGCGTTTCCTCGGCTTCGCTAACTATTACCGACAGTTTGTACCCCACTTTTCTACAGTCACCAAGCCCATCACGGTCCTAACCCGTAAGGGGACGAAGTCTAACGTCTGGTCTTCCGAAGCCGAGGACGCCTTTCTGGCCCTGAAACGCTCGTTTGCCTCTGCTCCGATCCTACACCGCCCAGTGGCTAGTAGACCCTTCATCCTGGAAGTTGATGCCTCCTCCACTGGAGCTGGGGCGGTTCTGTCCCAACAGGCTCCATCCGGACGTTTAGTCCCCTGCGGGTTCTTCTCCAAATCCTTTTCTCCTGCGGAGTGCAACTACTCCATTGGGGACCGGGAATTGTTGGCCATTAAGATGGCGCTGGAGGAATGGCGATATCTGCTCGAGGGGGCAGTGCATCCCTTTACTATCTTTACGGACCACAAGAACTTGGCCTACCTGCAATCTGCCCAGAGACTCAATTCCAGACAAGCCAGGTGGGCCTTGTACTTTTCCCGTTTTGAGTTTAAGCTCCACTTCCGGCCCGGCAGTAAGAACATTAAAGCTGATGCGCTTTCCAGGTCTTTGCAGCCACCTGAAAAGGAGGAGGATCCATCATATATCATCGAGCCGGCTAAAGTTATCTCCGTGGCCCCTGTGAGATTCTCTACCCTTCCGCCGGGCAAGACCTTCGTTCCTTCAAACAAACGTCTGGAAGTGCTGCGCTGGGGACATTCCTCCAAGGTTGCTGGGCACGTTGGGATTAAGAAGACTCTTTTGCTTCTCTCCCGGTATTACTGGTGGCCCTCTCTCCACCAGGATGCAAAGGACTTTGTAGCCTCTTGCAGGACCTGTGCTCAGAACAAGGTTCCTAGGACTCTGCCCTCCGGTCTCCTTCATCCGTTGCCTGTGCCAGAGGCCCCTTGGCAGCAAATCGCCATGGATTTCGTGACTGATCTGCCTCGCTCTGCTGGATGTAATACCATCTTAGTCGTCGCAGACCGCTTCTCCAAGATGGCCCACTTTATTCCCTTGTTCGGACTGCCATCTGCTCCAAAGTTGGCCGAGATCTTTATCCACCAGGTTTTCAGGCTGCATGGTCTTCCTCTACGAATCGTAACCGATCGAGGGGTCCAGTTTACCTCCCGATTCTGGAGGGCCCTCTGTCGGCTCCTGGGCACGTCTCTCGACTTCTCTTCAGCGTATCATCCTCAAACCAACGGCCAAGTGGAACGGATTAACCAAATTTTGACCACCTACTTACGCCACTTTTCTAACGCTCATCAGGATAATTGGGTCTCACTCCTACCTTGGGCGGAATTCGCTCATAATAATCATCCCAGCGAATCAACGTCCAAGACGCCGTTCTTTGTGGTAACTGGGCTAAATCCTGGGGTTCCGTTGCCTTTTTCCGCATCATCTGGAGTTCCTGCAGCAGATACTCTCGCCAAGGAATTTTCGCAAATTTGGAAGGAGACCAGGGAGGCGCTCGAGGTAGCCAGCGTCCGAATTAAGAAACACGCAGACAAGAGACGAAGGGATCTACCCCCGTACCATCCCGGGGACAAAGTCTGGCTTTCTACCAAACATATCCGCCTGAAAGTCCCTGCTTACAAATTAAGTCCTCGATACATCGGTCCTTTTGAAGTACTTGGGCGCATTAACGAAGTAGCCTACAAATTGAGGTTGCCGGCATCGCTCCGGGTCCCTAACGCCTTCCATATCTCGCTCCTTAAACCTGTGGTTTTGAACCGGTTCCAACCAACCTCCATGTCCCCTCCCTCGCCAATTTCTTCTAACGATGTCTTTGAAGTAAAGGACATTTTGGCTATGAAAAGGGTCAAGGGTAAAACTCTTTTTCTTATCGACTGGAAGGGTTTTGGTCCAGAGGAGAGGTCCTGGGAGCCCCGAGAGAATGTCGATGCCCCCCTTATCATGAAAAGATTTCTGACCAACCTCAGAAGGGGAGGACATAGGGGGGGGGGGTACTGTGACATCGGCGGCCGTGCCCGCCGATGCCCCTTCAGCGGCGGTGCCCGCCGCAGCTCCTCCTCACCTGCGTCCTCCTGTCCACTCGCACTTCCGCTCTGCTCCCCGCGCTGCTGCGGGTAACCGCGCCGGTCTTAGGCCGCGCACGCGCGTTCTCCCTCTCTCTTCTGCTAGAAGGGGGCGTCGCTGAGGGGAGGGTCTGTAGGGCGTACTTCCGGCCTCTGGTTATATCAGGCGTCCGCTCTATTCTGAGGGCGCCTGGTGATTGTGTGACCTCTTGCACCCATCGGCCCTTACCTTCTAGTGTACCCTGCCTATCCTTTGCTGTTCTCCCTGTGTGCTCTTTGGCCTGCTCCACTTCCGTCAGTCTGTCTCTGTCCCGTGGTCCCCCTCTGAACTCCTTCCTGTGGAATCCTGGCCAGTATTTTCCGTTATCCTTGCTCTGCCTGTCTATCCATCGAGTCGTCCCTCCTGGCACCGGCTGTCGCGGTTCTGCCCCCTGCGGCCCTGCCCCTAACGATCCCTGTACAGGGGTCGGTCTTCACCAGGTACGCTCGGCCCAGGGGCTCCGGATCCACGACCCAGAGGGTCCACTCTTGGACGTATTAGCCTAGAGTTGTCACAGACACTAATTCACACTCCAATCTCTCCACCATGGCCAAGACTAAAGAGCGGTCTAAGGACACCAGGGACAACATTGTAGACCTGATTTAGGCTGGGATGGGCTACAGGACAATAGGCAAGTAGCTTGGTGACAAGGCAACAACTGGGGGCACAATTATTAGAAGATGGAAGAAACACAAGATGACTGTCAATCTTCCTCATCTGGGGCTCCATGCAAGATCTTGCCTCGTAGGGTAAGGATGATTCTGAGAAAGGCCAGGAATCAGCCCAGAACTACACATGGGAGGACCTGGTCAATGATCTGAAGAAAGTGGGGTACCACAGTCTCAAACATTACAGTTAGTCGTCATTACTAGAGATGAGTTAATTTGATCGGGTCAGGGCTTATTCGGCAAGCTATAGCGCTTACCAAATAAGTTGCATAGGCAACCTGGCTTCCCGGAACATTCCTGCATATCAGCTGTTTGGCTCCACAGCTGCATGTTTCATGGCTGTGTGACAGTCACAACACATGCATGGAGAGCCCAAAATACAGAACTGCTTGAAGTTCACAAATGACCATCTGGATGATCCAGAGGAGGCAAATGTGGTCAGATGAGATCAAATTAGAACTTTTTGGTACCAACTTCGCACGTCATATTTGGAGGAAGGATGAATACAATACCAACAATACTGTCCCAACCATGAAGCATGGTGGGGGAAACATCATATTTTGGGGGTGCTTTTCTGCAAAAGGGACAGGATGACTGCACAGTATTGAAGGGATAATGGAGGGGGTCACGTATCACGAGATTTTGACAATAAACTTCTTCCATCACCAAGAGCATTGAAGATGGGCCCTGGCTGGGTCTTCCAGCATGACAATGGCCAGAAACACATTGCCAGGGCAACTAAGAAGTGGCTCTGTGAGAAGCATTTCAAACCAGTCTCCAGACCTGAACCCAGTAAAACAAATCTTTGGGGGGGGGCTAAAACTCTATGTTGCCCAGCGACAGCCCCGAAACCTGAAAGATCTGGAGAAGATCTGTATGGAGAAGTGGGCCAAAATCCCTGCTGCAGTGTGTGCAAACTTGATCAAGAACTACTGGAAATGTCTAATCTCTGTAATTGCCAACACAGGTTTCTGTACCAAATATTAGATTCTATTTCTCTACTTACCTCATGCAATAAAATGCAAATTAATTGTGTACAAAAAAAAAATCATGCAAACTGATTTTCTGTATTTTTTTTTTTTTTTTTTTAAGATTTTGTCTCTCACATTTGAAGTATACCTATGATAAAAATTACAGACCTCTCCATTCTTTCTAGGTGGGAAAACTTGCAGAACTGGCAGTGTATCAAATACTTATTTTCCTCACTGCACTTTACATATGCATAGGTCACACCACTTGGTTTGACTTGTGACCTAAGTAATATATATTTATGCATTTTTCATATAATCAGTGGACAATAGCCTCTGCTTCACGTGATTCATTTAGAGCCAAGTTTACGGATAATACAAATTCCATCAGTTCAGAAAGCCAACTCAGACTGAGAACAGGAGAGCTTGGATTAGGACTCTACTGTAATTGTTGTAAGAAGGTCCGGAAAGAAAGGAGTTACATAAACTGCACCATGAGGGAACTACTTCTTGGAATTACAGTATAAAGGCATTTTCTAAAATAGCCATCAGTTAAAGATAAACTGTCAGAATCTTGGAGGGAAAAATGTTTGGCTGTTCACATGGAAGGGTTTACACCTGTCTACCCTCTAGGCCAAAGCACATAATTCTGCGAACCCACTCCCACCCCTCAAAAATTTTGTTAGAAATGTATTAGGTTGAAGTTTGCACACGCTTAAACAAACTTCAACATCACGTGCCTCATCATATTGATGTTTCCTGAGAATCAAACGCTTTTCAACACGCTCATATACTTTTTCAGAAATGTTGAGAGCTTTTACCTCACATAAACTGTTCTCGCAGGTCTATTCATGATTGCTAATAAATACAGGGACAAGGTCTGATCATAACACAGCTCCTGGGCAGCGGAGGCAGCAAAAGAGAGGATACAGGTGTAGGGAAGGTGACCTGATGGACGGACGGACGTGTCAGAATAGAGAAAGATAGGTTTGCACAGTTTAGACAGGTGTCAGTTACTACAGTGGGGAAACAGCTAGGAAAGTGTAGTGGACATGCAGTACCTTGGGTTGACCATTAGATGGCAGGGAGGAGTGTGAGCAAAGGACTTGACATCAGCTTAGGGCTTTAGAAACTGTTGGTCATGGGGGGGCGGAGTTACAGTGACAGGGGACCGGGAGAGATATAAATACTGAGGGAGGGTTCCAGAAAGTTCCTGTCCCCAGGGGGAGCTCCAGTGACAGGAGGACTACGACAGTACGTGCGCTGTGAGGAAAACCGTACCAGGGGGACTGATGAGAGAGTACGTCAGGGGGGTGGTCCCGACAGGAAGAACTGCAGAAGAGACGAGACACCGGGTGTGGGACACCGTGTTGGACACGACGACTGATCAGTGGAAGTGCTGTTGGTTTATGGGCCTAAGGCGGCCACAGTGACAGACCTGTCAGGAGCATCGACGAGCGCAGAGGGGATGGTGTATGCATACATGTCCCCAGTATAGAGTACGGTGTGTGAGAAGCGGCACTGGAAACAAAGGGCCGTGAGGTAAAGAAAGTGCGGTGTGCTCTGAGGCCGTCAGACGGACGGCGAGTGAAATAAACTTGGACCTGTTGCACCCAGAATCTGCATCCATCTTGTCTCTGTTTTATCTCTGCGTGGTAAAGAGAGGGACCACCCCCCAGCTTTGCCCACCGACCCCTACATTTTGGCGTAGTCGGCAGGATCGCCGCTGCTAATACGTCATCTTCTGCGGCAGACCTGCCTCAAGGAATGGAGAAAGACTTGGACTACACTGCCTGGATTACAAACACCTGTGGATTACAAATGGCTTACCTTTGGATTACAAATTGGGAGCACTGTGGTGACTCAGTGGTGCTAACAGAGGATCCGGGGCGGTACCAGGTGCTGTGCAAGATGGCGGCATTGCCACAGCGCAGGGGAGAGGTCCGGGTGTTTGCAGTCATGTTGAATGGACTGGGGCCCCCTCCAACATACCCCCGTGGACAGCGGTATGTGCCCGGAGGCCGACGCTACCATGTACTGGACCCTGGCAGATGGGTGGACAGGCCTGCCAATGCCCCACCCAGCAGGAGGAGTGGCACAGAAGAAAAGCTTGGCTGCGACTGTCTGGCGCCATTCGATTGCTGCCCAACGGACGGTATGAGACGCTGCGGGTGTCGGGGCATCGGCTGCCTAGAGTGCCAGTGGCGGCAGGAGACTGAGTTGCACCAGAAAATGTCACTCCCAGGGCCCCGGGCAGGCAGCGGGGTGCTGAGCTGGGAAGCGGAGCCTGTGCAGAGCCTGTGCGGAGCCAGCGAGAACGGCCGCCACCAATACCAACGGAAGGCCTCTCTGTGGAGTCCCTGAGCCTGGAGGCTGACTATGCTGAGCAGCAAATTGCGGAGCGGAGACCAAGGAAGGAGCCACGTGAGGACGTGGTGGAGGTCACGATGCCGGGGAAGGTGAGAGTACCTCCGGCCCCACCAGCGACCTCACAAGCGGCCCCCACCCTTCTGCCACAGCGCGCGGTCCTCTGCGCCCCGGAAGGCCTAGTTACACCGGGCCCTGTGGCATACGTGGAGTTGAGCGAGGCCCCCACCCACGTTCCCGAGCCATCCTGCCTGGAGCCACCAGTGCGGAGCTCAATTACAGACGACGCTGCTGTGCTCTCCCTGCCGGCAACAGCGGTTTCATTGGAACTGGCAGTCACTCCAGCCCCGTTAAAAGTTCTGAAAGAAGCCTGTTCTGTGGCCGCGGGAATGCCGGTGCTAGAATCGGTAGCGGCCTATGTGACCGGCCTGGATAAGCAGACCCCCGGAAGCACGGCTACCCCCCGTTCATCATCCGGCTCCAGCGGCTGCTGGGCCGCAGATATCATCGGCCGCCTCTGCCCCACGCACTTTTTCAGCAAAGTCCCGCCCTTCAGACTCTGAGACTGGCGCGACACCCTCCGTTTGGGTTGCGGAGGTTATTAAGGGGAAGAAGGCTCGGGAGCAAACGATTTGGAAACAGCTGCATGAAAAGGGGGAGGCTGGCATGGTGGTGAAGAGATCACGGGGACGGCTGCTATACACCAACATCGATAGAGGATACGGTTTTATCCGGGATGAGACTGGGCAAAAGGTCTATCTTAATGTGGCATCTATTCGTCACAGCCGGGCTCTACATGAGGGGGACTGGGTGTCGTACTACAAGGAGTACTGCCCCCGTGGCTACTACGCGGTAGCTGTGGTTGCTGAGCCAGAGGGCCATGAACCCCCGTAGTAAGAACTCCTAGGACACTCCCTATACCCCGGGCGCCCCACGGCTGTGGGGCCCCTCGCTGCCAGCCGTCTGGGAGTGGTTTGAACTCTCGAAATTTCGTTGCACCATTGTGCCAAAGCATAAGGACAGTTGATGTATATGTTAATGAAAAGTTTGATATAAGAAGTTAAAGTTGTTGATTATATTAAGCCTTGCAAAGCAGGGGTGTCAAGAAGCGAGGGAGTGCATATGTCCAAGGAAGGGGGGGAGAAGGAGAAAGCATGTGATGTTTATTTGTTAAATGATGGTTTAAAGAAAATGAGCAAAAGAAAATGAAAAAAAAATATATAAAAATGGGTACTTGTGCTATTATAAGGTTGTTTAATGTATAATATACAAAAGTAAAATGCAACAGGTTCGGGTAAGGGAAGGTCTGAGGGACAAACGGGAAGTGTGAGATCCGAAGAGGGGTCTATGTGTGAAGAGGGTCTGGGAGACCGAGACGCCGACCATGACATGTAATTGAAAGAAAGGTACAAGAGGTGAAAGATGTGAAAAGACAGCCATCCTAGGTCAGGTCCCCGACACCACGGACACCCCTGAAGGAGAGAGATGGACGCCGGCAATGATCTGGTAGGTGTGAGACCTCAATCATGGCGTACCAGACTGGGGAAGGTAACAGAAGGGGAGAGGAGGGGAAGGTACACGCCATAGAGAGAATATGGGTGTACCTAGCCCAGTGTGAAAGACGTTGTCATGTGGCATGCGCGCTGGTGAGTAGCAGTAGGCTACTCAGAGCATGGTGCTCCCAGTAAGGTTCGGCCCCCGCAGGTAGTGGGTTTGGCACAACAGCTGGTCCGACAACAGAGTGTAGGTGAAGCTTCAGAACGACGAAGGCAGGGATTACGGATTGTCGAGGACGACAATAGACAAAGGAAGGGGGGAGTGTAGGGAAGGTGACCTGACGGACGGACGTGTCAGAATAGAGAAAGATAGGTTTGCACAGTTTAGACAGGTGTCAGTTACTACAGTGGGGAAACAGCTAGGAAAGTGTAGTGGACGTGCAGTACCTTGGGTTGACCATTAGATGGCAGGAAGGAGTGTGAGCAAAGGACTTGACATCAGCTTAGGGCTTTAGAAACCGTTGGTCATGGGGGGGCGGAGTTACAGTGACAGGGGACCGGGAGAGATATAAATACTGAGGGAGGGTTCCAGAAAGTTCCTGTCCCCAGGGGGAGCTCCAGTGACAGGAGGACTACGACAGTTCGTGCGCTGTGAGGAAAACCGTACCAGGGGTACTGAGGAGAGAGTACGTCAGGGGGGTGGTCCCGACAGGTGTGGGACACCGTGTTGGACACGACGACTGATCAGTGGAAGTGCTGTTGGTTTATGGGCCTAAGGCGGCCACAGTGACGGACCTGTCAGGAGCGTCGACGAGCGCAGAGGGGACGGTGTATGCATACACGTCCCCAGTATAGAGTACAGTGTGTGAGAAGCGGCCCTGGAAATGAAGGGCCGTGAGGTAAAGAAAGTGCGGTGGGCTCTGAGGCAGTCAGACGGATGGCGAGTGAAATAAACTTGGACCTGTTGCACCCAGAATCTTCATCCATCTTATCTCTGTTTTATCTCTGCACGGTAAAGAGAGGGACCACCCCCCAGCTCGGCCCACCGACCCCTACACAGGTAGCACTGCACAGGATCAAAGGCGATTCTTTTTGTGAGGTAAAAGCATTTCACTGCCTGTTTGTAAAAAATGTTTTACCTCAAAAAAAGAATTTTGTGATCCCCGGCTGTAATATCTGTATACTCTTCCCCCCCCCCAGTAGCTGGGGTATGATCAGACCATGATCCTGTACGGTCAGACAGCCATTACACAGTACACAGCAGGGTCACATTTATAAGATAATCTCAGCACAGGAACATTCCAAGAGCTATTGATTCATAGAATCATAGAATCGTAGAGTTGGAAGGGACCTCCTGGGCCATCTGGTCCAACCCCCTGCTCAAAGCAGGATTCGCTAAATCATCCCAGTCAGATGTCTGTCCAGCCTCTGTTTGAAGACTTCCATTGAAGGAGAACTCACCATTGAAAAGCTTATTCATGAGACAACCCCTTTAAGCTCCTAGGCGGCTAATAAATGAGCAAATTTGTTCAAGGCAACCTGAATTTTCCTCAAATTTCACAAGAAAAAAAAAATTGGATTCTTCTGAATCGGATTTTTATTTTTGCAATTTGCTTCATGTCATGCAAATGCAGCAAAATGAAAGCCAGACAATATTTTCCTGAATTGATGAAGCCCGTGAAATGTGTGTTTTTTTTTTTAAAGCAAGAAAAACACATGTAGTTGTTCATCTGTCCTTCTGCCACAGCACACCTTTCAGGTCCCTGCTACATCGGTCTCCTCCTTTGGGCTCATACTCACTTGCGAGAGACTCGCACGATTCTCGTGAGAGTCTCTCGCATGAAAACCTGGGACTGCCGCCAGCACTGTGACCATAGCATGCAGCTGCATAGAAATACATGTAGTCACACGCTGTGGTCTGAGTGCAGGTGGCAGTCCCAGGTTTTCATGCGAGAGACTCCCACGAGAATCGTGCCAGTCTCTTCCAAGTGA
Organism: Dendrobates tinctorius; assembly: GCF_039654945.1. Classification (NCBI taxonomy): domain Eukaryota; kingdom Metazoa; phylum Chordata; class Amphibia; order Anura; family Dendrobatidae; genus Dendrobates; species Dendrobates tinctorius. Next base: position 10,052,793 of record NW_027361866.1, read on the forward strand.
GTATGAACCCTTTCCACTATCTCTACAGTGGTACAACATGTACCATGACAGAGACCCCCTCTGCTTTGGATGGTGTAGGAGACTGAATGGTGGCCTACAGTTGGACAAGCGAGCCCCGAAGCGATTTAAAAAAATAAGAACTTTTTTCTAGCACTATTCGTATATAATAAGAAACGTTCAATTCACATTGAAGAACTCTGATGCAGATTGAATCTCCCTGCCAATTTTCGGAGGCTCAGAAAGTTTTGCTAATCTCCAGTGCTTAGTGGGAAATAAGGCCCTGACAGCAACTACTAATTGTTAAAAAAAAAAAATGTAAAAAAAAAATGTAATTTTAAAAAAAAGCTTGAAAGCACGGTTCTGAAGCTGCCTGGGAACGATGAAGTTCCCTTAGCACCTGACCCAACCTCATTCAGCGTCAATGCTACTGCACTCCTATGATGTCCCAGAGGCAAAACTTCATCAAATAGCAGCATTGGAGAACATATACTTTTGTCCAAAAGTGCAATGGTCAAAACAGTCCATCAAGCAGAAGCACACCAGCCTCTAGCAAGCAGGAAGCCAGGAGGCTGGGGAGCAGAGTGACCCTACTTCAGAACATGGGAAAAAAACTAACAAGTGAAATATCCACATATTTAACCCCTTCATGACCTTGGGATTTTCAGTTTTCTGCTCCCCTTTTTCCCAAAACCATAACTTTTTTATTTTTCGGTCAATATGGCCATGTCAGGGCTTGTCTTTTGTGGAACAAGTTGTACTTTTGAACAACACCATTGGTTTTACCATACCGTGCACTGGAGAGCAGGAAGAAGATTCAACGTGCAATGTGATTGCATAAAAAGTGCAATTCAACAATTGCTTTTTTTTTTTTTTTTTTTTTTATATTAACCATGTTCACTAAATGCTAAAACTGACCAGCCATAATGATTCCCCAGGTCCTTACGAATTTGTAGATACCACACAGATGTAGGTTCTTTTTTATTTAAATGGCGAAGAAAAAAAAAAAAAAAAATCAGAAGTTTGTAAAGAAAAAAAAACCGCTAACACTTTCCAAGACCTGTAGCATCTCCATTTTTCCAGCTTTGGGACTGGTTAAGGGATTATTTTTTGCGCGTCGAGTTGACATTTTTATTGATACAATTTTGGGGTAGATGCGATGTTTTGATCATCTGTTATTCCATTTTATTGCAATGTTGCAGCGACCAAAAAAACGTAATTCTGGAGTTTTGATTTTTCTTTTCCCTTTACGCCATTTACAGATCAGATTAAATTCTTTTTACATTTAGAATGATCACTAGTGTTGAGCGATACCGTTCGATACCCAAAAATATCGTATCGGATGGTATCGCCCGATACGAAAAAAATATCGGGTATCGCCGATTCCGATACCGGAAGTCCCATTCAAGTCAATGGGACTTCCGGTATCGGAATTAAAAAAAGCCCTTTATTTCCTTGTTGGCTAATTCTACATAATTGAAAACAAATAAGAATCATGTAGAATGTATTGTGGGAGGTGGAGGAGACATTAAAAGCATAGTGGTTTATTCAAATCACATGGCATAGCATTAATTCCAATTTTTTTTTCAGTACGTTCGGAGTTAAAAAGATATTGACTATGTTAACCTTTTTTATATTTTGTCAGATATGTATGTTTCACAACTTCCATGCTCTTCACGTTCTTTTGTACTTCTCCCACACTTTCTCCTTCATGATCCGCAGCAGTAGCATTTTTTTCATCAACTTTTTCTTCACCTTATTCATCTACTTCTTCTTCTTCATCTTCTTCCCATTAATTTTTTTTTTCCATTCTTCATATTCTTCTTATTCAGCTATTATCAATTTTAATATGCTATTTCTTCATCTTCTTCCTATTCTTCTATGTCTTCATTATCCTATGGTGACAGGCATTCCTGTAGTACTTATCTATAAAAGTTATAAGATTACACCTTACGTTCTGCCTGTCACTAAAGATTTACAACAGGATTTGTCCGCGTTCAGTTTGGCCTGCAGCAGCAGGCATTTTCCAGGGGCACCACGAGGAGGAACGGACTCACCCCCATTTACTGCTTAGTCTTCTTCTGCTTATAATTTTGATTTCTTCTATGCTGATTTTTAGTCTTATGCTTAATGTTCTTCTGCTTTCTGTTCTTCTGCTTTTGCTTCTTCTGCATCTTGTTCTTCTGTCTTTTGTTCTGTATCTTGGTGGTTGTCTTCATGTTCTTTGTCCTCTTTGTCTTATTATTTAGGGTCATAGGGTCATATTTCTGGTCTTCTTTGGTGTGGTCTTCAGGGTCGTCGTCATCAGGGTCGTCGTCATGGAGATCAATAAGGATTACCAAAGACAATTTCAAAAAGCTTGATCTTGGAAATGTAGCAGAAGGTACAAGAAGGCTGAGAAACTGGCGAGAACCAGCAGACAGTGCTGGCACCCGGATGGGTAGCAGAAGGAACAAGAGCCAATGGCACTTCTGAGGACCAACTGACGGTGCTGGACCACGGTTACTAAGCAGAAGGTACCTGTGCTAAAAAGCACTACCAAGGACCAGCTGACGGTGCTGGACCTCGGATACCGAGATGGAGGCACCTAGGCCAAAGGCTGTGGCGAGAACCAGCAGACAGTGCTGGCACCCGGATGGGTAGCAGAAGGAACAAGAGCCAATGGCACTACCGAGGACCAACTGACGGTGCTGGACCACGGTTACTAAGCAGAAGGTACCTGTGCTAAAAAGCACTACCAAGGACCAGCTGACGGTGCTGGACTTCGGATACCGAGATGGAGGCACCTAGGCCAAAGGCTCTGGCGAGAACCAGCAGACAATGCTGGAACCCGGGTGGGTAGCAGAAGGTACCCATTCAAAGCAAAGTAGCCAGGCCGCAAGCCGGCCGCAGTTACCGAAACCCACAGTCCTACAGGGGGTCCATGTCCCATTGGCACTACGGATCCAGCCTTCAGTGCCAGTTCCCGCAGCCCACATAGGAGTCACCTAAACTGCAGGCACCGTAGAGTCGGCTAACCCGGCCGCAAGACGACAGGACAACGGATTGGTGGCATAGTGACCTTGACACTACCCGGAAACAGCAGGCGTGCTGGAACCAGGCTGGGCAACAGGGAGTCCCCGTGCCAAAGACACTGCCGAGCACCAACTGGCATTGTTGGAGCCCAGGGACAATCATGGTGTAGGCCGAGGCCTACTTGGTGGTAGTTTTAGATTGTTTGTAGGCTACAACAGACTGTCAACGTGCTCCAATTAGGCATCTGTCTCCACTCTGTTTCCAGGATTTCATGTGACCAACAACACCGCCAGTTTATGCGTACAGCAGCCGTCTGCCCAATCCACACGTGTTGCTGTGTTACTGGGATTCTGTAATGTCAGCAGATCCCCTGATGTGTGTCTGCCACTGTCTCCTGCTCTGTCCACATTCCCACCACTTGCAGTGGGAAGGTGGACAGCGCAGGAGACAGTGGCGGACACATATTGGGGGATCTGCTGACGTTACAGAACCCCAGTAACACAGGAACACGTGTGGAATGCGTGGACGGCAACTGTGAGCAGGAACTGGCGGTGTTGGAGGTCAGGGGAAATACTAGAGACAGAGTGGAGACAGAGGCCAAATCAGAGAATGTTTAAATCTGAAGTAGGTACAATTTGGAGGCAGCAGCAGTTTGCCCTCCACACAGCAGGGGATCAGCTGACGTTACTGACCCCAACTTTCACATGAACGAGTGTGTTTTTCTGTGTGGACAGCACTTCCGAGCACCAACTAGCGTTGTTGGAACCCAGGGACAATCATGGTGCAGGCCGAGGCCTACTAGGAGCCAGGTGTAAAGCTGAGGTATTTTGACTTTGGAGGGAGCAGGACACTTTGCCATACACACAGCAGGGGATCAGCTGACGTTACCGAACCCCTCTTACACATGAGTGAGTGTTTTGTCTGTGCGGACAGCACTTCTGAGCACCAACTGGCGGTGTCGGAGCCCAGGGAAAATCAGGTAGTAGGCCGAGGCCTACTTGGTGGCAGTTTGCGATTGTTTCTAGACTACTACTAACTGTCAACCTACTCCAATTAGGCCTCTGTCTTCACTCTGTTTCGAGTATTTCCACTGGCTTCCAACCACGCCAGTTGCTGCTCTGAAATGCCGTCTGCACAACCCACACTTGTTCCTGTGTTACTGGGGTTCTGTAACAGCAGCTTCTCCCTAGAGGTGAATCAGGCAATGTCTCCTGCTCTCTCCACATTTCCACTACAAGTAGTGGGAATGTAGACAAAGCAGGAGACATTGCCGTGCTCAACTCTGGAGATGAGCAGATGTTACAGGACCCAGGTACCACAGGATCAAGTGTGGATTGTGCAGACGGCACTTGAGAGCAGAAACAGGCGGTGTTGTAGGCCGGAGGAAATACTCAAAACAGAGTGGAGACAGAGGGCAAATCAGAGAACATATTAAATCAGAGGTAGTCAGAAGTTGTAAGCAGCAGGAGAGTTTGCCGTACACACAGCAGGGGATCAGCTGACGTTACCGAACCCCACTTACACATGAGCGAGTGTTTTGTCTGTGCGGACAGCACTTCCGAGCACCAACTGGCGTTGTCGGAGCCCAGGGAAAATGAGGTAGTAGGCCGAGGCCTACTTGGAGCCAGGTGTAAATCTGAGGTTGTTTGACTGTGGAGGGAGCAGGACACTTTGCCATACACACAGCAGGGGATCAGCTGACGTTACCGAACCCCACTTACACATGAGCGAGTGTTTTGTCTGTGCGGACAGCACTTCTGAGCAACAACGGGCGTTGCTGTAGCCCAGGAAATAAAGTTCAGGTCATAGAAACATGAACACAACAGGAGACCTGGATCCTGTTGCCAGCCAATTATTTATTCTGGAAGAGGACTGGCAAATTCAGGTGAGATCCAGGCCTTGTTCATTTTCACAAAAGTAAGCCGGTCAACATTATCGGCGGATAGTCGCGTGCGACGGTCTGTTACCACACCACCTGCAGCACTAAAGACACGTTCCGATAATACACTGGCAGCAGGGCAAGCCAGCACCTCCAATGCATACTGGCTAAGCTCTGGCCATGTATCCAGCTTAGAGACCCAATACTTGAACGGGGAAGAGCCGTCTGGGAGAACACTAACAGGGCACGACAAGTAGTCTGTCACCATCTGACGGAAACGTTGCCTCCTGCTGACTGGAGCCGTCTGTGATGGTGTAGCCGTTTGTGGCGGTCCCACAAAACTTTTCCACATTTGGGCCATACTGGCCTTGCCTTGTGCTGCGGCACTGCCTCTGCTACCTCTTTGTGCAGAGCTTCCTCCACTGCCTCTACCCACATGGCTGCTTTGAAAAGCACTACCAGCAACACTTGTGGGGGGAATGGAGAACATGATGGCCTGCACAAGTGTTTCTTGGTACTCCCGCATTTTTCGCTCCCGGTTCAACTGTGGTATGAGGGCTTTGTAAGTTGTCCCGGTAGCGAGGATCTAGGAGGGTGTACACCCAATAATCAGCCGTGTGGAGAATGTTGGCGATGCGGCGGTCATTTAACAAGCACTGCATCATGAAATCAACCATGTGCTGCAGACTGCCAACTGGACCGGAAACGCTGTCCCCAGCTTGAGGCAGCATCTCTGCCTGCTCAGCATCACCCCACCCTCGCTGTACACACTGACTACTAGAGCCTTGTGTACCTCCCTCCTCTGGAGAGATGTGTTCCTCCTCCTCCATTGACTCCTCGTCATCCTCCTCACTAAGTGTCCCCTGCCTGGGCCTTTGTGTGGAAGCACGTTGCGCAGACTTGCCAGAAGCAGATGGCATTTCTGACTGCTCATCCTCGACCTCTTCAAAAACCTCCTCACTTAGTGCTTGTAAGGTTTTTTGAAGCAGACAGATGAGGGGGACAGTCATGCTGATTAGTGCATCATCTGCACTGGCCATCCGCGTGGAGTCATCGAAGGCACGCAAAACTTGGCAGATGTCCCTCATAGTGGCCCACTCAGTGGTGGTGAAGTGTGTCCGGCGCACAGTGCGACTTGTTTGCGCCTGATGCAGCTGGTACTCCATTACTGCTGCCTGCTGCTCACACAACAGCTCCAACATATGTAACGTTGAATTCCACCTGGTGGGGAGGTCACATATGATGCGATGTTCTGGCAGGCAGAATCGGCATTGCAGAGATGCAATGCGCGATCTTGCCATGCTGGAACGCCGCAAGTGAGCACACTCTAGGCGAACCTTGTGCAGCAGTGCATCAAGATCCGGATAGTCCCTCAGAAAGCTCTGCAGGACCAAATTGAGCACGTGTGCCAGACATGGTATGTGAGTGAGGTTGCCTAGGCCCAGAGCTGCCACTAGATTTCCGCCATTGTCACTCACTGCCAAACCTGGCTGGAGATTCGCTGGCACAAACCACACATCGCTCTCCTGCTTGATGGCATTCCAGAGCTCCTGTGCTGTGTGGCTCCGATTCCCCAAAGAAATTAATTTAAGGACGGCCTGTTGACGTTTGGCCACACCTGTGCTCATATCTGGCCTAACAGGCTCACGCAGTGCTGATTCTGAGGAACTAGAGTAGGAGGAGGACTCAATATGTACAGACTGCATTCCTGCAATCCTTGGAGTTGGCAGAATACGTACAGAGCCACTCTCCAGATCTGTACCCGGCTCCACAACATTGACCCAATGGGCAGTGAGGGAAAGGTATCGTCCCTGTCCATGGCTACTGGTCCACGCATCGGTGGTCAGGTGGACCTTGCTACTGACGGCATTTAGTAGCGCATTTTTAATTTTTCCCTCCACATGCTTTTGCAGGGCAGGGACAGCTTGCCTGCTGAAATAAAAGCAGCTGGGCACATTGTATTGTGGAACTGCCAATGACATAAAGTTCCGGAATGTGTCAGTCTCCACCAGCCTGAATGACAGCATCTCAAGGGCCAGTAGTTTGGCAATGCCGGCATTCAGAGCCAGTGCTCGGGGATGGTTTGCTGAGTATGGCCGCTTTTTCTCCCATGCCTGTGCTACCGATTGCTGGTGAGTGGCCTGGGAGGGTGCTGATGACTGCGAACGTGGTTCAGTGGGTGGAATTTCACTGGGTCTCTATGGACAACAGTGGCAGTGGTTCTTCCATGGCGTTCCAGTGAGGAAGCCGAACCAGCTGTGTGTGAGCTGGAGGAAGAGGCCCCAACACGAGCTGAAGAGGTGGTAGGTGCTGCTGAAGGTTGGCCTACATCTTCAGTGTGTCTGTGTAACTCCACCTCGTGCTTGGTACGCACATGTTTCCACATATTTGTGGTATTGAGGTTGGTCACATTTTTGCCTCGTTTCACTTTCTGATGACACAGCTTGCATTTGACAAAGCAAATGTCATCTGCAACTGTGTCAAAAAAAGACCACGCACTGCAAGTCCTGGGAGCGCCCGTTTTGTGTTTTGGAAGAGGATTGCTCCTCACAGGTGCCAAAGTGGAGGCTACAGGCAACCAAGTCTGCCCCCGCCCTCTCCCTCCTCTTTTGGCCGTTCGGGGAATCTCTTCCTCAGAGCTGCTCCCACCACCTTCCTGTGGCTGACGCCATGATGGGTCAAGGACCTCATCATCTCCACTCCCCTCTTCAAGCACCGGCTGGTCCTGGGTTGTCTCGCCAGCACCGTACGCACCAGAAATTGGCAACTGAGTCTCATCATCATCTGATGCATACTGAGGTGTGCTGACCATAGGCACTGGCCCACCCGCCTCTTCAGATTCAGAGGGACAAAGCAGTTGCGCATCACTGCATACTCCCTCTTCTTCACGCTCTAGAATGCTGCTAGGTTGGCCACCTCTTTCCAAGCCAACAGATTCTGAGAACAGAAGTAAAGATTGAGATGGCTCCTGTCCAGGGCTCTCAGACTGCCTGGGCAATTTGGCAGGTGGTGAAGAGACAGATGGTTGCTCTTCAGTGCTCTGGCCTTGGGAGGATGCGGAAGTCATTGAAGTGGATGCGTTAGCTGCCTTCCATCCGACAACGGCTTCAATTTGTTCGTCACGCAGCAGTGGGGTACGGCGAGGTCCTACAAAGCTGCGCATGAAGGACTGTTGCCTGGTAAAAGTGGGGGATGCCGGGTCACTGGTGGCCGCAGCAGATACCGAATCCCCACATCCTCTCCCTGCTGAATCCCCCCCATCCTCTCCCTGCTGAAACTCCACGGCCACGACCACGTGCCTTACTCCCTGCCTTCTTCATCTTGGTAGACTGATAAAGATAGGCAGAAAAGTAAAAAAGGGGTGGCTTAGTGTTCTTATTCCTGAACACCTGCTAACCAGTATAAGAAACACTAATTTGGCTAAGAGTGTGTGTACTACACTTTAATATGATCTAATGTGGCCTAGACAACTGTAAAGTGGAGTGTTTGGTGAACTTTATTTCCTTTTTTTTTTGGGTGGGGGGAAAGGAAAGGATGTGACCAAAGTTTGAAAGCTATAGTATCACAAACTTTTTGGAGCGATTACAATGCAGGAAGCCAACCTACAATGCAATTGATGAGGCTCCAAAATATAGGGTGATACTAGCCTGGCTGGCCCTGAAGGGCACAAGCCAGCAAAAAGGCTCCTCTATCTAATCAATGCAACCAACCAATGACAATGGATGCGGTTGGAAGCACACTAATATAGGAGCAAAAATCTGGCTAAATTTGCTGCAAAAAAAGGACTATGTATGAGGCAGTGACGCACGCTGAGCGGACTACAGCTAGCGGTGGCTGTAGAACACACTGCAACGTGAGCTGCACTCACACACAGAGAGACCTATCAGACAGCCAAAAACAGTGCAGAGAAATGGGCTATAGCACTGAAAGGCTGCTGAAAGGCTCCGCTGTCCACTCCTTTAGTGTTTGCAACCAACGTATATGGATACGTATGGAAGCACACTATACACGAGAAAAAAAAAGCAGCAATAAAAGAAAAATGTGTATGAGGCAGAGACACACGCTGGCCGGCCTACAAGCAGACGTGCCTGCAGGACACACTACACAGCGTGGGTCTGCACTCACACAGCCCTTGCAGACAGCTGTGAAAACAGCGCTGCTAGGGAAAAGCAAGCTACAGTGGTGGTTTATGTAGCCTGGATAAAGCACAATATTGTTTTTAGAATCGCTATTTCTAACTGTCCCTCACAGTCTTCAACAGCAGCCTGTCCCTAACTGAATTCACAGCAGAGTGACCAGAAATGGCGGCTGCAGCGCTTTTTATAGTGCATCATGACATCATTTCAGCAGCCAATCACAGCCATGCCAGTAGTTAACATGCCTACATGCCTAACAGGATATGCCCACACTTCTGAGGATCCCCATTGGCTGAATCAAATCGAGCGGGCTCCTAGCATTATGGGAACTTCCTATTCCGGTATTCGATATGAAAAAAGTATCGGAACTAAGTATCGGAATTCCGATACAGCTAATATCGGCCGATACCCGATACTTACGGTATCCGAATGCTCAACACTAGAGTTGAGCGAAACGGGTCGAAAAAATTCAAAAGTCGCCGACTTTTGGCAAAGTCGGGTTTCATGAAACGAAACCCGACCCTAGGATGAGGTCGGCCACGAGGTCGGCGACTTACGTGCCAAAGTCGCGTTTCAAAAGTTTGTTTTGCGCTCTTTTTCAGCCAATCAGGATCCACGGACACTGTGGGCAACGTGATGACCTAGGCACGTGTCACCACCATCTTTCAGAAGGGCATGCAAGTGATTGGCTTGCTTTGGTGGGCGTCACAGGGGGTATAAAAGGGCGTGCACGCCGACCGCCATCTTACTTCTGCCGATCTTAGTATAGGGAGAGGTTGCTGCTGATTCTGTAGGGAGAGCGTTAGGCAGGGAAGAAGACAAAAAAACTGCTTCTGCTGCTAGCAATTTGGCCTGCACAACACACAAGTCACTGTGTGTGCAGTGCAAGGGGAGGCTATATTGTGGTGTATCAGTGATGTTGGTTGTTGGGTTGCCTTCTAAGGCTTCCTGACACGCTGGCATTGCTGTTTACCCACTGCTCCGCAAACTGCTTTTTTAAAAGCAATCCAATCTCCCTTATCCTCTAGTCACTTTGGTCACAGCTGTGCCATCGAGCGTGTCACATAGCGCTCAGATATCAGTGGGCCTCACACAATCTACAAGTGTCCAGTGTCCAAAAGTGTACGCAGAGATTCAAAATCTCCATTATCCTCTTGTCACTTTGGTCACAGGCAGCTGTGCCATCGAGCGTGTCACATAGCGCTCAGATATCAGTGGGCCTCACACAATCTACAAGTGTCCAGTGTCCAAAAGTGTACGCAGAGATTCAAAATCTCCATTATCCTCTCGTCACTTTGGTCACAGGCAGCTGTGCCATCGAGCATGTCACATAGCGCTCAGATATCAGTGGGCCTCACACAATCCACAAGTGTCCAGTGTCCAAAAGTGTACGCAGAGATTCAAAATCTCCATTATCCTCTCGTCACTTTGGTCACAGGCAGCTGTGCCATCGAGCATGTCACATAGCGCTCAGATATCAGTGGGCCTCACACAATCCACAAGTGTCCAGTGTCCAAAAGTGTACGCAGAGATTCAAAATCTCCATTATCCTCTCGTCACTTTGGTCACAGGCAGCTGTGCCATCGAGCGTGTCACATAGCGCTCAGATATCAGTGGGCCTCACACAATCCACAAGTGTCCAGTGTCCAAAAGTGTACGCAGAGATTCAAAATCTCCATTATCCCCTCGTCACTTTGGTCACAGGCAGCTGTGCCATCGAGCGTGTCACATAGCGCTCAGATATCAGTGGGCCTCACACAATCCACAAGTGTCCAGTGTCCAAAAGTGTACGCAGAGATTCAAAATCTCCATTATCCTCTCGTCACTTTGGTCACAGGCAGCTGTGCCATCGAGCGTGTCACATAGCGCTCAGATATCAGTGGGCCTCACACAATCCAAAAGTGTCCACTGTCCACAAGTGTGTGTAGAAATTCTAAATCTCCCCTGTCCTATAGACACCTTTTACCTTGTTTTACATTACTATATAGTTTGTTGGATTTTTGTCTACATTTCTACCAAAAATGAGGAAGGCTGGTGGAAGAGGCCGTGGAATTGGGCGGGGGTTGGCAGCTGGTAATGATGGTGTTGGTGGTGGATCTGATGGTAGTGGCAAGAGCAAAATTGGACCGAATGCAGGAGGTGCTGACCCTGCGTCATCGTCTGGCTACATAAGGCCTCGAACGCTTAGTTTTCTAGGAGTTGGCAAACCGCTTTTAAAGGCAGAGCATCAGGAAAAAGTTTTGTCTTACATTGCTGACTCAGCCTCCAGCTCTATCGCCTCCTCTTCTTCAGTTGTAAAAAGTAAAAGCACTGAGTCGTCATTGGAGGCTCATGTTCATGAACCACACCTTTCCTTGTGTCCTTCACCCCAACCAAGATTGAAGGATGACGCAGGCCATACTACTGATTACTCCATGGAGCTGTTTTCACATACCATGCCTGGATTATCAAGTCAAATGGTGAATTACCCAGGCCAAGATGAATCTGACATGGAGTGCACTGATGCACAGCCGCTGATGGATGATTCTGCTGGTACATTCACTCAGAGCACTACATTGTCCTCGCAGTGTACAGAGCCAGATTTTGACCCTGATGAGACTCAGGTGCCCCTTCCCGCACACTATACCACCATACACGGTGACACAGAGAAAGGTGCACATGACATAGAAGAGGAGGTGATGGATGACCCAGTTGTTGACCCAGATTGGCATCCATTGGGGGAAGAGGGTGCTGCTTCCAATAGCTCAGATGAGGAGCATCCACAGCAGACATCGACATCACAACAGCTGTTATCTGGCAGGCCCGGAGCACTCCAAAGACAGGTTCCAAACATCAAAAGAGTTGCTGGACAGCTTGTCCAGGGGGTCAAAAGATCACAGCGTGCTAGGCCGCAAAATGTCTGCCAAAGTAGGAAGAGTGCAGTGTGGCAGTTTTTTTGAACAAAATCCTCATGATCAGGCAAAGGTTATCTGTAAGAAGTGCGCAAAGACCTTTAGCCGAGGGAAAAATCTGAAAAATTTGAATACCAGTTGCATGCTTAGACATTTAACCAGCATGCACTTGCAAGCGTGGACACAACACCAAACCTCAAGTGCCACATGTGCAACTGATCACAACGAAGGTAGTCAGCAACGCTACATTGTTTCCCCCACTGTAAGCACACCGGTTAGCACAGCAGCAAATGTTGAGGTGTCGTTGCAAGGCCACAGCAGTCAGGGAATCCCACTGTTATATCAACGAAAGACTGATTCTAGGCCATCAGAAAGAACACCAACTCCATCACCATCATCAACCCTCTCTCAGTCCGCCCTGTCCACCGCTACTTCCACCATATGCAGCTCTCAAGTCCAGCTCACCCTCCCAGACACTATGAGTAGGTCAAGAAAGTACTCAGTCTCTCATCCGCGTACACTGGGTTTGAACGCCCACATTGCCAAACTAATCTCGTTTGAGATGATGCCCTTTCGGTTGGTGGAAAGCACAGCTTTCCGCGAACTCATGGCCTATGCAGTACCACGCTATGACCTACCCAGTCGCCACTTCTTCTCTCGCAAAGCCATCCCAGCCCTCCACCATCATGTGAAAGACCGCATTGTCCATGCACTCAAGCAGTCAGTGAGCGGAAAGGTGCACCTCACAACTGATGCATGGTCCAGTCGGCATGGCCAGGGCCGTTACGTGTTCATCACTGCGCACTGGGTTAATGTGGTGGATGCAGGGTCCACAGGGGACAGCGGTGGTGGGACAGTGCTGCCTAGCCCACGGTATAGGAAACAGTTGGCTGTAGGCGTTCGACCCTCCTCCTCCTCCTCCAGAAGCGACAGCTCGTCCACAGAGCGCAGTCGTACGAGCACTCCATCTGCAGCTGCCACTGTTGCACACGATGTGTCCCCCTATCGAGCAGCTAGTGGAAAGCGTCAGCAGGCTGTGTTGCAGATGATGTGTTTGGGCGACAGACACACCGCCGAGGTGCTGGCCGAGTACTTGAAGCGACAAACTGAGTCATGGCTGGGCAGTGTACATCTTGAGGCAGGCAAGGTAGTTAGTGATAACGGCCGTAATTTTGTGGCAGCCATAGCCCTTTCAAAACTCAGCCACATACCTTGCTTGGCTCACACCTTGAACCTGGTGGTGCAGTGCTTCCTCAAAAATTATCCGGAGTTAACAGCCCTGCTCCAGAAGGTGCGAAGACTGTGCGCGCACATCCGCCGGTCGCCTGTACACTCCGTTCGTATGCAGAAGCTGCAGCGATTGCTCCACCTTCCCAACCACCGCCTCATTATCGACATTGCAACAAGGTGGAACTCCACCCTGCACATGGTGGAGCGGCTGTGCGAGCAGAGGCAGGCCATAATGCATTTGTGGGAGGATACACGGCCAGGCACTTTGAGAGCAGACATGGAGTTGACAGGCGTGCAGTGGTCGAAGCTGAAAGACCTTTGTAAAGTCCTTCAGTGTTTTGAGGAATGCACATGGCTGGTAAGCGCAGACGACGCCATCCTAAGCATGAGCATCCCACTTATGCGTCTGCTCATGCAAACTTTGACGCACCTTAAGGAGCAGGCGTCTGCAGCCAATGTTGATGAGGAGGAAGAGGAGGAGGGAATCCTTGATGACATTCAGCCATTGTCTGCTCAGGGACCTCTCCTGGACGAGGTGGAGGAAGAAGAGGAGGAGGAGGAGGAGGAGGAGGAGGATGATGGGGATGATTACTTAGGGGAGGAGGATGCATCTCGTGGGGCAAGTGAAAATGTTGGCGTGGCAAGGTCTGGTACAGGGTTTGTGCGTGACTGAAGGGATGTGGATTTGCCAGAAAGTGCTCCTCCACCCAGCACTCGCAGTGCATCATTGACACCGGGAACATTGGCCCACATGTCAGATTATGCCTTGCGGATCCTAAAAAGGGACCCCCGCATTGCCAAAATGATGAACGATGACGACTACTGGTTAGCCAGCATCCTGGATCCACGCTATAAAGGCAAATTACAAAACATCATGCCACAGGAGAACCTTGACCTAATATTGGCTAATAAACAAGCAACTCTGGTAAATCGGTTGCTTGAGGCATTCCCAGCACACAGCAGCGGTGATGGTTCTCACACGAGCCGTACGGGCCGGGGGCAGCTTGGCAGAGGTGTTCGTGGTGCACACAGCAGAAGTGGCGTTGGAGACAGGGGTTTCATGACAATGTTGTGGACTGATTTTTCAAATACCGCTCACACAACTGGTAATACTGCATCGATGGAAAGTGACAGGAGACAGCAGTTGTCAACTATGGTTACAAACTACTTTTCCTCCCATATCGATGTTCTCCCACACAGGTCATTCCCCTTAGACTATTCGGCCGCTAAACTGGACACCTGGCCTGAATTGGCCCAATATGCCTTACAGGAGCTCGTTTGCCCAGCTGCAAGTGTGCTATCGGAAAGAGTCTTCAGTGCAGCTGGATCAATCCTGACAGAAAAAAGGACCCGTCTGTCAACCCAAAATGTGGATGATCTAATCTTCATTAAAATGAACCACGCATGGGTTTCTAAGGATTTTGTCCCACCTTCCCCTGATGACACATAGGGTGACAGAAAAATGGCTTGCTTTGGTCCACCTCTTCCTGGTACTTCACCTATTTCGCCTTTTGCATCAGTTGAATGTCCAACATCAACATATGCCACTTTCTAAAACTCCCTAACTGTGCTGCCCCCCCCCCCCATGGCCGGGGTCACCACCTAGCGCACGACACCGTGCAAGTGCCGTTGCCCTGGACAGGTGGGTAGGCCGACTCTTGGGCGTGGGCACTGGCACAGGGTCCCTCATAGTGCAATCAAGTGTCTCTGACGGCGGTGGTGCACACCCGCCGTCAGACACACCGCTGTACTATGAGGGGCCCAGTGCCAGTACCGACGCCCACGAGTGGGCCCCCCTTGCTTGGCCAGGGCCCCAGCATTTGCAATCTTTACCTCTCCCTGCTCCTCCGCTGTGTAATCTGGGCCGTCAAATCCATACTGTGCCTGACACCGTCTGAGCCTGCCTCCTGATGTATAGACATATATTTTGAATGTGTACGCTATCCATACATGTTATCCGGGGATACGTTACCCCTTCTAAACTTTGTGCAATGACGTGCAATCCATACTGGGCCTAACACCGTCTGAGCCTGCCTCATGCTGTATAGACATATATTTTGAATGTGTACGCTATCCATACATGTTATCCGGGGATATGGTACCCCTTCTAACCTTTGTGCAATGACGTGCAATCCATACTGGGCCTAACACCGTCTGAGCCTGCCTCATGCTGTATAGACATATATTTTGAATGTGTACGCTATCCATACATGTTATCCGGGGATACGGTACCCCTTCTAACCTTTGTGCAATGACGTGCAATCCATACTGGGCCTAACACCGTCTGAGCCTGCCTCATGCTGTATAGACATATATTTTGAATGTGTACGCTATCCATACATGTTATCCGGGGATACGGTACCCCTTCTAACCTTTGTGCAATGACGTGCAATCCATACTGGGCCTAACACCATCTGAGCCTGCCTCATGCTGTATAGACATATATTTTGAATGTGTACGCTATCCATACATGTTATCCGGGGATACGGTACCCCTTCTAACCTTTGTGCAATGACGTGCAATCCATACTGGGCCTAACACCGTCTGAGCCTGCCTCATGCTGTATAGACATATATTTTGAATGTGTACGCTATCCATACATGTTATCCGGGGATACGGTACCCCTTCTAACCTTTGTGCAATGACGTGCAATCCATACTGGGCCTAACACCGTCTGAGCCTGCCTCATGCTGTATAGACATATATTTTGAATGTGTACGCTATCCATACATGTTATCCGGGGATACGGTACCCCTTCTAACCTTTGTGCAATGACGTGCAATCCATACTGGGCCTAACACCGTCTGAGCCTGCCTCATGCTGTATAGACATATATTTTGAATGTGTACGCTATCCATACATGTTATCCGGGGATACGGTACCCCTTCTAACCTTTGTGCAATGACGTGCAATCCATACTGGGCCTAACACCATCTGAGCCTGCCTCATGCTGTATAGACATATATTTTGAATGTGTACGCTATCCATACATGTTATCCGGGGATACGGTACCCCTTCTAACCTTTGTGCAATGACGTGCAATCCATACTGGGCCTAACACCGTCTGAGCCTGCCTCATGCTGTATAGACATATATTTTGAATGTGTACGCTATCCATACATGTTATCCGGGGATACGGTACCCCTTCTAACCTTTGTGCAATGACGTGCAATCCATACTGGGCCTAACACCGTCTGAGCCTGCCTCATGCTGTATAGACATATATTTTGAATGTGTACGCTATCCATACATGTTATCCGGGGATACGGTACCCCTTCTAACCTTTGTGCAATGACGTGCAATCCATACTGGGCCTAACACCGTCTGAGCCTGCCTCATGCTGTATAGACATATATTTTGAATGTGTACGCTATCCATACATGTTATCCAGGGATACGGTACCCCTTCTAACCTTTGTGCAATGACGTGCAATCCATACTGGGCCTAACACCGTCTGAGCCTGCCTCATGCTGTATAGACATATATTTTGAATGTGTACGCTATCCATACATGTTATCCAGGGATACGGTACCCTTTCTAACCTTTGTGCAATCACGTGCAATCCATACTGGGTGTGAGAACGGCTGGCGAGCTGTTAAGCAAGGATTCCCTAGCGAGGAGACTTATTTGATTGTTTTCTATGTTGGGACAGCAATTTTTGGGGAGCACTATACTCTGGAGAATGATAGATGGGGCCCACCCACCATACACTGGAACATTCCAAAGGTGGACATCAGACACTGGAGCAGCATTTACAGGGCCCATTATACACTAGAGCATTAGAAATGGGGCCCATTATGTTTGGAGCATTATTTGGGCCCATAAGACAGTGGAGCTTCATCCATGGGGACCAACATATACTGTAGCATTATGTGGAGCTCATCATATACTGTTTCAAACATTATATGGGACCAATGATTCTGTATGGAGAAATAGATGGGCCTTGTCATGAGATGTAAAAAGTGAAGTATTTTTCATTGTACTATACCGCTATTTCTCTGCCGTATCGGAGCATGATGAGTTGTGGTATGTGTTAAAGGGGCGCTCTTTCGCCCAGGGCACATGAAAACCTGCAGCCAGCCCTCCCCCCCCACAAATTTAGCCAAATAACCCCCATTTTTCAGTGCGTAACTTGTATTATGAAGTTAATTGAGGTTGACAAGCTTAAGTAAGAAGAATTGATGCTTTTGGCATTCAAATGGGCACTGTAGGTGTGTTTCCTGTCCTCCTCTCACTGCCGACTTTTATTCCCCATTGACTTACATTGGGTTTCGTGTTTCGGGACGAACCCGACTTTTCCCTATAATCAGACGATCTTGCTCGACCCGACTTTTGGAAAAGTCGGGTTTCACGAAACGAAACGCGACCCTAAAAAAGCAAAAGTCGCTCAACTCTAGTCCCTACCATAGCAAAGTTTTAAAATCAGTATACCACATGGTGTGTGAACTATGGCAGAGTATTGCAAAAGAGAATTACACTTGGCAAATTGAACACCTTTTTCTCCTGTTTGACAGGTGATTGAGCTTGAAGAAGTTAGGGTCCCGTTTCACTTAGCGACGCACCAGCGATCCCGACAACGATACGACCTGGTAGGGATCACTGGTGCGTCGCTAAATGATCGCTAGTAAGCTGTCAAACAGGCAGATCTCTTCAACGACGTAGCAATGATCCAGCGATCAAACACAGCGATGTGCGCTGGCCAGCGGGACGCTGACGAAAAAATGGCCCAGGACATTCCTGCATGATCAGCGATATCCAGCAGGGGGGCCAGTTGCTGCTGCATGTCACATGTAGCGAAATCGCAGGCGAGATCGCTGTTGCGTCACAAAGTTGGTGATGCATTAGCGATCTTGCTATGTGAGACGGGGCCTTTACATCAGAGAAAAAAAAAAATCCTTTGTGCTCAGTCAGTCAAGGCAAAGATTTATTTCCTCTCCTGTCGCATACTTCTCCAGTAGATGTGTTTACAGTACAACTACTCTGAAAGTTATGACGCAGGCCTTGAGAGGTGAAGGTCTTCAAACTGCAGTCCATTCTGACACATGATTAGAATGAGCTATCATTTGAATGTGACTGAATCTTTAAGACGGCACTAAATGTAACTGTATGGCTTATGCATGCAGCCCAAATACAGCAGTGCATGATCCCTTATATATTTTTAATGCTCTACACCCACCTCTGAGTCCTTTTCCAGTTGGCATCTGGTCTGAATCCAGGAATGTAGCATTCTATCATCCACAGCCTCTGTGTGAGACAGGTCATGAGGTGAGCTCCACAGGTTTCTTTCGTCATCATTGATCACAGAGTAATTCTGGATGTGGTTGTTATTACTAA
Organism: Dendrobates tinctorius; assembly: GCF_039654945.1. NCBI lineage: Eukaryota > Metazoa > Chordata > Amphibia > Anura > Dendrobatidae > Dendrobates > Dendrobates tinctorius. The sequence continues at coordinate 10,071,275 of NW_027361866.1, forward strand.
TAAAACAAAGATTTATTATATTATTATTATTTATTTTGAGAGCACAAGTGAATGCACATGTGAAAAGGGCTTACATAAAAAAAGAAACAAATATAAAACTACAATGAACAAACAATGACAGACAGGTACAGAGGGGAGAGGACACTGCCCTCATAGGATTGCAATTTACAGTATAATTGGGAAGGAGACAGTATGTTGCAGGTTGCAGCAGCAGCTCCAGTGGCGAAGAGTGTGTTGAGCGGTGGTCATTGCTGGCTGTATGTTTTCTTGAACAGATGGGTTTTCAAGTTCGGTCTGAAAGTTCTGAGCGTGGTGGATAATCAGGTGTGCTGGGTCACAGAATTCCAGAGTACAGGGAATACTTTGGAGAAGTTTTGGAAGCAAATGGGTGTAGAGAGTATAAGTGTAGAGAAGATATGGAGGTCTTGGGAGGACCGGAGGCTAATTGTGTGAAGATATATGGAGGAGACAGATTATGGATGGTCCTGTAGGTCAGGGTTACTTTATATTATGTCTATAAGGATTTCATAATAGTAACCATTAGAGTTGAGCGAAACGGGTCGAAAAAATTCAAAAGTCGACGACTTTTGGCAAAGTCGGGTTTCATGAAACGAAACCCGACCCTAGGATGAGGTCGGCCACGAGGTCGGCGACTTACGCGCCAAAGTCGCGTTTCAAAAGTTTGTTTTGCGCTCTTTTTCAGCCAATCAGGATCCACGGACACTGTGGGCAACGTGATGACATAGGCACGGGTCACCACCATCTTTCAGAAGGGCATGCAAGTGATTGGCATCACAGGGGGTATAAAAGGGCGTGCACGCCGACCGCCATGTTACTCATGCTGATCTCAGAATAGAGAGAGCTGCTGCTGATTTTGTAGGGAGAGCGTTAGGCAGGGAAGAAGACACCAAAAACTGCTTCTGCTGCTAGCGATTTTGCCTGTACAACACACCAGTCACTGTGCAGTGCAAGGGGAGACTATATAGTGGTGTATCAGTGGTGTTGGTTGTTGGGCTGCCTTCTAAGGCTTCCTGACATTCCTGCATTGCGGTTTACCCACTGCTCCGCAAACTGCTTTTTTAAAAGCAATCCCAATTTTTTTTTTTGTCCTGCTGAGAAGAAGAAAAAAAAACTGCTTCTGCTGCTAGAGATTTTGCCAGTACAACACACCAGTCACTGTGCAGTGCAAGGGGAGGCTATATAGTGGTGTATCAGTGGTGTTGGTTGTTGGGCTGCCTTCTAAGGCTTCCTGACATTCCTGCATTGCTGTTTACCCACTGCTCCGCAAACTGCTTTTTTAAAAGCAATCACAATTTTTTTTTTTGTCCTGCTGAGAAGAAAAAAAAACTGCTTCTGCTGCTAGCGATTTTGCCTGTACAACACACCAGTCACTGTGCAGTGCAAGGGGAGGCTATATAGTGGTGTATCAGTGGTGTTGGTTGTTGGGCTGCCTTCTAAGGCTTCCTGACATTCCTGCATTGCTGTTTACCCACTGCTCCGCAAACTGCTTTTTTAAAAGCAATCACAATTTTTTTTTTTGTCCTGCTGAGGTACTGAGCGTGCATTTTTTCACACCATACAGCGGTGTACGCTCCTCACACAGTACCGTGTAACGGCTGTTATCACAGCCACAGTGAAGCTATCAGTGAGTCACTCTGTGAGAATAAGTCGAGGACATGTTCCGTTCTTACAGACCTGCACTCTAGGGAGATTCCAATTCTGCCAATTCTACATACACCTTGTAGTTTGTGATACACTAGCCAATTTCTGCCTGTGACATAGCGCTCAGATATTCAGTGGGCCTCACACAATCCATAAGTGTCCAGTGTCCACAAGTGTGCGCAGAAATTAAAAATCTCCCTTATCCTCTAGTCACTTTGGTCACAGCTCTGCCATCGAGCCTGTGACAGAGCGCTCAGATACTCAGTGGGCCTCACACAATCCATAAGTGTCCAGTGTCCACAAGTGTGTGCAGAAATTCATAATCTCCCCTGTCCTATAGACACCTTGTACCTTGTTTTACATTACTATATAGTTTGTTGGATTTTGTCTACATTTCTACCAAAAATGAGGAAGGCTGGTGGAAGAGGCCGTGGAATTGGGTGGGGGTTGGCAGCTGGTAATGATGGTGTTGGTGGTGGATCTGATGGTAGTGGCAAGAGCAAAATAGGACCGAATGCAGGAGGTGTTGAGCCTGCGTCATCGTCTGGCTACATAAGGCCTCGAACGCTTAGTTTTCTAGGAGTTGGCAAACCGCTTTTAAAGCCAGAGCATCAGGAAAAAGTTTTGTCTTACATTGCTGACTCAGCCTCCAGCTCTATCGCCTCCTCTTCTTCAGTTGTAAAAAGTAAAAGCACTGAGTCGTCATTGGAGGATCATGTTCATGAACCACACCTTTCCTTGTGTCCTTCACCCCAACCAAGATTGAAGGATGACGCAGGCCATACTACTGATTACTCCATGGAGCTGTTTTCACATACCATGCCTGGATTATCAAGTGAAATGGTGAATTACCCAGGCCAAGATGAATCTGACATGGAGTGCACTGATGCACAGCCGCTGATGGATGATTCTGCTGGTACATTCACTCAGAGCACTACATTGTCCTCGCAGTGTACAGAGCCAGATTCTGACCCTGATGAGACTCAGGTGCACCTTCCCGCACACTATACCACCATACACGGTGACACAGAGGAAGGTGCACATGACATAGAAGAGGAGGTGATGGATGACCCAGTTGTTGACCCAGATTGGCATCCATTGGGGGAAGAGGGTGCTGCTTCCAATAGCTCAGATGAGGAGCATCCACAGCAGACATCGACATCGCAACAGCTGTTATCTGGCAGGCCCGGAGCACTCCAAAGACAGGTTCCAAACATCAAAAGAGTTGCTGGACAGCTTGTCCAGAGGGTCAAAAGATCACAGCGTGCTAGGCCGCAAAATGTCTGCCAAAGTAGGAAGAGTGCAGTGTGGCACTTTTTTGAACAAAATCCTCATGATCAGGCCAAGGTTATCTGTAAGAAGTGCGCAAAGACCTTTAGCCGAGGGAAAAATCTGAAAAATTTGAATACCAGTTGCATGCTTAGACATTTAACCAGCATGCACTTGCAAGCGTGGACACAACACCAAACCTCAAGTGCCACATGTGCAACTGATCACAACGAAGGTAGTCAGCAATGCTACATTGTTTCCCCCACTGTAAGCACACCGGTTAGCACAGCAGAAAATGTTGAGGTGTCGTTGCAATGCCACAGCAGTCAGGGAATCCCACTGTTAAATCAACGAAAGACTGATTCTAGGCCATCAGAAAGAACAACAACTCCATCACCATCATCAACCCTCTCTCAGTCCGCCCTGTCCACCGCTACTTCCACCATATGCAGCTCTCAAGTCCAGCTCACCCTCCCAGACACTATGAGTAGGTCAAGAAAGTACTCAGTCTCTCATCCGCGTACACTGGGTTTGAATGCCCACATTGCCAAACTAATCTCGTTTGAGATGATGCCCTTTCGGTTGGTGGAAAGCACAGCTTTCCGCGAACTCATGGCCTATGCAGTACCACGCTATGACCTACCCAGTCACCACTTCTTCTCTCGCAAAGCCATCCCAGCACTCCACCATCATGTGAAAGACCGCATTGTCCATGCACTCAAGCAGTCAGTGAGCGGAAAGGTGCACCTCACAACTGATGCATGGTCCAGTCGGCATGGCCAGGGCCGTTACGTGTCCATCACTGCGCACTGGATTAATGTGGTGGATGCAGGGTCCACAGGGGACAGCGGTGGTGGGACAGTGCTGCCTAGCCCACGGTATAGGAAACAGTTGGCTGTAGGCGTTTGACCCTCCTCCTCCTCCTCCAGAAGCGAAAGCTCGTCCACAGAGCGCAGTCATACGAGCACTCCATCTGCAGCTGCCACTGTTGCACACGATGTGTCCCCCTATCGAGCAGCTAGTGGAAAGCGTCAGCAGGCTGTGTTGCAGATGATGTGTTTGGGCGACAGACACACCAACGAGGTGCTGGCCGAGTACTTTCAGCGACAAACTGAGTCATGGCTGGGCAGTGTACATCTTGAGGCAGGCAAGGTAGTTAGTGATAACGGCCGTAATTTTGTGGCAGCCATAGCCCTTTCAAAACTCAGCCACATACCTTGCTTGGCTCACACCTTGAACCTGGTGGTGCAGTGCTTCCTCAAAAATTATCCAGAGTTAACAGCCCTGCTCCAGAAGGTGCGAAGACTGTGCGCGCACATCCGCCGGTCGCCTGTACACTCCGTTCGTATGCAGAAGCTGCAGCGATTGCTCCACCTTCCCAACCACCGCCTCATTATCGACATTGCAACAAGGTGGAACTCCACCCTGCACATGGTGGAGCGGCTGTGCGAGCAGAGGCAGGCCATAATGCATTTGTGGGAGGATACACGGCCAGGCACTTTGAGAGCAGACATGGAGTTGACAGGTGTGCAGTGGCCGAAGCAGAAAGACCTCTGTAAAGTCCTTCAGTGTTTTGAGGAATGCACACGGCTGGTAAGCGCAGACGACGCCATCCTAAGCATGAGCATCCCACTTATGCGTCTGCTCATGCAAACTTTGACGCACCTTAAGGAGCAGGCTTCTGCAGCCAATGTTGATGAGGATGAGGGATTCCTTGATGACATTCAGCCATTGTCTGCTCAGGGACCTCTCCTGGACGAGGTGGAGGAAGAAGAGGAGGAGGAGGATGATGGGGATGATTACTTAGGGGAGGAGGATGCATCTCGTGGGGCAAGTGAAAATGTTGGCGTGGCAAGGTCTGGTACAGGGTTTGTGCGTGACTGGAGGGATGTGGATTTGCCAGAAAGTGCTCCTCCAACCAGCACTCGCAGTGCATCATTGACACCGGGAACATTGGCCCACATGTCAGATTATGCCTTGCAGATCCTAAAAAGGGACCCCCGCATTGCCAAAATGATGAACGATGACGACTACTGGTTGGCCAGCATCCTGGATCCACGCTATAAAGGCAAATTACAAAACATCATGCCACAGGAGAACCTTGACCTAATATTGGCTAATAAACAAGCAACTCTGGTAAATCGGTTGCTTGAGGCATTCCCAGCACACAGCAGCGGTGATGGTTCTCACACGAGCCGTACGGGCCGGGGGCAGCTTGGCAGAGGTGTTCGTGGTGCACACAGCAGAAGTGGCGTTGGAGACAGGGGTTTCATGACAATGTTGTGGATTGATTTTTCAAGTACCGCTCACACAACTGGTAATACTGCATCGATGGAAAGTGACAGGAGACAGCAGTTGTCAACTATGGTTACAAACTACTTTTCCTCCCATATCGATGTTCTCCCACACAGGTCATTCCCCTTTGACTATTGGGCCGCTAAACTGGACACCTGGCCTGAATTGGCACAATATGCCTTACAGGAGCTCGCTTGCCCAGCTGCAAGTGTGCTATCGGAAAGAGTCTTCAGTGCAGCTGGATCAATCCTGACAGAAAAAAGGACCCGTCTGTCAACCCAAAATGTGGATGATCTAACCTTCATTAAAATGAACCATGCATGGGTTTCCAAGGATTTTGTCCCACCTTCCCCTGATGACACATAGGGTGACAGAAAAATGGCTTGCTTTGGTCCACCTCTTCCTGGGACTTGACCTATTTCACCTTTTGCATCAGCTGAATGTCCAACATCAACATATGCCACTTTCTAAAACTCCCTAACTGTGCTGCCTCCCCCCCCCATGGCCGGGGTCACCACCTAGCGCACGACACCGTGCGAGTGCCGTTGCCCTGGACAGGTGGGTAGGCCGACTCTTGGGCGCGGGCACTGGCACAGGGTCCCTCATAGTGCAATCAAGTGTCTCTGACGGTGGTGGTGCACACCCGCCGTCAGACACACCGCCGTACTATGAGGGGCCCAGTGCCAGTACCGATGCCCACGAGTGGGCCCCCCTTGCTTGGGCAGGGCCCCAGCATTTGCAATCTTTACCTCTCCCTGCTCCTCCGCTGTGTAGTCTGGGCCGTCAAATCCATACTGTGCCTGACACCGTTTGAGCCTGCCTCCTGATGTATAGACATATATTTTGAATGTGTACGCTATCCATACATGTTATCTGGGGATACGGTACCCTTTCTCACCTTTGTGCAATCACGTGCAATCCATACTGGGCCTAACACTGTCTGAGCCTGTCTCCTGATGTATAGACATATATTTTGAATGTGTACACTATCCATACATGTTATCTGGGGATACGGTACCCTTTCTAACCTTTGTGCAATCACGTGCAATCCATACTGGGCCTAACACCGTCTGAGCCTGCCTCCCCCCCCCCCCCCCCCCCCCCCCCCCCCCCCCCAATGTGTACACTATCCATACATGTTATCTGGGGATACGGTACCCTTTCTCACCTTTGTGCAATCACGTGTAATCCATACTGGGCGTGAGAACCGCTGGCGAACTGTTAAGCAAGCTACAGCACCTGTGGTTTGCATACGTAAGTTTTTCATTTTTTCAGGAATGACGGTTAGGCCTAATTCCGGAACTGCGGTTGACTTGCACTTACTGGGAAATCATTGTTCGCGGGTAATAATTGTAATCAGTGATCCCCATCACTAACGTTGTTCAGCGGGTTATCTGCACCTGTAAGCGACAAACGCTGGCCTTTTCAGTGTAGTGCACATGCAGCCACGGACATGTAAGGGCATGACACACCAGTTATTGGCCAATCTCATGTGCCAGAGCCTCACGTGTCCCTCTAGTAAGCCGGACTCGGACCACGGGGCATGACGGAGTCTCGTTCATTAACGGAATTAAGCTTGCAATGTGTGCATCTGTTCTGTAGCTGGCATGGTTGAGGTTTCCCAGGTGGAGTCGAATTTAACCGTAGGCTCCACTCCTGGTGGTGCCCTTCTGGACATTCCTTTAAGGTTCAGCTTTGCAACCATACTGCCCACGTAAAACAAACACTTTGCCTTCATGAACGCTGTTTGGAGGGTCATGACTCGTGGGAATAACGCCGCCCAATCAGTTAACCTGCTAGAGAGATCGTTCGTTGCTCCCAAGCATGACATCACACTCCCTAGGAAGAAGGTAATGCCACTGTGGCGACCGTACTCCTGGGGGCGACACAAGTGCACTGATGCCCAGCCACTGCTCGATGAATCTGCTGGTACATTGACCCAGACCACTACATTCCCCTCGCACGCTACACGGCCTGACTCTGACCCTGATGAAACTCAGGTTACCCTTCCCATATACAGTTCCATCTTACACAGTGACAAAGAGGAAGCTGCAGATGAAAGTGCAGGTTCGGCCCACCCGCCATCAGACACACCACCGTACTATCAGAGGCCCTGTGCCAGTGCCGTCGCCAACGAGTGGGCCCCCCCTGCTTGCTCAGGATCACAGCACTTGCAAGGTTGAAATACTGTGCAGTGAGATGGAAGATGGGGACGACGAGGAGTCCAGACTAGTACAGGGATTCCCTAGCGAGGAGACTTATTTGATTGTTTTCAATGTTGGGACAGCAATTTTTGGGGAGCACTATACTCTGGAGAATGATAGATGGGGCCCACCATACACTGGAACATTCCAAAGGTGGACATCAGACACTGGAGCAGCATTTACAGGGCCCATTATACACTAGAGCATTAGAAATGGGGCCCATTATGTTTGGAGCATTATTTGGGCCCATAAGACAGTGGAGCTTCATCCATGGGGACCAACATATACTGTAGCATTATGTGGAGCTCATCATATACTGTTTCAAACATTATATGGGACCAATGATTCTGTATGGAGAAATAGATGGGCCTTGTCATGAGATGTAAAAAGTGAAGTATTTTTCATTGTACTATACCGCTATTTCTCTGCCGTATCGGAGCATGATGAGTTGTGGTATGTGTTAAAGGGGCGCTCTTTCGCCCAGGGCACATGAAAACCTGGAGCCAGCCCTCCCCCCCCACAACTTTAGCCAAATAACCCCCATTTTTCAGTGCGTAACTTGTATTATGAAGTTAATTAAGGTTGACAAGCTTAAGTAAGAAGAATTGATGCTTTTGGCATTCAAATGGGCACTGTAGGTGTGTTTCCTGTCCTCCTCTCACTGCCGACTTTTATTCCCCATTGACTTACATTGGGTTTCGTGTTTCGGGACGACCCCGACTTTTCCCTATAATCGGACGATCTTGCTCGACCCGACTTTTGGAAAAGTCGGGTTTCACGAAACGAAACTCGACCCTAAAAAACCAAAAGTCGCTCAACTCTAGTAACCATTTCAAAGTGGCGTGCTCATATTTGATCTAGAAAACACGGGTATTACATACCTGGTAATGTGTTTTTTCATGAGACATGACGGCACCACGAGAGAGGGGATCCGCCCAGCGAGGACAGGAAACCTTCAAGATAAAAGGGGCGGCTCCTCTCTCCGCATCAGTTGTTTTACAGAGCACGAGAGGAACTCCGCAGGTTAGTGTACACAAGAATAATACAACTTTAATACTGCTAAATTTCCGACACCAAGGGAGTGTATAATACTAATAATGCACCCAACTAATGACGTGATTAATAGGGCGGGAATATAAGGGTGCCGTCATGTCTCATGAAAAAACACATTACCAGGTATGTAATACCCGTGTTTTTCCATTCTACATGACGGCACCACGAGAGAGTTACAGAGATTTGTATTCTCTTTAGGGGGGGATCACTGCTTGTAACACTCTTCTCCCGAATGTGAGATCAGAGGTAGCAGATAGGTCTAATCTGTAATGTCTGAAAAAGGTAGATGGAGAGGACCAAGTGGCCGCCTTACAGATTTGGTCGATGGAGGCGTCCGCTCTCTCCGCCCAGGACGTTGCCATGGCCCTCGTGGAATGGGCTTTTAGGCCCTCTGGAACAGCCCTGCCTGCACTACTATATGCTAGTATGATGGCCTCTCTCACCCATCTAGCTATAGTTTGCTTAGAGGCTTTAAGGCCCTTCCTTGCCCCCTGATATGAAACAAACAGGGCCCTCTGTTTCCTCCAGGGTTTTGTCATCTCTAAATATTGTAGGATACATCTCCTAACATCTAAGCAATGTAGCCTCTCCTCCTTCTTGTTACCGGGGTTAGGACAAAAGGATGGCAAGACTATTTCCTGAGCTCTGTGGAATTTCGACACTACCTTAGGGAGGTATGCTGGGTCTAATCTTAAGACAACTCTATCGTCCATAACCTGAGTGTATGGTGGGTCTGCTGACAGTGCGTGTAAGTCCCCCACCCTACGTGGCGATGTAAGTGCCACTAATAAGGCTGTTTTTAAAGTTAACACTTTATCTGATGTCACGTCTAGTGGTTCAAATGGACTTTCTGTTAGAGATGATAGGACTAAGTTTAGATCCCAGGGAGGAGGTTTAGGAGATGGGACAGAGTTAGCTCTAGTACAGGCCCGGATAAATCTGGCCACCCATCTATCACTTGCTAGGTCATAGTTGAATAATGTTGCCAGGGCTGAAACGTGTACTTTGAGGGTGCTGACAGCTAAGCCCAAGTCTAAACCCCTTTGCAGAAACTTTAGCACTGCCCTCACCGGTACTTCTCCCTCCCGTATTGGGCCTGAGGTGGACAAAAATTTTCTCCATATTCTCCCGTATATTTTTGTAGTCACTGGCTTTCTGCTACTGATTAGGGTGGAAATTAACCTTTGTGAAAACCCTTTTTTCTCTAACAGTGACCTTTCAAATTCCAGGCTGTCAAATGCAACCTGGAGTTTGGAGGGTGATTGAAGGGACCCTGTGTTAGGAGGTCGTGGTCCTCTGGGAGTACCCATGGGTCCGTCACTGACATCACTCTTAGCCAGTAGAACCACGGCCTTTTTGGCCAAAAGGGAGCTATCATAATTACTCTGGCTCGGTCCTCCCTGATCTTCTTCAGGACTAATGGAATGAGGCATATCGGAGGGAAGGTGTACAGGAGACCTGATGTCCATTTATCCTGAAGGCGTCTACCGCCAGTGGCATGTCTGCTGGACTTAGAGAGCAGAACTTTTGAACCTTCCTGTTGGTTTTTGAGGTGAAGAGATCTATTATGGGTTTCCCCCACATAAGCATAATCTGTTGGAAAATGGACTCTTTTAGGCACCATTCGCCTTGCTTCAACCGGTTCCTGCTTAGAAAGTCTGCCTTCAGGTTGTCCAACCCTCGGATATGCAGGGCCGATAATGAGAGGAACTGACGTTCTGCTAGAGTCAGGATTCTTCCCGCTATTTTCATTAATGACCGAGAACGGGTGCCCCCCTGATGGTTCACATATGCTACTGCTGTACGATTGTCTGATAGGACTTTCACGTGATGTCCTGTCAGGTGTGTCAGTAAACCTTCCAGCGCCCTTTCGATGGCTAGCAGCTCCCACTCGTTTGAGGATAGATCTTTCTCGTCCTGAGCCCAAGGATTTTGAAGCCATAGGGTGTCTAGATGGGCTCCCCAGCCCCAAGGGCTGGCATCTGTCGTGACTACTCTGGAAGCTGTATATGTCCAGGGTACTCCCCTTGGAGAGGACTCTATCTGTAACCACCACCTGAGTGACTGGAGTACAGGGTCCGGGATGGTGAGCTTTTGCTCTAACTGCCCCCGAAGCCTCAGATCGTTTTGTAACACACACCACTGAAGTTCCCTTGTGTGAAACTGAGCCCATTTTATTGCTGGTATGCAGGAAGTTAGGGATCCCAACACTGACATGGCTTTCCTCAGAGTCATTACTGGCTTTCTTAATGATGTCCTGATTAGGTTTTTGATTTTTTCTTCTTTTTCCTCTGGGAGGCGACATTCCTGCACCACCGAGTCTATTGTTAGGCCTAAAAAATTCTGGATCATTGTTGGTTCCAATTTGGATTTTTTGAGGTTCAGTTGCCAACCCAGAGTTTGAAGTGTCTCCATCACTATCTTGACTTGTTCCTGACAGTGAGAGAAATCTCTCCCCACTATCAGGAAGTCGTCCAGATATGGTATTACCAGGGCATCTTTTTCCCTGAGATGAGCCGAGACCTCTGCAATTAACTTCGTGAAGACCCGGGGGGCTATTGCTACTCCAAAGGGCAGAGCCCTGTATTGAAAGTGATGCCACTGAGATTTTATCTGGACTGCCACCCTGAGATATTTGCGGTCCTGCTGCCGGATCGGGACATGATAGTAAGCATCCTTGAGATCCAGGACCGCCATGTAACACCGAGGAAAGAGGAGTTTCACTGCAGATCTTATGGTTTCCATCTTGAATGATGGGACTATCAAATATCTGTTGAGGCCTTTCAGATTTATAATTGTCCTCCAGGAATTGTCTGGTTTCTTTATTAGAAATAGGGGGGAGTAAAAGCCTTCCTTTTTTTCCTTTTCCGGAACTTCTTCCAGTACGAGTTTCTGTATGAGTGACAATACCTCCCCTTCCAGACTCTCTTGTCTTTCTTGAGAAGATTGCACTGGAGTCTGAATGAATTTTTGTGGTGGCCAATGGTGGAACTTTAATTCCAGACCTGACCCTACTATCTGTCGGATCCAGGTGCTGGATGAGATTCTCTCCCAGGCTGGGAGGAAGTGAGAGAGCCTTCCCCCCACCTGAGAAGGACCGTCACTGGGAGGGTTTTTCTCTGCTGTGCGCGCCACCTCTACTTCCGGGTCGCCGCTTACCACTTCCGGTTTAGCGTCGGCTTCCTCCCAGCAAGGCCCGCCATGCGCGCTACCAATGCGCGCGTCCTTGCCGCCCTGGTGTGCTCAGCGGCGCGAACCCGGGTTTTCCGGTGAGCGCCTGGGCCCCGGTCACCTGCGCTCTACCTCTTCCTGAGGAGAAAGGATGGACGATCCACTATACCGCCAACGTATACACCAGGTACCTTCCAGAGCCCACTTCTGCGGGGACTGGCATCTGGTCTCAACAGGGCGGGTACACCAATGTGGCACCCCTGAGGAGCCATATCTTCGCCCAGGCACCGATGTGTCACATGGGCTGCATGGCCACCGTACGTCGACAGGGAGGGAACACGAAAAGTGGCCTCCGTGGACGTCTTACGGGGTACATTTACATCTTGGAGGGTACACCGCCTGTGTTCTCCAAGGTATCCAGCTTCACCCAGGCATCTGCCCCATGGGCTGTGGCCATGCACTCGCTCAGGGGGGACATAGGAATATATGGCCCCCGAGGCGACTACCGGTACCTGGTGACGGGTGTAGCTGACCGATGCCTGCCAGTAATCACCCGACCCAGGCCCAGGCATCCTCTTCTTTCTTCCATCAAGAGGTTTTCATCTTGAGGGTTTCCCATCGAGGACAGGAAACCAACTGATGCGGAGAGAGGAGCCGCCCCTTTTATCTTGAAGGTTTCCTGTCCTCGCTGGGCGGATCCCCTCTCTCGTGGTGCCGTCATGTAGAATGGAAAAAACTAAAATATTGTTATACTCACCTAAACCAAGGTAGCCTTAATCTAGTTAATGTGACGTCCGTCCGTGGATCTGGACTGCATTAGGGACAGCACCCCGAGAAACCCCGAGACCCTTAAACCCTATACAGGTATCTGGAATTGTAGCAAGGCCCAGGGGGTGGCTGTCTGGTGGAGCAGTGCGCCAGAGCAGGACGGTCACCAATAGGGAAGGAGGCGTGGAACCAAAAACGTAGTCAGAAACTGGGAGAACATCGGAGGTACAGAAACGGCAGGCAGTGGCAGAGACGACAGTCCAGGCCAAGGTCACAAAACGGGAGAGCGGCAAGGTACAAAAACGGCAGGCAGTAGCAGAGTCGGATATCCAGGCCCACAAACCGGGAGGGCAGCAAGGTACAAAAACGGCAGGCAGTAGCAGAGTCGAATATCCAGGCCAAGGTCACAAACCGGGAGAATGGCAGAGGTACAAAGTCATCAATGGCAGTAGAGGGGTCAGAAATCCAGGCTGAGGTCAGAGTCAAACAATATTAAATCACACAGTAGCACATATGGGAACCAAGAATATATCCGGCGGCTTGCAAGACCAGTCCCAAGGTATTTGAGGGATCAGGTCATCTCTCACGGGCTCCCGGACTGATGATGTCATCAGGACCGCCTCCAGGACCAGGCCAGATGGTGATGCACCAACCCCTTCATGATTGACAGAGGAGCGGAGCCTGCGTCCATCAGATGCCTGTGCAGGAGCCCCTTCTCTGTCGCCGCCATCACTCGTGGGCGAACCACGGCGCCTCTTAGGCCTCTTTCACACTTCAGTTTTTTACAATCAGTCACAATCCGCCAGGTTTTGAAAAAAACGGATCCTCAATTTACTTTTGAGGATCCTTTTTTTTCCCCATTGACTTGCATTAATGGCGGATTGTGACGGATTGCTGTCCGTTGCATCCGTTTTTTTGAGGATCCGCCAAAAGTTGCTGTCCGTCACCATCCTCAAAGATTTCAAAACGGAGCATGCAACGTTTTTTTCTCTGGCGGATGCTCCAGACACTGATTTAACCCAAAATTCTTTCTGGGTGCCGGACAAAAAAAATTCTCTCTCTCTCTCTCTCCTCTTCCTGGCCAGCGGTTCCTTTAAATTTCCTCATTTTCAGGATCCGTCTGAAAACGGATCCTGTGCCATCCGTTCACATCAGTTCAAAACGGATCCGCTTGTCTGACTTTTTGGGGGATTTGAACTGATGCAAAAAACTGAAGTGTGAAAGAGACCTTAGTGGCTGAGGCCGGGACAGCAGGCCCCGAGTCTGACGGCAATGTGACAGTCCAGCGCTTCCTAGTGGCCGAGGCTGGGACAGCAGCCCCCGAGTCTGATGGCGACGTGACCGTCTGGCGCCTCCTAGTGGCCAAGGCCGGGACAGCAGGCCCCGAGTCTGACTGCAAGGTGACAGTTAAAGGGAACCTGTCACCACTTTTTCGGCCTACTAGGTAAAAATATAATTTAATTGAGTGTCAGCTATGCTTTCCACAACTAGTTCTGAAACCCCCTGACTTCCCATGTATCGCCCATAAAAACCTTTCTTATTTTTCCCACGCTGTATGTTAATCTGTTCGGTCCGGTCCGATGGGCATTGCCTCTGTTCCGTCACTCCACCCCTCCTCGGCTTGCTGTACGCATTCTTCGTTGTGAAGATCGCAGATTGCGTACATATTTCGAGTGTGCACATTGAAATGCGACCGCGTGCGTATGCAGTATGCTTTGCCCAGCTGAGGGCAAAGCCAAAAATCAGTAGTACGCATGCGCAAACATACGTAGTTGTTTCTTATGTCTCAGAAGTATTTCACGGCCATGCGCACTACTAATTTTCGGCTTTGCCCTCAGCTGGGCAAAGCATACTGCGAGGTCACATTTCAATGCGCACGCACAAAATATGTACGCGATCTGTGATCTTCACAGCAAAGAATGCGTACAGCAAGCCGAGAAGGGGTGGAGTGACGGAACAGAGGCAACGCCCATCGGACCAGACCGAGCAGATTAACATACAGCGCGGGACAAATAAAAATGTTTTTTGTGGGCGATACATGGGGAGTCAGGGGGTTTCAGAACTAGTCGTGGAACGCATAGCTGACACTCAATTAAATTATATTTTTACCTAGTAGGCCAAAAAAGAGGTGACAGGTTCCCTTTAAGAAATGTTCCGATACATGCAAGATTCAACACATTTTAATAAATTCCACGCTATCCATACCTTCCAGCCGTCCCGGGTTTAGAGAGAAAATCTCTGATTTGGGGAGTAGTCTTATTGTCTGGTGAGATCAGGGATATATTTCAACTACAGAATAATACTTATTTGTAATAAGTATGAGACATTGAGGTAATCATATGTGATTGTGACGTATCTTACGGTGTGCATGGCAATGCTCATTGAGGGGGATTTATTAAGTATGGGAAGTTTTTTTTATGTCAGTCTTAACTAAAAGTGCCAATAAAAAGAATGGTAAATGGTAAAATTGTGCAATGGTAAATTCCCCTCAACATGATTATAAAGGGAGGTATATATTAATGATTTTGAGCTTTCCGGCAAAAAAAAAAGTTACAAATATTAGTATGCGTCATTTTTGTGCAGAAGTTTGTGACTTTTTACAATTCTACTCTTCTCTTCCCAATTTTCAAAAATGATTGTGTTTAGCTATGCAAATTCAGCCTCAAATTAGACGTGCCCAATTATGACGAGACAGCATTTTTTCTTAATTACGCCAGACGTAAATTCCATATGACCAGAATCATAGACTATGGTCTGAATTATTGACTTTTCCTGTAGATTGAATTGATATTTGTAAATTGATGAATGGTTGTTATTTACCTCTTATATCAGCCCCTAAAGTTTATTGTACTGTTATCTTTGCCAAACAGGAATACAAGGTCAATGAACAATGATGTTTGCTAATATGTTTATTACACATTCCATCAGGCCATGCAGTTATTGACTTGCAAACATCGAAGGATAAACTATAAATAATCAAATAATGCGGGTTAACCTCATCACCCCTTCCCCTTAACCTGTGAATCATGACTTGACAGTTGCGAACTATATAAGGAGGAGACTTAGCCTCTGTTCCAAGTGACTCTACAGGATGTCAGCTTATGGGCCACGGCCCCAGCTGGAAGAACACATATCAGCTCCATTGACCACCGTTGAACCTTCAGAGTTGTCTTGAAGAAAGCAGGTTGGGATAATCAGGTCACCTGGCCACATACTTCACTGCTCTCAGTTAGCTTCCTAAGCTTGATGTTACTAGAGATGAGCAAACATCATCTTATTCAACAAGCTATAGCGCTTACCAAAGAAGCTGCATCAGGAATCAAGATACATGGAGCGCTCCTGACGATCATCTGTTTGGCACCGCATCTGTATGTGTCGCGGCTGTGTGAAACTCACAAAACATGCATGCAGAGCCCAATAAACAGGTTCTCCATGCATGTGTTGTGACTGTCACACAACCACGACACATGCAGCTGCGGCGCCAAACAGCTGATCATTGGGAGCGCTCCAGGTATCTGGATTCCCGATGCAGCTTCTTCGGTAAGCGCTATAGCTTGCTGAATAAGGAAGGAGCCGACGATGTTCACTTATCCCTAGTTGCTACCTCCTTTCTGTGGGGGACCGCCAAAAGTGGGGTGCCATTAGTGGAAGTAGTTGGCCCTTGAAGCGGGTCTAATCCTGGCAAGTCAGCAGAAGGGTGAGACTGTAATTTGCTCCATTTTGGATAATTGCTGGGACTGTTCTATAAGTTATTTGTTGGTTCAATAAATTATTACCACACTGTTTTACCCTCACCCTATGTTGTCTGACTAGTATTATGCCCACAGAAAAAGGAGAGCGGGCGTTCAGTGGAATGATTCTGGTCTTGAGACAGCAGACTAGAGCACCCACTGACTCAGCGTCGGACTGGAACACCTTGGGCCCACCAGAGAAAATCATTCTCGGGGCACACAATGTAGCTACATAGAAATAAATACAAGACCACCAATTGTGTGGTAAAATGCTAATATCCGGGTATAATATAAGGTAGTACATGTCTTAATTATGTAGCAGGAGTTGGGGTAGCCCCCTCATAGAATATAAAGCAGCCCCCTCACATAGTATAATGCAGCCTCCTCATAGAATATAATGTAACCCTCCATAGAATACAATGCTGCCCCCCTCATAGGGTATAACGCTGCCCCCCTCATAGGGTATAATGCACCCCGTCATAGGGTATAATGCGATAGATAGATAGATAGATAGATAGATAGATAGATAGATAGATAGATATGGGATAAATAGATCTATGAATAGATGGATAGATAGCTAGATAGATATGGGATAAATAGATCTATGAATAGATGGATAGATAGATAGCTAGATAGATATGGGATAAATAGATCTATGAATAGATAGATAGAAGATAGATAATGGATAAATCGATAGATAGAGAGATAGAGATATAAAAAAAAACAAACCACAATACTCACCTCTCCTCCTCGCTCCCACACTGATTCCAGCTTCAGTGTGTGTCAGGACCAAGTGACAAACCTCACACACCTGACAGTTTCAGCTCTGCTACATCAGTACAAGATAGTTTTGTTCTGCAGTCCTATGTAAAACCACATTTTGACCAGGACCCTTGCTAAATGACGGACTTCCCCTTGCACAGCAGACAAACTCAGCTCTGCTACAATTGTGCAGAATAGCTATTCACCAACGCTAAGAAAACATAGCAGGTTTTGCTGCAGTCCTATGTAAAACCATGGATGCCCCATTATGATAAGATCATGCAGTCCTATGTAAAACTATGGATGCCACATTGTGATACTGTCATGAAGCACAGACCCCTGTCTCTCAGCTCTGCTACATCCATATGGACAAGCTACAGAGAGGATGCAGCGCCAGCGAGTCTGCCTGCAGTCCTATGCAAGGATCACGTGACCTGATCAACTCCGCGCCATTCTCCTCTCCATCCACGCCGTGTGCCCGGTCTCATCTACAGGTGCTGCTGGCACGGCCCTGGTGCGGTGTTCCCGGCCGCCTCTGCCGCGCTACTGCCCAGGCCCCAGACTGTCTGGATAGCATCATCGCCGATCCTGGCTCCATCAACACCGTGCGCGTGCGGTGTCACGTGACTGCCGCCCCTCCCGCCGCTCACTGCTCTGGGTGCCACCCTCATGAATGGCTGCCATCAATGTGCCAGTCCTGGTGCCCGCTGCATGTCTGCCAGACACAGCGGCGCCAGCCCTGATTTAGGGCCGCATAATGGCTTATTGGGCTTGGGGGGCGGGGCCGCTGGGGGAGTGGAGACCATGACATGATATTCACTGCTTCCCACGCCCCTGTGGGCATGGGAAGCAGTGAATATTCATTTCTCTTTAGCAGCAGGGACAGGGGCTCCTGCCTCCTGTCACCCGCTGCTGCTCCGCTGGCACGGGGCCCCCATAGCAGCTGTATGGTGTGTGACACACCACTGGCTGGGGGCCCATGGAGCAGCAGGGGCCCTAGGCAGCTGGCACTGTATGCCAGCAGGTGCCAGGGCCCACAGGATGCCAGGGCCCATCGGAGAATCCTCCAGTTCTCCGGTGGGCCAGTCCAACGCTGCACTGACTCTATGTTTCCACAGCACTATTTTGCACCTTTAGGCTGTGTGCACACGATGCGGACATATAGCGCATCTGCAGGGGATTTTTCTGCGCAGAAACGCTGCATATCCGCATTGTGATGTACAGTAGCCTTAAATTCAATTAAAAAAAAAAAAAAAAAAAAAACGCTGTGCAGACGCTGCGGATTTTTCCGTGCGGTTTTCCTGCGGTACAAAATCCGCAGCATGTTACTTCTTTTGTGTGGTTTTCCACCTCCCCTGTGTCCAAATCCGCAGGGGGGAATCCGCAGTGGAAAACCGCACAAAAACCGCATAGAAAATAGAAGAAATCCGCAGGAAAAATGCAGGTCATTTGACCTGCGGATTTCTTCCATTCTGCGGGGAAAAATCCGCAGGGCAGCCTTATACCAACAGACAACTGGCTTACAGAAAATAAATTCTCCCTAAAATGTTACAAAAATGATTATATGGGGATGTCCATCCTTGAGAAAATTTTCAATAAGCGCCTGCAGCTTGCTGAATCCTAGTAGTGTGCAAAGCATACACCGTTAGGATTCATCACCGGTTGCCAGTTCCACTAGTCATCATATGACTGAAGAAATGAACGTTTCCATGTTGCATGTTCCAACTAGAGTCTCCACTGCTTCTCTAAGGGTATGTGCACACGTTGCAGAATTCGTGATTTGTTTGCGGAATTTGCTATTTATGGCAGAAACCGCAGGTCAAAATCCGCGTGTTTTACCTGCAAATTTCCTGCGGATTTGCCCTGCGTTTTTACACCTGCAGATTCCTACAATGGAATGGGTGTAAAAACGCTGCGGAATCCGTGCAAAGAATTGACATGCTGTGGAAAATAAACTGCTGCGTTTCCGCGTGGATTTTTCCGCAGCATGTGCACAGTGGTTTTTATTTCCCATAGATTTATATTGTACTGTAAATCACTAGGAAATCTGCAGCGGATCCACAGCAAATCCGCAACGTGCACATGCCCTTATTGTCCTACTGGATGAGCCCCTTTAACCATCCTAAAGTATATACAGTCATGGTAGCGACTCATGTAGCAGTGTGTAATTGTAAATTTCTCACCATTATCAATAAGCAAGCAATTTGCAGTCAATTTCTAACAATACAGTTGATAGCTACTGCAACTTTAGCCTAATCGCA
The DNA here is from genome assembly GCF_039654945.1 of Dendrobates tinctorius. Taxonomy (NCBI): domain Eukaryota; kingdom Metazoa; phylum Chordata; class Amphibia; order Anura; family Dendrobatidae; genus Dendrobates; species Dendrobates tinctorius. Next base: position 10,090,451 of record NW_027361866.1, read on the forward strand.
GCCGTACAATAGTTGTGTGTTAATCGTGCACGGACCACCGCATAAGACCCTATCGTAGTTGAGTCTTTTTCATATCATATACTAATTTTGTCTTTTAGCCCCCTCCCTCTATACTAGTATGTCACAGGGATCATACAAGCTATTTGCAGGTGCCAGCTGTATTTTACAGTTGACATCCCACTTGTCTATTATTTAAGATAACTCTGATGCCAGCAGTTTAACCCCTTAGATGCTGCAGTCAAAGCTCAGAAGGAAGGGAGAGTTTACCTGTCATCCCATTATATGCTCTCTAACGGTACAAATGAAAACTACAAGTCATCCTGCGAAAATAAGCTCTCATACATAAAATAAAACTAAAAATAGTTTTATTTATACCACATAATAATCACTGCAAAATAAAACCCAAAATCAATGAACTTTGTTTCCCCTAAGCTACGTTTATACGAGCTTTTGATGTTGCTGAATCTCTGCACCTATTTAAATTACCGTAGATTGTTTTTTTTTCATTGCATTTGTGCGCGCGGTTTGCTTGTTTTTATTTTTTTTACTATACACTGCTTTTTTTTGTCTCTTTTTGATGTGTCAGGTTTTAAATACAGCGGCTTTGTTTTTGATACTTTTTGTATTGGCTTTGACAAAACTTTATTGATATACTTAGGAGCGGATTACATACGTTTTAGATGTGTTTTTACCATGGAAACGCACTAATCATGCACGTTTTGCTTTTTTACCTGCGGATTTTCCACATCTCATGCGAGTCTATGAGGAAAATTTGCACAGAAAACTCAGCGTTCCCGCAAGAGAAATTGATATGCTGCCGAATGGAAGCACAAACCGGAGGTCAGTTTACTTTGTGGTAAAGAAAAAGAAGCAAAGTGGGTGTGAGATTTCTATAAATCCCATCTACTTTGCTGGGACTGCTATGTTCCCACAATGAGTTTTTGATGCTGCAGATTTTCTGCATCCATTCAGTAAAATGGTTACTTGCATTTTTCCAAACATACGTAGCCTGAGGGTGTGTGCACACGTTGCGGATACTGCTGTGGATCCGCAGCGGATTTTACCCTGCGGTTCCGCAGAAGAAACACTGCTGCGGTTACAGTACCATTTAAGTCAATGCAAATTGAAAAATGCAGTGCCCACGGTGCGGATTTTTCCTCTTGGATTTGCTGTGGATTTAAATCTGCAGCATGTCAGTTCTTTGTGCGGATTCCACAGGTGTCAAATCGCAGGGGAAAACCGCAGGCTAATCCTCAATAAATCTGCAGATAAACCGCAGGTCTTTTGACCTGTGGATTTACCTGCGGATTTAGACAACTCCGCACACACGCTTAGGTTCCCATGATTAGTTTTTAATGATGTTTTTCATGCTGTGCATTTTTGCTTTGCCAAACTGTGGGCAAAGCATATAATCGTTGAAGACTTCCGGATCATAGATGCAGGGATAAATACCGGTGCATGCGCAGTAACGATTATATGCTTTGCCCACAGTTTGGCAAAGCATACTGCGCAAGCGGTGGAGGCCTTTGCCATGCGCAAGCGCTGAAACAATATGTGAACGCAGGAAGAAGAAAGAAGAAATGCGTAGCGCAAGACAGGGAGGGGGGAGCAGGCGAATAAGCCCCGCCCATCAGACTGGACCGCTGCAATTTACATACATCTGAACCGATATAAAAAAGGAATTTATGCATGAAAGGTGCGGGGTCAAGGGGAAGCAAAAGTACTAAGAGAATCCTTATGTGACACACAATTGAATGATATCATTATATGATATCTCAAAAAAGGGGTGACAGATTCCCTTTAAGGGAAAAAAAAAAAAAACACACACAAACAAACATCTAGCCCTCATGGGGACTTTTCAATCGAAAATGGTTATTGGTGAAAAGTGAAAAATTTAATCATTATTCCTGTGGCATTCCCAGCACTGCATTACGGGGCACAAGGCACTATAATGAATATAAGGCCGGGGTCACATTTGCGAGTGCAATGCGCGAGTCTCTCGCCTCAATGCCCGAAACTCGGGACCGGAGCGTTCAGCTGCATAGAAATACATGCAGCTGCACACTCCGGCGCAGTGCCGGGTATTGAGGCGAGAGACTCGTGCTGCACTCGCAAGTGTGACCCTGACCTTATAAATCACCACTATTCCTGGCACATAGCATATTCTATTACTGATTATATATATATATATATATATATATATATATATATATATATATATATATATATATACTGTATATATATAATTTTTGTTAAATATTTTAACCCCTTCCTGACATCCGACGTACTATCCCGTCCATGGGACCCGGGCCCCTATGCCCATGGACGGGATAGTACGTCTACCGCGATCAGCGGCGCCCATGTGGTGAGCGCCGCTGATCGCGGCTGGGTGTCAGCTGATTATCACAGCTGACACCCGGCACTATGTCAGGGGCGGTCACGGACCGCCCCGACACGTTAACCCCTTGCACACCGCGATCAAACATGATCGCGGTGTACCGGGAGTTAAAGGGAAGCATCGGCAGGGAGGGGGCTCCCTCCGTGCTTCCCTGAGCCCCCCACGGCAGCGCAATGTGCAGCGCTGCTGCGGGGGGCTCCTTTCCTCCAGGCCCCCGAATCCAAGATGGCGACGGGGGCCTGGAGGAAGCTGGCTTCCTCAGTGCCTGCAAAGCGCAGGCAAGAGGAAGTCTTCTTCAATGCCTGTGACAGATTGCTGATCTGTCACAGTGATCTGTGATGTGACAGATCAGCGATCTGTCACAGGACAGTGATGTCCCACCTGGGACTATGTAATAAAGTAAAAAAAAAAAATAAAAAAAAGTGTAAAAATAATTTAAAATCGCCAAATAAATTAGTAAAAAAAAATTAAAAAAAAATTCCCCAATAAATTCATTTTTTGAAAATAAAAAAAAAACCAAAACAATAAAAGTACACATATTAGGTTTCGCCGTGTCCGAAACGACCCGCCCTATAAAACTGTCCCATTAGTTAACCCCTTTAGCAAACCCCTTAAAAAATAAAAATAAAAAACGAAGCAAAAAATAATGATTTATTACCATACCGCCAAACAAAAAGTTTATTAACGCGTGATCAAAAAGACGCATATAAATATCCATGGTACCGCTGCAAATGTCATCTTGTCCCGCAAAAAACGAGCCACCACACAGCATCATCAGCGAAAAAATAAAAAAAGTTATAGCTCGCAGAATAAAGCGATGCAAAAATAATTATTTTTTATATAAAATAGTTTTCATTGCATAAAACCGACAAAACATAAAAAAACGACCTAAATGAGGTATCGCTGTAACCGTACTGACCCGAAGAATAAGACCGCTTTATCAATTTTACCGCACGCGGAACGGTGTAATCGCACTCCCCCAAAAGAAATTCATGAAACGCTGGTTTTTGTTCATTCTGCGTCCCAAAAATCGAAATAAAAAGCGATCAAAAAATGTCACGTGCCCGAAAATGGTACCAATAAAAACGTCAACTCGTCCCGCAAAAAATAAGACCTCACATGACTCGGTGGGTCAAAATACGGAAAAATTATAGCTCTCAATATGTGGTGATGCAAAAACAATTTTTACAATAAAAAGCGTCTTTTAGCGTGCGACAGCTGCCAAAAATAAAAACCGCCATAAATAGTAAATCAAACCCCCCGTTATCACCCCCTTAGTTATGGAAAAATAATAAAATAAAAAAAAAAAAATGTATTTATTTCCATTTTTCCATTAGGGTTAGGGTTAGGGCTAGGGTTAGGGCTAGGGTTAGGGGTGTGTTGGGGTTCGGGTTGGAGTTAGAATTGGGGGTTTCCACTGTTTGGGCACATCAGGGGCTCTCCAAATGCAACATTGTGTCTGATGTCAATTCCAGCCAATTCTGAGTTGAAAAAGTCATATGGTGCTCCTTCCCTTCCAAGCTCTGCCATGCGCCCAAACAGTGTTATACCCCCACATGTAGGGTATCAGCCTACTCAGGACAAATTGCAAAACAATTTTTGGGGTCCAATTTCTCCTGTTACCCTTAGGAAAATAAAAAATTGGGGGCAAAAATATCATTTTTGTGGAAAAAAATGATTTTTTTATTTTCACGTCCAAGCGTTATAAACTTCTGTGAAGCACTTGGGGGTTCAAAGTGCTCACCACACATCTAGATAAGTTCCGTTGGGGGGTCTATTGTCCAAAATGGGGTCACTTGTTGGGAGTTTCAATAGTTTAGGTACATCAGGGGCTCTCCAAACGCACATGACACCCGCAGACCATTCCATCAAAGTCTGCATTCCAAAATGGCACTGCTTCCCTTCCGAGCCCCGACGTGTGTCCATACAGTAGTTTCCTCCCACATATGGGGTGTCAGCGTACTCATGACAAATTGGACAACAACTTTTGCGGTCCAATTTCTCCTGTTACCCTTGGGAAAATAAAAAAATTGGGGAATAATTGATCATGTTTGTGGAAGAAATACGATTTTTTTATTTTCATGCCCTGGCATTATAAACTTCTGTGAAGCCCTTGGGGGTTCAAAGTGCTCACCTCACATCTAGATAAGTTCCTTAGGGGGTCTAGTTTTCAAAATGGGGTCATTTGTGGGGGGTTTCCACTATTTAGGTACTTTAGGGGCTCGCCAAAGGCAACATGACACCCGCAGACCATTCCAACAATGTCTGCATTCCAAAACGTCACTACTTCCCTTCCGATCCCCAACGTGTGCCCATACAGTAGTTTTCTCCCACATATGGGGTATCAGCATACTCAGGACAAATTGGACAACAACTTTTGGGGTCCAATTTCTCCTGTTACCCTTGGGAAAATAAAAAAAAATGGTGACTAAAAGATCATGTTTGTGGAAAAAAATACGAATTTTTTATTTTCACCCCCGGGCGTTATAAACTTTTGTGAAGCACTGGGGGGTTCAAAGTGCTCAACACACATCTAGATAAGTTCCTTGGGGGGTCTAGTTTACAAAATGGTGTCATTTGTTGGGGGTTTCCACTGTTTAGGTACATCAGGGGTTTTCCAATCGCGACATGGTGTCCGATCTCAATTCCAGCAAAAAACGTCAAATGGCGCTGCTTCCCTTCCGAGCTCTGCCATGCGCCTAAATAGTGGTTTACCCCCACATGTGGGGTATCAGCGTACTCAGGACAAATTGCACAATAACTTTTAGGGTGCTGTTACCCTTGGAAAAATAAGAATTGAGGGTGAAAAGATCATTTTTGTGGAAAAAATATGATTTTTTAATTGTACGGCTTTATGTTATAAACTTCTGTGAAGCCCTTGGGGGTTCAAAGTTCTCACCACACATCTAGATAAGTTCCTTAGGGGGTCTAGTTTCCAAAATGGTGTCATTTGTGGGGGGTTTCCACTGTTTAGGTACATCAGGGACTCTCCAAACGTGACATGGCGTCCGATCTGAATTCCAGCCAATTTTGCATTGAAAAAGTCAAACGGCGCTCCTTCCATTCTGAGCTCTGCCATGCGCCGAAACAGTCGTTCCCCCCCACAAATCAGGTATCAGCGTATTCAGGACAAATTGCACAATAACTTTTGCAGTCCAATTTCTCCTGTTACCCTTGGTAAAATAAAAAAAATTGAACCTGAAGTATTTTTTTTGTGAAAAAAAGTTAGATGTTCATTTTTTTTTAAATATTCAAAAAAATTCCTGTGACGCACCTAAAGGGTTAATAAACTTCTTGAATGTGGTTTTGAGCACCTTAAGGGGTGCAGTTTTTAGAATGGTGTCACTTTTGGGTATTTTCTATCATATAGACCCCTCAAAGTGGCTTCAAATGTGATGTGGTCCTAAAAATAAAATGGTGTTGTAAAAATGAGAAATCGCTGGTCAACTTTTAACCCTTATAACTTCCTAACAAAAAAAAATTTTGGTTCCAAAATTGTGCTGATGTAAAGTAAACATGTGGGAAATGTTAGTTATCAAGTTTTTTGTGTGCCGTATCTCTGTGATTTAAGGGCATAAAAATTCAAAGTTGGAAAATTGCAAAATTTTCAAAATTTTTGCCAAATTTCCGTTTTTTTCACAAATAAACGCAAGTTATTTGAATGAAATTTTACCACTAACATGAAGTACAATATGTCACGAGAAAACAATGTCAGAATCACCGGGATCCATAGAAGCATTCCAGAGTTATGACCTCATAAAGGTACAGTGGTCAGAATTGTAAAAATTGGCCCGGTCATGAACGTGAAAACCACCCTTGGGGGTGAAGGGGTTAAGTTATAATACAATGTATAAAACTAAAGAAAATAAAATGCACTTACTTTACGAGAGGCTGCTTCTCATGTTTAGGGTAATCAATGCATCCAAGTCTAAGGCAACAAAAGGCACACAGCCAGTCCTTCATACCCATGGGTTCTGATGTACAATAAAAAGAGACATGCAGTCAGAAATAAGGCATTCACCTGGCTTTCGCTCACCTTCACAATATACTGACCATTCAGGTTTGTCTGCTGACACATAAATTACACACTTAAGAGGCTAAGAAACTCAGCAAAAATGCAGGGCTCCGCATTATTCATCCTCCTCTGCAAGGATTTAACATTCCCTTGGAGGATCATGCAGAGTGGAAAGTTTAAAAAAAATCCCCATTCCTCAGTTATATAGTTTTAGAACACAAACTGCCTTGAGACAGGCAATTGACCATGTGTCAGATGTTACTTGAGCATTAGCAATTGAGTGACAACTTACATAGGAGTATTTTTTCATCATGCATTTTTAAATACAGTTTTTGGGCAGATTAAGAGTATGTGCACACGTTGCGGATTAGTGTGCGGATTTTTCTGCGCAAAATCTGCAGAATCCCCAGGTCAAAATGCCTGCATTTTACCTGCAGATTTCCTGCGGATTTCTAGCGGAGTTAGGCTAGTTTCACATTAGCGTTTTTTAGCGCTGCGCTTCATGCATAATAGAAACGCATGCAAAAATCGCATCATGCGTTACTCTTAAAACGCATGCAATTTCAAATGCAGGCATGTGCATGTCCATGCGTACACCTGCGTTCCCATAGACTGCATGGTGTTTTTTTGCACATTCCGTGCGCTAGTGTGCGCATGCATGTTGGACGGACCCAAAAATACAACAGGTTGCGTCGGGTGCGCCTAGGCACACACTAGAAAAAATGCATGCGCACAAAAATGCATAAGTGCGCATGTTAAACATAGGGGCGCATGGACATGGACATGCACGATGCGCTGCGCTAAAAAACGCTAACCAACCAGCCTACCTGCAGATTTCGCCTGCGTTTTTACACCTGCGGATTCCTATAATGGAATGGGTGTAAAAACGCTGCGGAATCCGCACAAAGAATTGACATGCTGCATAAAATAAACTGCTGCATTTCCGCACATAATTTTCTGCAGCATGTGCACAGCGGTTTTTGTTTTCCATAGGATAACATGGTACTGTACATCACATGGAAAACTGCTGCGGATCTGCAGGGCCAAATCCGCTGCAGATCCGCAGACTAATCTGCAACCCCTTAGGGTATGTGCATGTGGACGTCTTTTTTTTTCAAGGATTCAGCCTGAAATTCAGAAGAAAAAAATGCTTAAATGTGCTAAAAAGAATGAACATATGCTCTGCAATATCCAAATTACTCTCTGCGCACATGTTCAGTTTTTTTTTAGATCGACTTCAGGCTTCAAAACTGCTATCATGCCATCTCTTATCCCGTGGGTTGCTGGGAGCACAATATTTATGAAGGTGATCTGCCAAGTCCAACATTGCAGCTGGGGCGATTTAGTCCCCTTTGGTATTGGAATTCATCCTTCTTTTGAGCCCCATCTTTTGGGTCTAATTGTCTTTATTTCTACCACTACATTGCTATATATCTTTGGATTGGTTGTCCCTTTTCATTCAATTTTCAAAACTTTCCCTAAATTCCCACAATGAGCTTTTGTTGAATTTTGGTGTTGCAGAATTTCTGCACCTATTATTTAAATGAGGTTACTTGCATTTTTTATTGCATTTTTTGTGTGCGCTTTTTGTACATGCATTTTTATTGCGTTTTATACACTGCAGTATTTGTCTATGGCATGTCTGCTTTACATAAAGCTGCTTCGTTATTGATACTTTCTGGAATTTAACTTTGACAGAACTTTATTGATATACTTAGGAGCGGATTACATGCATTTTTTATGTGTTTCTGTTGCGGAAATGCAGTAAAAATGTATGAGCTTTTACCTGCAGAATTTTCCGCACCTAATCACCTAATACAAGTGTAAGGTCATGTGCACACATTGAGTATTTGGTGAGTTTTTTACCCCAGTATTTGTAAGCCAAAACCAGGAGTGGAAAAGCACAATAGAAACATTTGCACCACTTCTGCATTTTTCACACACTGCCGGTTTTGGCTTACAAATACTGGGGTAAAAAACTCATCAAATGCTCAATGTGTGCATGTGGCCTATAGGGAAATTCTGCACAGAAAACTCAGCACACCTGTAAAAGAAAATGACGTGTTGCGGATTTGAAGCATGCCTCATTTTGAGCTGCCTTACAAGGAAACACAGCAAGCATGAGATTTCTGTAAGTTCCATCTGGAACAGTAAGGCTGTGTGCACACGCTGCGGATTGTCCTGCGGATTTGTAAAAAACCGCAGGGAAATTCGCAGGTCAAAAGACCTGCGGTTTATCTGCAGTTTTTCTGCGGTTTAGCATGCGGGTTTCCCCTATGGTTTGACACCTGTCATGGAGCAGGTGCCAAACCACAGCAGAATCCGCACAAAGAATTGACATGCTGTGGTTTTGAAACCGCAGCAAATCCGCACCGTGTGCACTGCGGTTTTCATTTTGCATTGATTTTAATGGTACTGTACCATAGGACCAAAACCGCTGCGGATCCGCAGCATGTGCACACACCCTAAGACATTACGGTATGTTTTTGAGACAGGACAAAATGCGCAGCATCAAAAACTCACCAAAAGCTCATCATGGGAACATAGCCTATAGCGACGAAAGTAGTGACCTTCTTACCATTTTTCAGTGTGCAATGCTGCAGCAAACACAGGCAGAGAGATGCTAAAGAAAAAGCTTCATGAAAAACAAAGCCAGAGTTTTCCTGAAGCATTTTCTGCTTCAATACCTCAGCGGGTATCCTGGTGTCTAAAGGACATGGGAGACGATTCATCATTTCCTTTATGCCTGTTTTTTGTCTAATTTTGTGCCTTATTTTTTGTTTGCGCTCAATTTATTATTCTATTATTATTCTATTTGTGTTTTTTTAGTTTATTTTATATGTGCTCGCCTATTTTCCCACTTTGTGGATGGAGCTTATTGATTTCAAGAAAGAAGCCTTTTTTTTTTTCTTTGCTCCAAAGTCATGAACAGACTACACCACGTCGATGAGTTTGGCACAATAAATATCAGGGAATGCCTAAAGACAAAAAAAGGAAAGGGGCATTGACTTCAGTGGACTGGGCGTTGATGTGAGTATGGTTTAATTTAGATTCATTAAAGGATTAATTAAAGGAGTCTGTGTCATTATTTCATTTAAAGGACTTTATTCTGGGTGTCTGTGTTTTTATACAATATGACTATGGGGTTAGTAATGGGGGAATTTTAAAGATGCCTCTCTATTACTAACCTCTGGGCTTGATGTCACCTGACAATACAAAGGTGACAAACCCCCAACTATTAACCTGCAGTGACCCAGTCCAGAGTGTGTCCGTCCCTTTAAGTAGTCCTGGATTGTAAGTACCTTCTGTAAAACACATTTATGTAGTAGACTCACCAAACCCTGACTAATGGCCCCGTTACATTTAGCGCCAGCGATCCGGACCACGATATGACCCGGTCAAGATCCCTAGTGCATCGGTAAATGGTCGCTAGTGAGCTGCCAAACAGGCAGATCTCACTAGCAATGTTGCAGCAGTCGGCGGTCGTACTCACCTGTCAGACGCGGCAAGGGTGACCGTCTTCCGCCTGCGTCCATGGCTCGCTCGTTGGCGCCAGCAGGAAGCCGATGACGAGAAATGGACCAGGCCGATCTCGCATGATCAGTGATAGCCAGCAGGGGAGCCGGTCGGAGGTGAGTATCACATGTAGTGATATCGCTAGTGATATTGCTGCTGCGTCACAAAATTGGTGACGCTTTAGCGATATTGCTATGTGTAAAAGGCCCTTAATGCACTAGCAGGATGCCGCAGACCTCCATTGATAAAGGCTGGGGCAGCACAGGTGCAAACCACTGATGAAGACAGCCAGTAACCCAAGAGGGTCTGGCTGCCTAGTGGAAAAAATGCACACAAATAGCATAGTGCATTAGTCAGGGTTTGGTGTTATGAATGGGTCACCGAGGAGGATAGCAGGACCAGGCTAAGCCACCAGAAAACCAGAGAGGTTGGTAACTAAGCAGATTGCAGACCCCTGATCCTATCCACACAACTATCAGTAGCCGTGGAGTGTACCTACGATGCCCTAGACGCCTCGGCACAGCTAGAGAGCTAACTAGCCTAAAGCAAGAAAGGTGAAATCTAAACTGCCCCAGAGCAGACCCCAAAGGAATAGATAACCCCCAAACATATATTGTCGGTGAGACAAGATGAAAACACAAACACAGGCAGAAAAATAGACTTAGACTAGACAGGAAAGGAAAGACACTGTCTGCAATCACGCAAAAAACCCTGAAAAATCCAACACGTTTGATGCACAAAAAACACTGAAGTCACACAACTTCGCCCCCACTATATCAGCACTCTGGTATATACTGAAAGCAAAGCAAAAAGAGACCAATATAACAGGTGACAGAACAAACTGACACAAGCAGTAGCATAATAATAAATTTATAATATAATAAATATTATTTCTATAGCGCCGACATATTCCGCAGCACTTTACATTTCAGAGGGTATTTGTATAGACAATAGACATTACAGCATAATAATAATCACATAGATTATAACAAATACCAAGAGGAATGAGGGCCCTGCTCGCAAGCTTACAGTCTATGAGGAAAGAGGTAGACACGAAAGGTGAGTGGTAACAGTTGCCCTGATTGTATGGACCAGCCATAATGTTAAGTGTGTAACAGTACAGATGCAGAGGGCTAATGGATGCATAAAGCATGTGGGAACATGATGCAGGGAACCTGGTTATGGTAAAACTTTTGGCTGTGCCACACCGGGATAGATTAGGTTAATGTGTTGAGGCGATAGGCCAGTCTGAATAAATGCATTTTCAGGGCACGCTTAAAATTGTGGGGATTGGGGACTAATCTTATTGAATTGGGAAGTGCATTCCAAAGAATTGGCGCGGCACGTGTAAAGTCTTGGAGACGGGAGTAGGAGGTTCTGATTATTGAGGATGCTAACCTCAGGTCATCAGCAGAATGGAGGGCGTGGGTAGGGTGGTATACTGAAACAAGGGAGGAGATGTAGGGTGGTGCTGAGCCATGGAGGGATTGTGGTTGAGGGTAATAAGTTTATACTGAATTCTGGAGTGGATGGGTAGCCAGTGTAATGACAGGCACAAGGTAGAGGCATCGGTGTAACGATTGGTGAGGAATATGATCCTGGCTGCAGCATTCAAGACAGATTGGAGAGGGGATAGTTTGGTGTTATGAATGAGTCACCGTGGAGGAAAAAACCTAAACATGCTAAGCCCAGAAAAAACCAGAGAGGTTGGTAACTATGCAGATTGCAAATCCCTGCTCTTACCACACAACTAGAAGCAGCCGTGGAGCGTGCCTACGATGAACCTAGACGCCTCGTCACGGCTGGAGGACTAGCTAAGCCTAAAGAAAGAAAAGGGAAAACTAACTGCCCCAGACCAGACCCCAAAGGAATAGACAGCCCCCACACATGTATTGACGGTGAAACAAGATGAAAACACTAACACAGGTAGGAAAATAGGCTGAGCAAACGATGGGGCCCAAACTAACTAGAAAGAAGAGGAAAGGAAAGACACTGTCTGCAATCTGCAAAAACCCTACAAAAAATAATGTCCAACACTTCTGATAGCAAAAATAACCCTGAAGTCACTAGACTTCTCAGCACTCTGAAATATTCTGAGACAGAGCAAAAAGAGGCCAAATAAGGGCCAAAAAGCAAATTGGCAAACACAGATAAATAAGAGTGGAAATGCAGCACAGCCCATGCCAGGGCTGGCTGACCACAAAAAACTGAATAAACCAACAAAGTCAAGTGTGAACATTAACAGAGAAACTTGAGCTGACTGGAACAGAGCTGAGAACCAAGACCTGAGAAGCAAGAAGTATCACCAGCAAATAAATAGGGCGTCGGCTGCCTTAAATCCAATCTGAGACTCCTGAAGTCCAATCGTCATCCTCATTCTCAGGTGGCAGATCATAACTGATCAAATCCGCCTCACTACCTTCTGTTACCACCAGAGGGAGTCTGGAAGGAGAACTCCCAACTGGTGAACCAGAGAATGAACTCACAACAGTACCCCCCCTTGAGGAGGGGTCACCGAACCCTCATCCACGCCACCAGGCCGATCAGGATGGGCCTGGTGAAAAGCACCAACCAATCAATTGGCATAAATATCAGAGGCAGAGACCCAAGAATTATCCTCCTGACCATAACCCTTCCATTTGACCAAATACTGGAGTCTCCATCTAACCAAACGAGAATCCAATATTTTCTCTACCTCATATTCCACATTGCCCTCAACCGACACAGGGTCAGGAGGTGCCGCCACAGGATCCACTGGCTCAACAAACCTCTTCAACAGAGATTTGTGAAATACGTTATGGATCTTGAACGTAACTTGATCTTGAACGTAAGGCCAATCGAAATGAAACAGGATTAAGAATTTCCAAAATCCAATAGGGCCCAATAAATCTTGGCTTAAACTTAGGAGATGCAACCTTCATAGGAATACTCTTAGACGACAACCAAACCATATCACCCACTTTAAACCAGGGACCAATGGTCCTATGCCGGTTGGAAAATCGCTGGGCCTTTTCCTGAGAGAGTGACAACTTATCCACCACTTGGTCCCATATCTGCTGCATTCTCACAACCACAGTGTCCACACCTGGGCAGGACGAAGATTCCACTTGCCCTGAAGAGAATCGAGGATGAAACCCAAAATTACAGAAAAAGGATGACATCAAAGTGGCAGAACTAGCTCTATTGCTCAGCGCGAATTCGGCCAAGGGTGAAAATGAGACCCAATCATCCTGATCAGCAGATATAAAACATCTCAAATAAGACTCCAGGGTCTGGTTTGTTCTCTCAGTCTGTCCATTGGTCTGGGGATGAAACGCGGAGGAGAAGGATAACTGAATTCCCAGATTGGAACAAAAGGCTTTCCAGAATCTGGAAACAAACTGGACTCCTCTGTCGGACACAATGTTCTCAGGAATCCCATGTAACCGAACCACCTGTTGTAAAAACAAGGGCACCAACTCAGCGGAAGATGGCAACTTTGGGAGTGGTACAAGATGGACCATCTAAGAAAATCTATCACAAATCACCCAGATAACAGTCATTCTCTGAGAGACAGGAAGATCAGAAATAAAATCCACTGAGATATGGGTCCATGGCCTCTTGGGCACCGGCAAGGGCATCAGCAACCCACTAGAACGAGAACAGGGTTTAGACAGAGAACAAGTCCCACAGGACTGTACAAAATTCCTGACGTCACGAGATAAGGGAGGCCATCAAAAGGACCAACTCACCAAATCTCTGGTACCAAAAATACCTGTATGACCAGCCAATGCGGAGCAATGAATTTCAGACATCACTCTCTATCTCCACTGGTCAGGAACATACAATTTTCCCATAGGGCAACGCTCAGGTTTATCCTCCTGAAATTCCTCCAGAGCACGTCTCAAATCGGGCGAAATGGCAGAAAGAACAACCCCTTCACCTAGGATGGTAGTAGGCTTGGTCACACTAAGAGAATCGGCAAAGAAACTCCTAGAAAGGGTGTCTGCCTTAACATTCTTAGTGCCCAGAAGAAAAGAGACCACAAAATTAAAACGCGTGAAAAACAAAGCCCATCTAGCCTGTCTAGGATTCAAGCGTTTGGCTGACTCCAAATAAATCAAATTCTTGTGATCGGTGAGGACCACAACTTGATGTCTAGCTCCCTCCAACCAATGTCTCCACTCCTCAAATGCCCACTTCATGGCCAACAATTCGCGATTCCCCACGTCATAATTGCGTTCAGATGGAGAGAACTTTTGAGAAAAGAAGGCACAGGGATTCATCTTAGAAGTCACAGGGTCTTTCTGGGACAAAACAGCTCCTGCACCAATCTCAGAAGCATCTACCTCTACCTGAAATGGAAGTGAGACATCGGGTTGCCGTAAAACTGGAGCTGAAGTAAATCTCCGCTTAAGCTCCTGAAATGCTGAGATGGCCTCAGGAGACCAATTCAACACATCAGCGCCCTTCTTGCTCATATCAGTCAGTGGTTTGACAATACCAGAAAAATTACCTATAAATTTACGATAGAAATTAGCAAAACCCAAAAACTTCTGGAGGGCCTTCAAAGAAGTAGGCTGAACCCAATCATAAATGGCCTGTACCTTGGCCGGGTCCATTTCAATAGTCGATGGAGATAGAATAAATCCCAAAAATGAAATCCTCTCTACACCAAAGAGGCATTTCGATCCCTTAACAAACAGGGAATTCTCCCTCAAAATCCGGAACACAGTCCGGATGTGTGAGAATCCCAATCACTAGAAAAGATCAAAATATCAACAGATAGATGATCAAAAACTTATCCACAAAGTCACGGAAAATATCATTCATAAAGGACTGGAAGACAGAAGGGGCATTAGTGAGCCCAAAAGGCATCACCAGGTACTCAAATTGTCCCTCCGGTGTATTAAACGCCGTCTTCCATTCATCCCCGTGCTTGATGCGAATAAGATTATACACCCCCCTGAGGTCAAGCCTAGTAAACCAGCAGGCACTCTTAACGCTGGAGAATAAATCAGACATCAGAGGTAACGGGTACTGATATTTAACCGTCATCTTGTTAAGGGAACGATAATCAATACATGGTCTTAATAAACCATCTTTCTTGGCCACAAAAAAAAACCCAGCACCTAAAGGTGACGAGGATGGTCTAATATGACCCTTCTCCAATGACTACTTAATATAGGATCGCATAGCATCATGTTCGGGTACAGATAAGTTGAAAAGCTGACCCTTGGGAAATTTACACCCAGGCATCAACTCAATTTAACAGTCATAACTCCTATGAGGAGGCAAAGACGCAGACTTGCTCTCACTAAATACATCAGAAAAATCGGCTAGATAATCTGGAATATCATGAGACTGAGGAGAGGTGGAGAAAACAGGAGCATCCCTAAGAACACACTGACATCCCCAACTCACCACAGACCCAGATTTCCAATCCAAAACTGGATTATGAGTTTGCAACCAAGGAAAACCCAGAACAATAGTATCATGCAAATTATGCAGCACCAAAAATGTACAATTTACTTGGTGGTCTGGGGCAACTCGCATTGTCACCTGGGTCCAAAACTGAGGTTTATTCTCCGCCAAAGGAGTAGCATCAATACCCCGCAAAGGAATAGGCGTCCGCAGAGGCGTCATGGAAAAACCACAACGTTTAGCAAAGTCCAAATCCATCAGATTCAACGCTGCTCCTGAATCCACAAAAGCCTTCATGGAAAATGTGGATAAGGAGCAGATCAGAGTAATTGCCAAAAGAAACTTAGGTTGTACACTGCCCACAGCAAATGTGTGTGCAAAATGTTTCTCTCGCTTAGGGCAGACAGAAATAGTATGAGAGACGTCTCCACAGAAAAAACACAGCTTATTACGCCTTCTAAACTCCTGACGTTGCGCCCTAGACAAAACTCCATCACATTGCATAGGTTTAGACATTTGTTCAAAAGGTGGCAGCGCTTCCCGTGTAGTTCTACATTCACGTAAACGCCGATCAACTTGAATGGCTAATGGCTAATGACATAGAATCATCCAGACCAGAGGGAACAGGAAATCCCACCATAACATCTTTTACGGTCTCTGACAAACCCCTCCGAAAGAGAGCTGCCAATGCACTATCATTCCATGTAGTAAGGACCGCCCACTTTCGGAATTTTTGACAGTATAACTCTGCAGAATCCCGACCCTGGTTTAATGCCAACAGGGTTCTCTCAGCTTGATCAACAGCATTAGGTGCATCATACAACAACCCCAAGGCTTGAAAAAATGCATCCACATTAGTCAGAATAGGATTTTCAGGTGACCAAAGAAAAAGCCCAATCCTGGGGATCGCCGCGCAGCAAGGAGATGACAATTTTAACCTGCTGTGCAGAGCTCCCCAATGAGTTAGGCTTCAAAGCAAGAAATAATTTACAATTATTCTTAAAATTCAGAAATTTAGACCGATCCCCAGAAAACACATCAGGAGTAGGAATCTTAGGTTCAGCAGCATGTGACCGAATGAGGTAGGTGGAAATTCCCTGCACTTCAGCAGCAAGTTGCTCCACACGATCAGACAATTGCTTAATCTCCATTAGGAAAAAAAAAAAATCCTCCTACGGCCTCAGAAAAAAAGAGGAAAAAATAAATTAAAAAAAAAATTCTGACATTTTGTTTTCTTTTTTTTAACAACTTTTTCCTGCTTTTGAGAACCCTAAAATCTGCAGTATGGCTGGTGATTCTGTTATGAATGGGTCACCGAGGAGATAAAGACTAAACAAGCTAAGTCACAGAAAATCAGAGAGGTTGGTAACTATGCAGATTGCAGATCCCTGATCCTAACCACAACAACTAGCAGCAGCCGTGGAGCGTACCTACGATGGTCCTAGATGCTTCGCCACAGCCGGAGTTCTAAATTAGCCTAAAGCAAGAAAAGGGGAAAACTAACTGCCCCAGAGCAGACCCCAAAGGAAAGACAGCTCCCTCACATGTATGGACGGTGAAACAAGATGAAAGCACAAACACAGGCAGGAAAATAGGCTGAGCAAATGATGGGGCCCAAACTAACTAGAAAGGATAGGAAAGGAAAGACACTGTCTGCAATCTGACAAAAACCCTGCAAAATGAATGTCCAACACTTCTGATAGCAAAATTAACCCTGAAGTCACTAGACTTCTCCCACTATATCAGCACTCTGAAATATTCTGAGACAGAGCAAAAAGAGGCCAATCTAATAAGAGTGGAAATTCAGCACAGCCCCAGCCGGGGCTGGCTGACCACACAAAAAACTGAATAGACTAACAAAATCAAGAGTGAACATTAGCAGAAAAACTTAGCTTGAAATGACTGGAACTGAGCTGAAAACCAGGACCTGAAAAGCCAGAAGGAGTCACCAGCACCAGACTAGGGCGTCGGCTGTCTTATATCCAGTCTGAGATTCCTGAGGTCCAATCGTCATCCTCATTATCAGGTGGCTGATCTCTACTGATTAAATCAGCCTCACTACCTCCAGTTACCACCAGAGGAAGCCTGGAAGGAGAACTCACAACTGGTGGACCGGAAAATGAACTCACAACAGCGTGCAGTAAACAATGGGGAAATGGATGTGCTGCTGATTGTGCACGAATAGGTGCTCTTTACATTTCTATTAATTGATTGTAGCCTCTTGCCCTACATATTTCAAGAGGGACAGGAGGAGATGGTGTGTAGCGATGTCGAAATCTTTGAGTAGCCACGTTCAGAAGAAGACGATGGTTCGGAACGGAAATTGATCTCAAGAGGTAGATGATGATTAGAGACAGTTACCAAAAAGTCATGTTAAGTCAGCAAGTCAGGAGGAGGACCAGAGTGCAGAAGTGGAAGATGAGGTGTTGGACGATGAAGTCACTGACCCAACCTGGGAAGGAGCCAGCCGCATAACCGCATAGGGATCTGCAGTACCACAACATGACTGAAGATGCAGTGGGCTGGCAACAGGGAGAACGTGTGCAACTGTTCCCCACAACACCCACACTCGGCAAGCTTGTGGATTACCAAGATCCGCAGGGGCATGACCCTTACCAGCCTGAACACCACCAACACCACCAACATGCTCAGGCACATGTCATGCAAGCATCCAACTAGGTGGGCCAAACAACTGGATCCACAATCAGTGTCTTCAGGTGACACCACTGCCTCTTCCCCTGTGCTAAATGCTTCCCAATCCCTTGTCCAGGATACAGGCGCCAATGCCTCCTGCCCTGTACCTGTCATTGGACACTTACTTCACCATCAGCAACCATGTACACTTCTTTGTCCTAGCGCAGTGTTCAGCTGTCCCTACTCCAGGCCTTAGAATGCACAGCCACCCATAGGCCCAAACACTAAACAACCATATTTCCTGATTGCTTGCTGTGGAAATGCTGCCGTTTAGGCTTGTGGACATCGAGTCTTTTCGCAACCTCTTGGCAGAGGCCGTCACTCGGTACTTGGTCCCTAGATGCCTCTATTTCTTCCAATGTGCCATTCCCGCTGTACACATGCATGTGTCCCATAACATCACCTGTGCCCTCACCAACACAGTTACTGGGAAGTGCTTGTGGCTAGGGATGTTACATTTCAACCACAGCACACTGGGTGAGCCTTGTGGAGGCAGGGACCAAGACGGACTCTGGGATGGCACACGTGCTTCTGACTCCTAGAATTGTGGGACCTACTGTAGTTCCATCAGGGTTTTCCCCACCTTCTACACAAGTTCTTGCACCCCCATCTCATCTTTCATCTCTGAATTGTCGTTCATATCAGTCACAAGCTGGAAGCTCTGAAACACTGCATCGGTGAAGTGGCAGCAGGCTCTGCTGAAACTTATTTTTTTAGGTGACATCACCGAAGAGTTGTTGAAAGGTCTAACAGAGAAGATCAATGGCAGTAACCTTGTGGAGGCTATAAAGCTTGGCAAGCTGGCATACCTACCAGACCTGGCCCACATGCTCAATTTAATGGTGCAGTGCTTTCAGAATACCTACCCAGATTTGCCTGAGCTACTTGTGAAGGTATGCTGTGTGTGCGCCCATTTACACAAGTCACCTACAGCTGCTGACGGTTTGGAAGTGCTGCAGCAGTGCTTGCAAGTCCCACCTCCATGACTGGTTTGCAACGTGACCACATGCTGGTACTCAACATTACATATGTTAACAAGGCTTTTGAGCAACTAAGAGTAGAAGTTGAATACCAGCTACAGCATGCATGTTATAATTACGGCCATCCTACACACATGAGAACTGATGAGTGGGAATGGATGTCTGACATCTGTGAGGTTATACAAAACTTTGAGGAATCAGCAAAGACGGTGAGCGGCGATGATGCCATAATCAGTGTAACCATACTAATTCTGTGTCTACTCAAATTCTCACTGCTCATAATGAAAGAGGAAGCTTTGAATGTCGACTGGTTGAAGATGGAGGATGAAAGTAGATAGAGTGATACTACCCAGCCTCACCTCATCTCAGAATGGGTAATAATGAGGAGGAGGAACAGGAGATGGTTGCCTGCAATACAAAGGATACTATCCACTCCAGCTTCATACCATTTGTTCAGCATGGATGGGCATAGGAGGAGGAAGAGGAGAGGGAGAAGGAAGAGGAGGAGATGGATAGTCATCCTCCTGATGGGGACAGGAAACTCTTGACTCTTGGGAGTGTGGCACACATGGCTGACTTTGTGCTTCACTGTCTTTCCTGTGACCCTCACGTTATATGCATTTTTGCCAACACTGACTACTGGATGTTCACCCTTCTCGACCTATGCTACAAGGCGAGCTTTCCATCTCTCCTTCCAGCAGCGGTGAGGGCTAGTAAAATGGTGCAACACCAGAATTCTCTACTTGAACTATTAGTACAAAAACTCCCATATGACAACACTGGTGGCAGAAGTCATAGTTCTTCAGATGACCAAGGAGTAGAAACGAGGGAGACACACACCAGGTCCAACAGAAGCAGAGGAAGACTATTAAAAGTCTGGGACAGTTTCATTATACCTACCCAGTGTCAGGGCCTTGATGAGGGGGTACTTTGACAAGGAGGGAAGCGTTTTGAAAGATTGTGAAGGAGTAAGTAATAGTGAAGGACAACATGCTCTGATGATGTTTTATCCAAGCATGCACGGGTGTTATCCAAGTATCTTGGGAGTACTCGTATATTATTTTTGAGTTTCCGTGGCTGCATGATTTGCGGCTGTTAGACAGCCTAAACACATGCAGGAATTGACTGTTTGTTAGGCAAACCCTACATGTATTCAGGCTGTCCAACAACTGCAAATCATGCAGCCACAGGGATGCGAAGATAGTACGTGAGCATACCCAAGATACTTGGATAACACTCGAGCATGCTCGGATAAGACGTCATCCGAGCACGATCGCCCATCACTAGTACCTAGCAGACTGTACCTGCATCCTCCGTGATTCCTCTGTGCTATACAAGAATTCAGCATCCAAGCTGGACACTTGGCATGAACTGTCCTTCTTGCAAGTTCTGGCCTGCCCTGCCGCTAGCGTTTTATCATGGTGGGTTTTTAGTGCCGCCGAGGGCATAGCAACTTTTAGGCGCATCCGCCTATCTACTGTAAATGCTGACAGGATGAACAAGGCCTGGATTGGCCCTGACTTTTCCACACCACTGGATGACAGCAGTGGAACATAAAGACAATTTTAACATTCCTTTTTTACTTGTATATTATTATTATTATCATTATTTATATTTATTTATATAGCGCCATTAATTCCATGGTGCTGTACATGAGAAGGGGTTACATACAAATTACAGATATCACTTACAGTAAACGGACTAACAATCACAGACTGATACAGAGCGGAGAGAGGACCCTGCCCTTTTGGGCTTACATTCTACAGCTTTCCCATGCACCTCTTCCCACCCAAAGAAGGGTATGTGGTTCTACTGTATAATGTTTACAGGATGTGTATGAGGCCTTCCTCTACTTTTCTATTATATATATACCCCCAAGGGTAAATGTTTTTCAACCCTTGCACTTAGTGTATAAGCTTTAACATGGTAAAAAAAATGTTAACTGAGACTCTCTTCTACATGTCTTCCATGGTGTATTGGTGTACGTCTTTCTAATTTTTGGAAGCCCTTGCACATAGTGATACGCTTCACCACTCTAGGCGTCACATTCAATAATGGTAAAAAACGTTTAGTGAGGCCCTCCTTTAAATTTTTGCTTGGCCTTGCACTTAGTGCATACAGTAGGCTTTACAAGTGTAGGAGTCCCACTCTTTCTAAAATTGTCCTCTACATGTCTTCTAGGGTGTATTGCAATCCCTCCTTTAAATTTATGCTAGGCTTTGTACTAAATGCATAGGCTTTTCCAGTGTATGAGTCCCATCCTTAATAATGAAGAAAAAAGGTTTTCTGAGGCCCCCCTCTAAGTGACTTCCATGGTGTATTGGAGAATTCCTCCTTCAAACTTTTGGCAGCCCTTGCACTTATTTCATAGGCTTAAAGACCCTAGGGGTCTTCTGCCTAACAATTTTAACAGAATGTGTATGAGGCCTTCTTTATGTCTAATATAGGGTGTATCAGAGTCACTCTTCCTTCTAATTATTGGTAGTATTTGCATTGTCCACATAGGTTTTGTGAGTTTCACAGTCCCTACTTCATAAATTACACAGGATATGTCTGGCCATTTCACATAAACCACATAAGGTTATAAGGTAGTAAAATGTTAATATTACATTTACCAGTGAATGTTTTTTTCACCACTGAAAGCAATGAGAGTGCAAAAGTGCAGCAAAAACGATACTTGTGATAATGTAGCTTGAGGGGTTAAGGAGTTTTTTTTTCTTTTTTTACCTTTTTTAATTTGCCTTACATACGAGCAAGTCATTATACTGGAATGAATGTTTCCTAACATTTTTAGGAAACATAGGGACTGCACCGTGGTAATGTTCTACTCAGAGCATTACACAGTACACAATATCCTCCGGATTGCAGCCGGGAACCATATCCTCCAGTTTACAATCACTAAACACGCCAGTCATTCTCCAGGCACAGGACAGTCTACCTCCAGTTCACCACCGGCACCAAGACAGTCCACCTCCGAGACCTGTTGCTGTGGGCGACTGCACCGCTGTGTACGCTATGGGTGCCAGGCCCCTGAGCAGCCTTGGCTGCTTTGGCTACGCTTGTCTGTGTTGCCTCACAGATGGAGCACTGCACAGACGACTGCTCTGCCCTCTAGCACACACCAGGCTGACACTCAACCTGACACACCCAAACCCTATACTACTGTTAGGAGTCGGATTTCTGAGTTTACTCAGCAGGGATCCAGATCCTCACATTCTACACTCTCCTCCTATTTATCCACTGCAGAGGAGATTGCAGAGGAGATTGCCATGCAGCAAATCTCTCCTGAGGCTAAGTCCTTCTGTCCTCTTACTGGGTATGCTCATGGGACGATCTCCCATTGGAGATCGGGAGTCATGTGCTCAGGTCCCGCTCCAGTTCTCATTGGTCCATCTCAGAGATCTGGAAGCGTGCAGAAGGTCCCGACTGCTATAAAAGGCGAGCATGGCTGTTCCGCCATGCGCTAGTATAGATTTACTTGCTGCTGTGTGTATGAGGACGGATGCATGATTCTGGTGACTGACTTATTTGAAATCCCTTCCCTCTGATATTATGCATGTGGATAGGGACTGAGTTAGAATCAGCGCCAGCGCTCCTCTGCTGCAACATTCATAGCTGCTAGCATCCGACATTGCGCTTGCACCTTGCCTTTGTCATTTAGCGGCAGTGTCCACGCCACGCTGCAGTAGCAGCCTCCTTTGCGTTCGCAGTTGCAACTCCGCACACACGTTAGATCTAGACGGACGTAGTGCCGCCGTCTTGGGCTACTCCTGTGACCTTATACCGTGTGTGCGTTTTTTACTGAGTACTGTGACTACAACAGGCTCAGTCATTTGTGTTTGTACTTTTTGGCATCTCTGTGAGTCAACTGAGATTGCTCTGCGCACCTGGGTGAAGTTTAACCCTGTGCGCATTTCCGCCATATTGCTCCTGCCACCACTTAGCAGCGGTTATATCACCTACTGCACGGTGGACCCCGAGCGGAGAACGCACTTTATTATTATTTTTATTTAGTGCGTCCGCCGTTCCTAACCTTATACTAGCGCCCGGGTCTGGCTAGTGATGGCAGAACAGCAGCAACTCTTACAGTGTATTCGGCAGCTTGAGGGCCGGCTGGCCACTCTTGAGAGGGCTCTCTCAGCTGCACAATCCACCGAAGCTGCTGTAAAGGCAATCACAGACGCGGTTTCCCGTATGTCCATGTCCTCCCCGTGCCGACTGTTACCCGCCTCCCGCTGCCCGATAAATTTTCTGGCGATGGCTCCTCCTGTAGGGGTTTCATCAGCCAGTGCTCCATTCAGCTGGAGTTACTGGCTGCGCGATTCACTACGGAATGGGCCAAGGTGGGGTTTATTGTTTCCCTGCTGTTGGGCAAAGCGTTGGAGTGGGCTATGCCACTATGGGAGCGTGGTGACACAGAGGTCCGGACCGCTGCTCACTTTCTAACAGCTAGACTGTTGTGACCCAGGAATAAAACCAAAATGGCATTTCCTCTGCCCCACTTAACCATAATAAACAGACTCAGAAACCAAATGATGGGTGAAGGTCGGTCACAGCTTTATTGAATGTTTTCTTAACAATCATTTTAAAGGCACTTTACTTCTCTTAAGAACGCGCTCGCTACCAAATGCCCTGCTCTGTATTCGCAGGCAAGTCGGCCAGCGAGCCGTAACTTTGTGCCAATCCTTGTTTCACCGCCGCTGTGACTTGAAAACTATAATAAACAGAACAAAATGAACATTAGGAAATCATAACAAAAAAGGGGAGGGAGGGTGGGACAAGCACCTCCGGGATCCGGTCAAAAGGAAAGAGGGAGGGTAGCCACGGATTTGGTGCTATATAACCCCCAGGAAGGGGTTGTGCTAATCCCTACCCAATCCCATTAGCCCCCATACATAATACTCCGCCCCAGCATGACATGGGTGGGCGAGTTCAACTTTAACCCATAATGGAAGGGGAGGGGAGGAAAGGCACCACAGTCAGGGGCACTCTCCTTAATCAGTACAGTGCCCACCATTAAGCAGGTCTTTCTCAGTCCACGGGTCACGCACGATACCTCTCTTCAGCTTCTTGCTTTGACTCAGGGTGCTCTCTCGATTAGTATGCCGTCTGTTTTCGGACACTGGCTTCCGAGTTGGAGTGGTCCGATAAAGCCCGCATCCCTGTGTTTTGGAGAGGTTTGGTGGAGCACGTTAATGATGCTCTCTCCACTAGAGAGGTGCCTGCCAGTTTGAAAGAGCTGATTGCCATTTCCACCCGCATTGACCTCCATTTTTCGGAGCGCTGTATGGAGAGTGCTCAATCCAAACGGGAGGTTACTCAGGCTCCCAATTTTTTTGAGCCTCTGGAACTACCCGAGCCAGAGGTTCCACCCCCAGAGCCCATGGAGGTGTCTCGCGCCGTTCTCCAGGCGTGTCCGGCACAAGACTCCAGTTGCGGTCATATTTGTCAACACACGGTGTCTCAGAACAACAGTGTCCCGCAACAGCCAAATTCTGTGCCGCCGGGTAAGACCCTTGTTCCTCCCCACCTTTGGCCGAAGGTTCTTGCCTGGGCACACACGTCCAGGAGGGGTGGTCACTGTGGCTATATGCAGACCACAAAACTCCTGGCAGGGTCTTACTGGTGGCCGCACAGGGCTCGGGATGTTAAAAAATATATTCAGGCCTGCGCCTTTTGTGCTCGGAATAGCCTCCTTAAGCGAAGAGCGGAGACGCCTGCCGACACACGGTGGCATTCTGTCACGGGGGCTTAGTTCAACTAAGGCTGAAATACCCGGGGCCCCTGTGGTGTCCCTTTTACTAGGGGAAACCCTGTCTGACCCTCAACCCAGGGTTTTTGCTGAAGGTGCAAATGCCTGAGCCTCCGACCTTTCCTTATCTCCTGCTCAGCCCTGCACTTAACCCTCCACCCTCCACCCAGTGAGGAGTCACACCACCAAAGCTCCCACACAAATAATGACAGACAGGGAGAACTTAAAGTGCACTGCGCCGCACACACACAGGAATAAACAGTAATGTGAACAGGGCACAACTAAACACAAATATGGGAAGGAGAAAGGATAACGACGGATCATACGACACCAGATATGAATCTCTCTCTCTTGAACACCTCCACTCCAGACCGGAACCACTTGGTATGAAACACAAGCTATAATCGGCGACGCCCATATGCCAGTATGACTATTTAAAGACCGTGGGCGTGACTAACCTTCCAACCTGGTCTCCAGCAGGATTAACCCCCGAGAGCCTGAAGATCAAGCCGGCGCCACTGAGGCTATAGTGGCTGGAGGTGGAACTACCTCTGCCTGCCGGACGCTGTGGTGTGAACAGCGTCCGACATGACACATTCCATGTTAACTTCCGCTCCCGCTGTCTCCCACGGGTCCCTTCTCAAACCTGGCGATCTTGCCACCCCCTGAGGCCCTCCACATGTCCCGGGTCTCTCTGTCACCTACCGGGACATCAGACTTGCCTGCGGACGAGTCTGAGGCCTATACCTCTTAAGGGCATAAGTTTGTGGACCGTAAGGCTCAGGGAGGGGGGGGCCCTTGGAGGGGGGGTAATGTTAGGAGTCGGATTTCTGAGTTTACTCAGCAGGGATCCAGATCCTCACATTCTACACTCTCCTCCTATTTATCCACTGCAGAGGAGATTGCCTTGCAGCAAATCTCTCCTGAGGCTAAGTCCTTCTGTCCTCTTACTGAGCATGCTCATGGGACGATCTCCCATTGGAGATCGGGAGTCATGTGCTCAGGTCCTGCTCCAGTTCTCATTGGTCCATCTCAGAGATCTGGAATCGTGCAGAAGGTCGCGGCTGCTATAAAAGGCGCGCATGGCTGTTCCGCCATGCGCTAGTATAGACTTACTTGCTGCTGTGTGTATGATGACGGATGCATGATTCTGGTGACTGACTCATTTCAAACCCCTTCCCTCTGATATTACGCATGTGGATAGAGACTGAGTTAGAATCAGCGCCAGCGCTCCTCTGCTGCAACATCCACAGCTGCTTGCGACCGACATTGCGCTTGCGCCTTGCCTTTGTCATTTAGAGGCAGTGTCCACGCCGTGCTGCAGTAGCAGCCTCCTTTGTGTTCGCAGTTGCAACGCCGCCCACATGGTAGGTCTAGACGGACGTAGTGCCGCCATCTTGGGCTACTCCTGTGACCTTATACCGTGTGTGCGTTTTTTACTGAGTACTGTGACTATAACAGGCTCGGTCATTTGTGTTTGTACTTTTTGGCATCTCTGTGAGTTAACAGAGATTGCTCTGCGCACCTGGGTGAAGTTTAACCCTGTGCGCATTTCCGCCATATTGATCCTGCCACCACTTAGCAGCGGTTATATCACCTACTGCACGGTGGACCCCGAGCGGCAAACGCACTTTATTATTATTTTTATTTAGTGCGTTCCGCCGTTCCTAACAACTACAGGGTTTTTAACTAGCAACCTTTGGCCTTGAGCCACATGGAAAACCCGGGCCAGGAATGAAACGGACTGCAACACTACCATCTTGCAGTCTGTTTCAAAGTCAAACCCAAAACAGGCTTTCCTTAAATCTGCCTTGGACAACTAGCATGTCCAAGACCTATAGTGACTTTAGTCTGCATTGCAGCCACAGCTACGCTGTGACTGCAATGCCCTCTCATGGCCTCAGTACACCTCCGTGCACATCCTGGGGGAACATACAGTGACCCTCACATGTAACACCAGTCACTGCCTCACAATACTCTATCATGGTTGCCATAAAAGGAGGGAGGCCCAAACACATTTTTTGCACAAGGGCCCCAAGCTTTCAATGTCCGCCCCTGGATAAGTGACATTACTAATCTGCTGTTGAAACATGAATCCAGATGGATTTACAACCTGGGAACGTTTGCCTCAAAGGGAACAAATGAGAAGCTTATTTTTGCAGGTTTCTTACAGAAACATATTTCATTAATACATTATTTGTTCTTATATTCATCCAGTGTTTTTTTTTTAAAGGCTTTGTTTTTCATTCTTTTCATTAACTTACATAATTTTGAAATAAATTCTTTTTTTGTTGTTTCGTCATAAGCAGTCATTTTATCAACTTTTCTCTCCCTTTCTTCTTTTCCTTTCTTTTTGAGCAATTTGCTGTCCATGGCCTCTTGTCAAGACCGATCTGTCTAGATAAAAAGAAGTAAGTGGGGTTCTGAACTTACAGACCTGATGCTGCTCCCGCCTTTAACACTGTAAGTCGTCCCATTGCTATGTGGGAGAAAATTTCCAAGAACTATGAAAACACATTCAAAACCTCCATCCATCATTCTCTAGACAGACCGGCATACATGACAAGGGAAGACGCTAATTTCTGTGTCATCAGACTTCTTCCAAGAACACAAAGATGGACTAATAGCCTGAGGATAGCGGGGGCGAATATGATGTATTCTAACATAATGGGAAGGGGGGGATACCAATTTGCTATTGAGAATGTAATCCAAAAGAGTTTATACATTTTTGCGCCACAGGGCATACATGAGGAGCTTCTTTTTATAGGTTTTGTTATGTAAAGAAAATTATTGAATATAATCGTTGTCGTTATACTCAAACATCTGTAATCCTTTCACCCCCTGGGTCATTTTCTGTTTTTTTCATTTTTTTCTCCCCTTCCAAGAACCATAACTTTTTCATCTTTCCGTGAATATAGCCATTTGAAGGCTTGTTTTAAGCAGAATGGTGTACTTTTGATTAACACCATTCACTTTACCATATAGTGTACTGGAAAATAGAGAAAAAACTGTGCAATTGCAAAAATATTGCAATTCCCCAATTGTTTTTTCTATTTTTAATTTACCATGTTCACTGTATGGTAAAACTGACCTGGTAATACGATTCTACAGGTCAGTACGAGTACACCTATACCATATATGTATACATTTTTTGTATTTACATGGTGAAACAAAAAATTAGAACATTTGTATGGAATTTTTGTTTTTCCTTTTGTTGCCGTTTTCCAAAACCTGTAATGTTTTCATTTTCTGGGATAAGGGGCTCCATGAGTACTTAATTTTTGTGCCTTGAGCTAACTTTTTAATTATACCATTTTGGGGTAGAGATGATGTTTTGATCACCTCTAATTGCATTTTATTGCAATGTTGAGGCGGACAAAAAAAATGTAATTCTGGCTTTTCAATTTATTTTTTTTTCCTCGCTACACTGTCTTACCAATCTGATTAATTTATTTCATATTTCAGTGGATCAAGCAAATTCTGAATGCAGTGATACCAAATATGTGTTTTTTTCCCATAGCCTTATTTTCAATGGGGCAAAATGAGGGTGATTTGAAATTGTGTTTTTTTTTCATGTTTTTAAAAGGGGACTTGAAGCTGCGATCATTTTATTGCTTGTGCCATACATAGCAGTGCTTCAGACATGCCACGAGCTGACGTTCACAGGAGAATCGTAATGACAGGTCAACGGCAGATTCTCGACTGTCATGACAACCTATTGGCACCCTGCAATCTGGTCATAAGCACGCCAATGGGAACGGGAAATGATGTGCGCCCGTCAGAAATTGAAAGCAAGATTTAACAGGTTAACAGCCATGGACGGAGCACCACTCTACACGCGGCTGTTAAAGGCACAAGACGACTGATTAGATTAGCCATCATTAGAAGAGACAGATGCGGGCTCAGGGTGTGCACCCGCATCAAAAGAAGGGACATGACATATAATGTAAAATACTGTATATATCATATATCATGAAGGGGTTAAAAAAAAATTTCTCTCAGTCATAAGCATATTTTTACCAACACTTATTCCCCCTTTTTTAGTTTGTATTTCATAGCTTGCAATGGTGTCACTGTGAGGCAGAGGAGGCCCACTTAGAGCGACCGCCAACCTTTAACTGTACTCTACTATTCTCCATTCTATAGGTTGCAGGTTTCATTAGACCTCCTGCCTACATAACAGCAGGGGCATGCACAGTAGGGTGACCGGATCTCATATGGGGGGGAAAAAATGTCAGAATCTTGTTCGTCTGGACCCCACAAAACGATTCCCCTTTCCAGATATTGAGAGAGCCAAAATTTGAGCTCGATCAAACGACGTTAACCCGTGCCGCTCGTCGCTCAAAGTTTGAAAAAATCCAAATTGAGGTATTTTAAGATTTAGGTATTTTGCATAGTCTGTTAGACTATAAAGAATGTGACAACAACATTGCAGAAACAGCCCTGACCAAATTTTCGAACCATTTGTGGTATTTGAATGCAGAGTTGGTGAGATTATCGTTTTTTGATCCCACCATTACAGACAATGAAAAGTTGTTAATGGCTAATAAATTGCTCAGTAGCACAGATGAACCATCAGAGCACGCTAACCTACATGAGTTGATAATTTTACATAGTTATCTAATCTATTCTAGAGCTTTTGTTAAAGTAGTTTTTGAAACGTCAGAATATAATGCTCGGCATTTGCTTACAACTTGCAGGACATATTGCTTTTGTTCTTCATCTTTTGTCAGAAGGTCGTTAAAGTCGGTTACTTCCTACCTCTTTTAATTTTTCTTTCCTAACTTTTGGATTTACAACCCTAGCGTGCTCTGATGGTTCATCTGTGCTACTGAGCAATTTATTAGCCATTAACAACTTTTCATTGTCTGTAATGGTGGGATCAAAAAACGATAATCCCACCAACTCTGCATTCAAATACCACAAATGGTTCGAAAATTTGGTCAGGGCTATTTCTGCAATGTTGTTGTCACATTCTTTATAGTCTAACAGACTATGCAAAATACCTAAATCTTAAAATACCTCAATTTGGATTTTTTCAAACTTTGAGCGACGAGCGGCACAGGTTAACGTCGTTTGATCGAGCTCAAATTTTGGCTATCTCAATATCTGGAAAGGGGAATCGTTTTGTGGGGTCCAGACGGACAAAATTCCGACATCGATTCTTTGCGGTGACCCTAATGCACAGTATATTTATGTACTTGCACTGGTGACATGGAATCAGTATATATTAGTTTATATTGTGGAATCAGGACACAATATTATATGAGAGGATTATATAGCATTATTAATATATATGAGACATCATAGGACAATTATAGTATATATGGGTGATCAGGGACAATATTGATATATATGGGTGGATCTAGGGGGACAGTACTAGAATAAACTGGAAGTTAAGGTGGTTTTACAACTTGGAGAAATGGGAAATTGAGGGGCATTGCTACTTTGTAGGGGAACTTGGGGCATTGCTAATTGTTAAGGGAATTAATATACAGTATTATAGAGGCACTTAGGGTATTATAAGGCGTACACTGATAGGATTGTGTGGAAAAATGCTGCAAAATCAGAACGCTGAATGCACAAAATAGAAACCTAAATCAAATAAATATTTAGTGTGACCACTCTTTGTGTGTCCTAAACATCTTAGAGAGCTAACTACAGATCTTCTCTTGATGTTGCTTGCACAAATTCTTCTGCCTTTCCATAAAATCTCAGACAGACTCAATAATGTTGAGATCAGCATTCTGTGGATGCCATATCAACATTTCCAGGACTTCTTTTTTCTTCTTTAGGCTATGTCCACATTTTCAGTATTTAGTCACTATGTTTCCTAAGTATTTGGAGTTAGAGGAAAAGTTTGCTAGAAACACTTGCACCACTTCTGCATTTTTCGCCCACTCCTGGTTTTGGCTTACAAATACTAATGTAAAATCGTGACCTAACACTCAATGTGTGCACGTGGCCTTATACTGAAGATAGTTCTTAATGACATTGCCTGGATATTTGAAGCAGTTGTTCTACTGCCAAATAAATTTGGAGGTAATACCTGATAGTATTGCATATTGGATAATAACAATAAATGGATTACGTTGAGGGTTGTAAATGCAGTGGTCAGCAAAGAAAACTTAGTGCAGTAGATAAAAAACTCTTCATGTCAAAATGTTCAACAGAGCCATCTGCTTAGAAATAGCAGTAACCAGTGGGAACTAGCTACTGCCACTTATTGTTCTGAGAAGTCTGGTCACAACTGGTCCTCAAGAAGACTTGCAGCAAATAACCATGCTTTTTATATGACAACATGACATGGCGAAGTGACTCAACTATGCATGAAAGCATAAGAACTGGGGTGCAGAAAAATGGTAGCAGGTTCTCTGGACTGATGTGTAGAAATGTACAATATTTGACTGTAGCAGAAAGCAGTTTGTTTGCCGAAGGACTTGAGAGCGATACAATAATGAATATCTGCAGGCAATAGTGAAGCATAGAAGAGGTTCATTGCAAGTTTGGGGCTGCATTTTAACAAGGAAATTGTTGAAGGATAATAGTGTTCTCGATGCTGAGAAATGCGGGAAGATACTTATCCATAATGTAATACAATCAGGGAGTTGTCTGATCGGCTCTAAATTTATTTTGCAGCACTAAAATGGCTCCATCCAATATCATTAAGAACTATATCCAGCATGAAAAAAAGAACAAGGAGTTCAGTGCCCTGATCACAACTAGAGATGAGCGAACTTGTTCGGAAAAGGTTTGCCAATCTCAAATGTGACATAAACCTTGCACATTCTGATTCATGTTTGGATTCCCAAGCATTTTTCTCAAAATTGGCAAAATTCGTCCAAAGTTTGGTTAATGATAGAGTTTCCACTAATGCTTTGTCTAGGATAGTGGTGCTGTAAGATGATCGGGGTGGGAGTTTTTGATAAGGGGAGGGGGTGGGGAGAGGTCAGAGGAGCGCCGGACTGTTGTTCTTTTTTTTTTTTTTGTGAATGTGTGGAGATTCCGGCAGCAAATCAGGACGTATAAACCATCCACAACATGCAGACACAAGGGCTTTTGTCACTGGCTGCCTATGTCATATCTCCCTCTCCATATAAAAAGTGGACATTTGGCTTTGGGGCCATTTTGTTTATGAGTGTAACAGCGTAGGGAGGCTGGTGCTGCTACAAGTAGTCAGATAGTTAGCTTTATTCTCAGGTAGTTCAGATAGCTAAGATTCTGTGTCAAATCGACCTTTCAGCATATAAATCTGGAGTGCTAATTCTGTGGTGCAGCCAAAAGTCACCACTTCAGCCTATAAATCCAAAGTGCTACTGATTCTGTGGTACAGCGATCAGTCACCACTTTAGCATATAAATCCTTTATGCTAATTGTATGGTCCAGCCACCAGTCCACATTTTCATCATATAAATGCTGTGTGCTAATTGTGTGGTCCCGCCACCAGTCCACATTGCAGCATATCAATCCTTTGTGCTAATTGTGCAGTCCCGCCACCAGTCCACATTGCAGCATATCAATCCTTTGTACTAACTGTGTGATCCCACCACCAGTCCACATTACAGCATATCAATCCTTTGTGCTAATTGTGTGGTCCCGCCACCAGTTCACATTGCAGTGACGTGCCCCAGAGGCTGTGGGATACTCGGTAGCGGGCCGGTCGTCTTAAAGGGATGTGTCGCAGTGTCTGTGACCCGGGCGTCCGGGCTAGCAGCGGATACTGCGTCCAGGTCTACACGCCCAGGCACTACACCTGCATGCATCATATGTAACCTGACCCTTCAATACAAGCCTAGTAAAATGCTAACAGTGCTGCATGAAACCGGCTCTTCCAATACAAGCCTGATAAAGCAACAACAGGCATTAACCTGTACTAACCAGGCATATATTCCTACAGGCACAGAGCCTCAGAGATTCAGTCTTCATGACCAATATTAATTTCTCTTCGATTTACCAGAGCACAATACGCCTCATAGACGGTGGGATATTGTAGTAGCTTCCAAACCACTGCCTCATAATAGGAACTTACACAGTCTTTCATTCTACTCTCATTATATACAGCAGTCGGCAGACTAACGAAGGCCAATTGTAGGCCGAAACGTCTTATTGTGACTGCCAAATAAAAACCCTGTCTTGAAAAGGATCATTCAGTTGAGTGCCAAGTTACTTTATTATATACAGCAGCATATCAATACTTTGTGCTAATTGTGTGGTACCACTGTGGCACCCCCAGGAGTATGGCCGCCACAGTGGCTTTGCCTTCCTCCAGGGAGGTTAATGCCAGGCTTTGAGGCAATGAAGGGTCTCTCTTACAGTTAACCTATACATGCAACATAGTTCCACTCCAGGCCAGCAGGGGGGACTCTGAACCGGAATTAAGGGGAGGAGTGCTCTCTGAGGGCCAAGAGGAAGCAGTGGCCAGTTAGTCTGAGGAGGGTGAAGTGTGCAGACGTGGGGAAGAAGCACGGAGATCGAGCAGAGAGGAAAGGCTCATCTCCAGTGAGAGTGCATGAACTGGTGCCTGGTCTCCACGGTTGTATGGATACTAATGGTCCTGCAACAGACACCAGAGGAGAAGGAGGCTGTAAATGCACAACCCCCATTTAAGACTCGGAGGCACAACAGCACGGAGTGAGCCAAGAGAGGAATAGCGGCTACAGCTGTCTGCCATACGAGGAGAACTAGTAGAGAAGAATTGAGAGGAACTTCAGTGTAACTCAGTACTAGGAGTACTTCACTCAAATAAGCGCTAGGAAGGAGACTGCACAGCCCATCTGCTGAGAGAGAATCCCTGAGTTGCTTCCAGGCTAGCCTGCTCCAGTACCATCTGTAACCAGGACCCTGGACTGCATTTATCAAGTAAAGGTACAGAAATTGCATATCGCTGTGTCTTGTCTGCTTCCTACCCTGCCGGCACCGCTACATCCCCGTACCAACCACCATTACACTGCCCTGGGACTACAGCTCCACCTGTGGGGAGCTTCAACATCTTTGCTGCACCACACCACTAGTCCCAGAGGATCTGCATGCAGCGTCGGCTTAACATCTCACTTGCCGAACACCACAGGTGGCGTCACGAACTATTCCTTCAATTTCTATTCCCCCATTACTTGGGCGCCCAGGGCCACAGACCGGGTCACCGCCGCTGTGACACATCCCGCTGACACCAGCCCGGTACCAAGAACCCCACAGCCCTGGGAGGGCGACCCAATTTGGCGTCACAAACAGGATTACGGAGCCTGGTACCCCCCCCGTACCCCCCCGGGTCCTGTGTGCCAAAGACTGTTGTGTGTTATAAACTATATACCGCTGATTGGCGCGCGCGGGAAGAAAAGGGGCAGGCCTTCATGGGAGGAGCCTGCCGGAGAGCACGAAGCAATGAAGTCCAACGCGGGAAGAGGAAAAAGTGTGCGAGAAGTGGGAGGAGCTGAGGCCTACAGCCCGGAGCATCGGGCCTGCAAAGCGGTCGCCGGTAAGCTCATCCAACCCACGGCCCTGGCTAACATTTACTAGAGGGGAAAAGAATGTCTGCGCCAGACAGCAATGCAGCGGCGGACGCCGCTGCCAATCCCTCAGCGCTGCAAGGAGTAGCGCCCACCGCAGCGGTCCCCATAATGCCGCTGTCCATGCCCTACTTACCAGGAGCGGCTTGGCTACAGCAGTACTCGGGTGAGTCACAAACCCTGTGTGAATTTAAAGAGAGACTGTGCAGTTTGTTTGAGGTGTATCCTCTATCTGAAAGCCAGAAGGTGAACATCCTAACAGGTGCAGCACAGAGAGAAGTAAAAGCCTGGCAGGACACTGATAAAGAGACTGTTAAAAAGATTTTGGCCAAGCTGAAAAGCACCTTTGACACCTGCACTGCAGCTGAAATCAAGATGAGGTTCTTTGGATGCAAACAGTAAGTGCAGGACAGTATACGGGACTATGCTCTTAACCTGCAGGAGGCGCTGCGAGCAGTAAAACAAATAGATCCTGACAGTGTGAAGGAGGAAGCCAAGCTGTTAAAGGAACAGTTCATTGAAGGACTCCTATCCAGTACCCACAGAGCACAGTTGCGCATCATAACTCTACAAGACCCTGACCTGGACTTTGCTGATTTTAAGGATAGAGCTATTCGGATACTGCAGGAATCAACTGACAGCCGTCCAGCGCCCCCTAGGCACCCAGCGATCACCTACCACCAGGGAGCAACATCTTTCCCTTCCATCCCTGTGGAGGCTGATGCACAGACTCTGGGTAAAGATCCAACTGAAGAGCTGCATCTGCAGGTCCAGGAGTTGACCAAGGGTGTGGCTGCACTTACTAAAACCTTGCAGTCCCTGCAGGTGTCCTCCAAAGAGAAGATTCAGCTTGCTTCCAGTCCAGAGGATGTCCCATGGCTCCGGAAGAGGAGAGCCCCGCCACTACGAGGGAGGAACAACGATCGCTATGACCAGGACGGACGTCCCATCTGTCGTCGCTGCTACAAGGCAGGTCATCTGGCAAGATTCTGTCCTTTAAACGAGCAAACCCTGGGGCAGAGGGCCAACCCCTAGGAGTAGGACCGCAAGGCTCAAGGAACTGGCGAGCCAAGTATGTTAGAGGGAGACCGATCCTTCCAGTGGTGATTGACGGCATCCCCATGAACGCTTTGCTGGACACTGGCTCCCAGGTGACCACTATGCCCTATATCCTTTACAAGCGGTATTGGGCTGATTCTGAACTTACCCGTGCCCCAACTGATGAACTGACAGTAGTTGCCAGTAATGGTCAGTCTTTGCCGCAGATTGGATGTAAAGAGATTACTGTTAAAGTGGGTCGGGTAGAGCTAAAATCTCAAGGTCTGATAGTTGTGGATATTGAGCGACGAGAATGTAATCCCATGATGACTCTTGGTACAAATGTAATTGAAAATTGTCTTTCCGACGTTATTGTCTTGTTGCAACAGGTGGCTGAGACTGCTGGTTCCAGTGAACGAGTCCTCCTGAAGGAGATCAAGGCCCTGATGCAAAGACAGCAGGTAGAACTCTCTGGCGGAGAATTTGGCAGTGTCAGAGTGAGTGATGATTTCCCCATTGCAATACCCCCCAGATGTGAAATGTTGATTTGGTGTCGGGCAGCCATAGGCCTCAGAAAAAGATTACCAGGCGTTGGTAGAGCCAGTATACTCTGATAGCAGGCCCACTGTCCTGACAGCCCGAGGGGTAGTGGATGTACGTAAAGGGAGAGTACCTGTACGCTTTTTGAATTGTGGGGAGGAGGAGGCCACAATACCTCTGTACGCCACAGTTGCTAAGCTGCTCACTGTCAGTAATAATGCAATGCAGGCAGCAGAGCCCTTGGTGTCGTCCAACCAGGTGGAGGACAGTGGCTCTGGAAAGCAGCTAGAGGAGTGGTGCCAGCAACTGCAGGTGGGGACTGACTTTACACCTTCATACCAGAAAAATGGGGTTTACAGGGTGACCCAGGAATATGAGCGGGTATTCAGTAAGCACCCCCTAGATTTTGGGAAGGCAAAAGGGGTTCAACATCATATCCCCACTGGAGATCATCCACCCATAAAAGAAAGGTACCGGCCTATACCCCCAACACAATACCAATGTGCTAAAGGTATGTTGAGAGAGATGAAGGAAGCTGGGGTTATCAGAGACAGTTGTAGCCCCTGGGCAGCTCCAATAGTTTTTGTAAAGAAAAAGGATGGTACCATGAGAATGTGTTGATTACAGGAAAAATAACAGCATTACACATAAAGATGCCTACCCATTACCTAGGATTGAGGAATCATTAGCTGCACTTAAAACTGCTAACTACTTTTCCATCTTAGATCTCACTAGTGGGTATTGGCAGGTTCCCGTGGCAGAGGCAGACAAGGAGAAAACAGCATTTACCACCCCAATGGGTCTCTGTGAGTTCAACTATATGCCATTTGGGCTCTGCACCGCCCCAGGAACATTTCAACGGCTGATGGAGCTCCACCTGTGGGAGCTTCAACATCTTTGCTGCACCACACCACGAGTCCCAGAGGATCTGCATGCAGCGTCGGCTTAACATCTCACTTGCCGAACACCACAGGTGGCGTCACAAACTATTCATTCAATTTCCATTCCCCCATTACTTGGGAGCCCAGGGCCACGGACCGGGTCACCGCCGCTGTGACACATCCCGCTGACACCGGCCCGGTACCGAGTACCCCACAGCCCTGGGAGGGTGACCCACCACCATCAGTCCACATTTCAGCATATAAATCTCTTGTGATTGATTCTTTGGTCCAGCCACAGTATGTCATCAAATAAATGTTGATTGTTAATTTAGTGACAGGTGACTGACAGCTCCGGGGCTAGGGTTGTGAAACAGCTGTTTAAAAGAGGGGAAGGGTACATCCAATATGAGTGGGGAAAAAGCGAGGTTGTGGTGGAAGGTGGAATAGGCGTGGTGTTCTAGGTGTATGTAGGGTAGGTGGCAAGTTACTAAAAGCTCTACTGCACAAACACCGGCTCTTTCTATCCAATGACAACTCATAACTACTGTTACTGGACAGGCTAGTTGACAGCCTTTCTTTGGCAGCTGCACAGCGGTATGCCTTGTAGATATTTTTTGAAATGTGGAGACTCCAAATAGGGTCTCCATCTAGTAGGTTGTCTGTAGTGGACGGGGTGTCAGAGTCCCATTATACTATTTCTACTCTGGAGAAATTGATGCCACTTTAGTGGTGTGTGCCAATAATTTTTTGAAATATGGAGACTTCAAATTGGGTCTCCATCTGGTGGGTTGCCGTAGTGGAAGTGGTCTCAGAGCACCAGGCCTATACATGTCACTCATCCACCTCTTACTGATCAATTTGTAAGCTAGAAATGCTTGGCTAGGCCCTTTCCCAACCATCCATGCCGCGCCATTATAATTTTTCTACCGTGGGTCAATTGATGCCACTTTTCATGGATTCTGACCCTAATTTTTGAAAATGTTTGGACTACAAGTTGGGACTCCTTCATGTGTGTTGCCTGAATTTAGCATGGCTCCTAGTACAGCAGGCTTAAAAGGGTCCCTAACATGAAACTCTTAATTTCAACTTAATTTCAAAGCTGTAAATGCTGGCCTAGATCCTGTCTCGTGCATGGCCCATGCCTGACTGTTAACAATAGTAGTCAACAGAACTAATATTTGTGCCACCTGAGTGTTGGACAGAAAAGCAGTTTGAGCAGTTGCATGAGGTATCAGGGTTCCCAGCACAGCAGGCCTACACTGGTCCCAAATCCACCTCTTAATTTTATCTTGATTACCCTGTACTCTCGGTCAATTGATGCCACTTTTCCTGGTGTCTGCCTTAATTTGAGCTGTGCTGGCAGCTTTTTGCACCCCCACCCCGAAGGTGTTGTATACGCATTTGGTTTGATCTCCCATTGAATTCAACGGGATTCGGATAAGTTCGGTGAACTGCTTGGCGAACACAGGGAATTTTGCCAAATTGAGCTGAACCAAACCTTAAAAGGTTCACTCATCTCTAGTCAGAACAAAGTGCAAAATAAGGCAGCAATAGATCAATGAACAGAGCACAGAATACCAGGCAAACAGAACAACAGAACAAATGCTACGATTGGCAGAGATCTGTGCTTGAGAGCTCAGCTAAGTAGCAAGGCGTTAATTTGAAATAGGGAGCACCTGCAAGAAGCCCAGCATATCCCAGTCTCTGATTGGATGACTGAGCGGTCTATCAACATATTGCCAATTCATCTCTGGATGGCCACTCCCTAATGCTAGAGGGAGATTACTTACTCTTCTAATTTGAAATCCACGGGGGAAATCTCAAGGTGAGAATCAAGTGAAGGGAGGTCAAAGTGCTCATGCCATTCCCCACGCAGAGGAAACTATCATCCAAATCCAAGTGATCATGATTTTGAGGTGGATAAGACATAGGAACCAGTGAGTGGTGCCAAGGATGTGATATCATCAGATGATTAAGGTGTTAGATTTAAATACTTTAAAAATTTTTAAATTAGAAATACTAGCAGTGATGACGGGTTGCTAAAGGATCTTCTGGAGCAAAATCGGCTTTTTCTTAGATCGACTATGGAGCAGGTGCTGATACACTTATGGTTAGTAGAGAAGCCTCAATAGCACCTGAAAGGTGTGTTGCCGGTGTCAGGACTTGTGTATATTTCTTCATCTTCAGTCTTGGATGATCCTTATATACATGATGGGTTAGAGCAGTCTTTAGCAGGTGAGGTCACATTAGTTTTGTTGTGGTCCTCAGTTATTTCTATTTTTAAAGAAGAGCTGTCACTCAAAAACAGGAGTTAAACACCTTGTAAAAATCAAAAGTTTCAGTGATCCTGCTGCTTTTTTTCCATTTTGCGTTGCGTCACTCCATTTGCTGGTTTTGGTGAAGGTATGTGTTAGGCTCCGGGATTCTTCTGCTGTAAGGGATAGATCCCAAGCATTGTCTGGTGCTGTGGTCTCCCATTCTGGTACGGCCGCCAGGATTGCTGCTCAGCACAGGCGTCGATTCTGGGGTCTTGCTCAGGCTCGTGGTATACATTTGGTTACTGCCAGTCCTCCAACCAAGTCTATGGTAACTAGTGATATTCAGGTGCATTCGTGTGCTCTGGAGTCTAAGTCCAGAGATCATCTTACTGAACTTGTCCGTGATATGGCATCTTCTCATTGGTGGCAGGACGTTAGCTGCTCTAGTAATGTGGCAGCTCCGGATTGGCCCGCGGGCAATGTCACGGCCAGCTGGGTGTGAGTGTTTGGAGTGGAGCTTTGGGTTTAAAAGGCTCTCAGCAGAGCACGCCGGGGTGCTAATATCATTTTGGTTTGGTGGTTGTGAGGGGATAGTCTATCACTCTGTCTGCACGTGTGTGTATTTGTCTACCTTCTGAGTCTGAGCTTCTTATGGTTTATTCCGCTTGGCTTAGCATCTGTCTCGTTCATGTGTGCAGTTAGCACAGTTCAGTTACATAGCAAGCCCAACCTACTGTACGTGCTGTACTTCTCTGTGAAGTCAACAGGGTTTTGTACCTAGCGTCATTTGAGTTATTTCTCTTGACTTAGCATCTGTTTCGTTCTAGTGTGCCGTTAGCATAGTTCAGTTACAGAGCAAGCTCAGCCATTTTGCACTACCTCTCTGTGAAGCTAACAGAGCTGGGTATTCTGCAGTCTGTTCATACTGTGTAGAATTAACGCAGTCTGATTAAGGTGAACACTCGCTGCTTCGTTCTGCCATTGCTCACACTAGCAGCAGTTATACATCTCTGCACGGTGGACCCCGGGTTGCGAATGCACTTTATTTTTTATTTAGTGTAATCCGCAATCCTAACAGTATGTGAAATCTATGAAAGGAAACTAATTGAGCGTTTCTTCAGTCTGGTGCTTTCACTCCTTCTTCCAAGATGCTGTCAAATACAGCATTTCCGGATCTGAGTCTGCTAGATCAGCTGACCATTTGCGAGTGTCAGTATCAGGGATGAAAGTGCATTCCTCCAGTAAAGACTCTGAAGACACACTCAGTTAGTCTACAAGAAGAGAATTCACATAATGCGCTTCAAAAGCAATAAATGATAATATCTCTGAAATGGAGCAAAGAAGCGAAAACAAGGAAAAAAAGCTGCAAAATCGGGGGAGCTGAAGGATGTTTTACGAGGTTTTTAGTTCAACTTTTGGAGCAATTGATAGGTCTTTTTAAGGTTTTTTTATTGTTTGTGTTTACTTCCCTTTTTTGATACTATATACATTTGTTGAGCAATATGAATTTGGATTGTGTTGTGCTGTATCTTTAGTGTACAGATTTATTTTGCTCATTGCTGTGTTCACAGACTAGCAGTAATTCTTCATCAGTGATGCCTATCTGTTCATATTTCATATGTAGCGCCTGCCTCAGACAGCCTCTCCACAGCACAGTTCCTGGAATGTTATCAAGCCTGTGATGTTTTTTTTTTATCTGTCATTACTTGATATTTCCAATTGCCTGCATGTCTTTTATAGATCCACCCAATTAATTCCATAAAATATTGTGTCACTCCTCTGCCCACCCAATAGGCTTGCTTTACTTTCTGGTTTTGCTGAACTAAGTGATATAAAAGGAAAGTGGTAGGTAAAAAAAATAGGATTTGAAAGAAGAAATTCAAGACCTGTAAGTAGTTAACTTTTCCTTACTTTTCATTATTCTTTCCTGTTTTTTGCTGGATTGGATAACGGATAGGGGGATTGAAGGTTTCCTCCAATGTACAGTATGGATCAGGCAAAACAAGCATGGAACTGGGTTAATGTAGTAATTAGCAGTGGAAAAGGTTCTAAGAAAAGAAAGACCTCTCCTGTTTCTGTACTTCCAAGCAAAATTGACAAATTTTGTAATGATTCAAGATTGTGTGTTACAGAAGTGGCCATCATAGTGGAGATGGCTCTACCAACAGCTGTGAGAATAACCCAGCTAGTAGCCAGGAAGGTGGTATGGTAGGTAGGGTAAGACAGTTGTATATATATATATTTCATTCTATAATCAGGAAAATGGATAGAATAAATTGTCGCCAACACTTATTAACCAAATGATTTGCTGTATCCCGGTGCCAGGATTTGGCATTTTTTTAAACGGGCTGAAAAGTTACTGTGGGGGGCTGGTGATTAATGATCCATCAGTTATGGTCCATATGAGAGTAAATCACAGAATAGGTGATAGGCGTAGGATCCTTGAGAATAATATTAAAGAAATAGGCTGCAAGCTGAAGGCAAGAAGCTTTAAAGGGTTTCTCAGAAAAATTAAATAAAATACATTTAAATAATACAAAATTTACTGAATACCTTTATTTAGCAAAAAAATAGCAAAAAAGCCATCTTCATTTAGTGAACTGTCAGGATTTTAAATATATCAGCTCTAGGGATGAGTGCGTATACTCATTAGGATTCAGTACTCGGCGAGTAATGCGGTACTCGCGGTACTCGAATCCTGGCGAGTATTTCACTACTCGCCTCGCAATATTCGGCACAGCCCGTACAGTCCCCGCACAGCCCGGCACAGTCTCCGCACAGTACCTGCACAGTCTCCGCACAGTACCTGCACAGTCCCCGCACAGTACCTGCACAGTCCCCGCACAGCCCGGCACAGTCTCCGCACAGTACCCGCACAGTACCTGCACAGTCCCCGCACAGTACCTGCACAGTCCCCGCACAGCCCAGCACAGTCCCACACAGCCCAGCACAGTCCCATACAGCCCAGCGCAGTCCCCACACAGTACCTGCACAGTCCCGCGCAGTCCGGCATAGTCTCCGCACAGTACCTGCACAGCCCAGCACGGTCCCCGCACAGTACCTGCACAGCCTGGCACAGTCCCGCACAGTCCCCGCACAGAACAGCACAGTCCCGCACAGCCCAGCACAGTCCCGCACAGCCCAGCACAGTCCCCGCACAGCCCAGCACAGTCCCCGCACAGTACCTGCACAGCCCAGCACAGTCCCACGCAGCCCGGCATAGTCCCTGCACAGTACCTGCACAGCCCAGCACGGTCCCCGCACAGTACCTGCACAGCCCGGCACAGTCCCGCACAGTCCCCGCACAGAACAGCACAGTCCCGCACAGCCCAGCACAGTCCCGCACAGCCCAGCACAGTCCCCACACAGTCCCGGCACAGTCCCAGCACAGTCCCTGCACAGCCCAGCACAGTCCCGCACAGCCCAGCACAGTCCCGCATAGCCCAGCACAGTCCCATACAGCCCAGCACAGTCCCCGCACAGTACCTGCACAGCCCGGCACAGTCCCGCGCAGCCCGGCATAGTCCCCGCACAGTACCTGCACAGCCCAGCACGGTTCCCGCACAGTACCTGCACAGCCCGGCACAGTCCCGCACAGTCCCCGCACAGTACCTGCAACAGAACAGCACAGTCCCGCACAGCCCAGCACAGTCCCCGCACAGTACCTGCACAGAACAGCACAGTCCCGCACAGCCCAGCACAGTCCCCGCACAGTACCTGCACAGCCCAGCACAATCCTGCACAGCCCAAAACAGTCCCGCACAGCCCGGCACAGTCTACGCACAGTCCCAGCCCAGCACACACACACAGCCCATTACTCGCATTTCCCATAGACTTACAATGGACTCGGTCCTCGTTACGAGTACCCGAGTATTAAGAGCTACTCGTAATGAGTACAGCGAGTCCGAGTAATTCACTACTCGCTCATCCCTAATCAGCTCCCATAGCAGTTTCCCAGCTGTGATGTTTTAGGATGGGCTGCGTACAGATGTCAGGTGCGAGCAGCATCCTTCAGGTGTCGTGAACATGTATTCCTCTGTTCACTGAACCTGACAGGACAAGCGGATGAGTGGAGCAATGACTAAAAGAGAAGATAGCTTTTCTTTGCCTGATTGAGAACATTCTGAAAGGTTTATTGGGCGACAGGAGGATGGAGCTACTGTACAATACAAACTGTATTCGGCTGTTCCTGGGCATTTCTATTCAGTAAGT
This sequence comes from Dendrobates tinctorius, assembly GCF_039654945.1. Lineage (NCBI taxonomy): Eukaryota > Metazoa > Chordata > Amphibia > Anura > Dendrobatidae > Dendrobates > Dendrobates tinctorius. Next base: position 10,133,641 of record NW_027361866.1, read on the forward strand.
GACAGAATCCTCTCAGAATCGTGCGTAACAATGTATGTTGCACTCTATATCCTGTCACCTGTATGTTACACTGTATATGCTGTCACATGTGTGTACAATATTTATCAGACTACAAGACACACTTTTTTCCCTCCAAATTTGGGAGGAAAATGGGGGTGTGTCTTATAGTTCAGATGTAGCTTACCTGGAGATGGGGCGGTGAAGTGGGGTCATAGGAGGCAGGGTTGACACTGCAGGAAGCTGTTGGTGGAAGGAGTGGGGAGATGCTGCAGGCCCTGGGCTGGGAGGAGGGGGTGTCCCTGCAGTCGAGGCAGGAGACACTGATCTCCCAGGAGTGAATTTCAGGAAAATGTAGATCAGGAAGATTTAGATCTCAGCTGAACGATGAGCAGAGATCTCAATCTGACTATTTGCCACCATTTTCCTGAGTCCCATTACCGGGAGATCAATGTGCAGAGCAGGGACTCCGTTCCTGGCTCGCACTACCAACATGTTCTTGAAGCCAACCACCGGGATATAAATGCTCCAGCCTCGCACCACAGAGACACCTCCTAACCCAAGCCCAGAGCCAGCAGCATGTGCTTTACAGTCGACGCTCTGCTATAACGGGGATAACGGCTTACAGGTATTTGAATAAGGCGGTAAGGTGGGCACTTAGAATCAATTCCTCCTGTGGGCCCAAGACACCCCAGTGCAACCCTGATTGTGAAGAAGCTGAACTCTTGTGGGTTGGAATTATAAAACTAGGTAAAGACTGTGGGTCAATTCATTACTTCATTTGCACTTTCTTTCTGTATCATTTGTGGTGTTTTTCCTTGTTTTTTGTATTTTTTTTCTTTAATCCATAGATTAAACCTATCATTAGCTGGGGGGTCAGATGCATAATCATAAGACGTGGGCTGCCCAGGCTGCTACAATACTGATTAGAGGTTTTAACTACCCAGATATTAATTTGGGTTATGGTGCTTCAATTGCTCAGGGATGAAAATTCCTGAGCTTGATGTAGGATATTTTTTGGGACAGTTTGTGGAAGACCTGACATGAAGCAATGCTCTTTTAGAGTATATCTTGTCATTTCTGACAGTGCAGAGCTTATTAGAAATGTCACTGTTTGCAGAAACTTTGGTACCAATGACCACAATATATTTTCAGTTTGGATACGATTAAATTAATATAATCACCGCGCTGTCAGTTCTAAAGGTGCTGCCAAAATACTTACTCAGCTACTGTCGCAGCTGCTTTTTGTTCTGACCAAGCGTCAGGTATGCCAGATCACCAGTGAGTCCGGATTGTGAGGTTTTCCACCCTTCTGTTGCAAGCGCTTGGAGACAAAGAGACTCAACACACAAGCCGTGGTCAAATCACTTTATCTGACGTAATGAAATACAAGGAATGTTTTATACCATTTACAACAATATGTGACTCTATGGAGCTCATTTGGCCCCCACCATCACCTCAGGGTCGTACCTTGTTTTCAATGTACCCTGAGAAAATACGATCGGGATACTGTTGTGAGTTCATTTTCCCCTTCACCATTGAGGTCTGATGAACTCCCTCTTCTGGTGAAGGAAGGTAGTGAGGCTGATTACCAAGCATCTGGGCAGGATGATGATGACTGGGTGACGGGAATTGCTGACTGGATATAAGGCAGCCGACGCCCCTCTGCCTTGCTGGTGATCTCTCTGAGGGATTCTAGGAGACCAGTCTGATTCCTGCTCCTCAAAAGCTAAGTTTTCTGCTCTGTTTTTTGCATTTGTGTTTTGGTTTTGTTTTTCCTTGTTTTTCTGGATTTCTGCCATTCCCTGCTGGGGTGTGCTGAATTCCTTTTTGCTCTGTCTTCAGAAAATACCTGAGTACTGATATAGTCTTTTTGAAGCCTAGCGTCTTCAGGGCTCTTTTCCCTATCAGCTGTTGGCTCTTGTTTTGATAGGGTTTTGGCGGATTACAGACAGCAGCTTTTCTATCCTGTCCTGTGTAGTTAGCTTGGGCCCCACCGTTTGCTCAGCCTATCTTTCTATCTGTGTGAGTGTTTTTTCATCTTGCTTCACCGTCATTATATGTTGGGGGTGGCCTATTGCTTTGGGGTCTGCTCTGGGGCAGTTTAGATTTCCCTTTCTGTCTTTAGGCTATGTAGTTCTCCGGCTGTGATCGAGGGGTCTAGGGCACCGTAGGAACCCCCCACGGCTACTGCTAGTTGTTGTTTATAGGTTCAGGGGTCTGTAATCTGATAGCTGCCAACTTCTCTGGTTTTCTGGACTTAGCTAGTATTTCTGTTTTTGCCTCCTACGGTGAGTCATTCATAACAGGATACTTTGTAACTACAGGACAGCTGGTTCCAATAGAGCTGTATATAGAACTAGATAAAAAGGATTTTTTTACAAAAAGGTTTTTTTATTTTTTTACTTATAAATTATCAGGTATAAAATACTAGATTGTACAAATAGTTGTACTTACAGGCTTGGACATTCCAGATGGAGGTAAATGCTTTATTGCTCGAATTATATAGCCTATGATATGCTGGCTTTTTTCAAGATGAGTTCACTGTTGAAATACAGGGATATTAGTATTAATGGTACCGCACTAGTGGTTCAGGGAGTAGTATCAATATACTTACTCCTATATGTATAGGGAGCGGTGCTTGATAAAATGAAAGAGAGTGGATTTGATGCAGCTGATTGCTGGACGAAATGGAAAAAATATGCATATGGTGAAACCAATCAGATATTAAAAAGTAAAATGTGTGGGTCAGTGTACTCACTTAACAATTTATTTCAGATGTATATTGATGCATGCTGCTAAAGGTATAGAGCCCAATGTGGACTTCTAGCCCGTTGATGCAAGTCACTACAAGAAGTGTATTATTGTTATAAAAATGCAGTTTAGATAAAGATCACAGCATGCGTTAATAAATGCAGCCCGTGTGATCAATTAGATCTCTGGTAATCACTTTTTAAGTCGCTGGTGGTATAGTGAAGACCGAGAAAAAAATGAAGCTCCTGAGATTAATAGGCCACCGTGGGTGGTCTAGTTTATGCTGGCGCCTGGCAGCAAGGAGGCGCAGGGATTGCTGGAACGTTCTGCTGTACTGTTGGTGGTATAGCGTACAGCTGTGATGAGGAGGGAGCAGGTAGCGAATAGCACCCCCTCCTGCTGGGGGTGCTTGCTCAATGAGCAGCAAGGGACGCCGGATCCTCGCGCACCCCGGCCGGCGGCTACGCTGAGGTATCGGCAGGAATAAGAGGGGCAGAGCTGACAGTGAAGTCACTGGGGAGCTCGGACGGATGCACAGGAGGGACACACTTCCTACGCGTTTCGAGGGCAGACAGCCTTCTTCGTCAGGGATGTGTCTAATCCTGCTGATTGCTCTGCTTATATAGTCCAGCTAACCGCCCGCAATCCTGCCTGCTCAATTGATACAGCTGTACACAATTAGAATTACCTAAAAGGGTTCACAATAGTGGTTGGAGTGGATCATCGTCTTAGAAGATTCACATGCATACTGCATTTTATCATTATGTGTGAATGGTTCTTACTGTATCCATAGACAGATTGTACAAAGAGGGGGGTTGGAAAGGGGAAATTGTCTCTGGAATTCATTCACTTGCTTGTGAAAACTTAAAGCCAGCCTATAATGGCTGCTGAGCAGATTTTGTAGTATATATACGGGATTGTTAATTTGATGTACAATTGGATTGAAAGGATTAAACCTAAAATAAAATAAAATCATGTACTACTTTATTATTAATATTATAATTTAAAATTGTTTACAAACTTAAGCTTAGAGGGAAAGGAAAATTAGGGTACAGGAGAACGGATGATGAAGGAATTACACAATTGGGAAGGGGGGAAGGGAAAAAAAAGGGGGGGGACATGTGGGTTGTGTATTAAATAGATCATGTCTTTAGTTTTGTCAGGTAGGCACAGAACTTGACCCCCTTATCACCTGCAGCTACTCACCAGCTCTAGCACCAAATCTCATATATAGAAGCGCCAGTGTTAGGCTGGTTTCACATTAGCGCTTTTTAAGCGCACGCACGGCCGGGGGTAGCTCCGCCCCCGAGCCGGCTCTCTGCCCGGCGTGCCCGCCCCTTGCTTGTAGCGCCGCCTCCTAGCGGACAGCGGCACCTGCGATCGGCGCACCCTATCTTTAGCATAGGGTGCGCAGATCGTGCGCAGGCCGTGCGCTAGTTGCGCTTTGACCTGCGCTGCGCACTTTTGACGGTGCGCCGTTCGATTTTGGCGCACACGGCGCACCGTCAAAAGTGCGCAGCGCAGGTCAAAGCACAACTAGCGCACAGCCTGCGCACGATCTGCGCACCCTATGCTAAAGATAGGGTGCGCCGATCGCAGGCGCCGCTGTCCGCTAGGAGGCGGCGCTACAAGCAAGGGGCGGGCACGCCGGGCAGAGAGCCGGCTCGGGGGCGGAGCTACCCCCGGCCGTGCGTGCGCTTAAAAAGCGCTAATGTGAAACCAGCCTTAAGGGTATGTGCAGACGCTGTGGAATCTGCTGCGGATCCGCAGCGGTTTTGGCTCTGTGGGTCCGCAGCAGATTTTGCTGCGTTGTACAGTACCTTTATTTTCTATGTAAAAAAAAAACGCTGTGCACATGCTGCGGATTTTTCAGCGCGGTTTTGCTGCGGTTTTCAATCTGCAGCATGTCAATTCTTTTGTGCAGAAACGCTGCAGTTTCACACCTCATCCATTATGAGGTGTGAAACCGCAGGGCAAAACCGCAGGCAAAACCGCAGATAAACCGCTGGACTTTAGTCCTGCGGATTTATCTGCGGTTTTCACTTCAAAATCCGCAGATCCAAAAAACTCCGTGTGCACATACCCTTATATATTTATACTTGCATATTTTCAGTTTGCTTACAAACACATACTCAGGTGGGGAGGGCAAAGCAATTTGAAAATTTTTTTTTCCTAGGATGCACTTCAACTATTCAAGACATTGACTAAGAGCAGCTAGATACAGAAAATGATAGTAACACAAATAATGTTGATGATGCAGCATTTTAAAGGGAATCTGTCAGCAGGATATAACCTCCAAATCTATTTATATATACATGTAGCGCTTTAAAAGACAAGTACAGCAATAAATTTACATTTCCAGTCGTTCCTTGGTAAATAAGAAATCAATATTTGAATTAATATGCAAATGAGGCTGAAGAGCTACTGTAGATCTGAAGCCTCTGTCACTCGAACTATAATCCCCTCCCAGAACAGCCTCCTGGTTAACATGACTGCCTCTATCCTGTGTGTCTTCATGCAAAGGCACTGTCAGTTAGCAGGAGGAGGCAACACTGGGTGGGGAGTAGAGCTTTCATGACAAAGGCTTCAAATCTAGCATTTCAGCATTATTTGCAGATTAATAAAAAATACTGATTTACTGTTAATGTAGGAAAAGACTGGCCATGTAAAAGTATTGCTGGACCTGTCTCTAAAAGAGCTACATGTGCAAATAAAAATTAAGGGCTGAAATCCTCTGGAGCCGACAGATGTCTATCTTGGTCAGACTGCACTGTTGCAGGATATCCCAGGGCTAGTGGCTCCTTCCCTATCCCTAAATCTAGGGGTGCCCTAGCTATCGCTGCTCCCTGGATTACTTTGGATGGTGAAGATGCCAGGGCCACATGCCTTGCTGAGCTCCTTAAACGACCCTTATATGTCCTCTCCCCCACCGAGGTAAGTAAGGAGTTGTAGTTTATAAGAATACATAAACCAGACTAACAAGGGAAGACATACAGGGATAAATGAAAATATCAATCATGCAAATATGCACTCACAAACAATCGCGTGGAACACCAAGATGTAAGCAAAGGAAGAACCAAATAGGAGAGGATGAGGATATGCACACAGACAAATCACCAGGCAACAGTTTTCTGAACGACACTCAAAAAGTCTCCTCAAACAACCAACTCCTCCAACTTCAGAAATAGACAGTATGAAATTAACAATGGCAATCCCTGATTGCCAGGGGCGAGTATATATAGCAGAGAGGAGTGGCCAAAACTGAACAGCTGAGACAATCAAGGCAGGAAAGCTCCTGGGGAGCTCTCAACTGAATAGATTAACCCCTGCACTGTTTAATATGATGGTGAAGTGTTTCTTATCAGTGCAAGAGTATGTGAAATCAGACACCATAGTCTTCTAGCTCCTCTCTGTCACAGTAAACTTTTAGGTAACAAGCATAGATTACAAAAATTAGACTGTGTGGAGGATGTATAGTAGAGGCATCATACTGTATAGGGACCAGGGACACTGTGGGTGCATTATACTATGTGCGCTGGGCACTGCGAGGGGCCATGAAAAACATTACATGTTGGGTGGGAACACTAATCGGCTCGATTATAAGCAATTTTTCTGTATGGGTACATAGTAAGGACCTGACAAGGTTACAATTCTGACTTAGCAAGAAATAAAAATTGTACCAGCATGCTAAGCACACCTCTGTGTATGCTACTTTTTCTTATCATTCAAAGTTAGGAGGTAAGTTTTTATTGACTGCTACTGTGCATGTTTCTAGCAACTGCTACAGTGTCAAGTGACCAGCACAAAGCTAATGTGCCATGTATGAAAAGAGCTCTAGTTTTTTTGTGGGCAATTATAGAGCAGTAATCGTACCATATATTGCAAGAAAAAAATATCTGAGACGTTTGACCTCCCAGGCACAGTTCAGAGAGGTGACTGTTTTCCTTAAGAAGGGTCCACAAGTACTCAACATCAACACAGTTTAGGTCAGGTAAGGAAGGGGCCATATCATTCTTTCATCTCTAAGGCTATGTGCCCACAATCCAGAAGTATCAGCGCTTTGGTGCAGCGCATGCTCGCTGCGTCCAAAGCGCTGACTTCATTGAACGCAGGTAAATCTGCATATTTTCACTGAACCGTGTGGATTTACAGCATTCAATACCTTCCATTGATTAATTTTCTGTTGCGAAGACTAACGTCTCCACATGAGAAATTAACATGCTGCTGTCTTGAAAGGTGCACTGCATGTCAGTGTCCGCCGGTGATCCGCATGGGCACATGCACACATAGTGGACATGGGATTTCTAGAAATCAGCAGAAAAAAGGCAACACCGCTTACCTGCCCAGGTCTTTGAACAAATGCACTACAGGATGCAGCCAGCCAGCGTTGGACTGGAACACCTTGGGCCCACCAGAGAAAATCATTCTTGGGGCCCACTATGTAGCTGCATAGAGTTAAATACCAGACCACCAATTATGCGGTAAAACACGCTAATATCCGGGTATAATATAAGGTTGTACATGTCTTAATTATGTAGCAGGAGTTGGGGTAGCCCCCTCATAGAATATAAAGCAGCCCCCTCACATAGTATAATGCAGCCATCTCATAGAATATAATGCAGCCATCTCATAGAATATAATACTGCCCCCCTCATAGGGTATAATACTGCCCCCCTCATAGGGAATAATGCACCCCCTCATAGGGTATAATACTGCCCCCCTCATAGGGTATAATACTGCCCCCCTCATAGGGAATAATGCACCCCCTCATAGGGTATAATACTGCCCCCCTCATAGGGAATAATGCACCCCCTCATAGGGTATAATACTGCCCCCTCATAGGGTATAATACTGCCCCCCTCATAGGGAATAATGCTATATAGATATAGAGTTAGATAGATATAGAGTTAGATAGATATAGAGTTAGATAGATATAGAGTTAGATAGATATAGATAGAAAGATAGATGTAGAAATAGATAGATATAGAGATAGAAAGTAGATAATGGATAGAAAGTAGATAATGGATAGAAAGTAGATAATGGATAGAAAGTAGATAATGGATAGAGATAGATAGAGATAGATAGAGATAGATAGAGATAGATAGATAGAGATAGATAGATAGAGACAGATAGATAGAGATAGAGATAGATAGAGATGGATAGAGATAGAGATAAAGATAGATATAGAAAGAAATATAGATAGATAGATCGATAGGTAGATAGATATAGAGATAGATAGAAAATAGATAATGGATAGATAGATATAGAGATAGATAGCTATAGATAGAAAGATATAGAGATAGATATATAGATAGAGATACATAATAGATAGAGATAGATAATAGATAGAGATATACAGATAGAATAATAATAATAATAATAATAATAATAATATAGACATATATAGATAGATATAGAGATAAATATATATAGATAGATGGCTATAAATAAAAATAGATATAGAGATATATATAGAGAGATAGATAGATATAGAGATAGATAGATATAGAGATAGATATAGAGATAATAGCTAGATATAGAGATATGTATAGAGATAGATAGATATAGAGTTAGAAAGATAGACAGATATAGAGAGAGATATAGAGATAGATAGAGATAGCTAGATAGATAGATGGATAGATAGATATAGATAATAGAGATAATAGATAGATATAGAGATAGATATAGAGATAGATGGATAGATCAATAGATAGATAGATAAAGAGAGAGATAGAGATAGATAGATAATGAGATATAGAGATAGATACAGAGATATAGTGTTAGATAGAAAGATAGATATAGAGATAGATAGATATAGAGATAGATGGATATAGAGATAGATAGATAGATATAGAGATAGATAGATATAGAGATAATATATAGATAGATTAGATATAGAGATAATATAGAGAGAGATATAGAGAGAGAGATATAGAGAGAGATATAGAGATAGATATAGAGATAGATAGATATAGATATAAAGATAGATATAGATAGATATAGATAGAGAGAGCGGTAGATAGAGAGAGAGATAGATACAGAGATCGATAAATAGATAGAGAGATAGATATAGATAATAGATAGAGATAGATAAAGATAGATAATATAGAGATAACAGATAGATATAGAGATAGAGTAAGATAGAAAGATATAGAGATAGCTAGATAGACATAATATAGATATAGATAGATATAGAGATAGATAGCAAGATAGATATAGAGATAGATGTAGAGATAGAAAGATAGATATAGAGATAGAGCGATAGAGATAGATAATAGATAGAGATAAATAGATAGATAGAGAAAGATAGATAGATATAGAGATAGATATAGAGATAGAAAGATAGATAGATATACAGAGAGATAGATATAGAGATAGAGATAAATAGATAGATAGATATAGAGAGATATAGAGAGAAATAGATATAGATATAGAGATAATAGATATATATAGAGATAGATATAGATATAGAGCGAGATAGATACAGAGAAAAGATATAGAGATAAATAGATAGAGAAAGATAGATATATAGATATAGAAAGATATAGAGATAGAGCGATAGATAGATATATATAGAGATAGATAGATATATAGATAGATAGCTATAGAGAGATATAGAGATAGAGCGATAGATAGCGAGAGATATAGATATAGAGATAGATACAGAGAAAAGATATAGAGATAGATAATGGATAGATAAATAGATAGATAGGTATAGAGATAGATAGATATAGATATTAGATAGAGATATATAGATAAAGATAGATAGATATAGATGGTAGCTAGATAGATAATAAATATAGAGATAATAGATATAGAGACAGAGTAAGATAGGTAGATATAGAGATAGATAGATATAGAGATAGATGTAGAGATAGAAAGATAGATATAAAGATAGAGCGATAGATAGATAGAGATAGAGATAGATAGATATAGATAATAGATAGAGATAGAAAGATAGATAGATATAAGAGAGATAGAGAGATATATATATATATAGAGAGAGAGAGATAGATAGAGACAGATAGAGAGAGTGAGAGAGATATAAAAAAAACAAAAGAAAACAATACTCACCTCTCCTCCTCGCTCCCACGCTGATCCCGGCTTCAATGTCAGGAGCTGCCCCCTCTGCCAGACACACAGCGGGTGCGCGATGTAGTGACGTCATCGCGCACTGGCTGTGAGTCAGGAGCAGAGAGGACTGAGGGCGGCGCCGGCCCTGATGCAGAGCGGCTTACTGGGCTGGGGGCGGGGCCTCTGGGGGTGGAGACCTGAAATGATATTCACTGCTTCGCAGTGAATATTCATTTCTCTTTAGCAGTGGGGACAGGGGCTCCTGCCTCCTGACACCCGCTGCTGCTCCGCTGGTAGGGGCCCCCATAGCAGCTGCATGGTGTGCGACACACCACTGGCTGGGGGCCCCTGGAGCAGCGGGGGCCCTAGGCAACTGCTGGCCCTGTATGCCAGCAGGTGCCAGGGCCCACCAGATGCCAGGGCCCACCGGAGAATCCTCCGGTTCTCCGGTGGGCCAGTCCGACGCTGCAGCCAGCCCATATAGCAAGATGGTAATACAGGTGCAAAATGCTAAATAGATAGCCACTCACCACCTACCCATTCATGGGGGGTGACTGCTTAGTATACATTTGCACAATAAAAGCCTGTATAGGACACTGTTCACATAAAGAAATGCATAGTGTCTGGTTCTCAGCCTATTAGTCATGCCCCTACTATTCGACTTGGCGTGCTGGCCAGAATCCCAGTGTGAACACGCCGGTATACAAGACCAAACGTGCTGGACTGCACCCTGAAAAATATAGTGCACAAAATATATAAAAATAGTGAGGTATTCGTCGATATTTTGGCCAAACTACGCAAGCTCGCAACCCGCGTCAAGGGTCTCCACACTTGCGAGTCCTATCACTAAACTAATAGCAAAGCCACAAAAGAGGACTAAAATCCTCCAAAAATTAAAAAAAAACAGCAGAAAAAAGGCAGCACCGCTTACTTGCCCAGGACTTTGAATAAATGCACTACAGGATGCAGCCAGCCCATATAGCAAGATGTTGGCAACATCTAGAAATCCTATCCACTATGCTGTAACATCTTGCCACTACGAGATTGATGCTGCATAAATATTAAGTGTGAAACCCAACGCAATTCCTGATTGTGGGAAAGTACCCTCAGATTTTTACTGGCAGCCAAGGAGTGGAGATTTCACTGCATGCAATGGAGCAATGCCTTGCAGAAAAATTATGGTTTTCTTGAAAGATGAAGACATTTTCTTGTACATTTGCTTGAAGATGTTTTCTAAAAACAGGCAGTAGATTTGGGAGTTGATTTTGACTCCATTTTCAACCCGACAAGGTTCAAATAGTTCATCATTATTAATTCCAACCCATAGCAGTATCCCATCTCCACGTTGTTGGTGTCTGACTCATTCTGTAACAGGGTAATCATCTTTAGAGCTACCAAGTGACCACAAACAGGCTTTGCATTAGCTACTCTATTGTCCAAATCTCAGCAGTTGCCCTGGCTTTTACCCTTTAACCCTTATTCAGGAAATTGGACTTAACAGGGAACCCTAAGCTGAGGCCACAGTGTTAGCTGCTGTTAGGTGGTATGAGCTGACAAGAAGAATGGTCTGGTTGCCAGGTCAGAACAGGAACAAAATCATGGAGAATAGTAAAAAAAGCAAACCTTGATCAAAATCTGGAATGTCTACAGGGAATTAAAGCAGGATAGTAAGCTGTTCACTGGAGCTAGTCAAATTATAACAGGAAGCTTTCAGGAGCTTAAATAGCTTTCAGCCCCACCCAGCCCAAACAAGAGAAAGCAAACACTGCTAAAAGTTAACTTTTGATCTTGCAGCATGGATGGAACTACAAGTCCCAGAAGACACAGATGTATGATGGTCGCCTGCAACAAGAGTGTGGCACAGCGTGGTGCCAGATGCAGAGACAAGAAGTGCAGGCACCAATTTAGATTTCACAGTACCCCACTCTTTTACAAAGGGCCTCCGGACACTTAGGACCAGGTTAATCAGGAAAAACATTTATTGGATTTTTTATCAGATAGTCGACATCCCCGATCTTTCTACTGGACCATTACCATATCAATGAATGAGATATTGTAGAAATCCTCTCACAACCTGAGACGAAGATCTTTTGTACTTCGCACTCGAGACTGCCTGTGACCAGGGGGGGAGAAAGAGGATTACTGATAGGGTGAACAGGCAAATGGTATATCTTGAGCAGGGATTTAAGTTGGGCATACGAAATGTAAAGGGGAGTTTTAAACGGAAGGTTAGAGCATTAATGATCTCAATTTCATATGGCCCAATAAGTTAGGGCCTTAGCTTACCGGAGGGAACCTTAAGTGTACTATTTCTGGTGGACAACCACACCTGGTCCCAAACTCTAAAACAAGGTCCATCAGAGCATCCTCTGTTTGCAGAAGAAGCCTGTCTATTCTTTGCCTTCTTTGACTTTTCGATGAACTCAGACCAAATTAATCTTTGTGTATGGATTTTCTGACCTCAGGTTTGTCCAGCCAGCCAGGAATATTAAAGGAACCAAAGTGAGGGTGATAGCCAAAATTGCAGTAGAGCGGGAAGGTCTTAATAGATTCTTGATACTGATTGTTTATAATGAATTGGCTAAAGGCAAATTTTCCAACCAGTCAGACTGATGGTCAAAGATTTAACACCAAAGAAACTACTTGAGTGTCTTATTAGCATGTTCAGTCTGACCTGACGTACTCGAATGTCCTGGGCCATTTTTTGATCGCTGGTGTCCTGCTGGCCAGCGCGCATCACTGTGTTTGACACCTACGAGCGACCTCGTTAGCGACTCAGAAATCATGGACGCAGGCGGGAGTCATCAGAATCGCTGCTGTGTGACAAGGTCCCAACGACCGCCGAGGTCATTATACGGATTGCTGGATTGTTGCTGTGTCGTTGGGTAAATCTGCCTGTTTGACAGCTTACTAGCGACCATGTAGCGATGCACCAGTGCTCCTTACCAGGTTGTATCGTTGTCAGGATCGCTGGTGCGTCGCTTATTGTAACGGTACCCTTAGTCTCTGGGTGGTATGCTGATGAAAAGAACAATTGTATTTTGTTCTTTGTAACAGAATGCCCACCAGAATTTGGAAACAAACTGAGATCCTCAATCGGAAACATTTTCCGGAATCCCATGTAGAAGTACAATGTGTTAAATAAACAACTTACACAAGATTTGTAAGTTAGACTACCCAGGCAAAGAAAAAAAAACTATTGTTTGCAAAATGTGTCCACAGCTATCCAAATAACAGCCTTCCTTTCTGGGGGAGGGAGATCAGTAATATAATACATGGAGAGATGGATGCAAGGGCTTTTTGGGATTTTTAAAGTCTGGGGGAGTCCAATAGGACTGGAATGGAACGTTTTTGCTCAGTCACAAATTTTAGAAACAAGCACATATCCCTTAAGGTCTCAAACTACATTTGGCCACCAACCATACCTAGTCACAAGTCAAATCGTATTATTAATCCATGGGGGCCTCCAAGAATTGAGTCATGGAATTCCTGTAGAATTCATGGATAGAACTGAGGAAGAACAAACAATTTTTAGTTGGGAATATTACCAGGTGTTAACTCTTGAGATATATGAATCTCCTCTATGAGATATAGGTAAACAGAAGACACCATTATACAATTGGCAAGAATAGTAACTGATTCAGAATCCTCAGACTGAGATGGAGAGAAAATACTAGAGAGTGTATACTTTTAGTACCAGGCCTAAATATCCCAACACAATCAAATCTTGAAAAGATCACAGCCCTAGGGTTGAGTCTTTCAGCTGATTCAAAGTCAGATCTTTGTGGTTGGTGATAACCTTGGCTAGATATTTGGCAACTTTGATGATGTGGTGCCATTTTTCAAAAACCCATTGTATTGCTAACAATTCACAATTAACAATATCAGAATGCTTCTCTACAAGTGAAATTTTTTTGTGAAAAGAAGGCACATGAACAAAGTTGAGTGAGAGAAGGGGTAACTTGTAAAAGCACCACTCCCACTGCAAGCTCAGAGACATCAACCTCCATAAACCATGATGTCATCCAGACAGACAAACACACATTCATTACCAAAATTTTTGAATATATAAGTTAGTAGCTCTCACTAAGGTGACGACTCCCATCGTTCCCAGAAGGGAGTCGGCTCTTTGTCTTGGATCGGTCTGGAACGACCCATCATTAGAACCTTGTATTCAGAACACATCCCTCACTGAAGGCTTTATATCTACAAAAGAGAAGGATTGCACATCTGTGCAGTGATGCCCAGTGTGAGCTCAACCGGTCTGTATTCACGCTGTCCAATGCTCCACTGATGAGGGCAGTGCAGGACTCACCGCTCAAGATAATAAGACAGAGACCCAAATTCATGACTCTCTCCCTGGATCCAAGATGTTTGGGAACTATGTATTAACCTTCATATTCAGTAGGTATAATCTGCAGGTTTGTAGCATTAACGAATTGTCAGGCCAGTTAATTGAAAGTGCAGTTCCCTGGAGAAAACAAAGTTTGTCAACCTGGGAGCTGCCGGCTAATAAAAAGGCCAGGTTGTGCTTACAGTACATCATATGTCAGTAAGGAATTAAATATAGAGTCTTCAAAGATTAAATATATTGAAAATGCAGGATAGTGTTATTCCTCATGTACACATGATAAACTTTATAGAAATTTAAACTCACCATTTGGGGCATTAACACATAGGGCTTTATTGATAATTTGCTTGGGCACCAGGAGTGCTTCATTAAGATTGAATCCTAGAAAAAAAAACAAAATTAATATTTATTGACTACTCATAAATCATAGATTATCATTTTGCATTCATATATTAACTGCTACTTCACAAAAATTAAGGACCATACAGATTTTAGAAAATTTGGTGCTAAAGTACTTTTTTATGTTTATACTGTATTAGTACAAGAAAAAAGCTATGCAGGCCATATGTAACGGAGCCATACTACCCCTTACTATGAGACTTTTTACATTGTTTTTCTGCCATATTGCATTTGGCATGTTGCTCAGTGGTTAGATTTTATACTGTAATAATACTATAATATTAGCCATTATCATTAGATGACACCAACACGAGGGAGGCCAGAAAAAGATTTGTGCAAGTACATCTTTACTAATATTGATGAGCGGTCCTTAAAGGGGATTCAAGCTTTAAGTCTGTAGTTCCTTTATGTGAATGCAGGATTTGAATCTTCATACTGTGTGCACTGAGCAGCAGGCGTTGACCACAAAAAAGACATCAACAAACTGGAGCAAGTTCAGAAAAGAGCAACCAGAATGGTGACCGGTCTGCAAACCCTGTCTTATGAGGAAAGATTGCAGGATTTGGGATTGTTTAGTTTGCAAAAGAGAAGACTGAGAGGAGACTTAATAGCTGTCTACAAATATCTAAAGGGCTGTCACATTGTAGAAGGATCATCTTTATTCTCATTTGCACAAGGAAAGACTAGAAGCAATGGGATGAAACTGAATGGGAGGAGACACAGATTAGATATTAGAAAAAACTTTTTGACAGTTAGAGTGATCAATGAGTGGAACAAGCTGCCACGAGAAGTGGTGAGTTCTCCTTCAATGGAAGTCTTCAAACAGAGGCTGGACAGACATCTGACTGGGATGATTTAGCAAATCCTGCTTTGAGCAGGGGGTTGGACCAGATGGCCCAGGAGGTCCTTTCCAACTCTACGATTCTATGATTCTATGATTCTACAAGTAAGGTCGGGTTCACATTGGCGTTTGAGTCCGCAGCGTGGTGCTGTGGACTTCTTTCCTTAAATGTGAACCTAGCCTAAGTGATTTGTATACATGCAGCTATGTGCTGACAAGATAGGAGTGGCCTTGTTCAAAGTGTAGTGACCAGCAGATTCTCAGGATGCAGTGACGAGACACGAGACAAGGTATAACTTGTATAATCAACTTTTATGAATTGGAGCCACTAGGGCTATGCTGAACAGGCAGACAGGGGTAAACACAAATCTGTCCTCATAGGGACTCAATAAAATAAACAACACTTTTTCTTAGGAAACTGGGAGTACCCCGGCTAGTCCGGGTGTAGGAAGCAGGAACGTGGCCAATCTATGGTAATTATGGTTATCGTCCATTTATCCTTCCTCGCGTCACTCGGTATCGCAGATGCGGCCGCTTAGAGATCGTTGATGCGGCTGTCTTGACGCCTCGATATCCCAGGAAGGTTTGGGCTCGACAAGCCCCGAAGAAACGATGCCGGTGGGGCGCAACAGGCCCTGAAGAAACTATGCCGGTGGGGCGCAACAGGCCCTGAAGAAACGAAGACGGTGGGGCACAACAGGCCCTGAAGAAACGATGCCGGTGGGGTGCAACAGGCCCTGAAGAAACGAAGTCGGTGGGGCGCAACAGGCCCTGAAGAAACTATGCCGGTGGGGTGCAACAGGCCCTGAAGAAACAATGTCGGTGGGGCGCGGTAAAGATGCAGTTCCCCAAATGACCAGTAGCTGTCCTCTGATAAGGGTGCCTCCACAGCCGGGAAATGGGCCTCTAAGGACGCCTAGGACAAGGTGGTGTCCCCTGAGGCCGGTGATGACAGGGTTGCCGCGGTGGGAGAAGACTGGGGGGCAGTGTCCAGGCCTCTGTGGCCGTTTTACTTGTAGTCACAGCCGTGACCTGAGGTAAGGGATCTGTCTCACAAAGGCGGGGGCGGCGGGCGAGGCTCTCTGTGAACGGGGGCCGGAAGCGGCCTCCGGTAAAAGTCTCTCACGTCTCCCTTGTCGGTGAGTGCGCAGTATCCTCCTCACAGGCTCCTGTCGGTGTCCCTCCAAGTCACCCGGCTTCCTGCCTCCTGTCACACTATCTCCCAACTGCCAACTCAGCTCTCCCCCTGCTCCTTTTATCCTTGCCCCACCCCCTGTTTCCCTGACAACTTCAGTCAAGTCTCTCCCTTTACTGTCCTCCCAGTATCATTGCCTCAGGAACCCTGATGGCGGTCCCCTGGGTACCTGCCCGGTCACTGTTTGGGAGTCCTCCTCCCCACACTCCCCACCCTGAAAGCTCGCCAGTCCTCGGGCAAGGGCCTTAGTCTATTGAGATCAGTCTGTAGGGGTTTCAATGTTCGTTGCCATATGAATTGATCTTCCTCATATTGTTCAGGGGGTTTACCGGCTGTTGACGGCTCGGAGCGTCTAAGTTCAACTGGGGTAGAGTCACCTGGGCTGGTGGACATCGGTGGGCTGATTGGTGCGGGCAGGCTAATTGTGTCAGATGATTCATTACTGAGTGGAGGGCCTCTGTGTCCTGGGAGACAATCTTCGTCGTCGTCCGGGTCCCAACATACGGAAGACGGCTTGGATGTCGACGGGGTAGGCTCCGGTTGCTTCTGGTCGGAGGAAGTACATGGGCGTAACATATTACGATGCACAATAGGAGTGGGCAGTGTTTCATCCTCCTCAGGTTGTATTTCGTACACCGGTCCGCCTGGATGGATACGGCGTAAGACCTGATAAGGACTTTCTTCCCAATGCGGCTCCAGTTTGTTCTGGGGGCATTGATCTAGTACAAGCACCCGGTCCCCGCTTTGGAGGTGAGGAGGTGGGGTTGCATTCTTCCCTGGGTGCTCCCAGTCTCGGAGCTTGGTGTGTACAATTCGGTGAAGAGTTTGCAGCCAGTGGCGATGATTTCGGACCCAAGACGACACTCCAGTCCAGGGCTGAGGCTCTTCGGGGTCTAACTCCACCTCTGTGATCCCTTTACCTTCTCGTCCGATCAACAGGGAATAGGGGGTATAGCCAGTCACTCGATGTACCCTATTGTTATAGACCCAAACTAATTCTGAAACATATTCGGGCCAACGGGCCTTCTTGTCACTCTCCAGAGTGTGCAACATCTGAATCAATGTCCGATTAAATCATTCACAAGCCCCATTCCCTTGCGGGTGATACGGTGTGGTCCGGGATTTGTCAATTCCATAGAGGTGATGTAGTTCTTCCATGACTTTTCCCAAAAAACATGCTCCCTGATCAGAATGTATTCATTGAGGACAGCCGTATACTTGTATAAAGTTTTTACAAATTGCGGAGGCAGCTGACTCTTCGGTCTGATCCCGAGTGGGGGTGACCACAGTGAACTTGGTGAAATGATCTACCATAACGAGACAGTGTTCGTATCCATGAAATGTGGGCCCAATGGTCAGATAATCCACCGTCAGGAGCTCAAGGGGCGCTGAGGTCACAATAGTCTGTGTTGCGGCTCGCTGAGCGGGTGGTTTGGCTAATTCACACAAGCGGCAGGTCCGGCAAATTTCATCCACAACAGCCGGCAAGCGCGGGTGGTAAGCTTTCTGTTGCAGCCATTGCAAAGTTTTTTTTGTTCCAAAATAGGCCCCTTTTTTGTGAGCCTCCCGAGCCAGTACGTGAAGTTGGGCTCCTGGCGTAACCACCTGCCAAACCGTCATCGAGGTTGTTTGTGATGTTATTTTACGATACAATAATCCCTTTCGGATAACCAACCTCTCCCATTGTCGCAGCATAAGCAACAGGTCTTGAGTCAAATTTTGCCATTGAGAGTCAGTGGGTAACTGCCCAGCGGCGACCCATGTCCTGAGAAGGCCAACCTCTTCGTCTTCTTGTTGCTGTTGTATCCACTTATCCCGGGATTGTTCCAGTATGCCCCTTGGGGTCTCAGAGGAAGGTATTTTTTTATTGTCAGTTGTGAGCACGGCAGCAGTGAGAGCGAATGGTATTTCCTCTCCTTCTAATTCTTCGTCTCGATTCTGTCCTGGAGTTGTATGTCAAATCTTGGAGAGGGCGTCGGCATGCACATTCTTGGCCCCTCTTTTGTAGATAATCTTATAATTGTACTTCGCCATCCGGGCCACCCATCACTGTTCCAGAGCCCCCAATTTGGCATTTTCCAAATGAGCCAGCGGGTTGTTGTCAGTTCGCACTACCACCTCGGAGCCCGCTAGGTACTCTGCGAATCTCTCCGTCATAGCCCACACCACTGCGAGGAGCTCGAGCTTAAAAGAGCTGTAATTGTCAGGGTTACGCTCGGAGTCATGGAGTGAGCAACTTCCATATGCGATCACCCTCTCCCGGCCATCCTGAACCTGTGACAACACAGCCCCCTGCCCGTGAAGACTCCCGTCAGTGTGTAAGATGAATGGTTGAGAGAAATCCGCATAAGTCAACACTGGGGTATCCAAGAGCGCAGCCTTGAGGTCTCGGAAGGCCTTTTCCTGAGGGTGTTGCCACTGGATTTTTCGCCCATTGGCCCCAGCGGGAGCACCCTTCAGCAGGTCATGCAGGGCTCGAGCTCGACATGCAAAATTCTTTACGAAGCGACGGTGATATCCGGCTAACCCCAGAAAAGCCCGCACATCTTTCACTGTCTCGGGGGTAGGCCATTCCTGGATAACAGCAACCTTCTCCCGGGATGGCCTCACACCCACTGCCGAAACGACATGACCCAGATATTCAATCTGAGAGCGAAATAGGTGGCATTTCTGAGGCTTCACCTTCAACCCGTACTTTTGCAACTGGCTGAGTACCTGTCCCAACCGCTTCAGGTGGTCCTCGAAGGTGGCGGCATAGGTAGTTCAACGTGGCCTCAAAATTGAGATCTCCCAGACATCGCTCCATCAATCGCTGAAAGGTCCTGGGGGCGTTGGCCAGCCCAAACGGCATCCGATTAAACTCAAACAGTCCCATGGGCAATATGAATGCTGTCTTGGCTCTATCTTCTTCTGACATGGGCACCTGCCAGTACCCACTGGCCAAGTCCAGGGTCGAAAAATATGTTGCCTTCCCCAAGGCAGACAGGGATTCTTCTATGCGGGGCAGTGGGTATGAGTCTTTAATAGTGCAAGCATTCAGTTTATGATAATCCATACAGAATCGTAGTGTACCATCTTTCTTCCGGACCAACATGATTGGAGCCGCCCAGGGGCTTTGACTTTCCCGTATCACCCCTTTTTGCAGCATTTGGGCCAGCAAAGTTTTCACCTCTTGATAGAGTTGTGGCGGAATCTGTCGATATCGTTCCTGGATAGGGGCTGCACTTGCTGAGGGGATTTCATGAGTGATGGCAGTGGTACACCCAAAATTGTCCTCATGACTAGCAAATTCTTCATGGTACTGTCCAAGCAATGTTTTTATCTGTGAGAGTTGGGCTGCAGTTAATCCAGAAAGCTCGGCCCGCATCTGCTCCAAAATATTTCGGCCCTTCTCTTGTGCCGAGACTTCGTGGGCCTGCAAGGTTCGTATTGTTACTTCCAAAGGATCCTCGGGGTGTACTCATAAACCGCAGAAGCTGGCAGCACTTCTTCTAAAGGCCTTACTAGTTTGGCCAGTACAGTCCGTGCTCTCAGAACGGTGTCTCGGTCTTCAAGATTAACGCAGTGTACCAGGGCGGTTCCTTTTTGCACCGTAGCCAGGGAACGGGCCACCAGTATGCCAAGAGGTAAGCGCTCTGAGTGACACGGCTCCACCTGCACCTCCACGCCCTCCAAAGGTATCGGGGCTCGAATTGGCAGGGCCACCACTGTCTGTCCATGAGGTAGCACAAGCAGGGGAGCCGCTGACGCGATGACCTTGCCCAGAGCCTCACCCTCCCGGCAGTCCTGATGCACCCGCGCACCTCGCACCAGCTGCTGGAATACCTGTCCCTGAGCGGTGTGAGAACCCCACTGCTTTAGGATCTTCTGTGTGGGATCATTTAGTAGTAAGTGGCCGAACGCTCGTAAAATATTCATGCCTAGGGTGACGCGGTGCCGTTGATCAACTTCTCCTTGACTTAGCACCACCCCTCTGCGACCAAGGGATTTGCCGCACAACGTCACCTGCATCCACACTACCCCGGCAACCGGGACCGGCAATTGGTTGGCGGCTATTAGCCTAATCATGGCCCCCCACTGGGGTCTTGCTGCCTCCGGGAAGTTTTGTTGAAAGTACGTTGCAGGTATGGTGGTTACCTGTGACCCTGTGTCTACCAGACACCGGATGGCCCGGCCCTCCACTTCTGCCCAAACCACCGGACACTTTGCTACCAAATCTTCGGGACTTCCACCACCCCTAGTTGTGGTTTTTGGCTCCGAGCGGCGTCCCCCCAGCCCGAAGCCCTTTAGTTTAATGGCCGCCGGGGTGGGTATCTCCCACGCCGCAGACACTCTCGGGCAAAGTGGCCTGGTTCTCCACACTCAAGACACCGGGCCTGTATAGGCCAACCACCCCGCGGGGAGCGTGATCCCCAGAAGCCGGGGTTAAAGCTAGGTCGTCCAGTCCCGGTCTCGGTTCTTCTCTTTACTTCGGCCAACTCGCCCTTAATATTTTTCAGTTCTTGCTTCATCTCCTCCACCCACTGAGGCTCCTCGACTACATTCACAGAGGCCTTTCACCATGGGGACCGCCATCCCCTGCTCCTGCTCTCGAGCACGTGCCTGACTTCCCACCTCTGAAAAGTCTATTTGAGGATTCATTCTGATCTGCTCCCACAGTGCCTGTTTGACTAATGGATCTCGCAAACCAGTCACCAGTAAGTCATGTAGGGTAATGTCAACAGGTCCTACCCCTACCCCGTCCTTTCTTTCTATAGCCGTATGCAATTCCTGGAGGACATTCATATACTCTGTGATCGTCTCCCCCTCTACCTGCATCCGACTAAACAAGCGGGTTCTTAACTCTCCCACATTAGTAGGGTCCCCATGGGTCTGTTCTACTATCTGTAACACTTTTTCAAAAGTGTTGCGGTGCCCCGGAGGTTTCAACATCACTGACCTCCGCACCTCCCCATCCAGTGCCATGAGTGCCACCTCGGCTTCCAGATCAGGGGTCATTGGGTGCATCCGAAAGAGCCCCCGCATCCGCTCTGTCCAGCTCCATAACATAGTATGGGAGTCGGAAAATCTAGGCAGGTTGTTCAGCATGGCTCCCAATGAAATGCTGGAGTGGGGACCCTCATTATTAATAGAGTTGACAGCTCCGCCCTGATCGGGGGCACCACTGTCTGCGCTTGGAGACTGCATCCTGCCGACTACGCCAAGTGTAGTGACCAGCAGATTCTCAGGATGCAGTGACGAGACACGAGATAGGGCATAACTTGTATAATCAACTTTTATGAATTGGAGCCACTAGGGCTATGCTGAACAGGCAGACAGGGGTAAACACAAATCTGTCCTCGCAGGGACTCAATAAAATAAACAACACTTTTTCTAAGGAAACTGGGAGTACCCCGGCTAGTCCGGGTGTAGGAAGCAGGAACGTGGCCAAACTATGGTAATTATGGCTATCGTCCACTTATCCTTCCTCGCGTCACTTGGGATCGCAGATGCGGCCGCTTAGAGATCGTTGATGCAGCTGTCTTGACGCCTCGATATCCCAGGAAGGTTTGGGCTCGACAGGCCCTGAAGAAACGATGACGATGGGGCACAACAGGCCCTGAAGAAACGATGCCGGTGGGGCGCAACAGGCCCTGAAGAAACTATGACGGTGGGGCGCAACAGGCCCTGAAGAAACGATGCCGGTGGGGCGCAACAGGCCCTGAAGAAACGATGTCGGTGGGGCGCAACAGGCCCTGAAGAAACGATGTCGGTGGGGCGCAACAGGCCCTGAAGAAACGATGCCGGTGGGGCGCAACAGGCCCTGAAGAAACAATGTCGGTGGAGTGCGGTAATGACACAGTTCCCCAAATGACCAGTAGCTGTCCTCTGATAAGGGTCCATCCACAGCCGGGAAATGGGCCTCTAAGGACGCCTAGGATGAGGTGGTGTCCCCTGAGGCCGGTGATGACAGGGTTGCCGCGGTGGGAGAAGGCTGGGGGGCAGTGTCCAGGCCTCTGTGGCCATTTTACGTGTAGTCACAGCCGCGACCTGAGGTAAGGGATCTGTCTCACAAAGGCGGGGGGCGGCGGGCATGGCTCTCTGTGAACGGGGGCGAGAAGCGGCCTCCGGTAAAAGTCTCTCACATCTCCCTTGTCGGTGAGTGCGCAGTATCCTCCTCACAGGCTCCTGTCGGTGTCCCTCCAAGTCACCCGGCTTCCTGCCTCCTGTCACACTATCTCCCAACTGCCAACTCAGCGCGCCCCCTGCTCCTTTTATCCTTGCCCCGCCCCCTGTTTCCCTGACAACTTCAGTCAAGTCTCTCCCTTTACTGTCCTCCCAATATCGTTCCCTCAGGAACCCTGATGGCTGTCCCCTGGGTACCTGCCCAGTCACTGTCTGGGAGTCCTCCTCCCCACAAATGCAAGTGTATTGACAAGGCCAGATACAGTTTAGTCAGAATGTGTCCGAAAGTATGCAAATTGCATACTTGTGGTCGCATGACCTCCCTCTCTAGGCACTGGAGAATCTTCATAGCATGCAGTGTGCATAATGTGAGGATTTACAAGTCTGCAGTCACATAGTATCTTAAGACCAGACAAACCCTTTAAGTAACAGTATCCCGCTTTCTAAGGAGCAATTAGACTCTACTCTTGGGTGCATAGAGTAATCAGTAACATAAATGCTGCATGCTCACTGAAAGTGGGTGAAATTATCCACAGATGCATAACAGGTCTCCAGAAATCCCCCAGAGACCTACAGCTGTTGGTGGCAGAAACTTTGAGTGCACCCTAAATCTGTTAGGCTTGTTGGAGCGCCATACAATTCCTGGCTGAGGACTGTTCAACTGTAGAAGTTGTACATTATTCTAAGAGGGGAGCCACTCATACACACAGCCTATTTGGTAAGTATGGATTATTTTTAAAATAGGCATAATCCACTTAAAATATAGAAAGGTTCTTATACTAATAAAACAATCACATCTGCTCAGTGACTTCTGTTTGTAATTGCTTAGGTTGGCGCCACACATAGCGCTTACACACATGTCCATGGTTTGCTTCCTGCATGACTTTCCACTGCATCATAGGAAATGCATTGCAAATGGCTTGCTTACTGCTGATAGGCGCTCGAAACCTTGTGGCCATTAAAGGGAATAGTTCAGCAAAGGTTTTTTATTGTAATCTAAGAGCAGCATGATGTAAGGACTGAGACCCTAACTCTAACGATTTATCACTTGCTGGTCTGCATGCTGTCATACTGGACATTGACG